>NC_137292.1:9307508-9907508 GCF_907165135.1 Oikopleura dioica
AGCAGCTTGTTAATACTCAGCAAGACATCAACAAATGGGCTGACGACGATCCACAAATTTCTTACATGATCAGCGCGTGGGCTCGCCTCTGTCAGATTCTCGGGGATGAATTCCACCAATATTTGCCGCTTGTGATGGGTCCCTTGATGAAAGCGGCTCGATTCCAGCCTCAAGTGCAGCTAGTAGACCCAGACGAAGAAGAGAAGGAAGATGATGATAACTGGGAATTTGTGAATATCGGTGGGGGACAGTCATTTGGCATCGCCACCGCTGGGCTCGAGGAAAAAGCAACAGCTTGCTCGATGCTAGTCTGCTACGCCAAAGAACTTGGAGGAAAGTTTGGTAATTATGTCGAAGAAGTCGCGCAATTGATGATTCCAATGCTCAAGTTCTACTTTCACGACGCAGTTCGCTGCTCAGCTGCCCAAGCTATTTCCCCGTTGATCAATGTGACAGCAGAAAGTAAAGGATTGGAAGCTGCGAATGAATTGTGGAAACACGCATTTAAGGAAATCCTGGGTGCCTTAGAATCTGAGCCAGAAAGTGAGATTGTGGTAAGTATCTTTTCATTTAGAAAATCTTGATTGTTTTTAGGGCTTCCTGTTTGGGGCTATTTCAGATGTCTCTGAAATTTTGGGAAAGAACTTTTTGGGAAGCGAAGAAAACATCGCCAAAGTGTTTGAACTTGTGGGAACTCGATTGTCCGAGCATATCGAGCGATCGAATAATCGAATCAAGGCAAGAACAGACGAGGATTACGATGAAGAGGTCGAGGAGGACTTGCAGGTTGAAGATGAGGAGGATGGCTTCGTTTTGAACAAGAGTAATTTATTGTTGAATGTATCTACTATCATTATTGTTTAGTTTCGGATGTATTCCACAGTTCTTTCGGTCTAATGGGAGGTTCTTTATTGCCCTTCTTTGAAAAGTCCATGAAAGAGCAGATGATCGAACTAATCAAGCCACAGCGAGTTTGGTCTGACAGACAGTGGGGACTTTGCCTCTGGGATGACATCATCGAGTTCTGCGGGGAAGACTCCTGGCAGTATTCAGAGCTTTACATCCAGGCTCTTGCTCGAGGAATCAACGATCAGCAACCCGAAGTCCGTCAAGCAGCATCATATGGAGTCGGTATTCTTGGAAAGTGTGGACCACAGGCGGCTCAACAAATGCTTGCGCCATTTGTCGAACAGCTAGCGAAGGTCATCGAGGGTCCCCTAGGAAGAGGAGGAGACAATCCTGAACAGACTGAAGCTACGGAAAATGCGATCAGGTATTACTACAGCAGAAGCCTTGATATAATGATTTTTAGCGCTGTTGCTAAGATTCTTCAACACAGACCCAACTGCGCGTCGCTTGAAGATTGGCTAGAGCGTTTCCTTACATGGCTACCAGTCAACGAGGATACAGAAGAAAGCGTAAACACTTACAGCTTCTTGGCCAACTTGCTTGAATATGGAAATGTAAATTTCTCTGCTCTGCATTTTTTCAACTTGTTTAGGAATCAGCACATGCGCACACCAACAGAATTATCTTCCTGTTGGCTGAAGCACTGACGTCAGGAGGACTTGATGAAGATGAGGAAGCCCGTGAACGAGTGACGAGGATTTGTGCAAGTGTAAAAGATGTATGTGAAAAAATTTCAGTATCTAATCAGATCTCCGTATTTGGGTCTATCCCTTAGGGCGGGGCCGTCTAGAGCGCGTGATTTGGATCAAACTAGTCTGAAGAAGATTTTTGTAAACGAGTATTTATAGGGAAATCGAGAGCTATGGAACGCAGTCCTTGGCCAAGTCGGTCAAGTGAAGGTCAGTCGTCTTCCAGCGGAACTACAAAATTAAAGAGAAAGAGAATTTAAAAAGAGATAAAAAGAGCTCCTACTGTTGACAAACCTCATTTTGCAAAACCACAACTAGTTTATTCAATTGTATATGTTTTTGTTGCTAGTATCATAATTCCACTCTAGTTCATATTGCCTATCTGTAACCTTTTCCCGACAAAATCAACTGTAAGTGGTCGTTTGTTAAAAGAATTCATGACTTTGTCGATTTGTTACGGACGAATACATAATTTAAAAGCCCCGTCGGAAGAGTCCGACTGGAATGCACGAAAACAAATCTAAAATCTGAAAATTTCGCGTTTTAGAAAAATATGGCGTGTCAATTCTTTCGAGGCAAATATTTGGCGGACCGAATGCTTAATAATATCAAGCAAGAAGTTTACAAACGCCAGGTTCGTCCAAAGCTCTTAGCCGTTTTGGTCGGCGATGATCCGGCTTCGCAAGTCTATCTTCGCCACAAGGAGAACGCGTGCAACTATGTGGGGATAGGTACTCCGTGTGATTCTCCTCCTTGCTAACATTACCGTTCTTCTTTTACATAATTCTTTCAGCTTCGGAGATAATTCGAGTACCCGAGACTCACTCTACTGCGATGGTATCTGAAATTCTCGTTGACGCAGGAGAGCGAGAAGATGTCGACGGCATCCTCCTTCAGCTTCCTGTTCCTGATCATTTGGACGAGCGATTTCTCTGCAACCTCATTCCCCCGACTAAAGACGTCGACGCGCACAATGCTGCGTCTATCGGAAATCTCGTGTACGGCCGCGGCATCTTCGTCCCTCCCACTGCTTCTGCAGTTGCTCACTGCATTCAAGAAAATGGCATCGACACCTTTGGAAAGCGCGTTCTCGTTGTAGGCAGATCGCGCCATTGTGGTCTGCCAATAACGCTCATCATGCAAGGCTTTAGGACACACCCCGAGCTTCCTGACGTTGGAGAAGCCACTGTCACCATGGCACACAGGTTCAAAGGGCTTATCACTTTTTGTTAGTCTTTTTACGTAATTAGACATACGAGCGAGTCAGATCTTGTCAACATCGCGTCGAATTCTGACATCATCATCTCCGCCGCCGGTGTTCCAGGACTCATCCGTCCACAAATGATCAAAGATGGCGCGATCTTGATCGACATCGGCTTCTCGAGAAAGATCTCCGGCAGCACAGTTGGCAAAGTGCGACTTATGGGCGACATTCATCCGGATTGCAGAGCGCGAGCGTCGTTTATCACGCCTGTTCCTGGTGGAATCGGTCCTCTGACGGTTGCCCATCTTGTCAGAAATACGCTGAATGCACATTTGCATGCGAATGGTCTTCCACGCGCTTCCCTTGCTTCTCTCTGCCGCCCAGAATTTGAAGATGAATTGGAATAAGGGAACTAATAGATTCAAGTTCAATTCTTGCCATTCTTTATACTGCTCTTTACGTTCACACTGTTCCTCTTCAATAAACCGAAATAGCTCAAGCTTAAAATTGCTCCTTTTGAAGAATGGTTTCCAAGAAAAGGGAGCCAGATTCGACCGGGCCGAGTAGTAAAAAGCAGAAACGCTCAGACTCAGATCCACAGGAGAACGAAATCAATTGGTATAAGCCGGGTGATATTGAACGAAAATGGGGTAAAAAGTGGGGACGTCCAGAGGGAGAGAAAGGAGAAGACCTCGTCTTCCAGCAGATTGATTTGGATAAATTCGTCGAGTTTGAAAACGGGGATCCAAAACCGACCATCCGAATTTATGGCACCGATAAAAAAAGGATCATCAATCTGTCTTTATGTCAATGGTTTCAAGCCATACTTCTATGTTCCAGCACCAAAAGGCTTCACTGAGGACTACTGCGGCCAATTTGTGAAAGAGCTCAACGACCGAGTTGTAAGCAATCTCGGTTCTCGCGCAGGAATTATGAAGGGCGTTACAAAAGCTGTACTCGGAGCAGAAATGTGCGAGAAGGAAGATATCTACGGATACAACTCACAGGGAAAAGTGCCATTTATAAAAATAACTGTTGCTTCTTGGCAGCTAATGACGCCGTGTAAAAATGTGTTGGAGCCGGGATGGAAAGTGACGACTGACAATGGTCAATTTCATCACAATTTTAAAATGTTCGAAAGTCACATCGATTACGAAGTCCGTTTCATGGTCGATTGCAAAGTCAGAGGAGCGTCTTGGGTAACAGTTCCTCACGGAAAATATCAGCGAAGATGGGATAAGGTAAGGAAAGTATCCAAACCATGACAAAAATCAATCTGTAGCAAACAACCTGCTCTATTGAAGCCGATGTACACTTCTCTGACTTAATTCCTCATGAACCTGAAGGTGAATGGGCGGACATCGCCCCCATGCGAATCTTCAGTTATGATATCGAATGCGCAGGACGAAAGGGTATCTTTCCAGAGCCGGAACATGACCCCGTCATTCAAATTGCTTGTATGGTGCAAAATCAAGGTTAGTCTGACGAAAAGCATTCAGAGATTTTTGATATTTTAGGCGATGCATCCAAAAATGGTAAAAAAGTGTAGATTAAGGTGTTTCGAATCATTTTTTACTAATTGGTTCACCATTAATCAATTAATTAGAAAGATCAGAGCTCGAATTCGCTTGATTCTATGTGCACTAATTCAATTATTCGTGGTCTGATGTTTACTTTAGGTGAACCCTCGCCGTTTATTCGGATGATTTTTACACTGAACTCTTGCAGTCCCATCGTTGGCAACCACGTCTTCTGCTACGAGAAAGAAATTGACATGCTGGAAGGCTTTGCCGAACTTATTCGTCTCGTTGACCCTGATATTATTACAGGCTATAATATCATGAACTTCGATACTTCATACCTTGGTAAATAATTCTCGGTAGATAACAACTCATGAAACTTTTAGTAAACCGAGCGAATACGCTCAAGAGTAAAACCTTCCCCTTCCTCGGCCGTGTCCGAAACACCGCTTCCAAAGTACGTGATGCCAAATTCTCGTCCAAGCAAATGGGCACGAGGGAATACAAAGAGGTAAATATTGATGGCAGAATCCAACTCGACGTCATGGTCTCTATCGTTCAAAACTACAAACTCCGATCTTACAACTTAAACGCAGTTTCCTACCATTTCTTGAAAGAGCAAAAAGAAGATGTCCACCATTCAATCATTTCTGATTTGCAAGCAGGAGATGAATCAGATCGACGACGATTGGTGAGTACTCTTCCTTGATTTCACCGACCGATAATTTATTCAAGGCTGTTTACTGCCTCAAAGATGCGTTGCTACCACTTCGACTCATGGACAAGCTGATGTTTGTGGTGAATACAATGGAAATGGCGAGAGTAACGGGTGTCCCTGTGTCTTATCTTCTTACTCGAGGACAATCTGTTAAAGTCATGGCCCAGGTAAAAATCATTTTGACCTGCTTGAGATAATTTCTTATCAGCTTCTACGTGAGTCCTCGATTCGTGATCTTGTCATGCCTGTTTTGAAAACAGAGCAGTCTGATCAGTACGAGGGAGCAACAGTCATCGACCCGATCCGTGGCTACTACAAAGAGCCCATCACGACTTTGGATTTTGCCTCTCTTTATCCCTCAATCATGCGCGCGCACAATCTATGCTATACAACACTGTTACAAAATAAATTAGAGCGCTCGAAACTTTCTCCGGATCAGTTCATAAAAACTCCGACTGGTGATGAATTCGTCAAACCAGAAGTCCGGGAGGGCCTTCTACCGATGATTTTGAAAAATCTTCTTGAAGCTCGAGGAAGAGCGAAGAAAGAACTCAAAATCGAGAAATGTCCTTTCAAGAAAAAAGTGTTGGATGGTCGACAGCTTGCTCTGAAAATTTCGGCCAACTCTGTCTATGGTTTCACCGGAGCGCAGGTTGGAAAGCTTCCGTGCTTGCCAATATCTGGATCTGTTACCGCTTTTGGCCGAATGATGATTGACGAGACAAAGAGACACGTTGAGGCAAACTACACCAGAGGTAAAAACTATTAAATGTTCGTTATTTCAAATGGACTCTAGCCAACGGATACGAGCATGACGCCCAAGTTGTTTACGGTGATACTGATTCTGTCATGATCAAATTCGGAACAGACTCGATCGCGAAATCCTTTGAGCTTGGTACTGAGGCAGCAAAATTTGTTACGGCCAAATTCATCCAACCAATCAAACTGGAGTTTGAAAAAGTCTACTGTCCGTATCTTCTTATCAACAAAAAGCGATACGCAGGGCTTTACTACTCATCCAATCCGGAGAAGCATGATAAGATGGATTGCAAGGTAAGGTTTTCACAAAAGCTTTTGTCAACGATAAAACAAGGGTATCGAAACTGTCCGTCGTGATAATTGCCGACTTGCTTCTGAGCTCATCTCCAAATGCCTTGACATGATGTTGATCAACCGGGACCCAGAAGGCGCGGTTGAGTACGCAAAAGACACCATCAGAGATCTTCTTCTCAATCGAGTTGATATCTCCAAGCTAGTCATCACAAAAGAACTGACGCAGAAAGCCGAGGGATACGCTTCAAAGCAGGCACACTGCGAACTCGCCGAACGAATGCGAAAGAGAGACCCAGGATCCGCACCGCAGCTCGGTGATCGAGTACCCTATGTGTTCATCAAAAAGCCAAAGAACACACCTGCTTATGAGAAGGCAGAAGATCCGCTCTATGTGCTTGACAACTCAGTTCCAATCGATGCTGGTGAGTCTCAAATGAACATCTCCTTACTAAAATTTTCAAAGAACATTATCTTCACCATTCGCTTGAAAATCCTCTTCTTCGGATTTTCGAGCCTGTTCTTGGTGAAGCAAAGGCGAAATCCGTACTTTTCAAGGGAGATCACACTCGAGTCAAAGCTGTGACGACTTCAAAAGTTGGTGGACTTTTCAAATTCACCCAGAAGCGAGAGACATGCATGGGATGCAAAGGTACACTATCTCTTCTTTCCATCGTACTTATTTGACTTCAGCGGCGATGCCAAAGGGTGTTGATGGAAATGTCTGCCCGAGCTGCAAAGAGAACGAAATCGAGCTCTACTTGAGCCACAAGGCGGAGCTCGATGATCTTCGAATTGATTTTAACAAGCTCTGGAGCCAGTGCCAGCGCTGTCAGAAGCACATGCAGAAGGAAGTTCTTTGTTCCAACTGCGACTGTCCGATTTTCTATCGCCGAAAGGTAAATGCTCTGTTTGATTGAAAATACTGAAGAAATTTAGAAAATCCGCTCCGATCTGATGAAAGCAGAAAAGGCTGTTGCCAAATTTGGTCCCATCGACTGGTGAAAAATAGCCCTCTCTCAGAGAGTCTCTAGAGAGATGTATTAGTTCAATATCTCACACATCACTTATCCTCAGTTACAATTTGCACTGCCGAATGTCACACAATACATTTCCAGCAAGCTCATCCATCAGATTCGCATTATTTTAGAAGAAAAAATGCCACGAAGTCGGATTTCGGAAACATCATCAGCTGACCGTGTCGTTGTCGTTTCTGCCCCTGGAAAGCTGATTCTTTCAGGCGAACATTCAGTTGTCTACGGTCATCCAGCTCTAGCAACAGCTCTTCAGTTGCGTTTGAGCATTCGGCTAGAACGTTGCCATACGAACAGTATTGCATTGATTTCTCAGGTATGATAGCAAGGAGGAGTACAGACAGTAACTGACTAAAGACGTTTAGCTTATCGCTGAGCCTAGAAAAATATGCCGAATGGTGGGCTGACCCCTCGCTTCGCCTGAATGACACTCAAGACAACATAGAAAGGATAAAAGAACTCATATCAGCAGGTTGTGAATCAAAATATGAATTTCAAATTACCTCTTGCTAGAGTTTGAAGGTATAACAGGCCCAGCTGTTTGCTCCTTCATGGCACTTGTTTTTGTTGCCGGCGAATATACGGAGCTGACTGTCCAAGCCTATCTCTTACGATTACTAGTCAAATACCTCTTGGCGCTGGGCTGGGCTCATCTGCCTCACTCTCCGCAGCTCTTGCGGGCGTAATCCTAGTCGATAGTGGTCAGATTTCCGAAGCAACAGGCGGAAACGGAACCTTTACCACGCACGAGAGGGGGCTTATACGCGATCTAGCAAGGTCAGGAGAATAAACAAACGCTCATTGACTGCTTTATAGCACCTGTGAAAACATATTCCACAGTCGATCCTCTGGTATCGACACAACAGTGATTATAGAAGGCGGTCTCATCAAATACCAACCGGGAAATTTCGAACCATTCCAGATCAACCACTCACCTCGAATACTGATTGTAGAAACTCATGTAGAGGTAAATGTAACCAATCAACCTTGTATGATCAAAATTTAAAGCGATCCACAGCTCAACTTGTTGAGTTCGTCCGACGCAGACGTGATCGTCTAACGGATATTGTAAACGGAGTCATGTCTGCTCTATCAGAATGCGTACATAAGTGGCTCGAACTGTTTCAATCCGAAGATATCCTCGGCTCGTATCAACAACAACGAGAATTGGTGGAAATCAATCAACACTTACTCGCCTCCTTAGGTGTATCCCACGCCTCCCTCGATGCGATAGTCTCTGCTGCAAGCGAAGTTGGTCTTGCAGCGAAACTAACCGGTGCAGGAGGGGCGGCTGCGCGATGGTTTTACTTCCACCGAGGTGAGATCAAGCTTATGATTGCTTTATTTGAACTAAAGAAAAGCTGACAATGTTGTACAGATTCTGGAGCTCAGCAACTAGGTTTTCTTCGAGTTTTCGCGCCTTCAGTATTTGTGGGATAAAGCTTTGCAATCCTTCCAGGATCTTAAACTCGATTAGAATCGTTATTCTGGAGATTTGAGTTCATTCTTACCCTCCGCCCAAATTTCCGTTCGGTATCCATCTGTGACGGATCGATTGGTATAAAAATTGTATCCGCTGAAGGGCCTTTGGCGAGGCGGTCGTTGACAGTGTAGGCTAGTTGCAAGATCGAAACGAGATCTTGATGAGTTTGCCCGTTCATCAGCTCATTTAGTATAAATTCCAGAAGATTTCGAGTGAGTATGTTGCCGTTGAAGAGCTCTCCGATCATTCTTGACACAGTGAGAGTGGTTCTCGATAGTTTTCTTACCTAACAACGCCGAGCTGTCTGTTTTCTCCGTAAAAGTTTTTTACCAGAAGATCGACTAGGATTTCGCGGAATCCTCTCAATTTGATATTTTCTGCCATTGCTTGTTTCACGCTTATACAGACGTACTTGTCATTTTCGCCAGTAACGAAACCGAAATGATCGAGCTTGAAGTGCATGTTGATGCAGAACTTGGTGTAGATTGGTGCAAATTGAGGCTTTTTAACGCATGCGTCGACTATCTGCCGAATACAGTTTTCTAGGGAGTCGTGGTCGTATGGCTTTGATCCTTATGAGAAATTTGATAAACATGTTTCTGATTTAAATATTTACCATTTATGAATTCATCTACGAGTGCCGTTTGCTGCTTGTTTGTAGTAGTTTCACAGGTAATATATTCCTGAATACGGATTACTGAATATCATAAAACGAATGTCAATTACCAGTATTTCTTCCAGCGTGAGACATTTTTCAGGTTTCTTCAATTCTTGGGCAATACTCACTTCCGTATTTACTTGCGGTTTTTGTTTTTGAGGCTCTCGAACTTGCCGGGCTAACTGCTGTCGAACTTGTCGAACGCGAGGCTGTTGAGGTTGCTGCTGAGGTGGGGGTACTGTGTGCGGCAATCCTTGAAGCTGACGAACACTAGGATGTTCCCAGCCTCGATTTCCTGTCTTCGGGGCACTTTTTTCAGGAACTTTTACCGGTCTTTCGGGCTTTCTCTCTGCCTTCTGCATTTTCGTCTTTGAACTGACTCCGTAAAAGACGCGGTCAGTGAAAGCGTGTCTAGAAAAGTATTATTAGGTCTTTTTCAATCTAGAAAAATCAGAATAATTTTCAGTGGAATGTCAACCCCAAATTCAACCTCAGAAGAACTGGACGTACAAATCGCAGTTCTACAGCAGCTTTTGAATCAGAAAGGATTCACGAGCATCGAAAGCACCATCGCCGAAGACGGAATCAGGCTCGACCATTATGAGTCGAACTTGCCTTGAATTTGCGACTGTTCCATTTTTCCTCGTTCAAAATTTAAAATAAATAATTGTTCAACTTATAACTCCATTTTATCCTTATCTCCTTTAGATGATTCGCCGAGGAGTCCAAAGACTCGGAATCGGACTGACGCTCGGTATCGGTTATGACAGGCTAATTGCCGACAATCTTTGGGGAATGCGAAAATACTCTTATTTTGATCGCGCCTGGTCAACAGGGGTAGCAGCTATTGGAAAGCTCACGTTCTTCGACGATGGTATCGGTACCCCTGATCAAATTCGCCGAGTAGATGAATACAGGGATGAAATTCTTGAAAACAGAATTGAAGAGATGATTGACTCTTTCGCAGAATCTATCGTTTTGAAATCGAAGAAGATCGATGGAGACTATCTTTTAATCGAAGGGGAACTTGACGCAAATTTGGATCTTGATGAAGAGCTTTGGCCCAAAGAATGCCGAAGAGGATATTTTCAGCTTGTTTTACCTGCTAGCGGAGAAGTTGAAGGAATTGTCATCCAAACGGCAGGCACTGGCGATCATGGATTCAAGCGAAGACGCGAAATCATCGCCAAGGTAGAATCACTCTCCCTTCTCAACTTTACATCAATAAGTTAAGCCATTATTGCAAGAGCATAACATCGCCTCCTGTATCATGGAAAATCCTTATTATGCGAGGCGAAAGCCACAGAAGCAACAATATTCCGGTCTTCGAAGCTTTCCCGATCTGATCACGCTTTGCATGGGTGTTGCTATTGAATGCAACGCCGTCGCAAAATGGATCAAAGAAGAGCTAAAGATCGAGCGAGTAGGAGTCACTGGGTTGTCACTTGGTGGACATACTGCGGCTCTTGTCGCCTCGGTTTCTCCGACACCAATCGCTGCTGCACCTGGATTCTCTTGGTCGACGTCGGAGGGAGTCTGGACGACAGGGGCGCTCTCGAATAGAATCGATTGGAACAGCCTAGAAGCAGATATAAAAGCACATCCTGGTTATGAACCTTATTTTAACTCCATCGGAACAGGACTGACAAAATGGCTCAATAGAGATGAAGAAATCGCAAAAGAAATAGAAAATCTTCCCGAATTGAAACGTGCGAAAGACGTCGAAGAAAACTTTGCCAAAAAGAAGCTTAAATTATTGGCCGCCCATTTTTCGCATTTGGGAAACTATCCAGTGCCAAAAGACGCCAGCTTGATTCACTACGTTGTTGGCGAGTATGATTATTTTTACTCAAAAGATCAGATGACTGGGATGGATAGAGTTTGGCCTGGAACTACGGTTGAAGTTTTACCAGCCGGTCATGTGGATGGCTTTCTTTTATACGGCCGCGTGTATAGGTAAATAGACAAAGGAAAATCTCGTTTTATGACTTGTATAGAAATGCGATAAATACTGTTCTGAATCGTCTTCCCAAAGCAAGCACCAAAACAATAAACCTTTCCATTGTCGAGAATGTGCCGAGCGAAGAAATCGAAGATGGAAGAGGAACAGACGTATTTCAAAAAGCTTTTCAATACTGTACTGTACAAACTGTTAATTTTCTGCAAAGGTCCTGATCGCCTCAGTCTCGCTTTATTTATTCTAATAATAACTATTCACAAAACAGTTTCTAGAGCCTTTACCGAAGGATTGTTGTCTTATTTTTCAAATCTGATTTTTCGTGGACAGCTGCAAGAAAACCGTTAGACGAGTTTCGCGACTAACGGGCCCGTTTTTTTTTGCCAATAAGGCATATTTTTAGATTTAGGCCTCAGTTTATATGAGAATTATTTTCAGAATGGTGCTATTCTCTCTTTTCAAGGGGAAAGCCGAGAAGGACACTGCCGCGCTTCTTGAGGATATTGAGAAGAAGTTGAAAGAACTCAAAGAAGATAGATGTAGCACTACCGTTAGGAAGAAATCGGCTTGTCGAAAGATTCATTATTATGGGTACTTATCATTTTCAACAATAATCTCTTATTGATTTCATAGGGGTGGTTTTTATGCTGTTGCTCTCGGATTTATGTACATAAACTTTCCATCTTCCATCGATTTCATGGACCCAAGCGTAGTCATCCCTATTGGAACACGCGTCCTCTCTGTTCTCCTTGGTATTCCAGTTCTCATTTATCTTCTGAGACGATTCTCGGTCTTTTACTATGAGCGGAAGTACAAGAGCATCGATAAAGACATCAAGAGGATAGAAAAAGAGAAAGACGCCTTGATCGATAATGTAATGGAAAAAGAACCGTATAACAAGGCGCGCGAGATCCTGAAAAAGTACAAACCAAGCTTGCTGAAAGCCGAAGAACCAGCAAAAGTCCAACTGTTCGTCGACGAACTGTTCAGGGCAACATCACGAGCATCGGTCCTAAGAAAATTGGCCCAAAGTCTGGACAAATCGCTCAAGTCCAAAATGTACCAAGCCCAATCCAAAGAAATCCTCAGCAAAAGCAGCCAATGGTAAACCAGGGAATGCGGCAAAGACCCCAGACTATTCGACCTTTGCCGTCGCAGAATTTGAACTCATCGAGGATGGACAAAATCGTAGGTGAAATGGAGTGATCCTTTTGCTATCATACTTTCAGGTCGGCTGGATGACTGGATCAAGCCCAGATCAAATGTACGCTTTGATTTGCAAGCAATGCGCTGAACACAACGGTCTTTCACCAAAAGAAGAATTTGACTATCTTCAGTGGAGATGTGCGTTCTGTGGCTTTAATCATCCTCCAAGGTAAATTTCTAGGACCCTAGATTAGTAACCAACTGGTGTTAGAAAGCAACGACCACGTCCACCTAAGCTCCAAGAGCAACGTCCGGCTGATCGACCCATTTTCAATACTTCTGCTGTCGAACCTCGACGAAAATTATCGGGCGAATCATCTGGAAGCGGCACCTCCAAGCATATCGCTCAAAATCCCAATCAAACAATGCCTGTTCTCGCAGCCAACGTACGCATGGAAAAGCGCGGATCTCTTGGCTCTTCAAAGAGTGATGATGAGAGAAAAGAAAAAGAAGACTCAGGAACTGAATCCGATCAAATCGAACAGAATCAGATGAGAAGCGAAGATGACAACTCGACTTCTGCGAACTCGATCTCTTCTGACGAAGAAATGGAAACAGAGGCCTCTAAAGACTCTATTCAAGCTGAATCTAGGTATGTCCAAAGTTGAGAACAGAGTGTGATGATTTTGTAGCGTTTTGAATGAAACAATCGAAGCCGGTTTCGAGCAGCAAGAAGCAACCGCCAATTAGATATTCCAAATTCCACATGTTATTACGACGAAACTTTCAAGCTGATATTTCTAGCACTTTTCACTGCACAGACTCACTCTTCATCAACTCTCAGTTCTCGAAAAGTTACATGTTCAATTCTTGAAATCCAAATATATGAACCATTCTGAAATCAACAAGGAGTAAGCCCGCGAGTATTTGAACTAGTCGGGCTTGTTCTATTTTCCTTTCGTATTTAACAATGAATCAACATTTGCATTTCGCCTTGGCAGCTTGAGAAAGAGCAGCGCAGTTGCAAACATAGCAGAAATTGAGAAAATGGGAATAGAAGGAGAGCTTAAAAATGGTGAAGCAAAGGCGACTCCGAATCGGACTTTCGCAGAAATATGCTCATGTCCTGTTTGCATGTATTTCTGATTTATATAAAAAATCGATTATATATTTAATATACCGCAAGATTTAACGCTTTCTCATCTTAGGGAGGTCTTTAAAGACCCAGTTCAACTGTCGTGTTGCTTCAATCATCTGTGTAGAGGATGTTTCGACAGGAGCGCTCAAGAGGGCTGTCCAATGTGCAGGAATCGAAATGTTCGATCCGAGCGCGTTGCTCCGAGTTTGAAAAAACATCTTCGAAAAGTCCGTATGCTTTGTAAGCACACAACTTGTCCACAGAATAAGGAAGGCATTTCAGTTGCAGATTATGAAAGGTATCTAGCTGATAGATTGAAAGTCATAATTTTTTTTTTGTGACAGTCACGTTCAATTTTGCCGCCATGCTCCTGAAATGTGCGAGTTTTGCGAGCAAAACTTTTCCCAATTGATGATTAGCGCCCACAAAGAAAATGACTGCACTGAAAGATGGAAAAGATCCGCACGGTCGGCCAAAGACCTTGAACAGGAAAATTCTCGGCTCAAAAATGAAGGTCATTTTCTATCAAAGCTACTTTTTATATTCCTTATTTCTAGTTCATCGATTGAAACGGGAACTACAGAATAAGGATGATGAAAATCAGAGGCATGTACGAGCAATTCAGCAAACCGATTACGACATAAAATTATTGAAAGAAGATATTCGGAGAAGAGACTCCGAAAGTAACGATCTTTTTCATCATGCATGCATTTGAATTAAAATTTTAGTCTCGATTTTGAAGGAACACAATGAGAATCATGGTCAAATTATGGCTAAGACGATGAGGGAACAAATGGAAGCAATGTTGAGGACCATGACCATTAACGGACAAGTACCGGTCCATTCGATGAATCCTGGTCCAATTCCATCTCAAGGCTTTTCTCCTTATGCACCTCCTCCTCAGCAAACGAATAATTCAAACATAGGCGGACTCAATCAAAGTTACCAGTCAGAAATTGAATACTTGACTAGTACCCAAGATCTTTCCCGGTCGGGTGGATCAACATCATCAACCTCCTCATTCGTGGTAACTATTTATATGATATAACTTATATCGATAAATAATATTTTCAAGATTATAAAATATTTCTTTTGCTTACCCTTATTCAAGAATAAATCATACGAAAAAGAAAATCCGTTCCGAAAACACCCAATCATGTCAACGCCAAGTCTTGAGAACGTTGAAGAACAGCGCACAACCAGTAATCAAAGTAAAATATGCCAATTAAAAAATAAATTCATAATTTCTAAGAGCACGCGATGCCAGCCCCACCTGCACCGACAAATGTCTCTGTTGCTCGTGGGTTCTGGAATAAAACTCGACTTACCACGATAAATGTCCAAATTCGTCACAAGGGTCAGACTGTAAAAAATGTTGTCTTGAACGGTTAGTTCTGATGTCAAAAGAAATTTTCAAATTTATTGGATTCTTTCAGTTGAATCTGCGGACAATCTTGAGGCACAAATTCTCAATGAAGTCCAACTATCCGGATTATACAGACTTTTTTACAATTTTGAGGGAGAAGAAGATGCAGGGTTCTTCAAAGATGAGTTTGAGGGCCGCATCGAATCGCTTCATAATAAGAGAATAATTGCAAACACAGTTTTTGTAGCTGGAAGAAAATGAAAATAAACTCGCTCTATCCATCTAGTAACATGCTAAACTCCACTCAAGAAGCAGGCGGGGCATCTTTGAAATAGCACAAGTCTCCTTTGGTGCACCTGAAATTCCACCGCCTCCCCCGTCGAGCGCGACTTTTGGCACCGCCCTCCCCGCTGTTTTGCAAGAAAGCATGAAATTCAATCAATCAGATGCAATTCGCGGCATTCTAGCTCTCAGAGTCTCATAACAATAACATCCGCATGATCTCCAGCAGTTTTTAATATGTTCTATTCCGTTTTGAAAAATATTAAAAGCACAGCACGCTGGTTTCTTCCCTTTTCAACCTTTATTTGGGCACAGTAGGGGCCTCGTTCACTCATAAATCTTGCAAAGTTTATTCAATTGGACTTTTCTTAACTTTTAATTGATTGATCGATATTACAGTCATATTAACAATCCCATAAAGATGATCACTCATATCTACCGTTTAGGAGGTGTTTGCTGGAATAGAAAGGATTCTCAAAATAAAAAAATCTGGGAAAAATAATATCGAGCTCTAAATTTTTAATTTTCCGTTACACAAAACTGTCACCTGCACGTTTTTTAATATTATATCGATATATACAGCCTTGTGAGAAACTCACTACGAATCGATAATATACTCTCGCTGGGAAGAAAACTCGGACAGGTTCAAACTCTGCGGGAGACGGCTAAGACAGCTTTAGCCTTTCCGGTTAGCTTGAGTTCTATATAACTGGCATAAATGTCTGGGAATGTCGACGAGTATAACAACCAGGAGATTATCTTGTAATTGGGCAAGTAAAATTGGTCTGCTGGACATAAAATTACTGGATCATCAAGCGGAAAGCTGAATACACTGCAACGCAGAGGACACAGACTGTTTCAACACTACTGTAGTTGACTAACTGTATTTTTTTCAATGAACTCAACTCATCATAGACCTGGACTGGCTGAAGATATCCGTAAAAGACAGACTCCGGAAAAGGAGAGCGATCAATAGCATCTGATCGGCGTTTTAATTCAATTAAGAAAAAGTCGGAAATTTCAGAAGCCATCGATCAGCGAAAAACATCTTCAAAGCGTCAGAAAGCCTCGGAACCCATCGATTGCTCTGAATTTTCGTTTTCCGAGATGAGTCGCTCGTATCATTAAACTACTTAGGCCGAGCGGTACCTTTCAAAATGGACATCAAGGAGGTGACTCTGAAAATGAAGATTCAGATAAAAAAATGCCTGACGTACAGGACTTTGACTATTTTGTACATCATTTTATTGACAAGAAAAGCTACTTTGCTATCTTATATTGGTTGATAAGAATCATTGAGGATTGACTAATATTCTTTATGCAACGGACTACAGGTACATGTTTTATTTCAAAAATTCAGTTGGTAATTGATCGAAATTAATTTTTTCGAGTGTCACGTGTCCAGGTGTATCGAGCTCGGCTTAGCTTGGCGCTCCGGTTTGGGCACACACGTGCGCTCAAACTTCCGTTTCATTATCGAGCGAGCTAGAGTTTATCAAATTGCAACATATTGGGTTTAATTATTCAATCTTCTGGTGCATAATCGAAATCGTCAAAATAACCGGAAAAATTGGAGAAACCTGAAATCAATTCATCAAATTAAGCTTTCGAGAGTCGAAACAGATTTCGCATTTTATTTTGGGGCTAATTCTAAACAGACTTTTCCAATCAAACTTTTCAGCAATCATCGAATTCAACTAAAGTGATCGGTTAAAAATGATATTGAACAAGTGTCCTCTTTTGGGGTCATTAGCAAAACCGTCCTAAATACATATCTCCCACTTCCGAAAAATCATTTTCCCCAGGCGACTTTGACCTTTTTTGATTTTCCAGTAGACCCGCAATTTTCCACAAGAAAGGGGCCGATTGATGACTGTAATCGATCAGAGCTGACTTTTCTCAGCTTCCATAATTTTCGGAATGAAAACCGCTTTCCCTCTTCCCACCTCGAAATCAAAGGAACTCGCCGCCGGGGCTTGTCGATAATGAGTTCCGTAACGAAATGCAGAAATTATCGAAGATCGGATATCGCGTGATTTCCCAGGCCTTTGATCAGAATGGAAATTTATGCAAGCGGGAAATGGGAGATCAGAAGAATTAACGTTTTCCTCTTTTTAAAGCGGTTCCTCCTTGTTTTCAGTTCTAATCCTGTCTCAAAAATATATTACAGTTACACACATTCACATGAGAAACTGACAAAGGCTAAAGCACTAAAACCTTTGCTTTGATGAAATCCACGTCTTTCAGAGAATGGCGAAATGGTTTTCAATTCTAAAGCTCCCCGGGGCGCCTTCCGTTTCAAAAGAGCTAAACTTCACCCTTTCTCAGCTCAATGTATTCAAACGAGTGGAAGTAAATTTAATTCTTCTTCAGTTCAGCTCATAAATCATTCTAATCGAGCAACCAAGCAAACTTTATTTTGCATCTTTGAAAAATGCGAACGCACATTTCTCTTCCATGACTTCAGACTTCTGCACTATGAAAGATCAGTTTCTTACTGAAGAAGGCATGCCTTACTGATATCCTTAGTAAGTCCTTCGTTAGTGGCTTTAGTTACTCAATATAAGCAAGATAAAATACTTCAGTAAAAAAAAGAAAGACACTGCTGCTGACTAAGATATCTTTTGCAACCGAAACCCCATGAATTTATCAATGTAATCCATTTGGAAAATACACAAACTTCTCCTTTGTTCTAACGACTTTCGCGGCTTTTTCCAGAGGATTACCTCCATTAGCCGTCACGGGATCTCGTTGGCCGTCTCTTCGCCTGGAGCGCCGCTAGCTCCGGCCTCGAGCGCGTGCCCCAAGAAAGCGCCACCTCGTGTTCTCTCGTGAATCCGTTCTCTTCCCCCAGGCGGTCTTCACTCACTACAGTTACTCCCGCTGAGCACCCGACAGCGAAACCAACTTCTCTCAAAAACAATAACTAGAAGTCCCACAGAGATATCTACTACTGTAATTCTAACCTTTACAGGTAAGTCATCAAAGACATTCAGTAATATGAAGGAGTCTTTCTTGAGAATTTTAAGTATACGAAACTAACTCTTCTCTTAGAAAAATGACAGTTGCTTCTGTCTCTTATCCTCAGGGCTTCGAAGGCTACTACCCCAAAGACACTTTCTACACCAACCAAACTCAACCTCAAACAGTCTCTTTCGGCCATGCAACTTACCTCTCCAGCCAAGACCCTCAATTCCACTCCTGGCAACTGGGAGGAGGCGTTTACCCTTCTCAGATCGGTTCTGTAAGCTCAGCCATGAGCAATCTGTTCCCTCCATTTTCCAGAAGCTCGGCGCAAAAGGTAACGAACATTTGAAAAATCTTTGTTCAATCTTCCTCTTAGGTTGACATTGCTTGCCAATGGATCCTCCCTAACGGTCAGCAGTGCGGTCAACAGTTTCAATTTATGTCCGACGTTGTTCATCACGTGACTATGGATCATGTTGGCGGACCTGGTAAGTCGAAACCAAGCAAAATCTTGAGATATTAACTTTTCTCCTAGAAAATGTTGATCACGCCTGCTACTGGGCTGGATGCTCGAGAGATTGCGCTCCTTTCAAGGCTAAATACAAGCTTGTCAACCACATCCGCGTTCATACAGGTAAAAAAATAATCCTTCGAGTTCATTCTTCTAAAAGATTCTTTCAGGCGAAAAACCCTTTGTCTGCCCCTTTCCAAGCTGCGGGAAAACCTTTGCTCGAAGCGAAAATTTGAAGATTCACAAAAGAACTCACACAGGTAAGAAAAACTAAGCGTTATTAATTCTTACTGATTGTTTCAGGAGAAAAGCCATTCAAATGCGAGTTCAAAGGTTGTGACAGACGATTTGCCAATTCCAGCGACCGAAAAAAGCACTCAAACGTTCATTTCACCGAGAAACCCTACCAATGCAAGGTAAATTTTAACTTTTGAAAAGTGCTCGATCAGTAACAGCTAAATGCTAAGGTCAGCAAGATAATCAATCAAAATAAAAATACTTTTCCGGTCAGATATTCCCTTCGAAAATCGATACAACGTGATAGGTCAATTAGGTCAGAAAATATCACGTGTTGAAGTTTTATGGGAGTTTTTGACGGCAGCGGACAGTTATTAATAATGATTTTTTAGGTTGAAGGGTGCGGAAAGACGTACACTCATCCATCTTCGCTGAGAAAGCATCTCAAAGTGCACGAAAATCTGGAGACTCCAAACAGTGAAAAGATTTCCGACGCCAACTCCATCAACTCTTCCAACTCTATCGGCTCTCAGTCCCCAATCAACAACTCTCATAATTCCGAAGATTCTCATCAGGTAAAAGTTATTTCCGAAAATCAAATTCTAAAATCTATTCCAGGATCATCGAGAACGTCTTCCTTCATTTGAGCGAATCCAAGATGCAAACGCTGGAGTTCCAATTGTCTACGACACTCAGCCAAATGCCTTCCCAGCTGAGCATTACAGCAGCTATCAAGGATTCTTAGAGACCGACCATGGCGCTCAGCCCGCTGCAATCGAATCTCAACCTCCTGGTAAGTTGTCAAAACCCCCGTCCATCTTTTCTAACTCCATCTTTCAGTTTCCAATTCCGGGTTAGACCTCAACCTCTGGTCAAACAGCTACTGGTCGCAGCCTCAAATTATCCAACAGCAAACCTTCTAAATCATCATCTTCCATTTCTGTAAAAAATATTATGTACATACGATGTTCATTTATCACGTGCCTAGAATTATTTAAATCTGAAATAAAACCTTCATAAACTTGAAAAGCTGTCTTTTTATGAAATGGTAAGCAAAAAAAACAGGGCGTAAAGAAATCAATTTGCCTTCTCAGCGCCGCAATTCCCGCGAAACGGACTCTAAGTTGTTTGATTGTGGTTATCTCAGTTGAACGGGGTTGAACATGGGCGCCGCGGGAGCTCCGCCACCTTTTTCTTATCACTACACTTTGCTCAAGAGAAAATGAAGAAGGCGCTGGCTACGTTACTATTTCAGATTTCTCGGGCAGATTGGCAGCTACCTTTTGGAAAAGAAATTCTAAAGGAGCTGAAAGAACTCGGCTTTGAAAGCCACAACATCTCGCACTACGGATGTTACTGTCGATTCGGCGGGACCAAATACGCTCCTGAAGGAGAAGCGCAGGACGAATACGATCGGGCTTGCTTTAATTACAGTCAATGTGTGAAATGCTTGGATCTGGACCAGTGCAAGATTCACTATCCAAGGTAGTCTTCCTTGATTTTCTTTTTTTGAAAATTTTGGCGCGCACTGCCAGGACAAATTGGTAAAACCTTTCATTAGAATACCATTTCGAGTGGGGAATGAATTTTGCACAGATGGAGACAGTTCTTGCGAAAATAACCTCTGTAAGTGCCAGAAAAAATTGATTCAAGACATCATGGATCTATCTTGGTCACAAATTCATCTTCGGTCTTATCTCTCCCGCGATTTCAACCACAACGAGGAATGCCTTCACTCCTCCAACTATCAACGACTCCACCAAGACGAGTTTGAATGCTGCGGCGAGTATCCTGATAGATTCATTTACGCTCCAGAAAGTGGCGCAAGAAAATGCTGTGGAACAAGAACTTTTAACTCACAGTATCAAGAATGTTGTGATGATAAGACTGTTAGACTTCATGGAGAGTGCAAAAGAAGCCCTTGAGTATTTGGATTCGATGAAATCAGAAATATTCTAACTGTGCATTTAAAATTTTTTCTAATAAAATTCAAAATTTTTAATTCAATTTTTTTAATCATGTGAAGATGCAGAAGTCTAACCTAACCAGGAAGGTTTCATCAATTCAGATAAGGCTATCTTTTAGTTTTTCAATTTCTGAGAACGACCAAAATCGCCAAGTCAGTCAAATTTGGCGCTCGCCAGGCATCGACCAATCAGCGCTCGCCTCCACCGTAGAAACACCAGGCAGCAGCTGTTAATCGTGTTTTTGACGGAAAATTGAATCTTAGAGAAATCACTGTATCAAAATGATACCTCTTCAGCCCCAAGAATTAACGAGAATATTTAAGAGATTTTATGTTAGATCGTCGGTAATGGAGCAACTAATTGAACTTTTCCCGCATATACTTCCAGTAACGAGCGATTACAATTCGAACTTCGAAACTTCTGTCGTCGGCCAAGAGGATATGGAAATGACGCATGATGCCGATCTTGTGAATGCGCCGCAACGAGATATTCATCTTGTGGAAGAGCAAGCTGTGGATCTACGTGCAGATGGTTTGAAAGTTCGAATAATCAAGAAGCTTGGTTCAGGCGCTTACGGCTCCGTCTATAAAGGCATTCTCTACGGAGAACCGTTTGGAGAAACTAAAGTTGCGGTAGAGTAGAAAATAACGTCGGAATCGAGTTGAAATAAACTTCAGGTCGTCATCAAAGTCGAGCATTATCTCTGCGAATTGCCACAGATCAACCTCGAACAACGTTTCTATACGCATCTCAAAGTATATTCGCAGAGAAATGTGAATCTCAAAGAAGGCATCCCAATCGTGTATTATTGTGGGCAAGAAGTAAAGCTGAAATACACTTCGCCGAAGCTTCACGGTCACAACTCGACGATGATAGGGTTATTCAACATTATCATAATGGAAGAGCTGGGAAAGGACCTCAAGGTCGTCCACAAACAGCTTTCTATGGGATTGCCTTTCGCCTGCTGGATAGACTTGGCGGGACAAATGTTCAAAATTATGCAGACATTAGTCGAAGTAACCTCTCATTTACTGAATGTAAAATAAAATTTTCCTTTCAGAAAAAACTGATTCACCGTGACATCAAGCCAAGTAACTTTGTCCTCGGCCGTGCCCGAGCAACTGTCACTGCCCGTGGATCAAGCAAATTATTCATCGTCGACTTTGGCCTTTCAAAGAGATGGGAACGCATGAAACGAGAATGGGGGTTGAACATGGTTGGGACGAAGAAATACATGTCGGAGCATGTTATGGCTGGTGACAGGCCGCATGTTAGAGATGATCTGATTTCCTGCTGCTACGTTTTGCGAGAGATGCTCGACGGGTGTCTTCCCTGGGACGAAATGATCCACGAACAAGACGATATGCGCAACTGGGTAGGATTTATAGCCAAAAACATCCTTATTTATTGAACTCTAGCACCAGACATTGCAGCGTATGAAACGAAACTTGAATGGAAATGCTCTCTTCGGGCAAGAGGACCCGGACGATCCTCTTTTCTGCTTCGACACTCCTGATGATCCACAGGAAGGTCAACCAAACCAGCCTGACATCACCAAGATGTGCTGGATTTTTGATCATATCAAGGGCCTCCAGTGGGGCGAACTGCCCGATTTTGGCTTCATTTTCGATCTTCTCAATGAGATGAAGAACGAGAACCAGTCCTTCCTCAAGGCTGACGATCCTTGGAAGGAGATTCTTCAAGTCATTAACGATTGAAGCCACTTTTAAACTTAAAACAATCCATTAACCATCAGTGCCATTCATTTGCCAGAAAATATGATAAAATATTATATTCCACCAAAAACCTTCAAATGCATTTTAACTGCCCATTTATTTTTAAATAAAATTGATAACGCACAACAAAACAATCCCCCTCTTGTTGGCAACAACGAAGAAAAGTGTCGAATCATCATTAATTCTAGATTGAAATCAACATGCTCGTACGATTACTATGTCTGCCACATGGTAATGCAACGGATCCGCCTGATAAAAATTAATTTTAACCGACTAAATTAATTTTAACGTCCAAGAGAATAAAAAACACAGTCTAAGAGATAAAAAGAAACAACAGCTGCTGATCATGATAATTGATAAAGAATCTAAGACGCGTACTCTGTAATCTAAGTTTCTAAGCTCTAATTGTTCAAAACCTACCTTCTTCACTTTAAAATAAAATAAAAAAGGATAAACGAGAGAATTAATTATAACTTTCTTAAACTCTGATTTTAATTTCTCCCTATTCTAAATGAAACCTTCTCAGATGTCTTACGACGGTGGATACGGTAGTTTTGGTGGAGGAGCAGCACCAGCGGGAGAGGTAAAAATCTATTTTGGAATATTTGCTCAAGCTTTAGGCCGACTACTCCGGTGGGGCTACCTCTTACGGTGCTGGAGCTGGAGGTGCTTCTGCACAAGACGCTGGTGGATACGGCGCTCCAGCAGCTTCAGGTGGAGGTTACAACACAGGTGGAGCTCAGGGCGGCTACGGAGGAGGATATGGCGGCGGCCAAGGTGGAAACGCACCGCAGGCAGCTATTCAAATCAAGTCCAATCCAAAGGATGGTCAACTCATCAACTCTCCCGATTCACCAAATAACCAAAAGATGTTTATCGGTGGTGTCTCTAAACAGACAACTACTGGTCAGTAGATTTCCTTGTGCGCTTTTCAAATTTATCTCAGCTTCTCTTCGAGCTCATTTTGAGCAGTTTGGCGCAGTAAAGGACGTCGAAATCAAAGTTGATCCCAGTACTGGCCTTTCTCGAGGTTTTGGTTTCGTTCTATTCGAACTCCCAGAATCTGTGAACGCTGTGGTCGCGGCTGGCCAACAATTCCTCGATGGCAAACGAATCGATCCCAAGCCAGCTGAGAAGCGAAACTGCAAGGTCTTCATTGGTGGTATTAACCCAGCTACCGCTAGCGAGACCGTGCAGGAACTGATGGAGACTTTCGGAGAAGTCGAAAATTTCGAAAGGTACTCCGATTTTTACCAATCCGAGACCTTCCTTAAAAACTTCTAAGACGCACTGATCGCAACCGAGGCACCCTTCAGCCATTCGCTTTTTGCACCTTCAAAGATGATGCCGTCGCATCAAGCTTGGCCAAAACCCGTTGGGTTGAGATCGAAGGAAAACGATGCGAAGTAAAACTCTGTAAGTTCATCGATTTGATATTGAATATTTATTTGAAACATTTAGCCATCGAAAACAAACAGAAGCTCTTCAACCAGGGTTATGGTGGAAATAGAGGCGGCTACGGCGGTGGAGGTTACGGTCAACAAGGCTATGGGGGATACGGTGGCTTCGGAGGCGGTGGCTACGGCCAACAAGGAAACGGAGGATTTGGCGGCTACGGTGGCTATGGAGGTCCTGGCTTTGGAGGACAGCAGGGAGGATTCGGCGGTCCCGGTGGTTTCAGAGGCGCTCCAGGTGGCCGAGGAGGTGGACCTATGCGTGGTGGTCGAGGGGGTGGCCGCGGAGCCGGCAGACCTTCCCCGTACTAAGATCACCGCAATCTGACCCTTATACGATCATTTATTCGGCAGCCTTTAAGGCATCGAACCCATTTTACTAGTACTTTTTTGACCTACTGCCTAAAAACTATCCCATTACTCGGTGTCACGCAAAACTACTATTACTTTAAGAGAAACCTGAATTGTCTCCTCTACTTTCTATGAAACCCATTTTTATAACTTGAAAACTGTCCCCTTGTATCTACCCTTGACTGTAGGAGGGTTTCTATACCAGTATAAAACAACTCGTCTTTTGTACATACTTGGATCATCTTCTTGAGTCTCAGTCAAATACAACTTGTTCGAAACTGAAATGTCTCATTTTTTTATCGTCTTAGCATGGATGATCCGTACGCGAACTTTGATTATGAAGACGAAGGCGCTGACGCTTTTGATACGAACATTGATAACGATGAGGAGTTCAAGCGCGCACTGACTAGCCATGGTCGCCAAGGATATCGAGGCGGGACTAGCGCTGGCAATAGAAACATCTCTACGGCTTTCAAGCCCCAAAATGACAACCGCCCAACTACAGGCATCACTGGCGCTGGATATCAGAAGTCTACACTCAACTTGAGCAAGAAGAACTCAAATACGATCGTAGAAGAAGGAGATGAAGAACGAATGGAAGAAGAGAGGATTCGCGAGATCGAGCGAAACATCTCCAAGATGGTCGATCAGTCAATCATCTGCCAATCAAAAGGTGATTCTCGCAGAGCCCTAGAAATCGCAAAGAGTGCAGCGAGAAAGGAACGCGATGTGACCAAGAAGCGTGATGCGAGTGGACTCAGTGATGGACAGAATATGGATCTGACTTTTTCCGTTCATTTCAACGTAGCTGTTCAGTACGAAATGAATGATCTGTACTCTGAGGCTCTGCAAGCCTATCAAGTCATCGTGAAGAATAAAATCTTCCAAAATGTCGGTAGAATTCGAGTCAACATGGGAAACATTCATTTCAAGCTGCGGGAGTTCTCCAAGTCAGTAAAACAGTATCGCATGGCGCTGGATCAGGTCCCATCACACTATCGAACGATGCGAAGCAAGATACAAGCGAACATCGGCGCATGCTTCATCAAGCTCGGTCAATTTCACGACGCTGCCAGCGCATACGAGCATATCATGTCCGAACATCCCGATTTCAAGCCTGGATTCAATTTGATCATGTGCTACTACGCGATGAAGGACGCAGAGAAAATGCGACGAGCGTTTATTCGTCTTCTCAACGTCACCTCTGGCGTCGACGAAGAAAAATATCAAATTGCGACAGACGACAAGAACGAAGCCGCTCATTTGGAAGCCATTTCTTCCGACCCTCTTAGAGCTCTCGAAAGACAGCGTAAGACACTTGCTGAGCGAACAATTGTCCAAGCGGCGAAGATGATCGCCCCATACATCGAAGAGCACAATTTCTCCGCTGGCTTCGATTGGTGCGTCAATCAAGTCAAACAAAGCCCATATGGGGAGCTTGCGAGTGATCTGGAAATTCACAAGGCGCTGACATATCTCAAGGAGCACAGCTTTGAGCCCGCAATAAAAATTTTGAAAAACTTGGAGAAGAAAGACTCGAATGTCCGTTCGCAGTCCAATAACAACCTTTCCTTCATCTACTTTCTCCAGCAAAAAAATGCAGAAGCAAGTACATTTGCCTCAAAAGCGCTACAGGCTGATAAGTACAATCCGAGCGCGCTGGTGAACAAGGGAAATACGGTTGCTTTCGAGTAAGTTCAACCATTCTCTTCTATGTTTTCAATAAAATTTTAGTGGTGATTGGAGCAGCTCGATTCAATACTACCAGGAAGCCCTACGAGTAGATGCAGAATGCAGAGAAGCTCTTTACAACCTCGGCATTGCTTGCAAGCGGGTAGACCGAAAAGAAGACGCACTCGAATCCTTCATGAAGCTGCATCAAATTCAACGAACAAATCCACAAGTCATGTTTATGATTGCCGACGTCTACCGATCGATGGGCGACAATAGCGCTGCTGTTGAGTGGCTTCAGCAAGCGTTGTCTGTTTCTCATAATGACCCGAAACTGTTGCAAGAACTCGGAGCTATATTTGACCAGGAAGGAGACAAGTCGTCGGCGTTCCAGGTATGCTAAAACAAATCACTTTTGGTAATCATGTTTCAGCACAACTATGACTCCTACAAACTCTTCCCCGGCGACATCCGCGTCATCGAATGGCTCGCTAGCTACTACATCGAGTCTCAATTTCCAGAGAAAGCCGCCAACTACTTCGCGCGAGCTTCCGTCATTGATCCACATGAAGTAAAGTGGCATCTTATGAATGCAGCCTGTCTCCGAAAGATTGGAAATGTCCACCAAGCGCTTGAAAAATACAGAGAGACGCATAAGAAGTTCCCTGAGTCGAGAGAAGTGCTCGAATACCTGGTCCGATTATGTACGGATATGAGGATGGATCAAGAAGCAAAGGTACTATTGTCCAATTTTGAAATATCTCGCTTATCTGTTATATAAGGAATTTGCTCATAAACTGAAACGACTCGATAAATCACTCAGGGAGCGAGAAACTCGTGAGACCCGTGTGGGATCAGCGACCAAGGGTAAGTCAATACATTAAAACTTTCGCTAACTAAAGTTCACCCGATCTCACATGAGCCGCTTTCATAAAACTTTATTTCAGGAAGACAAAAAAGTGCAAGCTCACGAAGGGGCTCCAGTAAAACTCGCAATAATGACCGAATAGGATCCGGTCGTATCGGTTCCGGCCGTGCTGGATCTGCAAAATCGCGTGATGCAGGCAGCGCTATTTCGAAAAGCAGCTTGGAAAGGGAGGACTCTGAAATAGTTTATGAGAAGATTGAGCCAGACGTGAACATACCTGTAAGCCATCGTACAACTAATCAACTTCTCATATCCAATTTAGGAGTCAGTTCCGTCGAATGCTGACTATCGACCTAAGACATCCGCTGGAAAGCGCCAAAATGACGATTTTGATGATTTTGATGACAACGACGAGCTCCTTCCAGAATAAGCTCTTCATATTTTTCTACTGATTTTCCTTTTCTACCGCAATCTTTTGTTTAGATTTATATTTGTTTACTCAATAAAAGCCATATTTTTCGTAAAATTGCGTTCAACCGGAACAGGTATCATCGTTTCCTCATCAGAATGGCAGAGGACTTTGAGAAATTGGTAAATAAATGCACGATCCTTTCCACGGAGATCATCCACAATCTGGAACGCATCTCAAGCTCGCAGAAGCAAGAGGAAATCGACGATTCTAATGTTTATGCTTCGCGAAAACTCGAGAGTTTCAAACAAACTTTGGGAGGCATAGAAAACACTATTGTCCCCGGTAAGTCTACTAGTCTTGTTCTGTTCGTGTTTTTGTTCTGTTTACGGTGTTAGAATAAGTACCTCCTGAGTCATCAAAGTCTCCACATGTTCCAGTGGCGGCAATTTGTTTGCCAGAGAGTTGGGTGTCGAAATCGTAGGCATCGATGAGTTGCATTCTGAGTTTTCCACCAACGTTGCTAAACGGATAAGAGCCGGTTTCTAAGCCAACAAAAGGCCATCCAGTAGTAAAATAATCTTGAGTAGTTTGAAAGATTTTCCTGTGGTGTAATAATATTCCGTTTTAAAACTATTCCTTCGCTATCGGCAATTCCGTAGCCAGAACCAGTTTGATCGACGAAGAATCCTCCGACTCGTCGATCATTTGTCTCGGTTATCTTAACATGAATCCATCCATCATCAAAGAAATAGGCTATGGGGAGAGCGCTTGCTGCCAGATTAGCGAATGAAGTGACCATGCCAGCCTCAAAAGTAGGGAGAGAGAAGGAAAGTCCATTGTGCCCAATTTTTTCACGCAGTCCTTGAACCTTAATTTGTATTAGTTATGAGAATTCTTGAATTAATTTACGGAGTATCTGGTCTCATCATAGACACAAAGCGAGAATCTAAATTCACTTGACTCTTTCGCGTTCTGGAGTCCAATGTGAATATCACCAACTGGAACGAAATTGGCATCGAGAGATGGTCTAAAAGTAACGGTTTTCCCCGCTTCAACGGTAAGCGAAAGCTTCGAGCTTTCATCGAATTCGACGCCTTTCTCGTTTTCGTTGTTTTCTAGCCATCCGCCGATAGGTTTTGGGAATGTAACATCGATCTCGCCCAACTGAGTTGAAAACGGACAAAGTTTGTAGATCGACTGCACTGGGTAATCATCATTAGCCGTTCCAGTTTCACACCCAGTGGTGATAAACGGATTCTCTGTTCGAAGCACGTATCCGGGATGACCAGTTATCCGACCAGAAACATCGGAAATTGCGAACATTTCACGATCAGCCTTATTATCATTATTCAACTTGTCATCTCCGAAGATCAGCGGGCAGTTTTCGAAAAGGTTCGAATGGAGAGCTACATTTTCAGGGTTAACTGTAAAGCGAGAGTTGTTTCCAGGGACGATTGGTGCTCTGATCGCGCCAAAGCCGGCACTGTCTGGGAAAAAGTCAAAGAAGCGGTTGTTAGAAATGATGGTTGGTTCGGATGATGCGGATACCACGATACCGCCTTGGATTTCATCTCGTGGGAGAGGAGCTTGTCGGTAAACATCATTTGATGGCTTATACCAGCTGTATTTATATTCCTCTACTGAGTTCGGCTTAGGAAGCTGTGGCTTATCATCAATCGAGCAGTCCATAAGCTGGTCAAGACTCTTTGATTTTATGCTGCTTCCTTCATCAAGCTCATAGCAGCGCATGTGTCCAGTGTTTTTTGTGAAACCAACGAAGGTTGAGTCAGTAATTGTTTTCTTCGCCCCGTATACACCCTCAGATGTTACCAACTCGAAACCTTTGGCGTTGTCAGAAACCTGCCAATTTTCAAGATGGACGTTTGCTCCTTCAATCTTGTTCGTTTTCGTTGTATGGTGAACTTTAAAACCAACAAAATATTCGTCCGCCCAGTTTGACTCTGGTCGCTCCCAGAGATTTGGTCGCAAATCGTCAATTTTTCGATCTTCATTTGGCTTGAAATCGCCGTCTTGCCACTTTTCTGGCATCGCAGTGTATTTCAGTCCTGTTGGATCGCCTTCAGGAAGCATCGACAAGAAGGGAGCGTTATGGGATGCAGTTGGTCCATCATCCTTCACAGTTCCCGAACGAATGATTCCGTAAGTAGCAGCAGAGGCTTTGTTGTTCCTCCATTCTCGGCGACCAGTTTCTTTACTTGGCGGAATGGCTTCGAACTGATATTTTTCTGAAGCAGTGTGATGGAAGAACCAGAATCCGGCAGTGCCACCGACAGCAGCGTTGTCATGGATCCAGTTAGCACCGTGAGACATCCAAAAGACTGAAAGAGCTTCGCAAGGTGCTCGGCCAATTTCAGCGCCGTTATATTGATCATTTGCTGCTTCACAGATCGACCCATCACGATCAGTTGGAAGAATGATTCCAGGCTTGACGACAATGCCCAAGTTTCCAGTGATGTGATTGTAGGTTTCAACACCGTCTTCCATGAAAAATCCGTGACCGACAGTATTGTATCCGACGAAGTTCTTCACTGTTGCTTCATGAGTTCCGTGCACGGTGACGAAACGTGAGAAGCAATCGTGAACAGAGACGGATTCAAATGAACTCGGATCTTCGTATCCTCCCATTCTGCCAACATACCCAGCGTGATGCCAATGGAGAGGATATCTAGCGAGCCATGGTTGCCCCGCATTAAAGACCTCAATGTGAGAGACGTGGAAGTTCCTGAACTTCTTCGTTCCGACCATGTGGGCTCCGTGTCTGTCGATATCTTCACCCTCCATTTCTGCAAAATATGGGCACCAGTTGACCTGTCGATTAGGGGAATCTTCGTTCAGCGATTCTCGAGTTCTAGCGTAGTCACAGACCGGTTCCATTTCTCCGTAGAATCGAATGTTTCTAATACGATTTCTTTTTGCTTATTTTTGAGCATTATTCTTACCTTGAAAGAAGTCCCACCTCCGCTCTCTGATCAATGCCAGTTCGCTGATCAATTCGACCCCAGTGAGTAAAGTCAGCCGGTCGGTCTAGCATAATCTCGAACCTAGTGCAATCATCGCATGGCCTGATGGTGAAGACTTCAGAATGTAATGGATCCTGGTCCGTAGAAGCAATCACAATCTTGTCCCCAACTTCCCAGGAAGAAATGTCATGTGATACCTTGATTTTAGGGATTTGCCAAGCTGTTGAACTTGAGTACTCTACACGCTGCTCGAAGGCATTCCAAAAGTTAATTGCAGTAGCACTTCCGAAAGGGTTGTCAAGTATTTCTTGGAATTCAGATATCGGCATCGTCTCGATCGCAGAGTCTCCCCAATGCGATTTCATTTTAAGTACAAAGTCAAAGCCTTCTTTTTCACCTCCGAGCGGAACTGGCCCAACATTAATGTACAGCGCGGCTGGTGCTTTCCATTCGTTGGGAATAGATAGTTTTAGATCTGATTCTCCATTCGCTGTATTAATAACACCTGCGAGCTGAGACCACTTTTTCTTGTGGAAAGTACTGTATGCCTCAGAAAAAGCGGAGTTTTCAAAGCCAAGTCCAACAAGAAGCTCACGGAAAGGCGCCGTCAGAGTGTACTGAAGATCAGTAAAGAAAATAACCATTTCACCTTGATTCAGGTTTTCTATATTGAGTTTTTGCTGAATCTCTTCAGAAATTGTGCTTCCGCTATTGATGCTGAAAGTATCTTTCAAATCTCCTTCAGCAGAGAGGACGTGAAAAACCATTCGCTTCTGACCCCGAAGTTGGGTTGGCGCCGCGTTATTTTTATCTTGCGACCAGTTGAGCTGTTCGACAGCAATTGAGTCTTTGAAAAGATGATCTTCCAAATGCGTCCAATGCCACTTTTCTTTTCCGTGCACCTCTACAACACCATCTCTATCGGCGTGAAAGTACTTTCTTCCGAAGTCCTTGTCCATTGAGTTTCGATTCCCATAAAGCGCAATATCAAGTTTTCCTTGATATCGACACTTTCTTGAGCCAGCCCAAATTTCTCCACCATTTTCGGCCTTCAAAGCAAGTGCTCGAAATTTTATGAGATTCCCGGTCGGTCCTCTATCTTTGAAAATGAGTTTTCCTCCAGTTAGGACTCGTACAACTCCTGTATCGATACTTCGGTCGACGATGACGACTCGATTCTCGATTGTGACATCGCCAAATGGGTAATCCCAAGCCTCAGCAGCAACGCTGTCTGGACAAGTTCCATCTACGTCCCACTGGTTTGTTGGGAAACGGAGCTTGAACTCGTCAGCTTCAAAGCCTCGTCTTCTCTTATCAGAGCGACCAGAGTTGAAAACCTGGCGCTTGAATTTGAGAAAGAATTCTTCCTCATTAACCTCCATCTCTGGATCGATGTTTTTGAAGATCTTCTTCCATTCTCTTTTGCTCAGATCTCCATATTGCTCCAGTTCAGCGTCGTCGAACGGTGCAGCTGAATTATTTTAATATATTTGCTATAGCCTATAGTATCATCAAATTTTAACTAGAAAGCTCACCTTTATGTCGGTCTTTCTTCCCCGCCAAGACGGTTGATAACAACAGGTGAAATAGCTTCATTTTGTCGGAATTTCTCTGACAAAGTGAACTCGTCAGATTTGAGATTAATTTTAAGTACGATTTTATCTCCGATGACGATTTCGGAGCCGGCTTATCTCCGGTGGAATTTTAAGATTTCAGCGAATAAAGCGTTTGATTATATTTAGGTTGTCCAAAATTGTCCAATTGCGGTATTAAATTAATTTAAACTTTATTGCTAGTTCAGTTAAAGACCAGTTAAAATGTCCATAACGGATTGTTTGTTTAGACAACGATCACCAGGTCCTCACATCGAAAAAGCTAGGAGAATCATACAACAAACTGAAATCGGATTTGAGGCTGAAAATGAAGAGCGCGGAAGCAAGACTGCAAAACCTCGACCGAAATAGCCTTCTGGGAGACAACAGTAAAAAACCAGCGGCAAAAAGCGGCCCAAAGATATCAAATGGTGAAGCAAAGACGAGACTGCGGCAGGTTAACCATTTGGTTGGAAACATTCTGAATCAGGGTCAAAGAGCGCAGGAACAGCTGGTTGATTCTAGTTATGTTCTAAGAGGGACCAAAGGAGACTTGGCGTCTGGATCAGATCATTTGAAGAATTCTAAACGCCTTTTGGAAAAGGTAGGATTAATCAAATAGAGATATCTCAAAGATCTGTTAAGCTTAAACGAAGAAAGAAAACTGACCAACTCATATTCTTTCTTTGCCTGGCATTCTTCTTCGCAACTTGTCTGTACATTCTATTCAAGCGTTTCACTCCTGGTTTCATACTTCGTCGGGTTAAAAGTGCCTTATTTTTGTCGTAGAATTCTGTAGTTCATCATTTTAAAAGTGCAATAATGGAAAGATTACACGGGTTTCTCATACTCATATTTTAAGAATGAGCGATAATGTGAAAGTTATCGTTCGATGCAGACCCCTCAACTCTAAAGAAAAATCAGGGGGCTACAAAGAGGCAGTTCAGTGCGACGAGGTCAACGGTCGGGTTCTTATTGAGCGGCCAAATGATCCACCAAAGGTATTCTTTTTTCTCTGCCTTTTTTTCACTTTTATAAGTCTTTCACATTCGACCATGTCTTCGGAAAAGACAGCCGGCAAGTCGACGTCTACAATCTCACCTCTCGCCCAATCGTCGATTTCGTTTGCGAGGGCTACAATGGAACCATTTTCGCTTACGGTCAAACTGGAACTGGTAAAACATTTACGATGGAAGGCGTGCGCTCAAATCCAGAGCTCAAGGGAATAATTCCCAACTCATTCGCGCATATCTTCAGCCATATTTCGAAAATTGGCGATTCTGGTAAGTCGAAAACTATTTTTCTTGAGTTTCACATCTATGCCTTTAGATCATACTTTTCTCATTCGCGTCTCTTACCTCGAAATCTACAACGAAGAAATCCGAGATCTTCTTGGGAAAGATCAGAAAAAGCGCCTCGAAATCAAGGAGCGCCCAGATGTCGGAATCTACGTCAAGGACAAGAAAGAATTCGCTGTCAACTCAGCTGAGCACATGGAGAAGATTATGTCTCAAGGAAACCAAAACAGATCAGTCGGAGCGACCCTGATGAATGCCGACTCCTCCCGATCTCATGCTATTTTCACGATCACGATCGAATCAATGGACAAGGGGCCTGATGGACAACAGCGCGTACGAAAAGGACAGCTGCACATGGTCGATTTGGCCGGTAGTGAAAGACAAGCGAAAACGGGCGCTACTGGAGATCGACTAAAAGAAGCGACCAAGATCAACCTCTCGCTATCTACCCTTGGAAATGTTATATCCGCTCTTGTCGACGGAAAATCAAGTTTCATCCCCTATCGAAACTCGAAGCTTACCAGATTGCTTCAGGACTCCCTTGGTGGCAATTCAAAGACGCTCATGATTGCTACTTTTGGGCCGGCAAATTACAACTTCGAGGAGACTATTTCTACGCTGAGATATGCGAATAGAGCGAAGAACATCAAGAACTCGGCAGTCATCAATGAGGATCCAAAAGACGCGCTGCTGAGGCAAATGCAAGAGGAGCTTGATGCGCTAAAGAAACAACTGGAAAAAGTTGGAGAAGGCGGCGGAGTACCGACTGATCAACTCGCACAAATGAGCATAGGTATGTTATTATTTTAAAATTCTTATTTTTTTACTTTTTTATAGAAATTATGAAGCAGCGAGAAAACTTAGAAAAAGATCGTGAACTGGCGGAGAAAGACAAGCTCAAGGCAATGAACTCACTGAAGAAAAAGGAAGCTGAAATCAAAAAGACCGAAAGTGAACAAGCCGAACTTGAAGCTAAAATGGCGCAGATCAATCAAAAAGTTGTGCACGGCGGCGTCAACTTGCTGGAAAAAGATGAAGAGCAACAGAAACTATTGGAAGACAGTAACAAGTAAAAATAAGGGGCATAAAGACTTCTGTATTATTATTTTAAAGAGAGCTACAGCAAAAAATCGCGAGCCAAGAAGACATGAAAAAGCGTATCGTAGAAGTCGACTTTACTCTAGAAGACATCAACAAAAAATACTCTTCGCTGCAAGAAGAAGCGAGCGAAAAGACCCGCAAGCTGAAGAAAATCTGGACAATGTTCAACGCTGCCAAATCAGAACTTGCTGACATCGAAGCCGAAAATGCAAGAGAAATAGAGTCAATGCTCGGTAAGACAAATTCTCACCACATATGACCCAATAAACGAAATCTTCTTTTGACGATAATTTTTGTGTATCGGCCCCATAACAGTTTACAACCTCGCAAATATCAAAATCACACATAGTGCGTCAGTAATTAATTTTTTTAAGATAATATACGAGAGTTAGAACAAAGTCTGCAACTGAAGCAACTCATCATCAGGAGACTAATCCCGCCAGAAATGCAACAACTGATAGAAGAAAACATGAGCTGGAATGATATGATCGGCGAGTGGCAAGTCAAAGGAATAGGTAGCTCTTTCCAAGGAGAATTTTTTCAATAAACTTTTTAAAACAGCTTACACTGGAAATAATATGATGAAACGTCGCGAAACACCACCTCCTGAACCAGAAGAATTCGACGAGGAACAAGCATATCTTGTTTATGGCGACCCAATCATGCCTTCTGCTCGACCAAGGACTTCGAAGAAAAGTCGCAAGAAAAAGAAATCCAGTCGGAATTACGAGCTTGAGCAGCTATAATAAAATTCAACTTTAGTTCTTATTCAAAATCATCAAATTTCTCTTTCTGTATCGAATCAACTTTTCAAACTTTCCATTTTCATTAGTACTACTTCTTTGTACTTTTGCTTCTTATTGCACTTTTATACTGGTTTTATATTGAACTTAGAGCATGCGAATTGTTGTTTCTGTCACGTTCTGCCTTACTACCATTTTTGTATGAATAAATGTTATTTTCTTAAATTTGAACAGGACTTTTTTATTGGGCTCTTTCAGCATTTAAGCTTGCGTTATCAGTAGTAATAAGTTATCACAGTGAGTTCGAGAGACAGTTCAGTGAACCTTCGAGTAAATTTTTCTGGGTTTTCCATCAACCATCGTAATGTAGGCGACTTTTTTCGTTTTGCCATGTTCTGACGATTTTCCCGACGAGGTCGTACTTTTTGCCTTTTTCACGGCTTTTGGGCTGTTCAGAAGCGGTTTTCTGTAGTCTTTCATTTTTTGATTTTCTATCTGAATACTTTTGATGGAAAACTGATTTGCCCCTTGATTTTATACCGACAAAAAGTAGCGACATCATGTTACTCTCTATCGCCTGGTGGGAAGAATCTTTTACTAGCAATTGCTAAATTTTGATATTTACGCACTAAGAAATATTTGCCTACTCTTTCCGATCTCGTCAAAACTAGTACTTTCGCGAAATAACCGAAGAGAATCATGAAAATCTGTTGTAGCAACGGGAGATTTTCTTAGATACATTAAATTTTAGCGGGAAATGATAAACTAAACGTCATCGACGAACGGTACTTTGGAACTCTTTATAACGACCTGTGTTTGATTTTAGAAATGTTTGCTGCGTTCAAAAAGAAGATAAATCCAGCAGGTGCGAGTTCGGGCAGTCTCGATGCTCGCTCACCACGCCCAGAGCCTGTTTCGCCCAAGCTGCAGGCAAAATTAAGCAAGGGTAAGTGGTTAGCTATTTATTTATTAATGATAAAGAGAATTATCATTCTGATTCTTTAGGAATATCGACAAATATGAGAATTCTCGTCAGCGGCCGAAGAAAATCAGGCAAATCGTCTCTCCTTAGGCGTCTCAAAGGGCTGCCACACAGAGCAGAATATACTGAAACTAAGGAGCCAGTTGCGGCAGTCTCTGTAAATTGGAATTACAGAGCTACTACAGATGTCATTAAAGTCGACGCATGGGAAGTTGCAGACGAGAATTTAGAGTGTTATTTACAGGGCTCAGCTGCTGTTATTCTGATGTATCAAGCAACTGAGCCGTTCGAGGTGAACTTTATTCAATAAATCTCTTTCTAAAAATGCTTTTAGATGGACTTTATTCTGAAACGCATTCCTGACATTCCCCGTAATTTGCCCGTCCTTGTTCTAGCCAATTTCATCGACGCAGAAGAAGCTGATGTCGACAAATGCGACGTTGAAAGATTACAGAAGCTATCTGAATCTCGAATAGCTCCTGTTTACTTCTGCAAAAGCGCGATGACTTCTGGAAGAGGGCTCAATATGATCTACCAATTCTTCAACATTCCATATTTAATTCTAAAAGAGCAGGAGTTGTCCTTATCACTCGGTAAGGCTCGAATGTGATAAACAAGATTCAACTGAAATTAATTTCAAGCAAATACAAAGAACGATCTATCAAACTCCTTCATGTCGATGCAGTCCCTTCAACAGTCCCAATTCCGTGTAGAACAAGTGGCTCCTTCGAATAACCCAGTGCCAGTTTTAAAGACGGACCCAGCTTCTAAAGACCTGCAAAATAATTTGGTAATGGAGGAGGAAGATGAGATTTCTGACGAAGAGATGATGGTCAACTCGATCTTCAAAAAGAAAGAAGATGAAAGTGCGACAACAGAGCTACAAGAAAGAGAAAGACCTATCGGAAAGTCTCCAGAAGCGCTAGAAAGGCTTTCATCTGGACCAAAGGATACATCTTCTCCTGTTCTACTCGCCCCACTGGCAAAAGATGATTCGCCTTGTGGGAGTTTAGGAGACACCTCTACAATCACACTTCAAAGGTACTTTTTTAGCTGAAATTTATTGTGAAGGACTCAAATTTGTTGTAGTTCTCCATCGCTTCGTTGATTCTTTTTTCTTCGTTTTGTTGATCGGGGATTTCCATATCTTGCCCGATCCATGATTCAACCTCTTATTTATTTGCTGAAAAAGTGCGCCACTCTAGCCAAATTTTAGCCTAAAATTGGTTCATTCCACACCTGTTTCATCGATTTAATTCTAGCTTGCCTGAAGATGAAGAAGTGCAAAATCGCCCTGCTTCAAGCAGTTTCGAACTTGACTGGAGCCGCAACAACTACCTAGCATCAGAATCCACTGAATCACTTGAAAAACTCAGCATCAGCCACGGTACCACGCAATAAGAATTCATACTGTACTCGTTTGTCTCTCTTGAGTTTACTATTGGTTATCTTTATATACGAATGTTTGCCTGTTTCCTCAAATGTGCACGTCTTGTTTCTTCATTATTATACCCAGAATAAGATATTCCCTTTCTTCACTTTACATTGTTCTGACAATTTTCAATAAATCTATATGCAGAAAATCAATGGAGATAAATCGCCTTTTTCTAAGCCGATTTTTCTTCACTTACAAGTGGCGAAGTCGCTCTTATCGATCAGTTTGAGGAGATATTATATCAAATAATTAGTCTTTGATTGCTGTGACTTTTTCACGTTTCGATTTTCGTCGTTTCCTATCCCATGACCTTAATGGCAGTCACAAGGAATATATCTTTATTTTCATGCATTAAATGTTTGATTAAAAGCGCGGGTTCGCACCAATTAGCCTTGCATCGAGTTGTGCACCGATTGGCCTTGCTCGTTCGATCTAGGGCGTATTCCCTTGAGGACATCGATCTGCATCCTTTTCTGCCGCGTTCTCCCCCTCTCTCCGCCACTGTTCGTCTTCGTCCCTCCGTCGTCGTCGTGCTTCTATATTTTGTTTACTTTTTTGTCGTTGTACTCTTTGCCTTTGTAAACAGAAACAAAACAGAAAACAGGAGAAAACATGTTCTGGGTGCCAAATACCACCGCGGCCGCCTCGGCAACAGCTGCCACCGCTGGCTACATTCCGGCCAGGACGCCGTCCGAAAGCGGATCTGAAAAGGTAAACCAGTCCTTTGATTGTTTCTGGATTATTGAGGGTCTCTTACCTTTGGCTAAAAGTTCAAAGCTAAGAGCAATTATAGGTATAAGGATCGATAATTGAAAAATTAACTCTTCAAACTCTTCCTTGATTTTAACAAACAACCAGGGATGTAACCGTTTTTACATAACAGCTTCTACTTAATTTTTCAGTAGAGTCGTTGATCATTGTTTTCTTATGAGCATTTTGTACGAAAAAGAAATGTATGCTCAAGCAAAAATGTATTGATTAGAGGTAAGACCTGAGGGTCTCTCTTTTTGATCAATTTTAAACTTGGTGAAGATCTTTAATATTTAAAAAATTGAATTTAATGCCTCTGAGTCACTTCCGGGAAACGCAAAAATAAAAGAGAGACAGACAAATCGATAGCAGGATTTCATGCACCACTCGTCATTTTTTTGAAAAGCTCGATTATCAACTCGCGGCAGGTGTTTGGTAAGGTTTTTTACGACCTTCGCCAGTTCCAAAGTTATTTGAGGTTTGCGTGTAATTACTGTCACGGGAGGGACTGATCAAAGAGGGGTACTTTTCCTCTCATAAACTGGTCAATTACGATTATCAGTTTCTAGTTTTTTGAGAACAAAAAATTTTACAAATCTTAAAAAAACTAACATTCAAGACATTCTCCTTATTTCAAGCCAGGAATATCGAATTGTTCATTACAAATCTTAAAAAAAAAACTGAAAATCTAAACTAATCTTTCAATCATTTCAATGTCTGAAAGTATTGCATGATAGTATTATTTATACAGAAAGCTGCATAAAACTACATGCTCGATAGAAAAAAAAGGGTTATCGATAAAATTAATATTGTTCTTGACGGATGAGCTGTCTGCGCAGTGACAGGACTTGAAAGAGCTTGTCTGATGACGTGTGACTAATCCCCGTTCTATATGATGACCTATATTGAGGCGATTCAGGAGGAAGAGGATTTCGGGCGGGACGTGTTCGATTTTCGGCCCTTCGCGGGGTGGCCAGATGCTCACCCGCTAAATTTGAAGCAGGGGCCATCTGGACATCGATTCCTTTCCTGCCCAAAGTCGATATTTCTATCTGTCTCTTTGCTGCCGACAGGGGAAGATCTGAAATTATTTAAACTTTCCGACAACATTCTCCCTGAGTCAAAAATCCCGGACTTTATTTACGAGAGATAGCTTATCCAGATAAGAAACGCGAAAATAAATATTCAATAAGATTTTTGAATTGCAAAAGAACAAGAAACGAAAAATGATGGAAGTTGTGAGCCCGATTGAAGCGACTAATTTGAGCAAGAATTTTCTCTCCTCAGAATGGGTAAGACATGTTCTAGATCATTTTTACTGACAGATCTTTTATCAGACTCTTTCTTCTAAAATGCTTGTTTTTCCGGCTACAGTTTTGAAAGTAAAAAAGCCGCGTCGCGGCTTTCTGAAACATGAATCTACCCAGGTAGAGACACCGGTACTCCTTTTTTGAAAAGAGAAAGTCAATGTCATAGGATGACTGTAAGGGAATCTGAAAGGATTGAGCTGCTGATAGGCTCATCTTGCCTTGAAGTGAAAGGGTTAGGCTTTATTACCAGCCTCTCTTTCTCTTTCCTTGGACAAAGCCGCAGCGAGGGTCAATTTGCAAATCAATCTCAACTCCTGAAAGATCCTCCTGACTTTTTTAAAAGTTACAATTTGAATCCTCCGGCTACAGATAAACCAATTAATAATTGGGCAATTATATAATTTTGATACCGAGAGACAGAGCAGACGATTGGATTCGGGACAAAACATACTCAAATATAAAAAAAAAATAAAAACTATTTTAAATGGAGATTTTTGGTCCTAAGAGCAATCAGCGGCGAATTTTTAAGATAGAATTTAGGAGCTGCGTTTGGCATAATAATGAAAGAGTAAGAATAAAAACCGGTTGTCTGACCTTTTTTCTTGCCTTTTTTTGATATTTCTTCGAGAAAATAAAAGTAATCAACATTCCAATGTTAAATGACGTGCAATAGCCATCTTGCTTCAAGGTTATCGTGCATTAATGCAGCCCTATTCTCTAGCCTATCGATAAGTGAGTCTAGTGACAGTTCCCAGGAAGAGCAGTAAAGATAGAATTTGTTATTTTTGAACGCGGAGTAACAGAGGAAAAGAACGAAAAGAAACGCCTCTAAAATGAAATCTTAGATGGGGGCAAAGACCAAGACTGAAGTAAACTCAAACGACAACTGCGAGGCGAACAACAACAGAGAAGAAGACCGAAAACTATTCGTGGGAATGCTTTCGAAAACGCAGACTGAAGAGGATGTCAGAAGGCTTTTCAACAAATTTGGGCCGATAGAAGAGTGCACTATTCTCAGGTAAAATAGCATCAGTGTCTGAGAAGGAGCAGATCGACTCACGTGCGCAGAATATAAACCTAGTTATAACCAAAAAGATACCGTAGAATTTCGGTCAAGCTCTTATTCATTCATAAAATCGTCTTTACCAAGCTTTAATATTTTTTATAGAACTCCTGAAGGCTCCTCAAAAGGGTGCGCTTTCATCAAACTCGGCAATGTCCAGCAAGCTCAAAACGCAATCGCTCAGATGCACGGTTCCACAACAATGCCGGTAAGTGTACTCGTCATCGCTTGAAACGAATGATAAGCGTCATTTGTGATAAAACATATATCATGAAACAGTTCTACACGAGCGCTCATCTGAAACGATTATTTCTACGGGATACATTAAAAACCTAGCACAGTTCAACGTATTCGGAAAGGATCGATAGAAACTTAAAATCTTGTGATATAAAAGTCACTCGAGGGCGCTAGATTTTCATTTTTTAGTAATTTTATTGCCCCCTTTTCGTTTCTGAAACTGATTTATAAAGAGAATTTCCAATAGTAAACAACAAAAAAGGTAATACGAAAGACCCCCAAACTCTTTAGACTTTCAAACTGCTACTTTTTCTTACAAACTGTCCCCCCATCGATAATTTTTTCCGTGTACGCATGATAATTTTCCGAATTTCGTCCAATTGATTTTTCGGCACTGACCCCCTTTTCGTCAAAAATGCTCCAGCTTTGGGCTTCCTCAAACGAGAGAAATTTGTAACAAGCTGTAATTGATACGGTTGTGGTTTTTTGTTTGGACAAGATCGACCACCTTTACTAATCGGACGCTTTGCTAGAAAATTAAAACAGTTTTTCGGCTCTTTAGCATCTTCTTAAATTTTGACGCAGGTTCGTTAGAGAAAATTTTCAGAGATTACCGGCGTTTCATTTTTAAAGAAAACTGTCATTATTACGGTGAGAAGGAGAAACATTCTTATTTTTTACTTCGCTAAAGAGCTGAGAAGGTGTTTTACGGAGATCGAGGAGCAAAAAAACAATTGAATTTTTAATTCGGAAAAAATGCCTTCTATTCTTCCCCAGATCATTTGGGCGAGAGAAAGCGTGTTTTATTCATCATTGCTCAAGAAAAAAAAAGAGTTTCATGATGAAATGTATCCGTAACGGAGAGAGAAATGCAAGAAAGGATTGAAAACCAAGATTTTAAGGGTGCGAGCTCATCGATAGTCGTCAAGTTGGCTGATAACGAGAAGGAACGTGCGCTGCGAAAGATGCAGCAAATGGCGGCGAACGGCATGGTGTCACCGATTCTGAACTATGCTTATCCACAGGTAAAGAAACAGTGAACTCTGTCATGCGATCCATTCTTTAGTCGATCGGTGGATTCGCTAACAACATGTGGGCAGGAGGCATTGTCGCGCCGATGGGAATGCAAATGGTCAACCAGATGGTCCACGGCGTCGTTCCCAGTAAGTTTACGCACATTCTCTTTAGAACTACTCGTTTTTAACATTTCTTACTGGTTGTTCATTATTGGGGTCGAATGATTTTTATTATAAAAATTAACCTTCTTTCTAAGGTTAAAAAATCTTAACATGGACACGAAGTGAGTCTATTCGGTAATTTATTCGGTATTCGGTATTTCTGTCTATTCGGTATTCGTCCAACAATTCATTTGAAAGTGTTTAATAACTGTCCTTTCTGTTGGTCGGTAAAGTAGCAGTCCCAAAACATAGAAGTGAAATTAGAGTTAACATTTAATCAATGTAATGTTTCATCTTTGTTAGCAATCTATTTGATCGTCTCAAAAAGAAACTTGATTTTTCAAAGAAAGAATTTTCATTTTCGCAAAAATCGAAATAAGGTCAACCTTATAAACCGGGGATCGTCTCGGCATTTTTCCCCTTTTTCTTCGTTCGATGTCTCTTTCTGTGTCAAACTTAAATTTTTAGCTATGATGCCCCAGATGCCCTCTGCTCCTCAGTCTCCCATCGCCATTTCTACCGCCGGTAGCACTTCGGCCGAGTCTGCCCAAGCTCAAGCGCACGCACAAGTTCAAGTGCAGGCTGCTGCCATCGCTCAGCCTCAGCCAGCTGCTGCGTATTCCCTTCAGACCGCTTACGATAGCACCTTGGCCCAGTATCAAGGTAATGTTCTGTTTTTATAATGTGTTTTTAACGCATGTATTATGGTAGCTCAAACCGCGGACTTATCTTCTCTCGCGGCGACGGCGGCATATGGCGGTTACCAATTCGTGATGGTCCCCAATCCCGCGGGTGGTTATACTCAAGTCCCGCTGTCGTGCGGCACGCAGAGCATGGCTGCTCTCAATCAGAATCCCTGTGCTCCTCAACGTGAAGGTAAGCAATCTTTCAGACATCTTCAGCCTAGACTTGAAAAGAACACATTTTCACAAATATTGTTTATAGGCCCGGACGGGTGCAATCTGTTCATTTATCACCTCCCCCAAGAGTTCACAGACGCCGATTTGGCCAACATCTTCGCGCCCTTTGGAAACGTCATCTCGGCCAAGGTCTTCATCGATCGAGCGACGAATCAAAGCAAATGCTTCGGTAAGGCACACAACCTCGAGGCCTGTCACTTTCGATCTTTGGCAGATATCCTAATCACATGCATTATTGATTTCGCGCTCTTTGTAGAGCAGTTTGCCCGGATTAATGAATAATGAGCAGAAAACTCTTAAACATATCTGTATTTATTTTTTAGGCTTCGTCTCCTACGACAACGTCTCCGCTGCCCAAAACGCAATCAACGCAATGAACGGATTCCAAATCGGCATGAAGCGCCTCAAAGTTCAGCTCAAGCGACCCAAGGCCGGCGAAAAACACTTTTAGCTAAAATTATATTTTTCATCCTTCTACCATATTTTCTTCTTCTAAAGAGTTGACCTCTTGAACCAACTTTACCAGTAATGCAACCCTTGCTTTCCCCAAACTCCCACTGTAAATACGCCCTTTACCCTTTTTAAAAGACTCATTTTAATGAGTCTTTATTAAACCCTTCTCTTGCACATCAAAACCGCTTCAATACTTTAATAATAATTTTAAATTATTTCTTTTCGCTTTTATTTTATTTTTTTCTGATGATTCTTTTTTCCTCCACTGGTTACTTCATTTTACCTGCAATAAATCAACGAAGTTACAGAACATCACTTTTCAATTAGTAAAATTAGCTACCTCCCTCGCTTCGATTCGAAAAGAGATCAGTCTGAACCTGAAAAAATGGGAAATCAACAAGGAAGTTTTTCTCCTGAGCAAATCGAGCAATATCAAGATTGCACCTTTTTCACTAAAAAGAGATAACAAAGCTGCATGCACGTTTTCGAGAGCTTGATCCGGATACAATTCCGTGGAATATGCAAACCGAACAGGTTCCACATTAAATTTGAGTAATCTTGTAACTTGTTAATCTGAGGCAATGAATTTATCTCTTCCGCCCGATGTTGTGACAACAATGACAGAGTTGAGGGAGAATCCTTTTGCAGAGAGGATTTTGGAGGTTTTCAGCGAAGACTCCAGGTAACAACAAGATTTGCAGAAAGAAAAAAAGTCATTCTAGCGGGCACATCACTTTCAACAACTTCGTGGACATGTTCAACGTTTTCTCGGAACACGCTCCACGCGACTTGAAAGCATTTTACGCCTTTAAAATCTACGACATGGACAACGATGGGTATATCAGCATGGACGACCTCTACAATACCCTTCGTTGCCTAACCCGAGAAGAGCTGACCAAAGAAGAGATTAACCTCGTGGTTCAGAAAGTCCTTGAAGAGTCGGAAATGGACGACGATTGCCAAATCTCATTCATGGAGTTTGAGCACGTGATCTCAAGAGCGCCCGATTTCCTCAAGTAAAATAACATTCAATTGTTTCATTTTGTAATATCATGTTTTAAAGCACCTTCCACATCAGAATTTGAGGGCAAATAAAACAACATGACCTGCTCTGTGTGCAACAAAAATAAACTTAGTTCTATCCATGACCATGAACATTTAGAAATGAATATAAGCCATCAAAAAGGGCGACTTGCAGAGATTATAACATTATTTAATAACCATCATAAAGTTCATCAAACACTTTGGGCAATTTCCTATCTCAATAATCCACTTTGGCAGAAATAAGAAAAATCCTTACTCTTACATAGTATGTACTAGCAGACTTAGTTATCTTTCTTGCGGCAAAGCGACTTTCGCTTATCACGCTTCACGGGAATTCTCTTAAATAACACTCAACGAGCATAAGAGTTAACAAATGGCCTTCATCGTTATATGATCCACTTAGTAATAAGTTGTGATAATAACTTGTAATCCTTGGTTTTTTCCTCACGGCTGCGCCAAAAGTAACCCCTTGTGATGTAAGCAGGCAATTGATCCACCCATACTTTTATATGGCTACGAATAGGATGTAATTTTTCTTAGAAAAATTGCAATAAACACTGATTACTGCACTAAAATTAGTATGCAGGGCTTAGATCTCCCCGCGAGAGCTGTGTTTTTACGTTGACGCAACGAGTGAAAAAATGTAGCGCTGCTGAATGAAACGTATTTTGCTGCTGGTGGTGGAGGAAATCGAGCAGCGCCACCAATCAGCGCGAACGGCGGAGACTCGGCCAGGCGCGATTGGCGCAGTCCAGTACCAACCGCCCGGGGTACCGTCAGCGAAGCACTCATTCTCGCCATTCATAAAAGTATCTTCTTAAAAAGCATTCAATAAGCACTCAAAACACTGATTTATCTTTACGCAGAGACCCTGACAAGAGCATAGAGATTTTAGGAAGATTAGACAAGCGGGAAAAGATTCGAAAAGAAGATACAAAGAGCACTGGTAAGCCTGGTTTAGAAGATTGACCTGATTTCAAATTCTATAGAAATTTATTTGCCAAATACTGAATTAGATTGAAGATTTTGTTGGTTAAAATTTTCACGAAAATGATTAATATTTTGTACGGAACCTTAAAATACCTTGGTACGAAGCATGATAATGTTTTCAAATCAAACAGACAAACTTTAAATTGTCCTAAGTAAATCGACCATCCATTTTTTAGACATTTCATTGAAGAATTCTTTCGTAAAATAAAGTTAAACATGTTCAAATATCCGAATTATTCTGGAATTCGAAAAATGCGTCAAATTAGAATTACACTTTGTCTCACATCGCAAAAAATTTCGATGCACTGGAGGAGCGAGAGACTTCATCCTCTTTAAACTTTATTATTTTTAAAAGTATCCGGTCTTAAATAAGCCCATTCGAGTTTCTTCTCGCGCCGGGCCAAGTGGAAGGCGGTGCGTTGGTTTATTTAAAATCTCACCTTTTAAATATTTATGCCGAATTTTTAAGATAAAACTCACGCGAGGGTGAATGAGCCGTGACAGATTACGATTATGAGGTCCAAATTTTATATATTCACGTTATGCGGCCTTGCAGGCGTTTATACACAGGTTGAGTTCCAAATAGAAAACAAAATTATCAGTAGTTTATTTCTGAAACCAAAAAACTGAACTCTGAAAAAGTCAACAAATGTCAATCCGCCTGGGATGTGCGCAGGCTACATCAACAAATACACACATTCTGACCAATGTGTCTACAGTTTTACCGTCCCGAAGCGGGATGTCAACGATTGCAAAGGGCTAGAAGACACTGTAAATAATATGAACGAAAGAACAAACGCCCTGGAGTTGGAAGTTGCCGAATTAAAGAAAATCATCGAAATTATCAAAGACAACATGGATGCAAATCGAATGATCGGACAAATGCAGCAGCAACAGGCCACGTGGGAAGAAAATGACAGGATTATCAGAGAGGAGAACGCGATGAAATCAGCGCAGCTTACTGAAATGGAAATTAATTTACGAGAAGTCCAAAATAACCTCGAACGCGCGAATGCTGATCTAGCTGCATTGAAATCAGAAGCGACTCCGCTCGAGGAGGAACTTCTCAAGTCCAGATCGCAAACTCAACAATTCCGAAACGAGCTTGTTATTATGACGCAAAAGTACACCGACCAACTCAGTTTGGTGGACGAAATGATGAGTGCGAAGAACTGTTCGGAAATCAACAAGAATTTGCCCTCGTGCGATGCGATTCGACTCTGGGGCTTCAAAAAGTCAGGCTACATGATGATCGATCCTGACGGAGAAGATGGTAATCCCCCCTTTCAAGTTTACTGTGACATGGACAGCATCCCCGGCAGAGGAATCACCCACGTGCATCATTCCAACCAAGGAATCGGCGTGGATGTTCAAGGGTGCGAAGAAGCCGGATGCTTTTCCCACGAGCTCAATTACCAAGGAGTCTCTATGTCGCAAATGGAATCGCTTATTGATATCCACACTGCTTGCGAACAATCGCTCAGATACGACTGTCTCGATTCCAAGGTACAAAATCAAGTTAAATGCTACATGTAGTTACATAGTTTAATTCAAGATTATGCGAGACAGAACCGCTTGGTGGGTATCCCGCGATGGACGGCGGCAGAACTCTTGGGGAGGGGCACCCATCGGCTCAGGCAAATGCGCTTGTGGCCTAACGAACACCTGCGTTGACCCTAATTACGTGAGTGATTCTTAATTTTTATTGCTTTATATCAATTTTGTTAGTATTGTAACTGCGACGCTGACGACGAAAAGTGGCACAATGATGAGGGTCTTATTTATGAAAAGGATCTCCTTCCGGTAAAATTTTTTTAGAGTTTTAACTTGACTAAATTTCGGAATTCAGATAAAGGAAGTGCGTTATGGTGACGTTACTACTGATAAAGGCGAGAAGGGCAAATCGCTCGTTGGCGCGCTTGTCTGCAAGTGGGATAAAACGATGGCAGTCACATCGTGTCAAGCACTAGCGAGAGATGGTGTTAGGGAATCTGGACATTACATGATTGATCCTGGTAAGTGTTGACTAATCAGTACTAATTCGCAAAAAGAGAGTTCGAAATTGGGGGCGGATAGCGTAGTTAGTCGTGCGTACGCAATCTCTGGTGAATCTCGCGGGCGTGAGTTCGAATCCTTCTGACGAGGGGATTCTTTGAACCTAACGCCTACGTTGGCATCGCAGCTAGTCGGTTTCCCGAGGGTTAACCACAGTTTGTGCGACTATCGAGGACTTGTGTTTCCTCGAACAATTGGTAGATGTAAAGTCAATTCGTCACGAAGAGCCAATGCGTTCCCGGCGCATGAGCTCCCAGAGTACACAATTAACCTTGTCACCAAAAAGAACTCCAAAATGACGAAAGGCTGCACGAGCCCTGAGGTTTCTCCCTGCCCCTAGTCGGCTTCGAGACGTCGAAGTTAGATCACCAGATTGGGAGTTTTTGTAAAACTTGTATCGTCAATTTCTCGAGACGCAAAAAAATCCCTGCCTCTTCCCTGTTTTCAGTAAATTTTTCTTTGAACAGAATCTAGAAAGATAATATTTCCAGAAAAGAAGGCGCATCCGTGGGAGCGGATAGCGTAGTTAGTCGTGCGTACGCTGTCTCTGGTGAATCTCGCGGGCGCGAGTTCGAATCCTTCTTCCGAGGGGATTCTTCTCTTCGCCCACGGTGGCATCGCACCTCGCGAACGGGTGGTGGTTGGGTTGCCTACATAAAATGTAGGCATTGACAGGACTTGTGTAGGGAGGAGTGTCCATTGGTTGATGTAAAGACAATCCTTCACGAAGAGCCAAAGGACCACTCCTGCACAAAGTACCGAGTCTCGCGGATAACCTTGTCACCAAAAGAACCCTAAATTGACGAAAGGCTGCGCGGGCCCTGAGGTTCCTCTCTGCTCCTAGTCGGCATCGTGTCCTCGATGTTAGATCACCAGAATGAGAGTTTTTTCGATTTACGATTATCAAACTAAGCCTTTGCTTCAGATGGACCACATGGAGTAGAACCGCCACAAAAAGTATTCTGTGACTTCTCAAATGGAATCATGCCCATCGACGATTCCGTTGATCCAACTACCGTCGTTGAAGGTGGTGGACTTCTTCCTCGTAAGTAAAAATCAAAAATTCGTTGACTCGAATGCCAAACTAAGCAAGTTTAATTTTAAGCTGATTACTTGACAACGCACTGACATATCAAATTTTGCCATTATGCTTGATTTTGAAATGCGCTCAAGTTTATTTGATTCATCTCATAAGAATCAGTTTTTATTTCTATACATTCAAAATATTTTTAGCTGCGCCTGTGCCAAGCAATGTTGGTCCTCGCCGTACTTGGGAATTCAACGATTGCGGAGCCAGTGGTCGCTTTGGACCCACTGAATCAATGTGCAAAACGGTTTATGACGAGGACTATCCCGGTTTCTTCGTCAAGAGTGGCATGCAATTCTTCTACGCGCCAAAAACGGGGAGATACAGAATTACTGCGACCGCACCTGGTGGATTGGCTGCCAAGAAAGGCGCCGGAAAGGGTGCTTCTATGTCGGCCATTTTCAAATTGGAAGAGGAAACTGAGCTGAGAATTATCGTCGGTCAGAAAGGATCAATCTCGCCCAATAGGGAGTTCTTTGGCGGAAGTGGCGGAACCTTTGTTGTCAAATTCGCGGTGAGTATTTGGTCAGACCGAACTATAAACAAAAGTTCGAAATAATCCCATTCTAGTCGATAGAAAGTGCAGGTCTAATGATATTCAAATGATATTTGTCGCTTGCAAACTTGAACTTTGAAATAACCTTCTGTTTATAGTCCTGGGTTCATGAAGCACTTGTTGTCGCTGGCGGTGGTGGCAGTGCCGGAGCTAAGGATTCATCACCGAATCCTGAAGTGACTGACGCCAACCTCAAGCGTCAAGGAAAGGATGCGTCAAAGACTGGCGCCTCTTTTGGCTTGGGAGGTGCAGAAGGTCAGGGTGGTCTACGTGGAAATCGCGCCATGGGTACTAATACGCCTGGTGGTGGTGCTGGGTAAGTGATCGTTTCCAAAATATGTCTCAATATTCATCGAGTAGACGTTTGAAAAACAGAAAAACTTTGACTGTCTTTACACTGATTTTTCAGTATGATGGGCAACGGTCAACCATCAGGCGATTCCCGCTGGGGAACTCCCGAGCCAGCTATATCCTTCACGAACAACGGGGAAGGAAACGAAGCCCCAGGAGTCGGTGGCACCTTCTTCGACGCTTCCGGTGAAGAGATCGACGGTGGTTTCGGCGGCGGTGGATCAGGCGCGCGCTGGGCAGCAGGTGGCGCTGGTGGATATTCAGGTTTGTGAACTGACTGAAGTGAAAGGTCGTCTCGCCGCATTGTCGGTGTCAAAGAATTCAAAATAGTGACTTGGTCACTTTTTCCAGCTCATTCGCGCACACTAAGCGCTAATAATTCGAAAAAAACAGAATAAAGAATACGAATTTACCAATTATTTTCAGGTGGTGGAGGAGGCCCTGACGAGGGCGTCTCCGGCGGAGGTGGAAGTTACATCAATGACGAAGGCGAAAGTCCTAAGTCTGAAGTCACCAACGAAGGCCTTGGCTCTGTCGTTATCGAGCTCTTGAGCTAGCCTTCACCTTTAGCAATTTTAACGTCAAAATCTAATTGTGTACAAACTTCAACAAAACTCAAAAATGTCAAAATCTTCTCAATTTGCTCAAAATGCTCACCTCAAAAATGCACCAATTGTAAAAAACGGTTCCAGAAACAGACACTTTTATTTTTACTTGTTTATTCGCTCATTTTGTTTTCCCGAAAATACTTATTTATAGAAAACAAAAAGAGTCCCTCATTGCAGTCCTATTTCATACTGAATCCTGAAAATACTATTTAAATATGCAGAAATCGTTATTTAAAAAATTTCTTATTGAATAAATGCAAATAAAAAGATTCTCGTCGTTGATTTCAATTTTTCAAAGAGCAAATAAGCTGTTTAATTTTGAGGGATTGTCCGAAAATGCCAAAATAGGTCACCTGGGATCAGCTCCAGCTACTTAGCACCAGCTGTTTTCGTTATCCCAAAAAGAGCTACGTTGGATTCCGATGTTGGCAACTTCCCATGTCTTTATCTTGCATTTAGTCGAATAGACAAGTTTCTACTTTGACCGATAGACACTGTTATCGAAACTCAATTAAGTTTATGAAGCCGGCGAGTGTAGCCGGGATTAGCGCGACAAGAGCCAGGGAGGAAAAATTAGGTAGAACTGTCTAGTAGATTCGAGGTCGTCCAAACATAACCACAGCGTTTTTTAAAAGAAGAGAACATCCATCTAGTTGAAGGAGGAAAGACATCAAAGCTTGTCTTTTAATTCTGATTAAAAATATTCTTCGCGGCGGAACAGATGGCAACAACAAAACCAGGCCATCACCAGCTCGTTATTAATTATTTTAGGCGACACGAATTGCTTTCCAATAAGGGCGAGTACGCGAGCGCGTTTTCCCAATCGTGAAATTTGTCAATTTTGAGCGCTACCGTATTGATTCCTAATCAGCAGCATGTTCTTTGAAGAATGAAAGCCATAGCAATTGTGATGATGGCTTAATTTATTAATCTTTGCTATGTTTGCAGCTTTCAGATTTTTAAAAGGAAGATGTTATCGTCTTTTTAAGATTATTCAAAGGGCCTTTAGAAATATCAACTCTGAATTTTAAATGAAAAGTCTTTTCACTCAGAATACACTCAAAACTGACCTCAAAGTTCAATTTGCTTGCCCGAAGTCATGATTTAGTAGTCATTGCAATAACTCCTTCCAAATGCTACCAAAGCTTTGAACTTTGGTGAAAATATACTTTGCTGCGGAAAAATATTGGTATATCTGACAAACTGTGTCATTCAACTGTCAACCTAAGTTCAGAGCAAAGTTTCAAGCCCAATCTTTCTCCAAGAAACATCTCGATGAAATCGAAATTGTTTTGCATCAGAGTAGAAAGCAAAGAAGCCATGCTTTTATCAATTATTTGTTAAACATCAATGCTAATTTTATTGCCGCAACTTGAACGAAAATGAAACATAATCATTTAAAGTCGTCCTTGCTGGATAATAGACTTAGCTACAATAAGAAAAACATCGTTTGTCCACAAAATGAAGGCGTAATTGTCGTTTTGGTTTATTATGTCCTGCCCCAAGGGGTGAAAAGCTGAAATTCGCGCTGGCACGCCACCTTTACTTTTAGGCTGCGGCGCAACCCCGTCCGCGTCAATTACGCCTGGTGACTTTTTCCAAACGATAGAATCACTCGGCTCTTATCAACGTAAACTGCCATAGAATTTTTCAAAGGACAAAAATGAAGTTTGCAAAGATAGCAACGCTACAGATACTGCTTGTAAATGCACAAGAGAAGAAACCACAGGAGAAAATCATCAGTCGAGGTGGAGATGTTCGTCTCAGGTTAGCTAAAGATGATCAGGAATCTTGACTCAAAAGTGTTTGTGGCACTGAATCGCAAGTTGATTTACTCATCTTCAAATTGTATTGAGGATTAAAATTAACCCGAAACAGGGGATTTGGCTCCTTAGGGTGCAATAAAAGATTTGTGCTCCTGTAATTGAGGTTGGATTAATTGAAAAAGGTTACCCATAATTTAATTCCATGCCGATTCGCGATTATTCCCTGTAGATCCCTTTCAATACTGTATGGAAAATACAGTTTTCCTTACATTTGCATCAAAATGATGGCCAGTCAATGACCCGTGAAATATCGTTGAATAGTGATAATCCGCATACTGAGATGATACAATACTGACATAGAAACACACTGTAAAAGATATTAGTAAGGACATTTATCAGATCATCTACGAACTTTCTCCAAGCAAGGTTTCATCTTGTATTCTAGCTGCAAAGTCAACACAACGGATTCAATCGTCTGGATAAACAGCAAAGCTGGTGCAAGTGGGGAGCTTTCCATACCTCGCGCCGTTTCTATTGGCATGGAGCAACTCATGGACCTCGGCAAAGTCTCCTTCACTAGTGGAGGTAAATGCAGCATTATATTTCTGTAATTAGAAGTTAACTCTTTACGGACGACGCCAGTGCCAATTTTAGTGAATAATTGATTGACTATAACCTTAACTCAATATTCTGAGATTAGGTTTTTGCCCCTGGCGATCAGCCAGGTGCAATCGCCGAGAGCCATCGGGCGATCTCGCTTGACCTGTATACTTATGTCAGCTTACACCATCTAAATTAATTACAATACTCATATTCTGCAGGCATAAATAATGAACTAACGTCGCGTTTACGTCGCTTTTCTGGCAGTGGAGTATAAATAGTTGAGCACGGATACTCTTGTATCGATCAAACTGGCAATGATAATATATAAAACTAGACATTAGGAGTAATTGACTGAAAAGTCACAAGATGAGTTGAAATGTTTTAAGATTATTCTCTGACGATCCAAAATGTTGATGATGATAAACAAGGACTCTGGAACTGTCAGCAAGCGGGTCGAATAGTCGCGTCTTACAATCTCATTGTCGATGGTAAATATTCAAATGAATGCTTCCAAATCCATTTAACACCGTCTTTCCCAGTGCCACCTGAAATTGAAATGGTGTCATCCTCGCCCGTCGAAGTAGGTGAAGATTCGACGTTGATCTGTCAGGCATCTGGGCGACCCCGACCGAAGATTTACTGGACACGAAAGGGAGGAGAAACTATAGGTATGTTGAATCAATGCGTAGAGTTATAGAAAATAAACAATTTGCGTGGAATCAGAGTTATTGATTTTGGATTATTCAGACGGAGCCAAAACGATCGAACTTGCTGATGCAGATGGAGTTCAGCGATCCCAAGGTACATCTACATGTCTTTAATCCCTTCCATTACAATGCAATTATTCCGACCCCGTTTATAAAGAAACCAACAATAGTACCTCATAGTATCTCATTTTGATTTCAGGAACTTTGGTGGTTCAAAATGTGACAAAATCGATGATTGCGGAAATTTCCTGCAACGCACAAAGCCGCGCTACCACGGCCACCCAAACGACAGATGTGAACGTGAAATGTAAGCGCGATTTGATTTTTGACTGATCATTAGCTTGGAACACACAGACACAAACGAATAGAGGCACAGATGCTCGTTAACGATAATTGTTTTGTATTTTGTCCCGAAATCATCATTTCCCTTGAGTGCGCTAATCACAATTACATGAGCGCGTGTTCGTGATTTGTTTTGTGCCTTTGGGTTGAAATGATGTTCTCGGGGTCAAGATACGCTCTCATGCATGCTAGTTCATCATCACAATGTGTCATTTACATTTCCATCTTCAATGAATTTCTATTCATTTACGCATGATCAACATTTCAATAAAAATTTTGAGCAATAATTAATGCTAGGCTCAAGGTTTTTCCCTCGCATGATTTTAAACAAAGATTTTAAAAATTGTATAGCTGCCCCCGTGGTGATAACAGAGGAGGGTTTGGGGATGACGAAGCGAAGGTATGCCAAAGTAGGCAGTGCCACCCAAGTCTCCTGCATCGTACAAGGATTTCCTATTCCTACTGTACGATGGTGGCTCGATGAGCGATTGTAAGTTGCTCACAAGAGATAGGTTTTATTAATGATCATAGCTTGCGGATTGATGAGATCGAGGACGAGCGCATAAAGTTATGTACGAATGTCAGGGATGACGCCAAGTATGGCCGCATTATAATTTACACGATATGGAAGTGTTCATCAATTTTTAAACTCATTTTTAGTCCAAAAATGTCACTCTTGCTTTCTCGCCTTGCTCTTTAACGACAACGATACAGTAATAATGCAATAGCTCTAAGTACCATCGATGCAAGTCAAGAGCTTGAGTAAAAATCATTTTTGAGCACTGTAAAAGCAATAAAAGAAGTGAAAGATGCCGACTTCGGCGTATACAAGTGTGAACCTTCTAATGAACTTGGATCCGACCATTTCAAAGCAGTCCTTGCCCGTAACAAGGCAAAATTTTAGATACAATTTAACACTCATCCTAGGCCTTCCGAAAACCACGAACGAAGCTCAAACTCAAGCACGCAAATCGGGCCAAAATGGAGCCTCTACTCGATCTGTGAATTTGCTAACGCTTGGATTCCTGCTTGCGTATCTCCTTATTTAAGAAAAAATACTGCTTTTCCGAAACAAAATCAGCCACGTTACCTCCACTTATTTGTACAGAATCTCAAAATTACATTCACTTTTGATAATTTAGTAGAACACATGTGACACATGTATTTACATCCCTTTTTCAAGACTAAAATTGACAAGTTGCAATCCACCCCTTGCCGAGGCTCGCTTGGCGTCCAAGTTCTTGCTGTAATGAATAAAATATTTCAAAAAAAAACCTGGGTGTTGATTTTGATTAAAACAAGAGAGAGATCACAAGGATTGTAGGATTGAAGGCATCATGTGGCTTATCATAAGGCAGCCTTTTTGTTTAATAGACAATAACAAGTACTGGAATTTAGTATCTGCAAAGTCCAATTCATATCCTGATCAAACAAGGCAGTTGATTGAGCATCATGACTCATGATTCATGAGTCTACTAAGCATATGATTTTTATTTGCTTCTTGTTGAAAACGCATAGCAAATGTTGTCTAGTCACCGTGCAAATAGTGCCATGCCGTTGAAATTCAAATAGAACGTGCGTCCAGAACGAAAATTTCAATAACACACTAAATTTTAAATATGCGTTTTGTAAGAGAGGTCGGAGAACTGCTTGATGCCATCAAGGACAAGATCGATGGTGGAGCTGAAGGGCTCCTTGGCGATGCTGGAGATGCAGTAGCAGATGCTTTCGGCAATGTTGGAGAGAGTATCGATAAAGCTGTCGGCGGTGCTGTTGACAACGCTGGTGATGCATTCGAGGTCGTCCAAACATAACCACAGCGTTTTTTAAAAGAAGAGAACATCCATCTAGTTGAAGGAGGAAAGACATCAAAGCTTGTCTTTTAATTCTGATTAAAAATATTCTTCGCGGCGGAACAGATGGCAACAACAAAACCAGGCCATCACCAGCTCGTTATTAATTATTTTAGGCGACACGAATTGCTTTCCAATAAGGGCGAGTACGCGAGCGCGTTTTCCCAATCGTGAAATTTGTCAATTTTGAGCGCTACCGTATTGATTCCTAATCAGCAGCATGTTCTTTGAAGAATGAAAGCCATAGCAATTGTGATGATGGCTTAATTTATTAATCTTTGCTATGTTTGCAGCTTTCAGATTTTTAAAAGGAAGATGTTATCGTCTTTTTAAGATTATTCAAAGGGCCTTTAGAAATATCAACTCTGAATTTTAAATGAAAAGTCTTTTCACTCAGAATACACTCAAAACTGACCTCAAAGTTCAATTTGCTTGCCCGAAGTCATGATTTAGTAGTCATTGCAATAACTCCTTCCAAATGCTACCAAAGCTTTGAACTTTGGTGAAAATATACTTTGCTGCGGAAAAATATTGGTATATCTGACAAACTGTGTCATTCAACTGTCAACCTAAGTTCAGGTCAAAGTTTCAAGCCCAATCTTTCTCCAAGAAACATCTCGATGAAATCGAAATTGTTTTGCATCAGAGTAGAAAGCAAAGAAGCCATGCTTTTATCAATTATTTGTTAAACATCAATGCTAATTTTATTCCCGCAACTTGAACGAAAATGAAACATAATCATTTAAAGTCGTCCTTGCTGGATAATAGACTTAGCTACAATAAGAAAAACACCGTTTGTCCACAAGATGAAGGCGTAATTGTCGTTTTGGTTTTATAATGTCCTGCCCCAAGGGGTGAAAAGCTGAAATTCGCGCTGGCACGCCACCTTTACTTTTAGGCTGCGGCGCAACCCCGTCCGCTTCAATTACGCCTGGTGACTTTTTCCAAACGATAGAATCACTCGGCTCTTATCAACGTAAACTGCCATAGAATTTTTCAAAGGACAAAAATGAAGTTTGCAAAGATAGCAACGCTACAGATACTGCTTGTAAATGCACAAGAGAAGAAACCACAGGAGAAAATCATCAGTCGAGGTGGAGATGTTCGTCTCAGGTAAGCTAACGATAATCAGGAATCTTAACTCAAAAGTGTTTGTGGCACTGAGAAAGCCAGTTAAATCGCAAGTTGATTTACATCCTCAAATTGTATTGAGGATTAAAATCAACCCGAAACAGGGGAGTTGGCTCCTTAGGGTGCAATAAAAGATTTGTGCTCCTGTAATTGAGGTTGGATTAATTGAAAAAGGTTACCCGTAATTTAATTCCATGCCGATTCGCGATTATTCCCTGTAGATCCCTCTCAATACTGTATGGAAAATCTAGTTTTGTATTTGCATCAAAATGATGGCCATTCAATGACCCGTGAAATATCGTTGAATAGTGATAATCCGCATACTGAGATGATACAATACTGACATAGAAACACACTGTAAAAGATATTAGTAAGGACATTTGTCAGATCATCTACGAACTTTCTCCAAGCAAGGTTTCATCTTGTATTCTAGCTGCAAAGTCAACACAACGGACTCAATCGTCTGGATAAACAGCAAAACTGGTGCAAGTGGAGAGCTTTCCATACCTCGCGCCCAGGGATCTAATTTTTTTCGCGAAAATCGCAATTTGCGAATATTTTGCGATTGCGATGCGAAATTTCGCAGAAAATTCGCAATCGCAAAAACTTTTTTGATCGAATCGCAATCGCATCGCAATCGCAACTCAGTTTTCGCAAATAATTCGCAAATTGCGATTTTTTTTGCGAATTTCGGTCTTGTCAAAGTGCTCCCTTGTTATTCTGACATGAGTTTTCTTTGACTCAGAGCCTATGTTCTGTGTTCTTAAGGCTTAATTGAAAGCCTGACCTCAAAAAATTTTCGTAAATTCTATGAAAAGTTACTTTTTTCGCTAAAATTTCGCAAATAGCGACGAAATCGCAATTCGCGAAAAATTCGCAATTTGCGACAAAAATCGGGGGCGCTCGGTTAGAATACCAAAAATTTTTGGTATTTGAATACCAAAAATTGGTATTTGAATACCAAAATTGGTATTTGAATACCAATTTTTTCTAGCGGAAACAATTTTTTTCCCTGAAAAACATGTAAATCACCTCTAGAGCTTCCTAAAAAACAGGCGCGGAGCGCACACTCAAATTTTTTGGCGGGCGAAATTAGTATTCTTTGGCGAATTTGGTATTTGAATACCAAAATTGGTATTTGAATACCAAAAATTGGTATTTGAATACCAATTGGTATTCTAACCGAGCGTCTCCCACAAAAATCGCAATCGCATCGCAATTTCCGGAGTATTTTGCGTCGCAATCGCATCGCAATCGCAATTGATTTTCGGCAAAAATTAAGATCCCTGCTCGCGCCGTTTCTATTGGCATGGAACAACTCATGGACCTCGGCAAAGTCTCCTTCACTAGTGGAGGTATATGCCGCATTCTATTTCTGTAATTAGAAGTTAACTCTTTACGGACGACGCCAGTGCCAATTTTAGTGAATAATTGATTGACTATAACCTTAACTCAATATTCTGAGATTAGGTTTTTGCCCCTGGCGATCAGGCAGGTGCAATCGCCGAGAGCCATCGGGCGATCTCGCTTGACCTGTAACTGTAAAATACTTATGTCAGCTTACGCCATCTAAATTAATTAAAATACTCATAGTCTGCAGGCATAAATAATGAACTAACGTCGAGTTTACGTCGATTTTCTGGCAGTGGAGTATAAATAGTTGAGCAAGGATACTCTCTAATCGATCAAACTGGCTATAAGATGATAGTATATAAAACCAAACATAAGGAGTAATTGACTGAAAAATCACAAGATGAATTGAAATATTTTAAGATTATTCTCTGACGATCCAGAATGTTGATGATGATAAACAAGGACTCTGGAACTGTCAGCAAGCGGGTCGAATAGTCGCGTCTTACAATCTCATTGTCGATGGTAAATATTCAAATGAATGCTTCCAAATCCATTTAACACCGTCTTTCCCAGTGCCACCTGAAATTGAAATGGTGTCATCCTCGCCCGTCGAAGTAGGTGAAGATTCGACGTTGATCTGTCAGGCATCTGGACGACCCCGACCGAAGATTTACTGGACACGAAAGGGAGGAGAAACTATAGGTATGTTGAATCAATGCTAAGACTTATAGAAAATAAACAATTTGCGCGGAATCAGAGTTATTGATTTTGGATTATTCAGACGGAGCCAAAACGATCGAACTTGCTGATGCAGATGGAGTTCAGCGATCCCAAGGTACATCTACATGTCTTTAATCCCTTCCATTACAATGCAATTATACCGACCCGTCCATAAAGAAACCAAAAATAGTATCTTATTTTGCTTTCAGGAACTTTGGTGGTTCAAAATGTGACAAAATCGATGATTGCGGAAATTTCCTGCAACGCACAAAGCCGCGCTACCACCGCCACCCAAACGACAGATGTGAACGTGAAATGTAAGCGCGATTCGATTTTTGACTACTCATTAGCTTGGAACACACACACAAACGAGAGTAGAGGCACAGATGCTCGTTAACGATAATTGTTTTGTATTTTGTCCCGAAATCATCATTTCCCATGAGTGCGCTAATCACAATTACATGAGCGCGTTTTCGTGATTTGTTTTGTGCCTTTAGGTTCAAATGATGTTCTCGGGGTCAAGATACACGCTCATGCATGCTAGTTCATCATCACAATATGTCATTTACATTTCCATCCTCAATGAATTTCTATTCATTTTCGCATGATCAACTTTTTAGTAAAAATTTTGAGCAATAATTAATGCTAGGCTCAAGATTTTTCCTCGCATGATTTTAAACAATGATTTTTAAAAATTGTATAGCTGCCCCCGTGGTGATAACAGAGGAGGGTTTGGGGATGACGAAGCGAAGGTATGCCAAAGTAGGCAGTGCCACCCAAGTCTCCTGCATCGTACAAGGCTTTCCTATTCCTACTGTACGATGGTGGCTCGATGAGCGATTGTAAGTTGCTCACAAGAGATAGGTTTTATTAATGATCATAGCTTGCGGATTGATGAGATCGAGGACGAGCGCATAAAGTTATGTACGAATGTCAGGGATGACGCCAAGTATGGCCGCATTATAATTTACACGATATGGAAGTGTTCATCAATTTTTAAACTCATTTTTAGTCCAAAAATGTCACTCTTGCTTTCTCGTCTTGCATTTTAACGACAACGATACAGTAATAATGCAATAACTCTAAGTACCATCGATGCAAGTCAAGAGCTTGAGTAAAAATCATTTTTGAGCACTGTAAAAGCAATAAAAGAAGTGAAAGATGCCGACTTCGGTGTATACAAGTGTGAACCTTCTAATGAACTTGGATCCGACCATTTCAAAGCGGTCCTTGCCCGTAAAAAGGCAAAATTTTAGATACAATTTAACACTCATCCTAGGCCTTCCGAAAACCACGAACGAAGCTCAAACTCAAGCACGCAAATCGGGCCAAAATGGAGCCTCTACTCAATCTGTCAATTTGCTAACGCTTGGATTCCTGCTTGCGTATCTCCTTATTTAAGAAAAAAAAACTGCTTTTCCGAAACAAAATCAGCCACGTTACCTCCACTTATTTGTACAGCGTCTCAAAATTACATTCATTTTTGATAATTTAGTAGAACACATGTGACACATGTATTTACATCCCTTTTTCAAGACTAAAATAGACAAGTTGCAATCCACCACTTGCCGAGGCTCCCTTGGCGTCCAAGTTCTTGCTGTAATGAATAAAATATTTCAAAAAAAAAACCTGGGTGTTGATTTTGATAAAACAAGAGAGAGATATTGAGATCTTGATCTTGAGAGATTTTGATAAAAGAGGGATTGTAGAATTGAAGGCATCATGTGGCTTATCATAAAGCAGCCTTGTTTGTGTTCCAGTACAATAAGTACTGGAATTTAGTTTCTGCAAAGTCCCATTCATATACTGATCGAACAAGGCAGTTGATTAAGCATCATGAGTCTACTTAGCATATGATTTTTATTTGCTTCTTGTTGAAAACGCATGGCAAATGTTGTCTAGTCACCGTGCAAATAGTGCCATGCCGTTGAAATTCAAATAGAACGTGCGTCCAGAACGAAAATTTCAATAACACACTAATTTTAAATATGCGCTTCGCAAGAGAGGTCGGAGAACTACTCGATGCCATCAAGGACAAGATCGATGGTGGAGCTGAAGGGCTCCTTGGCGATGCTGGAGATGCAGTAGCAGATGCTTTCGGCAATGTTGGAGAGAGCATCGATAAAGCTGTCGGCGGTGCTGTTGACAACGCTGGTGATGCCGTTGCAAGTGCTTTTGGCAATGCTGGAGATGTTCTTGGAGACTCATTTGAAGGTAGTATTTACGTTTTATATTTTAAGACTACCTATTCTTATAGACATGCAAGACGTAGCTGGCGATATGGTCAAAGACATTAAAAATGCGTTTCAGCAGAAACTCAACGAATTAGATGACAAATTTGAGGATTTGGCCGACAATATCAACTTCGGAGGTTGTTCTAATCTTCATCCGTCCAATGACTTCCCGGTAATGGAGTGGGCCGCTTGGACGATGGTCTTTCTTCCGCTCATTTCGATCATCATCAACTGCATCTTTACGAGAAAGCAGACCAGCAAAGAAGATGATGGCGAAACATCGCCAGTCCAAAGCAAATCGGCAAAAATAAGACAAATTTATCATTTTTTTATTGTTATTTAGGTTCACTCCTCATCTGTTGGACTTGTAGGCATTCTCTCGATGATTGCTGGAACTCTCTTCCTTATCTTCTACTACAATGTATGTTCTGGATACTGATAAGGTTTATAGATTATTTTTAGTTCAAAAACTGTAACGAAGCTACTTTCGGAACATGCTGGAATCAAACTATGCTAAAATGGCACGTTGGAATGACCCTTGCTGTTGTTGTTGCCGGAGCCATCTGCTCGACATTGATCACGATTGTTATGATCATGCTCGTAAGTTGAAACAAGCCCTACAAAAATGATTTTTTTAGGTCTGCCAAGGTGGTGGATGCATGCAGGCAATTTGCTTTCACATCTTCCTTCAATTCCGTAAGAAAAATTTACACAATTGTTTTCCAATAAAAACGATCATAGAAATCACACTTATCTTTGCCGCTCCTGTTGTTGCTGTTGCCTACGGATGGGACTACACTTTCGGAAGCTGCGAAATTTTGAATTTATTGTAAATAAAGTGTCTCTAGAACCGAAGTGTTGTTCATCTCAATAATTGACAGACTGCTCAGTTTAAAATGAGCCATTATCTATCCCAAAAGGATGATTTTGATATAATCGACCACATTTACAGACTTGGTCAAGATGCTGAGAAGCAAAGATTCAAGGAATATGTCTCGGCGACGAGAATGCAAAAATGGTGGCGCGGACGCGCAGCCCGACTGAAAATCAAAAACGTGGTCGAGGCTGCGTCTACTGTCAGCCGATTTCTGGGCACAATCAAAGCGAAAAAGATTCTGATGCGATGTATAAAAAAGACAGTTCTGGAAGATCAGCGAAAATACTTTGACAGCAAGATTGTTAAATTTCAAGCTTTATGGCGAGGATACGCGAGTCGGAAGAACATATTCTGGTATTATCAGTGGAAACGTGACCTTGCGGTAAGTCGAACGTTCAGATTTTACAGCTAACAAATATTAAAGAATCTTGAAGTCATGAACGAAATCACCTTGCGAAATCTGGAGCAGTATCAAATCCGTAAAAAGCTTGATGAACTCGAAGAAAATGAACAAAAAAGAGTCGAAAAACGTGAATCCGCCAAAAAGCGATCTAACTACGAGCCTATCAATTATCTCACGTGTTCTTCGACAAAAATAGTAGACACCAGCAATGTTATTCACAAGAAAAAGCGCTGCGAAATTATCCCTACCTGCATGATAAACGTATTCGAGGAGAAAGAAAAGAAACCGCCCGTTCAACTGAAACCGATAAAAGCACGTGGTAGACCAAAAGGGCCATTTAGAAGTGAGGAAGCCGTCACAATGCAGAAGACACGAGCACCCAGTCCGACTTTGAGAGTAGCAACACCCTTTGACCTTCAGGATGAAAGCAAACGATTCGAAAAGAAAATTAAATGGATAAACAGAATTCAAGATCCGATGGTAAGCAACAAAAAGTTTCCTTACTTATCTCTACTTTCAGAAATTCGCAACAATGTCAAAAGCATCATATGAACGAACTCTGTGGGGCCTAACGCCGTACAATCCACGTGACCTGACAAGCTGCAATTTACGCGAGGAATACGAAGACCCCTTCCGACCAAAGTTCAGATCCCAAGTTCCTAACATACCGATCTTTGACCGACTGGGTCGATCCTATGATGAAAGATAAACGTCGTATCTATTAGACGCTTTTATGTAAATAAATTATTTAATCCATTGCCGAACAAGAACTTGATTGCCGCGAGTGTACCCGAGGAAATCAAGGAAGAAAATTTTCCATATTTTTCAAAGTTTTATTAGATAATTGAGGAAGCCGCAGAAGATAAAGATTTTTACAAACTTATAAATTGACAAATTTCTATCGAACTTTAGACAAAACGGTCTACTCCATGAGTTTGAGGTGATCAAGTTTTGCGATAGCCAGTAAATATTTAAAGATAGATTCAGTATTTGAGATGTCTGCCCCTTATTTGCAATTAGGCAAATGATGAATTATATTTAAAAACAATAGGATGAAATTTACAATGTAAATTTTACATTAAAATGAGATACTTTGATTGAAATAAGAAACAAGGAAAAATAAGGAGATAAAGGAAAAAGTATTTACTTTTAATGAATTTTAATGAAAGAGAAAGCTGGAGAATCCTAAAAATATGAAAAGATAGAAGAGATAAATACTTTTAAAAGAATAGGACTCAGTTCATGACATGAAATTTAAAATCATCATCATCGGACACTGGTTCTTGTTTAGTTTCAGTTTTAATCGACTGATCATCGTAGATCTTGCATTCGATGGTCTCCGTCTCTTCTTTTACTTCTAATTTTGTTTCTTCTTTGACACTTTCGTGAACCACGATGGTTAACGAGGTGTCATCGTTGATTTCCGGATCGTCGTTCAGGAGAGAGCTCTTTCGTGGCTGCACGGGATCAATGATTGGAATCTTGGTTCTGCCGGTTAGCTTGTCGGTGTATTCCAGGCCTTGTGGAAGTTCGGAGATTTTCGCGAGGTCGATTCTGTCCTGTAGTTGATTTTCAAGGTAGTCGTTGTTGTTGACTTGGTATGCGGTAAGTTCGACAAATTCTTCCGCCGGCCCGCGCGTCATTTCTTCGTGAATTCGGAGTCGTTTAGCATCTTGGTGGTATTCTAACCTATCGACGCGTTTTTGGTTTTTGTTGAATTGCGGGACCGTCAGTGTTCCCTTGATCCTCTTGTCATCCCCATCCACTGGTCGTGGGTAGAGATCGTATTCGCTCACATTCAAAGCATTGACTTTCTTTGGATTGCAAGTGTGGATGTGCTTGTAGGGATTGAAGTGAACATATTTGAAATCGGCGAGATTGAAGTCGTTGGGATTGTTCTTCAAAAATTCGTAGTAGGACTTTGGATCAAGGGGCGGGCCACTGAAAGATTCCGGAAAGACGATCCCGATTGCGGAGAGGCATTTTTTCTGGATGCAGCGGAGAATGCAAGAGTTCTGAGAAAATAATTAGGGGCCGGTAGTAATAAATTAATTACCTTAGATTTCGATGTTGATTTGACTCTCAGCGTCGTTATGTACAGTTCTCCTTCGATTTCCAAATGAAAATGTATCGCACCGTGTTTAGATACACCGACGGCGTACATGTTCGGATGTTTCTGAGTGCCAGTATTTCTTTTCGGGATTCTCGCTAGAATTTCCTCCGAATTCATGATTTCCAACGCAATCTGAAATAACTGGTTTGAAAGATCGGGGCTTTCATAGAGAAGATTAGTCATACTTTCTTTAGGAACAAGTTCCCTCAAGAAAAATAAAGTTGAATCAGTAAGCCATCAGAGAGTTCTGTAAAAATAGCCAGGCCTTCTGATTTCATATACACTTATGATTTACGTTAAATGAATGTGCGTGTATTAACAAAACGATACAGAGAATCTCTTATTTTACGACATCATTAGCCGTAACGAATACTTTGAATTGTTAAAATACTCAAGAAGATAAATGAAAATTGCCATTTATGAGAAGATGATGGCAGTATAACTGGAGCTTTAAAAAAAGAAAGGAAATGTCAGCGATAAAAGACTTAATAAGAGACTTAGTAAGTCATCGGCTCCTGGAATTTTCGAGGATTGGAGCGTGCTGGCATGAAATTTCCTCGAGGAGCCCCTCGACCTCGGCTATTTCAGGTGTCCATTTTGTTTCAAAAGTTTTTTTTTCTTGGGCAATCAAACACCATTCCTGCTACTTCCTCTGAAATGTCCACTGCCTCGTCCACGCGCTCCGGGCACAGTTCCCCGCGCCGAGTATCCCCCTCGACCTCTAGTTGGTGCAGTTCCGGTTCGTCGATTAGGCATCATCGGCTCGTAGTGCGGGTTTCCATCGTTAGGAATTGTTCGTGTTACTCCAACGGGCTCTGAAGCAGCCATTTTCTTTCTGGCGTATTCAGACTCGAATTTTTCCGGTTCAGGCATGTAGTCAGGTTCATTGGGGACAGAAACGCGGATCCCATCGCCAGTTGCTCGAGCTTCTCGGGTGTCGCTTAAATTATTCCTTGAAACTGGTCGGAAATAAACAATTTCATACTTATCTTTCATAGCTGCTCGTTCCTCTTCGAGAGCTTTGTTCATTTTATTGCGCGCTGTGACCAGCTTGGCCTTCGTTTCTGCTTTCTCTCTCGTGAGTCTTTTCTGTTTCGATTCGTCAGCTCTCTTTTCATCTCTGTAATCTCTGATGGACCGGCGCGTACTGATCAGCTTCCTTTCATTATCTCGCTTCTCTTTGGTGTATCTCACGGCCGCTTCAAGATCATTGTCGACTAAAAGTTTTAAAGTTAAAGAAAACTTACGATTTCTATTTTTTATCTCTCGACTCACTGTTTCTTTTCATTCTAGAGATGTCCTGGCGAACAGATCTGTATTTAGACTGCGTTTCATTTTTCTTTTTGCGTTTTTCGCTGATCGTCTTGTCCATTTCTTCAATCTTCTTCATCAGCGCCGCAAGCTCGTCATTTTTATCCTCGTTGGTGAGATCGATGAGCGTTTTTCGTCGAGTAGGGTCGTTGTCTTGCACTGAAGATTCATTTTATAGACGGATATTGATTCAAAAAAGCTTACCGCAAATGTCCACAATATTCCCGCAGAGTTCGCCATTCAGTTTGCTGTGGAGAGTTTGGGCGTCTACGAGACATAAGAATTATAATCCAAATCGACCAAGAGGAATTACCTTTTGATGATTCACAAGATAGCAAAATCGCCGTCTCGTTTTTATTCTTCGCGAATTTGATGCCACAGCGAATTCCAAATTTTCGAATAGCACGTGCCGCCGTTTTTGGTTCAAGATCGTTTCTGACTTTTGTGATCCAAAGGATCTTCATATTTTCGTCAATTTCCATCTCCTCGCTCTCGTGATGGATATCTTCAGAAAAATCGAGCTCATCAAGGTTAACTTCGTCTTCATTCATTTGGAGATTATCACATTGGCTGTCTGCGTCCTCGCAAGATTCATAATCAGCGATTCTTGCCAAGGGTTCGTCGTCGTCATTGTGAATTTCTTGGACTTCATTGTCCTCTGCGTCCATGGCAGCAGATACTTGTTCGTTTTCTTCGACAATAGACAGTTCTGATATATTTCATAATATGAAAATACCGTAAGAATATATTATTACCTGGTTCGGAATTAGAAAATTCATCAGAAGATTGTTTTCGCTGGGGGACATCAGCAGCAGCAAAATCGTAGGTATCGGGATCAAAGTCATTGTCTTCGATCCAGTCGGATAATCTTTGGAGAAGTTCAGCTTTCTTGCCCTCCGTACTTTCGTGTCGGGCAGCAAGTGCTTCACGGATTTCTGCTACTTTGAGATCAGTCAACAATTTCACCATCACAAAATCCTTCTAAAAAGTTCAGATTAAAAATAAGGATTATCGTTGCTTAAAGTTTTAATTGAAGAGACACTGGCTATGAGCTTGACTAGGCTCTTTTTGAGTGCTGCAGAAAGCGGGAGATGCAGGATAACTGTCAGAGATATCAAACGAGTGCTGAGTCGATTCTGTAATTGAAAAAGGGCAGCTATCTTCGATTTCCATCGTAAGGTTTTTATTCGGATCTTCATCCTCGTTTGACTCAACTGGAGTCGGCGAGATAATTTCCAGGGGCGGACTGGACGGTGGTGTTTCTTCCAATGCTAACGAAGGTATTCGTGGGGGGCTTTCTTCGTCTTCTAACCATGGCTGTTGATTTCGAGTCCTTTGGTTTTACCCGGCATTTTTTGCCGGGCAACCCACAGATTTTTCTACGGGTTACTCGCGCGGAGACCCGTGCGAGTAAATCGAGTAAATGGGTAAAGGATAATCGCGAGCTACTCGCGAAAATTTCGACTAGAAAGAAGAAAATTTGCTCGTCTGATTGGCTCTCGAAAAAGGGTTGCGGGTAATCGCGAGCTACTCGGCGGAAAGGAGAAAACAGGTAGCGCGGGTAGCCCGTGAAAAGACTCTCCGTGCGAGTAACCCGCTGTAAAATCTGCGGGTTGCCCGGAAAAAAAGGCCGGGTAAAACCAAAGGACTCAAAATCAACAGCCATGCTTCTAACGGCAAATCTTCCATCGTATATTCAGCGATTGGAATCGTAGTTTGAGATGCTTCTGCAGACCAGCTTGGCTCCTCATTGAAATCTGAATAAGAGCTCACAAGATTTTGAAGAAACGACGATTATACCTCCAGTGACAACAATTTTGTATCGCCCGAGAAAGATTCGAATGGTCTTTGGGTTGATTTCCTTGGGAATATTGAAGCGTTTTTTCCAAAGCTGTTTCTGTGAATAATCCATGCACTTTATGATCACGGCCTCCTCGAATGTACCGCAGGAAATGTGCAACTCGCCAGCATCTTCAGTGAAATCAAGCATTTGCGTCCAGTGCTGATTTAGCCGCAGTTTTGTGTAGCTACGGATGATTGGAAGATCCTCTGTGAAAAAGCTGATCCTGTAAAAATGTTTTACAAATGATATCAAGAAAACCTTTCCTTGTCTCCATGGATTGTGTTTGATCAACCAGTTTGCCTCCCCAATCCTTTGCATCCCCGAAAAGCCCTGCTTCTCCGAAATCAACTTCCATGGTTTTTCTCTTTTCAATTTGATATTTGAAATGCTTTTTTCAAAAATCAATCCGCTATTACAGCTCGTTCATTTCCTGCCGATAACGTGAGATTATCAAAATTCCTCTTCCTTTCAATCAGTTAGGTCGCGAGAAACGCGTTCTCGAACGCGTTGATTGAGGATTCAATGATGCGGCTTTTCCGCTAATCTAGAGATCTGAGGAAAGAAGGTGTGAAGACTCAAACTGGGTCACACTGGGAGCGCTCCTGAAATTTCAACCGCTGCTAAAAATAGAAAATGCAGGAGAGCGCCACCAGTTTTGATGGCTCTAGGCGAAGCTCTGGGGGAGATATAAGCATGCCCAGCGGGGAATGTCTCATTTATATCGTTATTAATCAAAAGAACAATTTACCCTCTTTTATCATGAACAGCGATGCGTGTGAGAAGACCGGATTCGAGTTCCTCAAGACGGCGGGATCGTTTATTCTCGAGCTCACCGACCTCACTGCGAAGAAAAGCGCCGAAAAAAAACCTTTCGGCAGAAAATGGATGACAAGTTATGAAAAACTGGATGCGCTGCTCGATGAAGTAAAGAACCTTGTGATTCTGCTTCCAGGAGACAGCTTTCAAGACTGGGATTTCACCGGGAATCTTGAGACAAATAAGATCGAGATCCACACTATCGAGGGAAAACACAATCGGAGAATTTTCTTCAGACAGATTGATGAAGTTGTTACTGCCGAAATTGCTGTAAACTTTGATGAGGAACACATTTCTGTTGACTTCTACGACTATTTTTTGTAAATAAATTCAAATAAACGAGAATCGAGTTTTGAAACTATCATTTTATTTGAATAAGGCCTGAAAGCAGAGTAGCAAGTTGCGGGAATACGCATCTTCTTGGGATAAATGTAATTGATGAAAGAAAATTGTCATGAAAGAGAAGAAGCTAGAATTATTTTTTAGTTCACAGAAAAAGTGGTTAGGCGTGTAATGAAAAACAGGATCCTCCTGCGCTTCTGGGCGAAGAAAAAGAACTACAGTTGATTCGAGGTGAGGGTGTTTAGACGATTGGGAAAGACGCGCAAGTAGCAATGCCGCACATGTTCTCTCCTCGTTTGATTTTGAAGAAGCCTTCATCTCCCCACTCGGCGCCCCAAGAATTCTTGACGATGTAGTAAGGGGTATTACACTTTTTGCACGTTCCATAGCCGACAGCGAGGACGGCGTGGTTCACATCGGTTGGCCCGGATCCGCATGTGTCTGAAACAGTAAGATTAGCAAGAATGAGTCGAGTTTTTTTTTAACCTGATTGGTAAACGCCTTCTTTGTAAAATCGGAAACCATCGACGACCTCGAACACGACGGAAACTGGATTAAAATAAGCAAGAGCAATGGTCAGTTGATCCTCGTCCGTTTCAGTAATGTTGAAAACTTCTCGAACAGTTCCAGCAGTTTTGGTCGGGTCGAACTCGCAGAGACCTTCTTCGGCATGATACGCGTAGTCTTTTTCTTCTTCCAAACCTCCGATGTAGCTAAATAATGAAGTTAAATAGGGATAGTATCGTGATTATCCTACTGGATATATTCGAAGGCGTGGGAAGGCAAACCACCGTTGCAACCATGATTGTCGAAATCTTGAGCACAGTCGACCAACTGCTGCTCGGACAAGTTGAATGCCTGGTTGTGGTGAATTAAATGGGCAGATTCCAGACAACCAGTGGTGGAAAATGTCCAACAGGACCCGCAGTGGCCTTGGTTTTTGACTGGAGAAACTCCACCGTGCTCTCGCCAGTCGAAGTTTTCAGGAAGGGAGAGGACGTCGATGTCAAGATGTCGGGTGGAGGTGGCGGAGCAGTCTTGGTTTACCATCAGATATTGGGACTGGAATTCCGCGAAGGAAAGATCAGCATCCTATATTTTTGATTTAAATATATTGTGATGAGATGGTCTTACGAAGTTCAATCCCATTTTCCAAGTAACATCTTCGCGCTGATTATGCTGCATAATCATTTCATAGTTCTTGCTAAACGTCTGCGCCCTCAATCTTCTTTCCTCCGCAGTTTTATACTTCTTCGCGAAGTCATTTTCGTATTTTCGAAAAGCGCGAAGGTTGGCCACGTCGACCCCGAGCTTGGCAGCTGAAAAATGAGTTCTAACTTGGTGCTTTCGCCTGTCAAAGAGGGCGAATTCAACTCACCTTCAGCAAAATCATTTTGCATTTGGAAGAAGTTGGAGCTGACGCGGGCCATCGCCCCGGCCGCCAAAATCGCAAAAAGTTTCATTTTCTCCTTCGATTATCTAAAAAGCAATGGATAATCTCTTGAATATTATTTACATATTATTGTATTGCACACAAGAAAATAACTGTCTCTTTTCAATTTAAGTTAGTCTTCAACGAAGCAGGAAGATTTTTGATAATTGCTTTGCTGAACTCAGCGGCTTCCAACGACGTCTGTCTCAGCTCCTCTCGGACTCGGGCCGCTTCGGTTTTGTTTTTCACTTTTTCAAGGATCGCCTCCGTTGATTTATCGATTTCTTAATAAAAAAGTTTCGATTGACTATTCCGTAATAATGAGCTTAATCACTGATTTCAGCGATAGGAGTCCTTTGTTTACTGATGCTTACGGCAATTTTGTTGAATATAGTCGAATAAAACGTCACTAATGCATGTTTTTTCGATGTCATCCATCACAACACCCATGGAGGGTCTGGCAGGAAGGGTTGGCCGCGCATCAAACTTGATCCCTTTCGACGACATCGATTTTATCCGTCTAAAAAACAAGAAAAAGCCGGGGAAAAAAGTATACCAGGAGTGGGGTTCGAACCCACGCGGGGATGCCCCCATTGGAACTTAAGTCCAACGCCTTAACCACTCGGCCATCCTGGTGTGCTCTGGCCACGACAAAAATGCACCAAATTACAACGCTTCTTATTTGCATAAATACGAAACGGGACTAAGCCCGTTTTAGCTCGGTCAAAATTGGTTGATAGTGTTTAAAAGAGCTTAAAAGCAATCAAATAGTAAGTTGTATTTGAATGCCTTCAGTTTTAAACACTATAAACCAATTTTGACAAGTTAATTCGTAGATAAAAGTTCGGTAGTTGATTTTTATATGAATTTATTAATAATACAAAAAGGAAACGGTCCATAACCAAGAAATAATTTGTCGGGAAATTGAAAAATATCAAAGGCAATATTAGAAAGTCTGCAGTAGCAATTCGAATACAATTTTCATAGTTTTTTCTTTGGTTTCAGTTCTTTTTCGATAGTTATTTAGCGGATCAGGGGCAAAATGATATTTTCTGAGTAATGAAAACGGGTTGTTTAGCATAATGGAAAAGAATACAACTTTGGGAGAAGAGAAAGAGGAGTTGTCGGTTTGCCCAAGCCAGCAAGCGAACCAGAATCCAGCTGGTGTGTTTTTTCTTTAGATAAAGAGAGAGAATGAGAAGGATGGCTCAGATGTTTCTTTACTTTGATAGAAGATTTCTTAAACAAGACTTTTTATGCTGAGTGGAGAAGTTCACTAACCAGGAAGGTCGAGTGGCATGTGTTTCAAAGTTTAAATGTTTCGCTCAGGTTGACATTGAAGTAAGTGAGATCGTTACGTTGATGCCCAAGTTTCCGTTTTCGGAAAACATCTGAGCAACCGCCGTGTCAAATACGAGGCAGTCCGAGTTTTGAATGGCACTGAAAGAAAAGAGATCGAAATCGTTTTTGGAAAGAGATCGACTAACCTAGAAACGCCTTCATGAATTGATCGAGGAGTGGCTTCCCAAGTCAGTCGACGACGATGGCCGTTCAACTCCAGGCGATAGGCGAATTGTTGAGCTTGTTTCCGTGTTCCGATGAGTTGGACGACTTAGAGGTTGATTTTACCAACGATCGAGGAGTAAAATATCTACCTGCAAAGAACTGGACATGTCCATCGAATTTCTCCTGTTTCTCCAGAACGAGCATGAAGTGGTTATTGAAACAGCTCTGCATCATCACCCAGTCCACAGCTCCTGGTAGATTAACGTCCGTAGCGAGGAACACGATGTCCTCGCCCTGGAGGGTGGTGATAGACTAATGGAAATTTTCTAGTATGATAAAGAAGTGATGGAGGTACCTTGTGGTTGACTAACAAATGTTCCATAACTTCGTCCAAGTTACCGCTCCACTTACAGGAAGCGCCGGGGCAGGGACAGACATAAGGGCGGAATTCGCATTGATCTATCAATTTCTTTTAGCTTTGAGAGGAGGAAATGACAGACCTTCATGAGTTGGCTTTTCTGTATGAAGCATTTGCTGATTGCAGCCATTCTGCTTGTACTTGCATGGAAAGTAAACAGTAGCAGCGACTTTTTCCATCGCAAGGTTTCGAATTTGGGGGATTTGTCCACGACATGTTGGGCAGGTCTAGATGAATCTGGCGCGAGAAGTTGGTGTAAGAAAAGTTACCTGAAGCTTCGGACGACATTGTCCGCAAATGAGATGTCCGATGGAACATTGGTGGATAGGTGGTAGGACGTAATCGTAGCAGACTGGGCATTCAAAGAGGGCGGCTAATTCGGAGTTGTTCGAGTTCGGCTAGAACGTTCTTTTTGCGAATTTTCTTTGAAAAAAAGAACTTACCATATCCGCCTCACTCTTGATGACATCGACATGCATTGGAACGGCTCGTTGACTAGCTCTCGCTGGATTTGCAGATTGGCCGAAGGGACCTGATTTCCCGATCGTCGCAGAGTTCTGATTTGGCATACTTTCGTTTTGGCTGTCTCGTTGGAACGCGGAGTCGCGATCGTTCCCCGAGCTCCCGGTGACCGTCAATTTTCGGTCGGAGAGGCTCGGGGTCCCCTCAAGACCCATAGTCCGACGTGGTGAAAAATCTTAAAAGAAAAAAATCTGTTTTGTGCATCTCCTTTAAAATCATGTGTGTTGTCAGTCAAATAATGATAAAAAATCCGAAAGATAAAATAAAGAAAAATGACCAGCAGTACGATACTGAAAAATGCGAAACAGAAGATATATCAGTATATCGGGAAACGTCTTGAATAGTTGAATAATGAGAAAACAGGACTAAGATAGAAAAATTCATCTACTCAAGATAATCAATAATGATGAACGAAATTTCACGGAAATTTCATTAATTAAAAAGAACAGAAAACGCGAAGTATTGGCACAGAAACGAAGAAGTGTATGTAGCTGTAACGAAAGCCCGTCGAAGGGATTAGGCAAAGTGGTGAACTACTGCAGAGGGTACTTTCAAAAAAGAATATTGCTTACGAATGAATATGGCCTAGGGTTTCTCACGGGAATTTCAAAGTTATAACAGGTTTTTTTTAACGTTGCACCATTTTTGTGGAGCGCTTTTCAGCGGGTTAGAGTTGAGATATTTTGGTCATCTCTTTTGCACCATGTAGGGGAGGGTCTGTAGTATGTTAAATAAGCTTTTGGTGTCGGCACCATCACTGGTGGTGGAGTAATGACGTCATTCATTGTGAATTCGCGGCAAAGCGTGTATGGTGGGAAAAAATTTGAAAAGTCCCTAAACGCACCATATATGGTTATTTTATCATACAGGGATGTTCCCTACATGTATACGAAAAAACCTGATAGTTTTTGGTGCCAGCACCAAGGTTGGTGCTGGAGTAATGACGTCATCAAGATTTTTTCCTATGATTTTAGTGTATTTTGGATGTCGTGATTACTCCACCACCAGTTATGGTGCCGGCACCAAAAGCTTATTTAACATACTACAGACCCTCCCAAACAAGGTGCAAAAGAGAGAATTTAAATATCTCGACTCAAACACCATCAAAAACGCTCCACCAATTATGTGCAACGTTAAAAAAAACCTGTTTATGCTATGTTTCTGAAATTCACACTGTAGACTAAATTTGACCCGCTGATTCCAAAAATACCAAAATCGGAAATCCCCGGATGCCAGCATCGAACCACCTGATTTAGTCACCTTGAGAAAAAAGGTTCGGACTGCTCCCCGGGCGCTCTGTAAATAAGCGCCCGCCCAGGCCCTTCCGATTAGTTAACCCTCAGTTTGAGTATCTGCTGAATGTTGCTGAATTCTGAATTTTTGAGAGATAAGTGATAAAGGTCTATTATCAATCATATCTCAAAATCAGAGGTGTATTTTGGTGTACTCCGGGAGAAAAGTAAGAAAATTTGTCCAAAAAGAGATTTTTCGGCATAATTTGACATTTATATAGAATAAAAATTCGATATTTGGAATCTGCGACCTTTAATTAGTATATTTGATAATTTAAATTTTCATTTTTGATAAAAAATAAGGGTTCGATTTTGGCGGTGGAAGGCCCGGAGCGCGCCGCGCCGTTCCCGTGAAAAACCCTAAATATGGCTATTTGAACAATATGTTTGTGACTGTTTCTATTGCTTTGCCACAGTAGTTGCACTGACCGCTCTTGGCGATTGTGGAAGAGCAAGTTTGACAGTTGGCATGGCTAAAATAAAAGAGATAACAAACAGAAAGAACTGATGGTTGGCTCACCCGCACGGAAGAAAGATCGACCAAGCAACAGCCCGTCGCGAGCACTGGCGACAACGCTTGAAGCCCTCGTCCTCCGACGAGTCCGAGTCTAGCATGCAACAGTCGGGCACTATTCTCGAAATCGACTGCTGGGTGAGACATGTTGAGTTTTCAGCGATTGGGGGGTCGATGGAGGATTTCTTGGGCTTGGAAAAGGAGGCTCGCTTTTTCGAGCTGCTGCCGGTCTTTATCGCCACGGCTGCTTTGGACGTTTTGGCGCTTTTTGAGAGCTGATCGGTGCTTCGGCTTTTTGAGAGCTATTTTTCTGATTTACTTGAATTGAATTTGGCCTAATCAGTAGGTAAACTTGATGAAAAATGAGCTCTTTTTAGAGCTTATAAATCAGGGAATATAATACAGTTTTAGAATCCTCAGAAGCTGGGGATGATTTTGACTATTCATACTTGGGGGTTTTGCTCATGCCCTGAGGGGTTTTGGGCCTTCCAAAGTCCCGAAATGTGGCCAATCTCGGTTAGGGGCTCATAACTTTTCTTCTCCCCATTTCTGGAGAAAGCCCACCATATGAGCTTGTAAAAGAGGCTCTAACGATTCAGAATATGTATAGAAAACCACCGGACACCCCCCATTATAGAGCCTCTAGAAGGCCCGAAAGTTGAGGAAGTCAACGGAAAATCAGTACTATTTTCACGAAAATAGAGCAAAAGTGCAATATTTTCATCGGAAATCGTTAGAAAAACGTTTTTAATGACTTTCTGACGTACAAAATTTAGTCTGGGAACCTTCCGGGGTGAGTTGTTACGAGATTCAATTTTTTATCACAATATGACCCCACGTGACCTCAAATGACCCAAGAGTAAATTTTGTGCGTCAGAAAGTCATTAAAACGTTTTTCTAATGATTTCCGATGAAAATATTGCACTTTTGCTCTATTTTCGTAAAAAAGTACTGATTTTCCGGTGACTTCCTCAACTTCCGGGCCTTCTAGAGGGTCTAGAATGGGGGGTGTCCGTTGGTTTTCTATACATATTCTGAATCGTTAGAGCCTCCTCTACAAGCTCATATGGTGGGCTTTCTCCAGAAATGGGGAGAAGAAAAGTTATGAGCCCCTAACCGAGATTGGCCACATTTCGGGACTTTGGAAGGCCCAAAACCCCTCAGGGCATGAGCAAAACCCCCAAGTATGAATAGTCAAAATCATCCCCAGCTTCTGAGGATTCTAAAACTGTATTATATTCCCTGATTTATAAGCTTTAAAAAGAGCTCATTTTTCATCAAGTTTACCTACTAATCAGGATTTTATTGGCAAAAAATTAGTTGGGGTAGTAAATTTGGTAAAATAACTTGTCTTAGATGGTCGGGAAGATTTGAGCGGGAGGAAGAAATGTGAGACGATCGAGAGTAGGAGTTACGTAGACTCGTTGGTCGGTTCAAATCGGCGGCGGAAAAGGAGGAACTCACCAGGGACGATCGAGGCACTGGGCTTTCCCGAGCCAGAGGACGCCTAGGTCGCGCTGTTGCCAGATTTTTATCCTACAAATAATGATAATTTTTTCTTATTATACATGCGCGCACATCTGCGCATTCATTTACCTATAAATAAACTACAGTTACATATGTAATTGAAAAAAGCAAAAGAGAGAAATCTCTTTTCTCTATCTCCGGTAGACCAAATCAGACAAAAATACAACAGCTGACAAATAAAAAAATTACCTGTCGCTGATTGAGATTCTCCAAATAGGTGCTCTTGATTCTCAACTGTGCGATTTTCTGCACCGCGTCTTCTTCAGAAATTATCTCTTCCGTTCCAGATGAGCCAGCGCCCGCGGCTTCTTCGACAAGAAAGCCGCTTGGGAAATTGACTTTGAAATCTTTTAAAGTCTCCATCATCTCGTATAATTCTCCTCGTTTTGCGTTTGATAGTGTACGATTACGCAGCCGCGCTTCTCCAACATATCTCGTAAATTTATACCAAGCCTTATTTTTAAAGGAAAGATTCGAAAATATGAAGTCAATACGTACGGGAAACCAGACTTCTTCAGTATCGTCAAACATATCTAATAGGTACTCGAGAGCAGCTTTATTGTTCGTTGTCGCGTTGTATATCATTTGAAGACGAATAGAATTCAAATCCGTGAGCTTCATTTTCTCGAAAACGTCTTTTCTGAGTTTTCAGATCATGGACGACCATGATTTGAGAAGATTCGCCGAGAAAAGATACGATTTTGAGCATTATTTCTGGCTCTATCGACATTTGTCATCATATTTAATGATCATTTCTGTTGAAAACTTTTCCCTAAAAAGTACGTAGCGATGCTTTTCATTTCATCATCGAATTTGTTCGTTTCGTAAAGTCTCAAAATGAGATACACAGGCCAGTTGTTGTGAATGCGCGCCAGCTCAAGAGGCGTTTTGTTTTCTGGATCTCGTGAAATCAAAAGTGCTCCCTGAAGAATCAGTCAATAGAGAACGATAGCGAGAAAAAGTTTCTTTCTTACGTTGTTTATGAGCATATCGACGACCACTACGGAGCGGGCCATTTTATCGACGTCCTGCCCGCTGCGGTACTCGTTCAGGCGCGTCCCAGTCCCAATAATAGGAATATTGCATGCGGCAGAAATCGGAATGTTTCCGTTTGAATCTCTGAATCAATTTTGATAGAAGACAGTTGGGGAAATTTAGCTAACCTGTTGTTGCACTGACCGCCAGCTTTGATCAACTCGTTGACGCATTTAAACTGCGCTTTGCTGCAACTAGCAACTAACGCGCTTTCTCCCTCGTATTCCCAATCTGGCTGTGCTCGGTTTCGCAAAAGCTTTTCATGGATTCAACTTTCAGTAATTCACTAGTCTATAACCACCTTCTTTCATGATTTTCTCATCCCGTGACTAGATAATTAATAAATCCGACTTGACGAAAGCAGGCTTTTCTCGTCACCAAGCTTGGCGTATTTGATGAAGCTCTTCTTTTTGTTGACGGTGCTCTGCGTGCGCGGAAGGTTGCGCCGCGGACTCGCTTGTATACTCATCTTAACGGATTCAATTAATTTAAAGGCTACTGCTTTGGTTTTCTGTGTTTCTGTTTATAAAATTCTCGCAATATAATAATCGTGCATGTAATGAATGAATTGGACGGAACTGCGCCGTGCCCCAAGGCATCGAACTTACCATCTGCACCACCACAGATTACCAACCCATAGTCGACATTTCTGATCTGACAGCGTAAACTTTAGTTTCTCTCTTACTCTTTATCTTCGTTTTATTTTTGCTAGTACTTCTTCAAACTCCACTTTCCGAAATTATTACGTTCCGATCCTTAGAGAACATGACGGACTACAGTTAGAATCAGAGCTACTCTACCTAATTACGTAACATAAATATATGCCAAAATCATATGACAGACCTATTCAAAGAACCTGCAAAAAGAAAGAAAAAAAAAGGGATGAACGTGAATGTGAATATTTTTTATTAAAGCACAGGTAAATAAGAATAGAAGAGGAAGTTCGGGATTATTCTCAACCGAATAATATAGAATAATATCTAACGAGCCTTTCTTTCAAAATGATATTTTGGCGGCAATTGCTGGCTATTGTCATTGAATATTATTTGAGTTAATTACTGAAAGTTGAAAAATCTTAACAGGAAAAAAGGCAAACACATTTTTACTTTGCATAGAAATGAATTGAATTACTTTGAATCTTTACCGCGAAAAATTGTGGTTTTCTGATCTACGAGGTGCTAATAAATGAAAGATAATTAGTCTTTTTAGCTCCATTTATCAAGAATACCAGCTGAGCAATACTTTAAGCACCATTTTTAAATATTAAATATACCCAGAGTAGAGGTTGACCATTTATTCGACAAAAATAATTAAGAAAATTGTCGAATAACCGGTCAACAGCTCACTCAGATTGAATCGAAATAAATATTGAACTACGAGAAATAAAAATATTTTCTTAAATTTGAAAGATTGAGAGACGAGCGGCGAATTTTAAGAATGGTAATATTGGCTGAACGGCGTTTATATTTATATATATTTTCATTATTTACTTTCTTCATTTGTTGTCCGTTTGGTGGAAAATTGAAGCGATCCGGAGTTAACCCATTTTTGGACCAGCTCAGCCAAAAGGCCAGCAGGGCAATTGTGACGCCTCGTGGACACTTTTTATCGGGCTGAGAAACCGACCGGGCAACTTAACTCGAAATAGTTAACGAACGATGTAGGATCGTCCGGCTCCGTCGACATCTCCGGCCTATCGCTACTAGTCTCGCTCGCACGGCTACTCGGCCCGTTCCCGCTGGTGTAAATTTTCAGGTCAAACTGAATTAGCTTCGAAATCGTGCGCATGTCGACCGCCGTGTTTTGCTGAAATAGCAAATGATAAAAAGAACAGGGAGAAAAAGATAAGTACCTGAACTTTCTTGAGAACTTCCATGAACGATGTATTGAGCGTTCTCAGGAGCGGCAAAAGAAGCAACACCTTACTCGTATGTCTTCTGTCGCGCGAATCTGTCAGGCCGGCGCGCTCCATGATTCCGAGGAAATGATCTCGCGACGCAGCGATTTTGTTGCGATCCGCAATGCAGCTGTTTTGCCGGTCGTCTGAGAAGAGCGCAACGAGCATGAGTAGGAGAGTATCTTCTTCGGTCATGTTGATTTCAGCTGAATATTTGTTTCAATTTATTTCAAACAATGGTTGTTATATAGACTATATAATATAGTGTACAATATAGTGTGGAGAATCTGGTGTTCATATATGTAATATATTTTAATTCTAACCCATTTTTGCCATAAGTTCCATCATATTATCGATAAAACTCGTGTCACTCGTGGCGAAGAGAAAATCCTCCCGATAAAGCCACAATCCTTTAGCTCCATTGACAAAAGAGCCATCCTTGTAATCGAAAAAGCACTGAATAAGTAACTTTAGGTAAACACTCGTTTCGACTTCCAATGATTACCTTGAGGATAAGCAGCTCTAGAATAGTGTTTCTGAGGAGTTGAATTTGGTCGCCAAGTGAAAGCGAGACGAACTCTGGGATTAGCTTGCTAAATCGATTGAGTTAAAACGGGGCGAAAAGTGGACGCAGAAATACCAGTAGTTGATGATTTGCTTGATGCCGGACTCCATCAAATCGGCCAGAAATTCGACGAATTTCGTTCTTTTCGAAAGAACTAAAATTAAAAATAAGAAATAACATTTCTTTCCCAAAATGAACCTGAAGAGTCTGAAACGCTGTGCATCGAAAATTCGTCAAACAGCCCGGTGGAGTTGTTATGTTGCACAAATATCCTCTCGTTGCTCTGAAGCGATCCATTCGGCGTCGTCAACGGTTCGTGGTTCTTGCTGTCCAGGTCTTCGTGCGAAACAGCTGTGTATTCGGTGGTTGACTCGACCCAATGCGCCAGTCTCTCGTAGCTTGCACTACTTAGTTGGCTATCCGTGTTTGGGCTTTTGCGGCCACACAAGTCGCGTTGCTTCTTTTCCTTAAAAATCCGTTGAATCCTTTTTCACGCTTTCATAAATATTGAATAAAATTAACGCCGCCGTCAAGAGGTCCAATTCGAACACTTTTCTTCCGTCAAAATCCAATCTCATTTCGATATTTACCTGAATTTGCTGAGCAATGTATCCATGATGTCTAGCATTCATCAGATAGTTATTTTCCATATCAAAGGCTTTTCTCGCCGCCAAAACAACGCCGAGCGTGGAGGATTCGGTCGAATTTATCGACGATCCGGCGACATTATTTGGCGTTGGACAACCAGTAGAGTCGCCATTCGAGTTTCCGTTTGGTAATTCTTCTGTTTGTATTTGCGGGGTTTTTGAAGCTCGGAGGCAATTACTGGATTGCTTTGGGGACTGTTACTGATTGCAGGACTGTCGAGTAGGCTTGGAGCCTCTGTTATAGCGGATTGAAGTGTTTGGCCAAAGATTTGATCTGCAAGTTCCGTTGAAGATGTGGAACAATGAATTTGTTGCTTACCCATGTTATAATTGTTGTTATTTCTTTGTGGATTCAAGTTGGGAAGAGTAGAATCGAAGATATTGCTTGGGATGAAAGGACCTTGTTGCTGGGTGGAAACTAACGGGAGACTGATAGATTGCTGAGGTGGTTGGATAGAATTTTGAGGAGGATGATGAGGAAGCTGGGGCATACCAACTCGACCGTACTGAAAAGAAATAATCAATATTTAAAAAATAGACAGCGACCTACCTGAAACTGTGGGTTCCAACTGTTTTGTGCTGCGTCGAGAAAATTGTTAAAGCCCGCCGCCGCCTGAGGATGGGGATTAGGCGGTACGCCCAGAGGATTCTGATGGACCAAGGTTTGCGGGAATTGCGGTGCTACATTAGGTAAAGGAGATGAATTCGAAATCGCAAGGCCGGGATGGCACGGTGCAATGGGAGAGGCGACGGCTTGAGGGGGCACTGCTGGCATTGCTTGTTGAGGTGTCACCGGCGACTGGGGAAGGGGAGGCGAGGTCTTTTCACGCTTGATGTCAGGGTAAGAGAATTGAGTAGCGGTGGGTACGATTGGCCCGGTCGGACCCAAATTGGGGATGAAAGGCGCGCTATCATTACTCCTTGGTTCAGCCTCATTTGTAGCTTGCGGAGATTCTAAAGTAATCTTGAGTTAACGGATATGAACGCGGTACCCTTACCAGTTTTGATGATCATTTTCTCTTCCTCTGGAGATTTCGGCTCATTAGAAGCAGCGGCAGCTGCTGCAGCAGCAGCTTCGGCCGCGGCTTTCTCGGCCTCTTTCCGTCGGCGCTCTTCGGTACGTCGATTCTTTCGATGCTGACCGATCATGATTCTATCTCGTCTCATGCCGGTGCTCTCGCATTTAGCCATACGGCAAGCTTGGCAGTTTTTTCTCCGTTACAGGGTGAAAAATTAATCAAAGAATCAAAAGAAACTCATAAAGAAATAGAGACGAAGCTAATGAAAGAAATATTTTCAGCCCTGGACCTCCGCTCGCCAGTCACGTCACAATTCTTCTCATAATTGCAAATAAATCTAGCCCCCTTTTGTACGTTTCGTCTGAAGAATCCCTTAACAATTCTAGTCAGCCACGGAGTTATTCGAAAAATGAGTCAATTGCGAACGGGTTCCATCCGAAACCGCCGCCTTCTTACCTTGCATCCCTCACATGACATTACGCCAAAGTGGTAGCCAGTAGCTCTTCCGGTGCATATTTTGCAGATTCTTTCTTCTTGCGCGCGATTCTCACGTCCGCTCATTGTCTAAAATAGATGAGCGGTAAGTATCTCTCTGCGTCTCAAATGAGGTCAGTGTGCGCCAGCTCGTAAACAGTTCCAGTGTGAAAGCCAGGATATTCTTGCTGAATCTCTTTCGGGTAGTCTGTCATCGGGGTTCTTTTTAAGCATCATTATTAAGTTCGCCAGTTCGTGGCAGTCAAGAGTATCTAGCGATAATATCTTATCACCCAAAAACAAGGATCATCGCGAACTTTCGCTATCTCCCGCATGTTGTAACAAATTATCGTTCCGCCTTGATCGGTTCAAGTTGAACCCTTGCCTAGAGTGAAGACAACTTTGCACTTTTCCAAAAGATGATGATGCTCATCTAAGAAGTTTCTTCCGGGATCGCCAATAAGGACTCTGAATCTATAAATTGGTTCACAAAGGGAATAAATAATTAGAACCCTCTGATGCTCTGGGAATTTCTACAACGAGTACTGTATTGAATCACTTGACTATTGAATCGAACCTTGCCTACAACCATTCGAAGCCAGCTTCAAGAGCCACGAATACACTTGATCGCAAAATTCTGAGGAGTAAAACATGTCTCCAAAAAGAATAGTGTCGAAATCAATCACTTGATGATCGAAAAAATCGGTATCGGTGAATTCTCATCAGTGCTTTCTTTTAGACTTTTCAATTCAAAAACAACACGTGTTCCAGTGCCAGTCAAATGTTCGAAAACATCATTGCATATCGAACTGGTCCTGGGATAAATTTGGTGTAATGCCTGAAATGAGAAAAGAAATCGAACACTGTTCCTATTTCATTTCCACTGGGGAGGTTGATTGCGGCGTTCAAACGAGCCGCGGAAAGTGCTACTTCATCAATGTCAGCTTAATTAGGGCGATCAAGAAAAGATGAAATATTATAGCTAACCAAGTACCCCAAAATAGGGTGTAAAAAAAGATTCGTTACATCGAGAAACATAAAACACAAAACCGATTATAAACTTCTTATCGCGCATGATTCACAGGGATAAATAAATTTTGAAACCGTTGTTATAGGAAATAAAACTAAAGATCCACCTGAAAGAGGAAGCTTCCTCGTTCCTTTCTCAGTAACTCTTCCTCTTTGTATGAAGAACTCATCCTCGTGAAATAAGGTTGGTCAAAACAGAACTGCTCTTTAGCCTTGATTAAGCTGTGCTTAGATGCTGATTCCTCACACCCACAGGTACAAGATCTAGCTAAATCAATACAGATTTGACGCCCTTTACTGCACATACATGAGATGCCCTTTTGATCGCCGCCGCTTTGATTGGTTATTAAATAAAAGGTTGAACGTTTGAGAAACGAACTCTCCTCCAACGTCTATTTTTCATAATTAATTCTATAATTAACCAATTAACTATCGATGCCGATCCGCAGCCGCAACCAAAGTCCAAAATTCTACCAAAATCTCTATCTTCAAGGATTATTTCTTTCAAGCTATCAGATAGAAAAGATCGGTTTTTAAAAACAGGCTTCTTATCGGTTAAGATTCACGGAATTCGAAATTAAGTGACGTATCTCCAGAAGGGTTAATTATGTCAAACAAGATAAATCCCTTATCAGAATCCAAAAGATACCGTGTCAGGACCTGTCCACCAGGCCAATAAAACGCCCTAGGTTTAAGCCGTTGTGGCACAACAATAAACACGCGATAAAACATACCAGTATGGCTCTTGGAAAGGAAAGTCTTCTTGTGAAACTTTATACGCCGGAGTTTGTGGTGTCACCAGCGCAAGCTTCAGTTCTGGTGTCAGATGGTCACGCGACTTCTCGGTCACTGAATAAACTATTTTTAAAGCTGATGACATATTATAACCTAAGTCTAAAAACCCACATTTAGACGAGGCTATCAATTTAGTTTGAGTCTTCCTTATTCATATAAGACCATATATTTCATATATTTTTATAAGATTCGAAACGATCAAATAAAGTTAAAGAATCCAACGCGATAGGGTAAAAGTTAAATATTCAATATTGAATAAGAATTTATATTCCTTGCAAAAAATATATTCGACATGATATTATATATACTATCCGCTGAAAATTATGACATGACAAACCTCTATTGATGGAATCAGCTATTTGGCAGGAAGTAAGTCTTCTATGTTTTATCAGTCGGTTCATTCTGAAACCTCTATATAATATTACATTAGAATTATGTTAAATATTATCTGTGTGTATTCAGAGGTGACGGTAGATAGAATACGGAAACTGTTAAGATAAGTGAAGACTTAGAAAAGTTTATAGTGAAGACAGAGTGTGTATGTGTGCCTGATTAGTTCTCCTCGATAAAAATCATTGTCCGGGAGGGAATGTTCTGCGCCCAGAGGGGTGCGTCTAGTATAAGCTGACGTCTAGGAACTTCGTTTATAAAGGCAGTGTAATCATGGGCAATTGTGGCGCGGTTAGCTTCGGGAATAACTTCAGTTATGATCTAGGGAACAGATGGTTTATTGATGGAATCAATCGAAATTTGGGAAAAATAATCAATCGGTCTTTTTCACGTGACGTAAAATTCGGTGATTTTTACGCAACGTTCATAAAGTCACGTGAATACCTTTTTGATCATTATGAAAATCATCACGAAAATGAGCGATTTCAGATATTTGCTTCAACACTCAATAAATAAAATCTGAGCTCTCGCACCTGTCGAAGCGGATTTGTGTTCTTGATTGACTGTACCTGTAGAGGCGTACGTTCTGCTGAGTATTTTATATTTGCGAGTCGTCGACCTGAGGGTAGTCTCAGTGCCAGTTGGAAGTATTCAGGACCAGCCCCGCGGCCGAAAGCGATGGAAGAGGCGGCTGATGAGCTGGAATTTGAGCATGGCGATAACGGTCTAAAATCAATGTAAGGGTCATATTATCTTTAAAGAAAATCAGGTCCTATTTAGTCAAACAAATAGAACATTAGGAATAATAAACTATATGGCCTAAATAATTGATCGCGCGTAACTCTCGTCGAAAAAATAAAGGACTACCTCTATTTTCCTTCACATGAATATTCATCAATAAATTCTACTTCCTGTGCTTTTCTAACGCACTCTGACTTTCAATAAACAAGAACAATGTTATTTCCTTCTCTGTTCTACAATAAATTACAATTATTCGTCAATGAAAAGTATCTCAATTTCAAATGTGTCAAACTACGACGCAAAGCTGCGGGCAGAGGTAGTAAATATGAATTATCCTCGTAAAGGCACGCGCGCGTGTTTCTCTCTCACTCTGAAGTCATAACTATTACCTCTCTTCATTTTTATTTAATGTTGTCTTCTTAATAGTTTATTTTTATGGCGAGCGGGTGGCTTTTAATGTCGCTTTGATACTACTCGGTAATCGGGGAAATTTCTTTCATGTTTTTTCTCTCTTTATTCACACGTTTCCTCGAAAATGTGGTTGAATGAAAAAGTGGGTCGAAACATGTTTCCACTGGTGGATCATTTTTCACATGTGAAAAGTCATTTTTTGATGAACTTTTTTTCTGCGCGGTATCTCGAGCACCATCGCGTGGAATTTACCGATTCTATGGCGAGAATCGAAGATTGAAGGAGAAGATATTTCAATCATATTCTTCTCTATTTGGTAGAGAGACAATAAACCATGCGTAGAAACGTAGTAAAATTAAATCGGGACAAAATGATATTTTACGTTATTCAATAAACTTCAAAACTCATCCTGTCAAAGATGAAAAAACTGCTAATTAGCCAGCCGAAAATAGACCTCCGCTGCTCCTTGCTCTTGACTTTGAAGTCTTCGTCTGATCGACATCAAGTTAAAAGTCTACATTTTGGAACATCAGAGTAAAGTGGGAGGACAAGTTTTACATTGTTTTGCGACAGACGTGCAGAATTTTTAAAGCAGAGAGAAGAAAAAGGAGCATGCTCGTTTATTTTTCATGCGTGGTCAGGGATGACACTGAGTGACAAATTTTCACACAGGAAAATTATTCTTCCGTCATCAAAATCGACCGAAAACTACGACTAGCGAGATGGAGTTACTCTGGTAGAAAGACGATCTAAGGGATCAAGATATGCGGTTTAACTCTCTTGTACCACAGCTGCATGTAACATACTGTATGTTATAGATATGTTAAGGGTAACTGGCGATGAAAAATGTGCTCTCAAGTCTTTAAAATCAATGGAAAGGATCAAGCTAAAGCACTCTTATATCTTTTTACGATCGATTAGAGAGTTACAGTACCGACCAAAAACACGGTGTTCGACAATACCCTGCCCATTAGTCTACAAAATTAGCCTCAGAAGTAGAAGACAAGAAATCGATAAGTCTGTACCTTCCAAGATCTTCAGAAAGCAGCTTGACACGTTTTGTTTGATGCTGATGCTGGATAGATGTGTTTTCTAGTTGCTTTCAATTGGCTCGAAGAAAACAAGAGAATCGTTCTTTTCTTGTCCCTGAAGATAATTTTAAAGGCCCCCGAAGCCAGTAAGGTACCCATGCGTAAAAAAGTTCACAGTGAACTTTTTCTCAAATACTAACGGCGCTACTTTTATTAGCGAAGGATCAAGAGCAGTTCGTAAAAAATTCCTTGCTATTTTTCTTTTACATTTAAAAGCAAAAACAATTATGAATATAAAAATAAAAAAGAGATAGACGCTTTTCCTCGTTTTTATGCTCGGAGAAAAGTAGACAGAAGGAAATTAAAACTTTTCAATTAGAAATCTGTGGCTGCAATACTGTCAAGGAATTTTTCGGAGATGCCTAAATTCTCATTCATCGAGCCGGTCCTGTGTGGAATTGTCGAGTTGAAGCTTGAAGACGTCCGTCTCGTCCCCTTCTGAATTTTGTTCTATTTCCAGGATCACAATCGATGAAATTAAAATAAAAAAATGAAAATGTTCAAATATTTTATTACTCAAAATTGATCTTAAATTTTAAGAGCTACAAATGAGCAATCAATCTCATCAACTTCGACAACTGCAGTATGAATCTAAGTGTTTGTTATTCCCCGAAACAAGTCAATATTTATACTTCAACTCTTGAGTCAGAGGGAACTCCTTCGAGTTCGCTCTACTCTACTTTGCTAGAAATTTTTCTTGTTTGAAAACCGGAAGGGTGTCTTTTTGGAAGACAACCCAGCAACAGACCAGCCACGTCCGTAAAAAAAACAACAAGTTAAGCTACTCTTTTGGGTTCTGTGTTCTTTTCGGCCCCGCCTTGGGGCGATTTTTGATACAGTAGCGATATACTAATTAAGAGAGGATTAGGGCTGTAGCAGGTGAACCTCGCCAACCGGGTTAATTATTTTCATTTTATCGTTTGGCCATGTAATTATCATTCTAATAATCATCTATCATCAGCCAGTGATATTTGAATAATTGCCACCGTTACTATTACAAACACATGTATTTATCCACTTATGTAAACAATAATTCAAAGGAAACTTTAGGTACACTCATCTTAGTAGAACTTTGACAAAACAATTCTCTGTCAAGAGTAAAGAACCCGTATATATTCTTTAATCTTTTAAAAGTCTCAAATATCTAATCCTCACTGCAAATCACCCATCTAAGTATAGTATGCCTTCTTTAAAAGAATATTCTAACTTACTAAACATTCTGAACTTTTGCCACATACAAGAGTCCTACATTCTCTCTTTTCGCCGCTGTCTCGCAGACAATATCGATGACATAAAAATATATAGACACGAAAAAGTCAATTCTATTCTTAATGGTGTCTATTTTAATTTTCACTTCTTGCTTTATATACGGTATGTCAGTTATTATGTCGAAATTCGATCGGCTAGTAGATTTGGCTTAGGTAGAAGACGTCTGTCCTTAACTCTAAACCTGGTTCGTTCTCAGGGGAGACGTTTTTGATTTAGACAATGGCGAACTTTTTGAAAAAATAAGTGTTTCCTCGAAAAGTATAAATATGATTTGAGAAGTCAATATTTGACTTACAAAAAGTACTACGTTGGGTCATCCAAATTTTGAAACACGTTATTTTCCGAGAAAACAAATGAAAAGTATAAAAGATGTCAAAACAATATGAATCAAACAGTTATTAAAATACACTATTCAATAACTATCAAGAAGGGACCTTACCATGTTTTCGTTTCATTCTTTTTCCTCTATTTACTTGTTCATATCTTCAAAATTCAACTCTCTTTAAAAGCGCACCAGATTTCTTAACAAAAATGTAATAAAATTATTTCATTTGGGAGCAATTCTCTTTCGCGAAAAAATCAAAAGATCCAGGTCTCCTGACACATCTCAGATCTGAAGGGGTAGTTACGTGAGGAGAGAGCGCGTGGGCGTGGCACTAAATGCGTGGGCGCTGGCTGCTCGCCCACGCGTTCGCGAGCCGAACTGCCGAATCGTGACCCATCTGCGCCGTGAACTGGTGACTCGCGAGCGCCACCGCCAGAGTGACAACACGTGATTAGCAATATACCGAAAATAAGAAACCAATATTACCAAAATACGCACAATTTTACGTCTGTAATCTAAACAAATACGCAATACGGAAATCGACAAGAAAACAGCTGTTCCGTTTCCCAGTAGCTACAGTAGTAACAGCTGGATGATTATGACGCAACTATTGATAGACATTTTTAGGAGCTTTCGTCACGTAAGATTCTGATAAATCTAACTTCTGTCACATTGAAATACTGTAATTTGACTGCTGAAACTCAGTTTATTGACCGTTGCGTTTCCTTACAGTATGTTTATTACAGTTTTGCCTCTGGCAGACGCTCGATTCTCTCTACAAAAAGACTTACAGTAACAAAAGCTTTCAAAATTTCAAAATTGTATAATTTCTGAGAAGTTGTACCAACGAAACCCGGTAGGTCAGGATCAACTGCTCAAAAATCCTTTCTTTGGAACTGATCGTCGATCCGGCACTAGTCTCGCAGACAGAAAACATGCTGAATTGGGCGGCGGGTTGGGTTTTTCAAAGCCGACCGCGGTCGCCGACTGGCGAGTTTTGGAATTTGCATTTCGCCAGATTGCGAAAGGCCGTTTGTAAATATATAAGTTAGGCTGACGCGGCGCCAAGTCCGATCATCCGATATCCGAATGTTAGCGCCTCCCGCGGGGCAGAAACCGGACGTGGCGAATTCTTCCACTACTGCAGCCAGTAGGTCACGCAAGAAGAAGTCAAAGCTTGGCGATTCGTCTAAAGCGGATTCGGCCGACTTTTGCGGCAGCCTCTTTTTTCGACAGTTTCCTAATTTTGCAATTGATATTTTCACAATTCAGACTGGAGCATTGTGAAATTCAGAAGATATGAAAATGGAAAAATCTAAAAAGGATGAGCTTTCACCCTGAGCTCAGCAACCTGTGGAGAAAACCTGAGCCAGAATCTGAAAGATGCGGCTTCTGACTCAGGTTTTCTACACAGGTTGCCGAGCCAACTTTCCAACTTTCAATCCTCTTTTTTCAGCCCTGGTTAAAAATGCATCTGTATATGCGAATTTTGTCCTGTATGGAATAAAATGAAATGCCCTGAAGGTTTGATAAGTTAGAATTTTCAATTTGAAAATTTCAAGTACTCGATGGAACTTTTTTCCCCCGTTGGAAGTCCACTAAGTTTCGATGAAGAAGGACTGCTAATGTTTGTGACTTGTTTCTCTGTTGCTGTTATTCGAAACGAGTCCGATTAAAAGTTGGCTAAGCTCGAGATGATCCCTTCTTTCTTGGCCAGCGGCGGCAGCTTTCTGAAATGAAGAAACTAAAGTCGGAAGAAGATCGAATTCGATTGAAAAGGGGGTTAGAAAAGGAGGCTTCTTTATGACACAGATGAATACTATTTTTAATATTTTTGTTAAAGTATTGTATAAAAAGCTTCTTCTTGTTAAAATTACCTGTATCCTTTGGGGGGCTGCGGAACAATCCTCCCCCTCTTGCGCTCTTTGGTCGAAGAGGCTGCATTATTCGCTTCTCTTTTTCGATGGATCCGAACAATCTATTATTGTATGTCAATTCCTGTGAAGGAACACAAGACAAATAAATGATTGACAGTTCTGGAGAATTGTGTTCGCAATTTTGAACGAGCTCTTGGTGTTTTTAGCCTCTCATAGTAACCACAATGGAAGACAAAAAAGCACGTACGGAATGTAAATGTTTACCAACTTAAAAAGATCATAACCCAGGCGTGGCCTTTTGACACTGAAAAGAACCCTTTGTTTGTCAAAAATGTATGATAAGAAAAGCGGATACTGTAATACGCTCTAGCTTTTACCGAGCTAATCAAAATCAAAAGCAGAAGCATGTTTAGTTGCATCACTCAGATCAATTTTCAATTAGCGCTAATTTGAAATTAGCTTCATTCATTCGGCAGATTTTTGATTCTTCCCGCAACTTTCAGAGAAAATGCACTTTTTCACCTTCGTTTTTCTTTTCAAGGAAATCTCCTCGCAAACAGAGAATGAAACAACAACGACAACGGTGATACCAACTCCCATCGGGTATCGTCGACGAACCTCGGCTGATTTTCTCGACGAGCTTTTGACCGGTTACGACCGTTTTACCCACCCAAATTATTATACAAAAAAGCCAACGAATATTTCAATCAACTTATTCGTCAATTCCATCGACTCAATTGAATCGAGCACGATGGACTATAAAATCAACGTCTTCCTCCGAATGAAATGGATCGACAAGCGACTTCGTTTCAGCCAAAAAGACGTGCCAGATCCCGTTTTGAATGTTCATCCGTCGATGTATGAAAATCTCTGGGTCCCTGATCTGATTTTCTCGAATGAAAAAGTGGGCAATTTTCACACATTGACTACGGACAACCGGCTCTTGAAATTGAGCAGAAACGGGGAGGTCTACACGTCGATTCGGATATCGTTGACATTGGGCTGTTTCATGGACTTTCGCCTCTTTCCGATGGACATTCAAAACTGCCCGATTCAAATGGAATCCTTTGGCTACAGCATGGACACTCTCCAATTCAACTGGCAAGAGAAAGACGCGATTCAGCTGAACGACAACATCGTTCTTCCACAATTTAAAATCAAAGGCTTCAAATTAGAAGATTGCACGAAAGTTTACTCGTCTGGAAAATTCACTTGCAAGGAAGGCCAGTTCATCATGCAACGACAACTGGGTTATTATTTTGTGCAGATGTATGTTCCGACAGTTTTGGTAGTTTGTCTCAGTTGGATTAGCTTTTGGATAGATATTAACGCGGCTCCTGCGAGAACTTCTCTTGGTGTCACTACTGGTAGGCTTTTTTTGACTTTAACAACTTCAGAGGATCTTCTCAGTTTTGACGATTACACAACAGGCTCAAAGCTCAGCAGCTGAAGTTCCCAAACTTTCATACATAAAGGGTAACATTAGACATCTCTTCCTTTATTCTTTTTCTATAAGGAATTGATTATTGGATGACAACCTGCATGATATTCGTTTTCGCCGCGCTGCTAGAATATGCGATCGTACAGTGGATATCTAGGAAAGACAAAGACAGTGCTTTTTACAAGCGTAAGATTCAAGAAATCCGGGCAAGGAATGATCCAAACGGCGAATTTACTTCTCAATTTGAGAAGATTAACGGATGGCTGCAGGTAGAATCTTCCTTGATTTCAGTATTGAGAATATTCAGTCGTCCGTTTTTTCCCTTATTCCGGGAATCTCGAAAATATCCGGCTACATACAAAGACATTTCGAGTTTGTGTTTTTGAACAACGAAGAACCAGATCAGAAGAAGTTCTACCAAGAGTTCGCCGTGATGATTGACAAACGAGCACAAGTTCTTTTTCCTCTTGCATTTGCTGTCTTTACACTGCTTTACTGGTCTGTGCTCTTTGGATCTGAAGAAGCTGCTGAGAAGGTTTTAGATGATGCTGTTCCTTATGTTGCTAAATATGAAATGAAATAAATTATTGAATAATAAACTCGTCCGCACAGAGTTGAATTGAGATTCGATTTGGAAATTTCTCTAGAAATCTATGTTGCAATGGCTGTCTTTACACTTCTTTACTGGTCTGTGCTTTTTGGATCCGAAGAAGCTGCGGAGAAGGTTTTAGATGATGCTGTTCCTTATGTTGCTAAATATGAAATGAAATAAATGATGTGCTTGCGGGCGCGCGCTTCCCTTGATTTTCTAGATTTCACCCTACTTTATTGAATAAATAATTGAATAAAGTTCTGACTCGATTCGCAAAATCCGAAGGTGGTGCGTTTTTAATTTTTTTGGCTGACGAATCAGCGTCGTCTGAAAGATCTGAGTGGATGATTTCGAGAACACAATTCGAGTTGCTGAGAGTGCTTTCGGTTTTTTATCAATAGAGAAATTAATAAGAGATTATTACTGCTTTATCTTCTCAGTGTTTTTTGGGACCCTTCTAAAAATTTTGGCAGTTATCGCAAAAACACGGTTTCGCAACCACTTGGAAAATGATTGCAATCACTAACAGTTGACCACATATTTCTCCCTTGCATCACCTGACTGCTTCCTTCCGCCTTTATATTCCCTTCTGCTCTGTCTCTTGAATCCAATTAGCGACTTTCAAGTGAAAGTTTAGAGAAATTCTTATATTATATAAGAAATGGGCATTGATGCCGATATCGACGAGGCCGCAAGAAGCAAGGTCGACGAAAGGCTGAAAGACAGTATCTTCTGTCCAGTTTGCAAATTAATTTTGGAGGTAAAAGCGTTATTTATTAATTTCTTTTTCGAAATCTTTTAGGACCCTGTTAATCTTAATTGCTGCGGAGGTCACCTGTGCTCCAAATGCCGCGATGGTGTTCTACGGACCGGGTATTCGAACTGCCCGTTTTGCCGAAAGCCGAACTTCACTGCCACAAAGGGGCGATTAATGGTGGATGTTTTGAGCACTCTCAAGCTTATTTGCCCTAATACAGACTGTCGATCTTCTATTCCCTACGAAAAGTACGAAGAGCACAAGAAGAACTGCCTGGCACTTCATGAGAAAAAATGCCCAGAGTGCGAGCAGACTACTTCGTTGAGCAAGTTCCACGAGCATTTTAAGTGTTTCGAGAAAATGGCGGCTAAAAATGCTGCTACGAAAGAAGAAAATGCATCTCTGAAAACGAGACTAACGGAAGCGGAGGAGCGACTCGCAGGAATGACTGGTGAACTTGGAGAGATGAAGAAGGAGCAACCACCCTCTGCTGGAACTCGGTCAAAAAAGCGAAAGAGAAACCAAGCTGCTTCGAATGAGATACAGCACCAAAAAAAGAGATCTCAAAAAAGGAACGAATTAGAAAGGATGGAAAGAGAAATAGGAGCGATTGGCGGCGCTGGGCATTTCTTCGAGAATGATGTTGATCCCTTACTTAGACATGTATTCAATGGGAATGGAGTAGTAAGACATGTGATGGCGGAAAGAGAAATCCGAAACATCTTGAAGATGCTGGCACTCGGCGTAACCCAAATAAATTTGAAGGAACGGGAGTTTTAAAATTTAACTAAGCGTAATTTCCACTGCGTTATGTAGTTTCAAATTGCTGATTTCTATAAACTCTCCGCGAAGTTTGCGGTTCGCCAGGCTTTGGAGGTCGAGGAGAACGGATGGAAAATCAAATTCATTGGTGCCCACTACACTTGGACAAGACCCAAGGACACACACCTTTGGCATCTTCTCTGGATTTCGAACAAAGGTAAGCAAAAATATTTAAGTATCAAAAACAAATTTTAGACGGCGGCGTGCCATTCACGGCGGTGGTCGATGAAATGAATTGGGATGGGGATGTGGAGACCACAAGAGATGGCACATCCGAGCCGGAGGGTCAGAAACAATTGATGAAGCACAAGTGGATTGGTGGTAAAAATGTACGATACAATGTCACTTTACTGTAAATAAAGAATTATTTAGCAAAGCTTTGTTATATACTGAAAACATTTCTTGAAGTCTACTCAAGAAAAAAAATCAGCATTGACACTGTTTTTTTTATGTTTCCGACCTCATTTTCGACCCTCTGTAAAAAAGGGATGAGTATATCCTGAGATTATCTTAACCCCCCTACGCCACAGAGTAGACCTTCAGCTCTTATTTGAGCCCTTTCGGGTATTTCCGAGTTGATGACGTCATTTGTGAAAGAACACGTGTCAATGACATTTGCTCAGTGTCCCTACGCCATAAAGCAGACCCTAAGCTACATTTTGGTACCCTTTGGGACTCTCTGCGACTTCTCTGGTCGGAGAACATAGACTCCCTAGTTGTCGGAAACATAAAAAAAACAGTGTCATTGCATTTTACAAATGATAGCAATGCAGGGAAGATGAAATCTTTTTAAATTAAAAAGACAAAAGTTTGGATAGCAACATTAATTTCCATTACTTGCCCATATTTTCTCAGCAAAGCACATTACTATGGATTCTCAAGAATCCAGGGATTTCCATTTTCCCCGAATCGTGATTGGCTAGAGCGCGTAACTGAGGGATCGAACCAAAAAGCTGTAGAACTGATTGTTGGAGAGCAGTTGAAAATAATCTTGTTTCGTGACAAATTTGAGTCTGTTTTAGAGAATCATTGTCCTTTTAATTGATTCATAATTAACAGAACCATTTTTTTGAAGAAAATGCTTCGAAGTCGTTTGAAAAAAGTGATTTCCCTCCGCGCGAGTGGATATCAGTCGAAATGGAATATGCTGAAGTACAGAACCGATGTAGAAGAGTACCCTTATCATCAAGAACAGTTTCATATCGACGAAAATATTGATTTTTCATACTTGTTGCCTAAAGATCATCCCGACTACAAACCTCCAGGTATCCTTCCTATCAAATCTTCAGTTTAACAAAATTGATAAGGAGAACCGCTCCGATCTGAACTTTCGTCTCTCAGCGAAGAAGAAATCGAAGAAAAATATCCCGAGTTCTTGAGCTGGGCGGAATCTTGGCTTCACAACTACGAAAACGCTTTCCAAACAAAAGACTACGACGAGATTCCTCAGATGGACGCCGAACGCGAAGAAGAAAAGTACAACTTCGATTTGCGAACAAGAAGAAAGCTCATTAACCCGTTGAAGACGATGAACATGGTGCAACGAGACATGTGGGAGCAGAAACTCCACGGCGTCACAAAAGCCGAAGAAATTTACCACGAAGAAAACGGCGAAGAATCCTTTCCAGGAAAAAGCGTCAAGTCGATCAATCTCCTTTATGAAAACTCGTATGATTCGGAAGATATTCTAAACGAGCCGATCGGAAAACAGAAGTGGCACGGCAATCAACTCGCTAGTAAAGGCTTCACCCTGCAAGTCGATAACGATGGCCAAACAAATTACAAATGGGCAAGTCTCTGGCCAACACACAGAAGTTTTACAGACTCACTGATTCCCTTCGATGTTCGAGCTGGTCACAAAAGAGGCAGCGCGCAACGACTGGACAAAAACTTCAACTCGCAACTCAATCACTCGCCGAATCTACTTCATCTTTCACCACCTGTCGTCAAAGCTCATTGCGCACAGCTCAAGAAATTCACGACCAAGTTCCCGGAAGAGTACAAAAAGGACTTTTCGAAAATGCGCGAAGACTTTCCTCTAGAAATCCACACAACCTCAAAGTGCATTTCTGCGCCGTATCAACAAAGTTCCAACAATGCCACTCGATGGGCCTCTCTTTTCGTCAATTTCGGTCAACTTGGATTGACCGAACAGCAGCGAAAGAAATTCGAAGTTTTTGTCAATGGACGGCCTGATGAGGGAGTGACGAAGCGGCTTTATACGAAAAACTCTCATGCTTGGTACGGCTCTCCCAGGGCGACTTATCGAGATAGAATCGCACAGGATTATAGAATGGGGGAAGATAAGATTGTCCATAGAACTGGGATGGTAAAACTCGAATCTGCAAGGTACTGAGTCTATTTTTCTTCATTCTTACTTATCAAACTTTCTTTAGATGTCCGTTGAAGTCACAAAACGAAGGCTATCTGTTGTATCTTCTTGAAGAATATTGGACGCAAGCTAGAAAAGTATTCAAGGCTGAAAATCGTGGTGAACTTAAGCATGGAAAATTTGCCTATTCTCGCTCTAGGGCTAAAAAGAGGTTTGTTCGGAAAAATCCGCAGCAGAGAAAATGATCATTTCTAGGGCTGATCGTCTTTTGAAAATTGACGAACATCCGGAAGAGTATAAAGTTATGAGCGAAGCAGTAGAAACAATTTTCAACGAGCATTCTTCAAAGAGCAAAATCAGAGGCCACGATGGATATGTTAATAAAGCTCGGTCACAAAAGCCGGCATCGAAGTGTGCTAAACAACAGGTGAAAAAGCCCCTAGTTGGGCAACCCTTAATTAGTTTTCAGGCTTACGATGATTATGCGAAAGCAATGGAGAAACTTTTACTGAACGAAGAGCAGCAAAAAGTTTCTGCATAAAACTTGATAAATAAATTATTCTGCCGGAAATAAAATGCCAACTTTTTTCTCATCAGAATGCGGTTAGAAATCGTATTGAGTTCATTTTTTTGTCTCGTGAATGCCGTTGCAGATCCTTGGAAAACTCTAGGAGTCAGTAGAAGCGCCTCGACGAAAGAAATCAAATCTGGTAGATTGATTCCTTGTTAACAAGCTGATATATGATTGTTTTAGCGTACAAAAAGCTCGCAAAAGAGTGGCATCCAGATGTAAACAAGTCACCAGAAGCGGAAGATCGTTTCGTCGACATTGCTGAAGCATATCAGATTTTAACGGACGACGATAAGCGTCGAGAATGGGAGTCTTCTCAGAACTCCGGCTTTGGCTCTTCTTTCCGTCGCTCAACCAAAGGATCTCGCTGGAGCGGTGGCTTTTCGCCTGATGATTTGTTCGATCAGTTTTTCGGGCAGTCTAATTTTGGCGAAGATGGAGTCTCAACGAGGGATTTTTTCAATAATATCCTGAAGAAGACGAACAGGAGTCCGCATGTTTTCTTATTCACATCGCCTTGGTGTTTTGAATGCAGAAGAGCGAAGCAAGTCTTTTCTCAGGTAGAACCTGAGCTTCGAAAATGGGGCTTTGGCACTGGAAAAGTCAATGCGAATGTATATGCCAAGCTGAATGACTTCATGAACGTCCAAAAAGTACCATCTGTTGTTGTGGTTTACAACGAGAATCCGTATCCAGTTCCTCTTGCGGATCTTTATCGTGGATCACAGCCGCTCAAGGAGTTCTGTGAGAATTTAGCGAGCAGCTCAGTTGTTATCGAAGAATTATCGACGAAGGAAAAAGCAGAGAACTTCATGAACCAGTACAAAAAGACTATGAGGCCGCGCATCTGGCTTGTAACGGAGAAAGATACGGTCGCTGGAATGTTTTCTTCAATCGCGAGTCAGTTTCGAGGAGAAATCGACTTTGCCTATTCAAAATTTAACGATGATGCGATCAACATGATCAGAGTCTCGCTTAAAATCTCAGAGCCTTCTCTTGTGTTCTTCACAGGTGTGTTTGAGCCTTTTTCTGTGAATAGAATAATTTTTAGAACAAAACACGCCATCCGAAATCATTCCAATCAACAAGCTCAAGTATCATGGTGGCATCTTGGAAAAAATTAAAAAGTACAGGACTCTGGAACTCACTAGAATCGCTCATCCTGAGCAATTCACTACGCGCTGCGAAGTACATACATCTGGAGATTCTCCGCCACTCTGCCTCATTTTCGTTCATCATGGTTCTCTTGAAGACCCAGTTGTGAGCAACTTCGCCAAAGTTAGTCGCAATTTTTTCTCCTTTTCAATAATTCTGTAGTGGACCGCTCAACATGCTAAAGAAATGAAATCGGAGGCTGTCATCAATATCATGTCCGGCGATAATCAGTGTCACTTTTCGAAAATGATTGGAACGGACGGAAAGTCAGCTGCTGTCATCGTTCAGCGACTTTCAACTGGGTTGAGATTCCTAAAGATCCCGCACTCTGAAAGTTTTGAGGGATTCACTGCCGCAGCGTGGAAGGAAAGGTGTAAAATTTTCCATCTTAGAATTTTTTTGCTTCTAAGCTAGTAATCCTTTTGCAATTTTAATCCGAAAACAGGCTATCTTCAGCAAGCAAGACTACTCATTTGCATCATTCGTGAATATCGTCGATGAAGATCAGGATCAGACTTTCTTCGGAAGCACCTATCGCTACATTTGGAAATCATGGAGGAGAATTCGCCACTTTGAAGAGGAAGAACTGCTTCTTTACATTTGTGCTCCGTTGGCTATCATTATGCTCACCGGTAATTGAATCATTCTTATTTGAAAATTAATGTTTTCAAGCTTCGTTTTTCATGACCGCAAATGCTGAAACAAACCCAAGGAGGCCTCGAGTCACCAAAAGAGAGCGGCAATCTGCAGCTGACTTACCTCTCAGACCTTTGAAGAAATTAGAGAAGGATGAGATCAGCAATTTTCTGACGGAAAAAGTAAAGTTTATCGTCGTCCTTGTTATCTCCGATAATAACCAAAGGTATGTTGTTTATCGTATACCGGTATTATTATCGTTATTGATTCAAAACATTTTGATTATATATAGAATACGTTTATATAGTCTATACAGAATATAAGTCTATACACTGATGATTACGATTGATTTACAAAATTTCAAATGATATTTATGTATAGTTGTCGTAAGAAATTCTATCTGATCATGTCGCTATTTATCTACTAATTATGCAGCTGTTCTTATATTTAAATTTAGCGAAGCTGAACGAGATGTAATGGTTGAAATGACGCGCCAATTTGCGATAAAAATTCAGGAATTTAAATGCGATCCGCATATTCCCGACTTTTTCTGTATCAAAAAAGGAAATGTTGGCGAGCAATTAGCGTCAAATCTCGACCTTATTCCGGGAACCGTTCTCGCGTTAGGAGCGAACTGGTGGGCTGGATACCAGATTGATCAAGACGATGACATTTATATGGACAATATTTTGCCAAATGTCGAGCACTGGCTAGCGAGGTTGCAAGAAGGTGCTATTAAAAGACAGCGTTACAAATAAAGGAACTTATTTCTTTCGAACTTCTTTCTATCTGCCTCGTTGTACAACTCTTGAATGTTCATTTTTCTGCCAGAATCCCATCTGCTTTCCATGATGCCATAGATAACTATTATTGCATGATCTTATGTTTATTGATATTGTACGTAAATTCCCTTTATCACAAATTTTGAAAATGCAATTGCAAAGACAGGTTTTTTTTTATATTGCACAAAGCTCGGGAGTCTAATAACTCCGAATAGGGATATCGTAGAATGCCCCAAAAGTGCTCAAAATGTAGCTCAGGGTCTGACCTATTGTTTGAAGTAATATGGGAAATTTTCGATCACGTGATCTATCAGAAATTACGTCATCAACACCGAACTCGCCGATTTTACCAATATCGGCCCAATTTTGGGAGTCTAATAACTCCAAATATAGATATCGTGGAGGTTCCCTAAATGGCGCAAAATGTATCTAGGGTTCCAAACTATTGTTTGAATGAGTTTCAAAGTCATGTGACTTGCTCATCCCTATTCTAGAGGGGCGCGAAAATCGCTTGTGCAATATAAAAAAAAACCTGTCAAAGCTAAATGTAAATCAACCTTTTCTGCTTCAAATCATTACGTTTTTCATATCGCTCTACTGAAATTCCGTTCTTCAAAACATTAAATAAACAAAAATATGCTTCTATTTTTTTCTTTAGAGAAAAGATGAATGAAAGCGCAAATATTTCCACGAGCGAAGTTCGATTTGAAATTTTACTTCTGAGAGATGATGCATCTTTGGACGATCTGTTCGCCGATTTCATGGCATTCCTTGCTGCGAAAAGCTCAACTTATATCTGGAATTTTTCCTCTCCGAGAGTAGAGAAAACGGGACTTGGATTGGCCGGAGCTCTTGAATTTGGCGACTTGTATGACGAAGAGTGGCTTTTGCTTGACTTTCTAAAGGGTAAGGGAGAAGGTAATATTTTATTTGGAAGATTTTGAACCTGTTTTCAGCGAGGAACTGATAAATTTCTCAGAATTTACGAAGACTAACCCTGTTGCGGCGCGAGTTTTCGATGCAGATGGAGAATTTGTGCTCGTAGAAGCGGCTGATGTTCTTCCGAATTGGGTGAGTCCCAAAACTGCGGAGAGGAAAGTCTGGATTTATGATGGAAAAGTGATCATCTTGGACGAAAAAACATCTGCTGACTTAATAACGGTATGTTTTGCCTAATATTCTTTTGTTGAAGACGAATTTTAGAAAGAAATGTTGGACAAATTTGTGAACAGCCTCGATTCACGACAGATAAATATCGAACTTCTGGCGAAATTGAAGCAAGTAAATGAAAATACTTCCATTCATACGGCGAATGTTTATCTGCCGCAGCGATGTGCGTCTATTCTCAAGCAGAACCCTCAACTCATATCTGGTAAAAAATAGACTTTTTGAAAATCAATTATTTCATTTAGCATGCGTGGCCGCCTTTTACACAAGGGATCCTATTGATCTTCGAGGTTGTCGAACACTCACCGATTTTCCGAGGAACACTTTTACGGCCGCTCAATTACCACTCAATAGATGCTCTCTGGCTCAACTAATGTCCCAAACATTTGTTCCCGATAAACGAACAGGCTATTTACCCTTGCCGCTCAAAGACGACCCTTGTAAATATGTTTTTGATTGCTGCCATAAAAAGTACTAATGTTTAGTTTATCTGCCGTACACTCTTGGAATCAAGATCACAATCGGGCTCAATATCCTTCTTCAATCTTCGAAAAAATCTTCCGATTCATTTGACGGAAGCTCCTTTTCTAACTTCGTAAAGAAGCTTGAGCGAAACGGGTATTTCGAAGGGGAAATTGAGCACTCAAAAAGATGGACGGAACTTCATGCAAAAGCCAAGAATTTTTTCATGACGAGTTATGATGACAAAACGAGTAACGATTCTTATCGCTTTCAAGGGACGGGTCTCACTTTGATCAAGATAGGAGTTAAATTGTATATGCAAAAACATATATTTAATAGCGGATTCATCAGTGAATCCCATTTCCCAGTTAATTTTGTAGTAACTAAATATATTGCGTCAGAATACAAGTCAGTAACATCGTATAAAATTTTTCGTGCTTTTTTCATTGTCAAACGTGAAATCCTCTGAAAGCGTCTTGCATTATAAAGGAACTGTCAGAACGATTCTCTCGGCAAAAAGACCAACCGGCACTTATTCCAAATTTCTCAAATTTCCCACCAGAATCTTCAATGGACTGGCTCTGCCTCGATCCCAAATCTTTTGATCAAATGCTAAATGAGCGATACAATTGGGACAAGAAAAATAGCGAAGTGAATGAGGAAGAGAATTTCGCTGATCAAATGGCGGACATGAGCAGAAAAATGAAGGACTTTGTAAAAACGACGAGCGATTTTGAAGGCGTTGAAGTGAGCGAGAGTCAGATGAGCAACGAGGCTGTAGTCGAGCTTGATCCTGCCAAGGTAGTTTGAATCTCGTTTAGCCATTTATATATTGGATTTAGTTTTCGAAAGCACTGAACAAGCTCCTTGGCAACAAGGAGGACACGGACTCAGATGATTATCTAGATTCAGATGACCTCGAAGATCTGCCGTCTGATGATGAGACTGGAAAGTATTACACAGAGATGGATAACGAGCTTGCAGGATCGAAAGTCATGGAAGGCTTTATTAGGAAGCCAGTGGAAGCTGAAAAGGAAATGAATGCTGAAGATAAAGAAGATTCTTCGGAAAAAGAAGAATCTTCTCAGTCGAGTGTCCGAATTGAAGAAAATATTGGGAAACCAGGATTTGACCACAACGGTATTTGGGTGGGCGAAGGACCGCTCGATATAGATTTAAATGTTGTAAACGGACTTCTGAAATCTTACGCATCTCAAGTGGGATACACGGGGCCAACGGAGACGATCTTATCGTCCTTCGGCTTCGAATTACCCGATAATGCTGATACTGCCAATAAAGAATAATGAAATCGTTCCTCATAAAGTTAAATTCAGAATGAGTGTCGAGGAAATAAAAGAGGAACTTCAAAATACTTTCGATATCGAAGAAGACGAGGTTAAGGAACTCGATGAATTGTACATGGTCTATCTCAAAAGCGGACAGAGCATTGAGGACTTTCAAGACTCCCTGTTCGCCTGGAAACTCAACTCAAAAGAATACAAGTCCATTCAAGGAGTGTCTTCGGAAATGATTAGACGATTCGAGGGAACAATGAAGACAGCTGAAAAAAAGAAACCATCAAATCAGAGTAAATTTGGGACGCCAAAACGAGGTCGTGATGGCACACCATTGAAGGGAAAGGTACAAATGATGACACCGCGAGCGAAGGTTCAAAAGTTGGAATATGTTCTTGACTCGCCTGCGTCAGCGGCCTTCAAGGATAGAAAAGATAGCGGGAAGATTATAGCTACTTTAGGTAAGTGATAATTTTAATGTCATCGTCTGAAGCAGGGATGTAAATCACCCCACCATTTTCACCCCACCACAGCAAAATGGTGGGGTGGTCGTTGGTGAAAAATCACCCCACCACCACCACTGAAAAAAGGTGGTGGTGGAAAATCACCCCACCACAGTGGTGGGGTGGCTGTGGTGATTTACATCCCTGGTCTGAAGTCTTAAAACTATATTTTAATATGGCTTAAAAGCCCTTTTATCAGTTTTAGTAGCACATAAAATCGAAATCCTCGTGCGTGATAATCACGTCGTGATACATGCTTGAAATATATACTAACTTTTAAGGTGGTGATATTCAACCAACGATGTCGGATGAAATCGAAATTGAGAATCTTATAGGTACAATTAATTACTGAGCATAATTTTCAATTACTGATCCTCAGATACGAAGTCATACAAACTCCTGTCATTCGATAGACGACATATTGCAGATGAAATAGCATATTTTATCAACGAACGGTGCGAGGTCATTGAAAGTAGACTTGGGATCGGTAAGTGCGTTTTTTGGAACCATATTTTTTAACAGACGATTCAGTCGAACAAGCGAGCTACTCGATGATAACAGATGTGCCAATCAAAGTTTGCGGCATGATCATTTGCGAGGGGTCGAAAGGAGCTGATGGTGTTTACCTGCTTCGCGATGGAGAGCAAGTTCAGCTTGACATTTCCGAGCTTGAGGGAAGCTCTATTTTTCCTGGGATGATTTGCGCTGTTGAAGGAGTTAATCTTACTGGCAAGCTTATCGTTGTGTCGAAGATCATTCAGCTTGATGACCAAGGAACAGATCAAAAATAGAATACCCTTTATCAAATGATAAGTTAAAAAGAAATTATAAAATAAAAAAAATCGTTCATAAATGACCTAACGATAAGCAACGGAGGATGAGGGAATCAAGGAAGATACTACAATTGTGATATGCGCTGGGCCTTACTTTACATCAGACAATACTTCAAATGAGCCTTTGGAAGAGCTGATAACGCAAGTTGCTTCGTTGGCGCCACACATGGGTACGTCAGTGGTATCGGAATCTAATAAATATTTTTGATAGCTATCTTTATGGGACCGTTTCTGGATGAAAATCATATGGGCGCGGATTGCATCAGCCCGCACAACCTCAACGATCTGTGGAAAAAGCAAATCGAAAGTCTTGCTCAAAGCGGAACTAAAGTTCGAATGATTCCATCCACATCAGATCTCTTCGCGGACCCAGTCATACCAACCCGAGCAATTGATGAAAAAGAGTTTGCTTATTGTAGGGAATATATGGTCAGCAATCCGTGTTTCTTGGGCGCAAATAAATGGACGATTTCCGCTATTTCAGCGGACCTACCATTGAACTTGATGAAGACGGAAATAGTCAAGAATCCAACAAACTCGTGCAAATTCACAAGGGTAAGATCATCTGATTGTATAACTTTTGGGACACACAGAAGACAAATAAATATAGATAATACGCTTTAAATAGATTTCTATAACGGTATATGTCCGACTTTATTTATAGTAATAAACCGCAATTGCGCTAAAAGTGAACATAATTCAATTTTATTGGAACAAATTGTGGTTGGAAAGCACGAAGAGGACCCAGTTATCGTGATTGAGGCTCGCTTTACACGGAATTTTATATGATCTTCCAAAATAGAAAACGTCAGACAATTTTATTGCTTCCGAGTTTACGTACTTCTATCGCGGGGAAAATGCCAAAAGTCCAATCTAGACAATTTCAAATGTTCAAAAGGACACCACCAACGCAATCAGATTACATCAGTATATATACTTACAACTTGTAAATTACAGTGGCGTTATTCATTCCTTTTAGATTGGCGAGCATCTTCTAAACCAGCAATGTATGATGCCACTCTTCCCTGCGCCAGAGGACATCTCAGTCGACTACTCCAAGTTCAAAGAGAGTGTCTGCTTTGATAAACTACCAAATGTTCTTGTCGTCCGTTCGGAACTCAACCCGTTTATCAGAACTGTTGGAAGCACGCTCTTTGTCAATCCAGGAAAGCTCACAAAAGGTAAATCTACCCAGCTCTTGCAATTCTGATGTTTTTATAGGAAAAGGCGGTGGAAGCTACGCAACAATCCAGCTCAACTCTTCAGGCCATCGAGCAAAGATCCAAAAACTTTAGATCAATCATGAACCACACATTGCCTCTCACATGATCTCACTTATTCACACTGCCTTTTTTCGAAAATAGAGAACCCACAAAGACCATGATGATTGATATGATTTTAGTCATTTTATTTCAATCAATGATTGTGTACAGAACTTTGCAGGACATAAAAAACATGAGCAGCAAATGTAGGAGCTAACTCCCCGATCGTATCAAGCGTGGACCTCGGGCCGCAGTCTTGGTTATTGAAAGCCCTTCGGTTTATATCATGGCTGTTACTCTTACGAAGAAATATTATCCTAGGCGTACATGATACCAGACAGCGGACTGCAGCAGTTTTGCATCGAAAGGGCGGAGCAAGCTTTCTCAATTCTATCGTGAATTCCTTCTCGAATTAGATGCCCTTGTGACTGGTGTAGTCTGCAGACTGTGCACATTCTTGACAATCTAGCACCAGACATTCTACATCTTGAAGCGACTGTGAGTTGGAGAAGGAAGGAAAAAATGAAGAATAACCTCATTATTTTTCTAAAGGTTTGGCTGTGAGTATAACTCCTCTATGTTCCATCCGTCGCTTTTATACCTTCGAAAGGCGCGCCGCACTGAGGGCGCCGCGAGAGTAACTCTTATCTTCCAATGTCCAGTGAGAATAACTTTCAGGGATACACTGGAGTTACTCAGATGTACATGGATAGCACTGTATGTCAGATTGATGACGGAAAAGGAACTTTCTTTATGGAAGGATTGACGCTTGTTCTCTCATATTTGTGTCACCTGTCTTAATCTTATGAATAAATTAGTAGAACTCTTTATTCCTTGAAAAATAAGGTTTTTGTATTTGACAAGTTGTAAAATCTACACAATGCTCCTCATAAAATAGTCTTTATATGCCGAAATCTAACTCCAGTACTGATTTTGAATTGTATAGATTTCGATAGCGAGTACCAAACTTGAAAATTTTACTATATTTGATTGCAGTTATTAGTGAACTCGACCAAGAAATTGATCGATTATATAATTATTTTCATAACATTTTGTATCCGAATTCGTTTACAACTTTGATCCTTCAATTTAATTGGTTTCACTTAAGACCAGTATTATTTGAAGAATGAAATTAAAATAGTTGTATAAGAGAACGGCATGGTTTTCTTGAACACGAGATGTTCTTATTCACTGACTAATTTTTACGAGTATAAATTAAATAACAGAATTAAATAAATGCGGTTTCTTGAATGATTCGAAGATATCTTTTAATTGTATACCGCCTGGCAATCGTTACCTGGTATTATACGGTACGCGATTCACATTCGTGAGTGACCAATTCAAAAATCGTTTGAACATTTCCCTGTGTTAAAACATAGGACTTTTGTTCAAACGTATTACAATAGAAATTGATTCTGGTCAGTCAGAAATGTGAATCAGGTATAATGAAGGATTTTTAGGAATGTGTTTTGTGTTGTTTGAGTAATAATATAGCACTGAATTCACTATGTTCAATTTTTCCCATATCAAATATTTCCGCCAAGTATTGAAGCATATGTCACATGACCGAATCATTTAGTTCTCAGACCGCTTCTAGACAGTGCTCTAATTATGAAAAGGATCTGCTTTAGAAGACATGCATCACAATGTCGTACAGCATACTTGTTAAGAACTGCATTACCAGTGCCAATACTGTGTATTTTTTCAGAAACCATCTGTAGGTTTCGTGCCTCCAGGATCGTCGAGCAATCAAAAGGAATCTTTCCATAAATTATTTTGATCTACATCTGCCTCATATTTTTCTTATATTTGGCTTGCAGACATTTATAAATAAACTGATACGAAACAACCTCATCGAATCGTTTCATGTGCCACTAATTCTATGCTGCTGAATTACAAATTGTCATGATAGTACAACTTAAAGTAGAAATAATTTAATTGAAAATAGATGGACATTTATTTACAGAGAAACGTGGGTCTACTTTTGCCCAAAAAGGTTTTCAGCGTCCCTCTTGGAAACATACCAACACTGGTCATTCCACGCATGGTGTTGAAACTTCGCTCCTACCATCTTACCATTATAGTAAAGGAGCCCTCTATTTTCCTTTAGCTTCTGTACTTGATAAGAATTTGGTTTGATGAGCGTGCCTAAAATGCCTTTCGCCTCGCCAGAAATACCCTCCGGGTCGACTATTCTTATATTCACATTTCTGTGTTTTTCAACAAATTGAATTTCTAAGCTCGGCCCAGACTCGATTTTAATCGTTGCTCTTCGGCCTCCATGTGGCATTTTTCGGATTTTTCCAACAATGAGGTCGCCGAATTGAGTTGTTACTTGCTCATCAGATAATTTTGGAACTGCTTGGCCTCTGCGGAGTGTATGCGTGTTATACCTGAAGCCGTCAATATTGATATCAACGAAGATTTTAAATGGAGTGATGAGTCTAAAAGAGGAAAAATAGACTTTTCCCTGCCCTTTGGGAGTGAATAGCTCTCCTTCGATAGAAAGTCCTGTAAGAGAATCCTCAAGAAGGAGCATTCCAGTGAGTGGCTCTCCGTCAAGGTCAAAGCAAAGATCAGGCTGGTTTGCTGATCTACCAGAAATGTGAAAATGAGGATCTTCGTAAGCACTGGCAAAAGCTTTCTCGGCAAGCTCATTCCAGTTCTCCGGGAGGTGATCGTTTTCGCCGATCGGAACACAAATCCCGTCAACAGTCGTTTGGAACCCTTCATCACATTTACACGTGAATCCAGTGCAGTCATCCACACATGTAGAGTGCTGAGGACATTGCTGAGTAAGGCACTGGTTCTCGTCGCAGCATTCGAATGGGTCAGTGGAGTTCACTCGTGGACCGAAATTTTCCTGTGATGATTGGAAAGATAGAATTCATCTGAATGCTCTAGCATTCTACTAGTGAAAGTGGTTGCTAAGGAAACTGGAACAGTGAGCCGTTCTTATTTTCACGCGAGCGCATATCTTTCAAAAAAATGGCAGAGAAAGCTCAAAAAGAAGCGAAGGTCTATAACCAGGTAAGATGATCCTCAATTTTATGATTACGATTTTAAGGTGCACCAAAACTCGATTCTTGAAGAATTGGTGACCAAAGAAAAGAGATACGCGAAACTCAATAAAGTCTGTAACCCAAATCCTACCAAGAAATACTTTGACGGGGCAGAAAAACCAAACTCATTCGCCAGAAATGATCCTGCAGACAATACGTTTTTCGGTAATTGTTTTTAGTGAAGAACAACTTGAAAATATTTTTGTAGAAAAAGCAAAGGTAGCATTTGGTTCACCTCAAGAGAGATATGGAGATGCGCCTGTGACCGTAAATCAAGAATATGGCTGGGTGCATACGCGGTTAGAAATCAACGCTCCGGATTACGAATATGCTCTATACAAACCAAAGTGCGCTACTGAAATGACTCGCCGAGGCTACATCAAACGCTGAATAAAAATGACTTTCCAACCATTCCTTACACTCACAAGAATATCCAACGCATTTGTCTCTACAAACGTAATTTGTGCTCGGACAGGGGCCAAGTGGGTTCTCGGGTGTTATCTTGCATTGATCCTCGTCGCAGATCGAGATTTGCGAAAAAGAGGAAGAAAAGAGAGCAAAGTTCAGAAACTTCATCGATTCTGGCAACGTGTCGAATGGAAAGGCTCGATTTTGAGTTTCGATTGAAGAATGAGCCGTGGAATTACGAATTAGCTAATTCCAGAGATAAAGACGATAGGAACAATTAGAAAACTAGATGAAGAGGGTAAAACAAATTCTCGATTTTCCGCTGATTTGGTCGGACAAGCGAGGGGCTTCCTAATTCTGTTAAGCAGTTCTGTATTGTTTTATTAGAATCCTTTGTCGTATAAGAAATCGCGAATGAAATCAGAATATTTGCCAGTTACAGTTATCCTAGCTTCTGGCTCGTCGGCTTGACCAGCTACAGGCTCGCCCGAAATTTCTTCCAAATAAGCACAGATCTCGTTTCTAATAATAAGTCAAAGCGAACAGAAGCAGGAGTACCTTAATTGAAAAATATCGCCACTGCAGTTATACAAGTGAGTAACAGGCATATCATCTGATGGGTTTCTTCTTCGCAGAGCAATATCGTGTTTGTCTTGATACCTATTATCGTAGTTCAAGTCGAAGAATTCAGTGGAACGCTCTTCTTCGACCAAATCAAGCTCGTGGAATCGATTTCTACGAAATTTCGATGATAAATTGGAGGATAAAAAGTTGAAGTACCTTTCAACGAAATATGGATAGTCGAAGGTCTGAAGATCAGGAGAAGGCGGCTGCCATCCTGTAGGAGTTGGGAACTTCTGGTTCATGTCTGGAGTTGGGATCTGAATTGGAGGCAGAATATCTTCGACGAATTTCCATGGGTTAATGTTTTTAACTTGGGCGCTACTCGCCAATTTTCTGATATTCGAAGCTCGTAACATGTCTCTATTTTCTAAAAACAACTCTTTACGAGACCCTTTGAGAAGATAAATGAATCAATTTGAAAGAAGTAAGCTGAACTGACGGATTGCATCACAATTTTACAGTTGGAAAATTTCTATTCTTGAGCCAGACGTTCAATTTCCGCTTGTGCTTTTCTGAATTGAAGTGAGAATTCCTCGACGAGGCGTTGTTTTGAAAGCTCTTTGAGCAAATGTCGCATTTGTCCTTTGTAATGGAATTTACAAGTGCCTTGGCTGCATTTCTAAAATTTTGTAAGCACAGAGTTTTAGTATTGGGCGCTTACGGGTCAATATCATCTGGTACAAAGCGCGCTCTCTCGCTCGGTGTCGGTCCTGAAGGTAGACTAGGATCTTGTGGGCCGATTAAAGGGTTCGTTTTTTCTGATCCCGCTTTTACGAAGTTCCAATTCAAGGGTGCCTGCCGCTTGCGCATCGCAAGTCCGTCAGATTGACTCTTCGATTGTTTTCCGGCAATCGCCACACTTGAATAATCAGAAGCGAAAGGGAAACAACGGGTTTTTACCTTGAATCAACTTGATTGCCAGAAAAATTCGAAACTTGATTGGTGTGGCCCTTTTTACTCGTCCAAGTTAGAATATCTGTTCGATTGATGACGCTCTGCTGATGGTAGCCCATGTCAGGAAGGGCAGACATTGGAGGTGGAATCATTGCGTTGCCTCCTTTTGGAACTGGCTGAGCAGCGATGATCTTTTGAGCTTCTTTTTTGACTTTCTTTTCGACGAAGCCAATTACTGTGTCTTCTTTAGCCGCCATCTAAATTACTTGTCAGTTTTAAAAACAATGACTATTTCACCTTTTTCTTTTCTTCCGTTTCAAGCTTCTCCAGCAGCATCAGAGCTTTCTTTCTCGCAGACTCAACTCTCAACTTTTCCATCAGTTCCATGTCGCAATCCAGAACACCGTGTGCCCCTCTTTCCCAGGATCTTCGCCCAGACAGAGCTTCCTTTCTTACTCCATTTATACATTCGAACCAATGTTCAGAAGCGTGAAAGTGCCAGGCGGGTTTAGCGCGCATTTCTCTGTCGAGAATGAGGTCTTCGTCGTCTGGTTGATCAGGTTCGTCTTCAATTTGTCCGTAGAGACCAGGAGGGCGATGAGGATCATTTCTCGCCATTTCTATCCATTCTCCGTCGGGCCCTCGTACCGTTCGGCAAGGGATTTCATCTGAATAACAAGGTAATTATGTGATCAGTATCACTTTGATAAACCAAAAATTGAAAAATGGTTCGACGAGTTCATAGGCTCAATTAAATCATAAACTGATGAAAGATAGTTGAAATAAATATCCCTTAGTATACTACTAGTGTCTACCTTTCTTTGGAGCTTTCGCGAGTGGCTCTGGAAAGGTCAAACTTCCAGCCACTGGCGCCGTAAGCTCTCGATACTTGTAAGTCATCTTCCAATCAATCTTTTCCTCTCTTTGAGGTTTCTTTCTCTTCTCCCACCTCATCGGAGCGCCTCGAATCGACTCATTTTGAGGCGCATAAGCGCCAACGCCAAGAATCTTCTGCTCCAACAGCTGCTGCCGGCGAACTTCTTGTTGTCGGGTTCAATTTGGGCATTTTCTAAAATGCGCTAATCAGAACATGATCTTCTCAGAATTCAAGAAGATCATGTTCTCACACGCTTATTTACTGATCTACTGCTCAAATCTCTCGAAATTATTTCAATTATTTTTGGCGAAGCTGGACTTGAGCAGTAAGAGAGGCTTTTCTTACTTCAAATGAATTGAAAGTGATTTGAACCAAGGGGGCCCTTTTTGCGCGACGAAGGGAACGTTTGTGATTCCAGTAGTTTCATCTCGCTCTGTAGGGATGTAGGTCAGGGCGAGATTAGTTAGAGGACGGTCTTGAGCTAGCCGAGCCGGGTCTGGAACGTTTGATTTGTCGTAGATTGGCTAGAAAACTTGATAGAAGCTAGTGAAATCATCAAAGCCGACCTTTTGCTCGTATCCAGTGAGCTTTTTATTTATTTTCGCCGCTTTCTCCGCCGCCGCAATAAGACTTTTCTGGTGCTCCGAAAGTTCTTTTTCCTTTTGCAAATCTTCATCAGTCTTTCTCGACCAACCAGAAGATTCAGCTTCAATGATCTTTCTGCTCTTCTCCATCTCCGGCTCAAGAAAACGAGGATAATTATAAGAAGGCGGGAGTGGGATATCTTCTTTTTCTGGTGGCGGTGGAGGTGGAGCGGGAGCATGTTGGGCCATCGCTCCTGCTCCGTAGCCATAGCCAGGGCCGAGGTTAGGCGTAGGGCCAGGATCAGCTTGGCGAGTGTTGGAAGATGGATAGCTTCCAGTTGGTTGTGCAGGGTTGTATTGGCTCATCATAGTCGACCTGAATTAGCGTGGATTACTTGTTTGATTTATGGATGACTCAAAAAAATGGCGAAATTATGTAAAACGGCACTTTTTCTCCTTAAAAACAAGCATTTTCGGCATAAAATTCAAGACTAGAGTGAGAAAGAATCCAATAACTGTACTTACATAACACCCATGGCTGCCATAAAATTTTGCATCATATTATTTTCGTCCATTTTCTTATCTTCTTATCAAAATTCACAGGCCTCAATTCGTAAAAAGCCCACTTCGTTTTTCAAGCGAAATCTCTTCTTTTTTTCGGCGCCAATTATTTTCGCGCTTTCCACAGTCCTCCGCCAATAGTGTCGCGCAGAGAATCCCAATTACTGACGCTTCTCTAGAACGCGTTACAGTTGTTATTCGGCCAATAATTCCATCAATTAGAAATAATAGACAAGGGATTCGAGCCAAAATGGACACTCCGAGGCGAATTACAAGATCTCTATCGAGGCAGTCGTTGGATTGCACGGCCAGGTTACTTTTTTACTTGTTCTTAGACAAACGGGAGGCTTTGATTGTATTTTATATTTTAACAGATGGAGAGAAACAGGTATTTTCATCCCGTTAACTTTTCAAGCAATCAATTTTGGTTTGGTACAGAAAATGACCTCACAATATTTCGGCAATCTGCCGAAACATTTATCCATACTACCCTAACTTTAGCAGTGAGCCAAAGACTATTTGTACCCTATTTTAGAATCGAAGAGTTAGATACCTTAGCATCTGCATGTGCTTTGATTCAAAAATTTTGAACATCATATATATGTAGATATCGACGTTCGTTGATATATGTATTCTGGTGTTTTATTCCGAGTACTTTCGTCCATAAGGACATCATCAGGGCAAAGAAAACAGTAAAATAGAGGAAAATTAAAAGGTGCTTACTGAGAAAGGCGCATGGCCAGACTTATTTGAAAATAAAATAACAGTCGAAAACAAGACGAAAACAGCACCAAGTTCACGCAAGTTTTGCAGTTATGGGGCGATTCGCTGGCTCCCTTTGCACCTGCAAAACTTGCGTGAACTTGGTGTTGTTTTTGTCTTGTTTCCGACCGTTATTTTATTTCAAATCAGTCTGGCCATGCGCCTCTCTAAGTAAGCACCTTTTAATTTTTCTCTATTTTACGAAGAGGATGATGTCCTTATGGACGAAAGTACTCGGAATAAAAGACCAGAATACATATAATTTTGAACATTTTTAATAAAGGTTCCGTTTCAGATCTGAGATAACATATGTAACCGACACATTATCCCGGAAGCGGAAGAACCGTAACAAGCAACAACAAGATACAGTCTTCAACGATACAGTGAGTTGCTTCGAATTCGGCGACAATGCGATCAGACGAAATATGCGACAAATGCCGGCGATTCCAGACGCTAGTCCAGAGCAGCAGATATTCGAGCCGTTCGATTTGCCTTTGAGAAATAATAGAAAAAAAGAAGAACCGGTGGAGTTATGCCAGGCGCCTTTTCCGTCGGCTAGACCTCAGAATCAGGAAAATAATAATGCTGACTTGTGAGTTTTAATTAATCAATTCTATCTGATGTTCTTTTAGGTCCGAAAAAGACTCACAAGATGAACCTGTAGATACTCAAGAAGAAATAGAAAAAAATCACCTCAGAAAAATCTCCGAAATCATCACGAATATGTACAGAATAGGAAAATACATCATCGACTCGAAATGGTTCTCGCACGCAATTACAGTCATTCTTCTGCTCTTAGGTAAGCTTTTCTTCCAATCTTTGATTTAAAATAATTCTAGCCGTGCAATATATAAATAACTCGGAAAAAAAGATCATACAGTCAGAGCCAGCGCATGTCTCGGATAGAATCAAAGACACAAATGATCCGGACATGAACTTTTGATCTTCCAGCAGTCGAGGATGGAAAAGGAAATCAACAACCTCCGTCATGAGCTTGGTAAGTTCTCTTCCTTGATTTCACCGCTCATTATTTTTATTAAGAAAGTTATGCGATAAAGTCAAAAGAAAGTTACTCAATGGAGCTCAAGAACTGCTTGAAAGTTGCCTCGGACATTCGCACTGAGATGGGAGCACATGTGCTCTCGCTTGAAGATAAACTTCGCCAAACTCAGGTAGAAACCCCTTTCCTCATCAAATCCAACCGTTGTCTTTAGTCAGAACTAAGTTTGTATGTTGGCAGGCTACAACAAGATGTGAAGGAACTTCTCAACTTCAAGAACGACACTGCGCAAAGCGTCAAGATCAGATTTGATCATTGGATCAAAGATGAATACAAATCAGACGAGTTCAAGGCTGTCGTTGGTAAGAAAAGCCTTCTTTACGTTTGCAATGATTTACATTTTCAGAGGAGCAGATTGATAGAAAAACAAAGAAAGGATCGATCTTTGACTCATTGGGCTCTTTTGGATCTTCTGCCAAGTTGGAGGATGTCGAAGCATTGATTTCTGCAAAACTTAGACGTAAAAATTCAGCTTGAAATTCTGAATGAAATTGTTCTAGAGTACCACGAGGATAAAACGGGCCAAATGGACTTCGCCCTTTCATCTAACGGTGGTTCTATCCTTGAGCATCGATGCACAGCTTCAAAGCATGACCACAGTCGCTATTGGAGGATCCTTGGCCTTTCAGTGATGCACTTCCATAATCAGCCAACTCGAGCGATAGAAGACGACACTTCTCCAGGGAACTGTTGGGCCTTCGACGGAGCAAGAGGGCACTTGACCATCAAACTGGGCAAACCAGTAATGGTTACTTCCATCACAGTCGAACACATTCCCACGAATCTCAGTCCTACCGGGAGCATCTCTGCACCACGAGCATTTACGGTATCGGCGATGAACAACGAAAACGATCTCGTCGGACATGAACTTGGCCAGTGGGAATACAACATCAACGACCATCCGATTCAGACCTTCAATGTGATGAGAAAGATGCATTTCCCTTCAGGAATCATAGGTAAAAATTGCTCGGAAATTGTCTCTCAAAAACATTATCAGACTTTCGTTTCGAGTCCAACTGGGGAGGAAGCTACACCTGTATCTACCGAGTTCGTGTCCATGGTGATCCGTTCGACTAAATTCTTCCAGCACTTTTCATTCCACTCGCTTCACATTTCACTCTGCCATTTATTCACTGATAATATATTTATTTTCACAACTGATCCAGTTTAACATTTGTGTTACCCGCTGAAAGGTCACAAATGTTCATTTGACCTCTGATCGGGGCCGTCAAAAGATTGTTTGAATCCATTGATTTTTGGACTTTTGCGAGATGATCCGCGCGTCAAGAAGTCCAGGGTGGTAGGTCGTTGGCCGGTGCTGTACGGACGGCCAGGGCTCGACGCTTCTTTGCTTATTGGCCCAACGTGGGAATTGTCCACCCTCTTTCTACCACACCACTCACGTGAGCAGTCAAAGCGGCCACCAACCACACCAGCGGCTCATTCACTCGAATTGAACTTGGAATTTTAGACTCAAAATAAAGAGAAAGTTTGCTGCAAACGCAAAGCGTAGAAATAGTGAGAGATTGTTTGAAACAGATTTGATAATGAGCGAAGTTGTCTGTAAAGAAGAGTCAGCATCCGAAGAAGACACAGAAGAATTTCTTATCAAAAGTAAGTCACCGCTGTTTATTTTCATAATTTCAGAAAAGCTCTGTCTTGCTTTTTCATCCACGTAACTTGATATTTTTATAGATGAATCTTCTCAAATGATGTGCATGGAAAATGATAGTAATTACCAAGAAAACGTCGAGTTTCACGTCAACAACTCGAATCCCGAAAGTGTTACGATCATCGAAACACCTTACAACGAGTTCGATGATAAGAATAAGGCCTCTGGAAAAGGCTTTGCATTGGGAAGCATTTCGGAGAAGATTGTGCCTTGGCTTCAAAGTCGCTACGACATTAAAGAAGGTGGCAAGACGGCGATCCAAGAAATCATCACTTTATACAATCACGATTTTCCACGCGACTGCGTTTACTTTCCTCTCGAGTCTTTTCAAGTTGGCCAGCTAGTTCGACAAGCCTTTCCTGAAATCAGCCTCTGCAAGGTGACATGCAAAGAGTCCAAGAAACGGTATCGTTGCTACAAAGGACTGACGCGAAAAGAACCAGAAAACGGTCCTCCCCCGATTTTCCCCTACGAGCCACCAAAAGTTCAAAAACGAAAGTCAAAGACGGTTCCTCAAAATCCCCCGAAAGGTTGATTCCAACTGTTTACCTTTTTTTAATTCAATTTAGTTATTTTCATGCAAGTGGCTGGACTGACTGGCAGTCAAATCGCCTCTTGTAAAATTAAACTTCCAAATCCTTCCCGTCCATCAAGTTCATCAACAATTACGCCTTTACAACACCTTCGAGAACCTCTTCGAGTCCAGTCACCGAAGCAAGATGCAGCCATTACTCTCAGTTCTGCGTCATCTTCCCCGAGTTCTTCATTACACTCGCCTCGGGCACCTTCGAATCTCACAAAGAGGGAGATGCCAAATCCATATTTCGTGCCTTTTAGCAAGCCACATAATGAACCACAAACTGAAGGAAAGGGTCTTGGAAATACATTTTATCCTCTATGTTTTCGACTTTCTCGTGCTAAGACCCAAAAAGCTCAAGAACCATTAGCAAAGAAAACCTGCAAGCTCGAGCTTGTCCGACTTTCATCCGAAAAATCAGCTGAGAGTATCTCCTCGCATCAGCAAGAGATGCTCTCCGAATTACCAACAATGGTTGCTTCCCAGCCAAGTAAGCAATTAACTTGAACCCAGAATTTTAATCGGCGGGGCTAAAGACATCAGCTTGATAAAAATATTTACCCTAGCGTCTTCCGCTTCGAAGAGAAAGCTTGAAATAGGAAAACTCCACGTGACGCAATCGTTGGATTATATTGAAAGACAGGCATATGCTCAAGAAGACTTTCAGGTACTGTAGTCCACTAAAATTTCTGTACTTAGAGCTGATTGGAACTTTATTGTTTATACTTATGTTCTTTAGGAAATTGAAGACTTCATCCTTGAAAGACTAGATCAAATACGCTCCAAACAGTTCGGATTATAATCAAAAGTTTTCACTGCCGTAAAAGTTCCATAGCATAAATAAATAATTTCATTTGAACCTCCTTCGTCTTCTGTCAAGGCAAATCAATTTACTCTCAGCAAGATACCGTCTCTAGGATACAGTTGTTCGGTCGATTGAGACAAAAAAATAACCTCTAATCCGGAAAGGTCACTCGGGGATCTTGATATTGTATAGATCTCGCTTCCGGACTTTAAAACGCAGATTGATTTTGATTGTTTACGATCAAGAATGAGCTTCTAAACAATTGTTTAAACCACTAGAGCAACACGTTGGATAAAAATGCGCTGCAGATCCGGTGCATCAAGGACAAAACAATCGCGCAAAAACATTTTCAGAGCAATCACACATGCGCTCATCGGGTGCTTATTGTTTACGATGCTCAAATTTTAACTTTAGATATAATTTTTTACTCTGAATCATGATTTATTTCTTTGATTTTTACATAAAATTATCAAGGCATAGATCTCTTCTACAGAAAGCATCAGTCATTCTTCGTAAACTGGAGGAGGCGTTACAGACAAATCTTAACTCATTCTCAAAGTGCGTCCAGCGTAATTCTTTGATACGTACCTTCAAACAATGGAATTCGGTCTTTGAAAGATTGCACTAGGATCACTATGAGTCCAATCATCCTGTAACAGGTTAATCAAAGCCGCTCTACTGTAATAAGAAAATGCCAATTTTGATATCAAGGAGGAAATGACTCTCTAAAATTAGCCATACTTCTTGATTAACCGTGAATAAGGATCCACAAGAGAAAAACAATCGTCACTGCTCCTAGATCTCTGATACACATAACCTCTTGCAAGAACTTGAGTCTTTATTTCGGGGTTCGTCGAGCGCGTGTCATAATAAATTAGAAAATATATTATGCTTTATTTCAGACGATTTCGCACGTCTCCCGTTCCCAGAGGGCTTCTTTACTTCAATTTCGATGAAATCAGTCATTGAGTCGAGCGCAACGATTGTTACGATGCCACCAGACGCATTAACTCCGCTTCGAACAACACTCTCGCGCTGACTTCGATTTTTGAAAGTCGCATGGCTCGTTTTCCGGCTTCTGAAGTTCATTAGTTGCTAATAAGTTGATGGAACGTACCCTTGTTGAATAGTAGGTTCTTTTCTCAAAATTCCGACTATACTATCATTTCTCAACATGACTTTAGTATCATTAGCCGTCTTCGACATGACTTTCGCTTATTTTATACTTCTGTAATAGAAAAAAAAGAATAAAAGTCCATCAAATGGTGCTTTGAAAACAGTCCGGTCCAATCAATTATTAAATTTTCGAGTAGATTTCATCTTGTAATAGTTAATTTTCCATTACTGACCCGAATGATAATTGGCTCCCCGAGACGGAGTACGGAATCAAGTGTTTTCGAAACACATTATGCAGCATAATAAATTCGGCTGCTTAAAAATCGGCGTTTCTACAAAAAATAAGTCGACGAAAAAGTTTTTATTCTATGAAATCATCAGAGCCAAGCTCCGCAATCTCCATCTGCACAATCTGCCATGGAATAAGATGAAATTCCATGACCAGTAAAGTCTACTGCAACACCGTAAGAGTCCATTCTTCTTATGGATCTGTTTGAATGCCTCGATCTCAGGCTCCTAAAAAAAAGAAAATCCGGCTGAGACTTTCTCAAAGTCAAACGTTCTCGTTGAAGGTCGCTTCGTTTCCTCTCTCTTACTCTGAATACAACCCATTTTATGAGTTGATTATATTATTGAAAATCTGAATAAAGAGACGAAAAACATGAAAATCTTCTGCATTTCACTAACGAAAATCGCTAAAATGCCGCAAATATTGATTTATGGCGTCTTTTTCTTAAGAAAATCATTAATTTTTTCAATTAAAATAATTGATTCTTGGCTTATCCTAATCAGATAGACTGCTCTTTGTCAGAAAAAATCATAGACGCTCATTGTTTTCTGATCTTCATTGAAGCTTGGCAAGGAAAGTTTGTTTTCAGTCAATAAAAATAATTTGACCAGCATTACACAAGCATTTTAATTCCGCCTCGCCTCGCGAACAACGTGAATTTATTTAGATCCAGCTCTGATTGTTGATTTTTGAGTTGCACCAAATCGGGCGCTCCGCCACCACCCTCTAGTGGGAATCGCCGCGACGCGCTGGTACCAGCCCAGACATTTAAAACTGTCTTCAATTTTGAAACAATCACCAAAGCAAGCCCGCCGAGCAAGCAAGAGTTGTTTAGAAGAAATCCTTTGAAACACATCGATACTTTTATACTTTTCTTGGTTTGACGATAAAAGAGCAAAATACACTAAAAGATCATCATGAAGCTTGGACTTCTTTTCGCCGCTGTTAACAGCCAGAGATTCGAAAGACCACCACCATCGAACCCCGCCGCTGTTGTGGGGCCAACGAGCACTAAAGTAACTGAAGACGACTTCGTTCTCGTTCCAGAAGGATACACCGGTGGTTTCCAGGTAAGAATGATAGAAGTAAGCTTACATCAACAAATGAATTAGGACTTCAATGTTACAGGCCTTCTCGCAGAGAACGCTGATGACGACATCTTCAACGAGTTTGAGAACCTCTTTGCTCAGGTCACCTCTGAGATCAGCCGAAGTTCGTTCACCGATGACCAGAAAAAGAACATCAAAAAGGTTGCAGAGATACTTAAGTTTTAGAATCTAACTTGTTGTAGTTCAAATTGGTGAAGAACATGATCTTGTACCTTCAAATGCTCCCAATTTTCGGAAAATTTTGCTTTTACGGCTGCTACTGCTTTGCTATGGGCCCCTTCAAACTGCTGCAAAATGCAGGTACCGGGGCCCCAATGGATGCTCCCGACTCTGCTTGTCGACGTCACGGAAGATGCAACATCTGCACCAATCGTGATTTCGGTGGTGAGGAAGAGTGTAACCAGTTCACACCTTATGGATTCGAAGCTGCAAAAGATCCAGTTACTGGAGAAAAGTTTATCAGATGCAGTGAGTAGCCCTCTATCTGCAAAAATATCTGTCTTCTACTTTAATTTGGTCTTCCTTAAAATTTTTTTCTAGCTGACGAAATCGGAACCTGCAGCCGATCAGTCTGCGAGTGTGATGCCAAGCTTGCCTATGACCTCAAGGACCTCGAGTTCTCCTGGAATGTGATGCACCACGGACGATGGGCGGGCTTTGACGCCAAGGGTTCCTGCATCGCCGGCGCTCCAGAAGATCGTATGGACATGGACAAGTCGCCCAAGGTCAGCGAGCCAGTGGAAAGCTGCTGCGGAGAGTACCCAATGCGATTCCCATTTTTGAGTGACAATGGCCGCCTGGGATGGGAAAACGGTTCCGGCAAATTCCGCGAATGTTGCGCGGGCAAAACGTTTGACCCCGCGCTGCTCGAGTGCTGCGACGGCCAGATCACCGAGATCGGCAGCTGCTAAATCAGTCGGATTCTGAACCGCTCCACTTTTTCCGCGCGCATTTTCAAAAAAATTCATGCTCATCCGAATTCGTCAGAATCAAGGTTCTGTGATTCATTTCATGGCCGGCAAAACGCAGAACCTGAGGTGCTGATGTTTCGTTTTCTTTGTACAGTTTTCTAAGTCTGTAACCTGTCAGCTCAAAAACACTCACAAACTCACTGAAATCTTTTGTTTCGCTGAAACAAAATCTGTAAATCAAGTCACCTCGTCAAGGGATTCAATACTTTTCTAATAAAGCTTTATTATTTAAAAAAAACGATTGTATTTTGTTGTTGAACCTATTTATTCTTCATTTAATAATGAAGAACTAGAACGAGACTCAGTCAATTGGGCGGGAAAAAGATTTTCGCTATAAATGTTTACAAAGATTTCGGTTTTAGACCGAGCGATTTCGGCCAGCTCGCCAGAATTCTGATAAACATTTAATCCGGACAACGTTAAGGGGGAGGTCGACGAGAATCGGGATTTTTGTAACCAAAAATCCGGAAAAACCTGCTTAGATAGGCAAATTCTGACTTTTCTCGTGGAAAGAAAAGGGTTTCAAAAATACAGCGGCGAAAACTAGAAAAAAAATTTTCTCGAAAAAATCTTGTAAAAATTAGGTCAAAGTGGGGGTGTTTCGTAACCAAAAAATCTCTGAAACGGGATTATTTTTTCTCAATCAAATACTGTTAATAGTAAGTTCAAACCCTTAAAAATACAGCGGCGACAATAAAAATAGGGATGCTTTTCTTGAAAAATTTTTTACTGTTGATTAAAAATATCCGATTTTCCTTAAAATCATCATTTTTGCTCATTTTTCACTGCAAATTTTACAAAACTCGCGGGGACTCTTAATTTTTTACAGATAATAATTTAAAAAGCATTAAAAAAAAATATCTAGCAAATAAAAATCGGATAAAAATTGTTTTTGGGTGAGAAAACCAACATTAAAATTTCGTAAAATGTCGAATTCCAGACACAAAATCGAAAATTTTGTTAAAAAGTTAGTCAATGCCCAAAAAGCTGGAGACCAAAAATGCTCCTTTTTTATTAAGGAATCCAAAAATATAATCAAAATTTTGAAAATGCGAAAAATTTTTTCTCGTCGACCCCCTCCTTAAGGCCAAACAATTTCAAGGAAATTCAAATACTTTTGAATATGTAAAATTACGAAAACGTTCCAAAATCGGTTACAAGTTTGATTCTATCTCTTTTCAACTCGTTCGCCATCTAGCGCTAGATCCTTCAACCCCAGTCTTGGATCGTTGAATATTTTTGAATTTCGCGCACTCCAGTAACCGTTTTCGAACAACTCGGACGCACCTATTTTCCTTGATTTTGAGACTTTTTGGGTCGAGGGTGGCGAATGTTATCGAGATAGTTTTAAGGCTTACAAATGTTAAATTGTTCGCGCTTGTTTATTATTGCCCTTGACACCCGTCGAAATGTCAAGATCGAGAAATCGAAACGATTTTTTCAAGACACGGTTTCTCGCACTCAAAGCAAGATTCTAGTAGACAAAGATAGCATTTTAAACCCTCTAATAGAGACTCTACGTTGGATCAAGATATTTGTCAGAACAGAGAAGCAGACAACGAAACATGAGTAACACCGAGATTCAAGTACGAATAGACCCCATTCCCGACGAAGACGACCGCAACGTCACCAGAAGATCGAAAAAGTCGCGCTCCAAGCATTCCAAGTTCGATCTTCTTTCAATTCTAATCAGGTGACTGACTGTTTTTGATTCAGGAATAGATTGAGCAAGATTCCATCGCAAATTTGCAAAGTCCTGCGAAAAGGATCGAGGTAATTTTGAAGTTAACGGATGATTGACTTAAAATTTTTCAGGTCTGAAGATACCGAGCCAGTTTCCTGTGCTTATAAACTAGCTGGGTGTTCTTTTACTGATGTGTAAGTTGATTGTCAAGATCGTAATCCGCTATCAAAACTTCTTAGTGCAAGCAAAGTAAACTCGCATGAACGGGAATGCTCCTTCTCCAAGATAAAAACAAAAGATTTCCACAATATTTTGCAGGTGTGTTTTTTCATCCAGTTTATACTCTTCTATGATTGCGATTCTAGGACCGCCTCAAAGAGGAGAATACAAGAGTCAAGCTGCTAGAGAACGTCTACCCATATCTAAGTTACAATGATGCCGAGTTTACAGGTGAACTAGTTGTTAATAGCAAATCATCAACACTTTTAAGATCTTTATCTGACAAAAGATGAAGACCAGGACGAAGACGCACCCTTCGTTTTCACATCGCAGACATTTGATTCTCTCAAAATGAGCTGGAGAGTTATTGTTCAAATCGAAGATGTTCCCGATGAAGCTGAGAACGCAAACGTTTCAAGAAAACATGGTAAGATAAAGAAAGAAAAAATCGATTAATAATAATTCATAGGAACGTTTTTCTTGTATCAGTCCGGCTCTTCTGCGTTTTATAATGGACGAAATCCCTCTCACAACAAAATCGTCTTTCTTCTCACTGATAGCGAGTGCACTAGCCATAATGTAAGAATGATTTTATACTAAGTAAAGCCCTAAACTTTCGTTAGCCTGAGCCAAAAGCCTTCCACCATGAATTCTCCCAAACTCACAAGGAGTCAAAACACATCACACTTCCTATGGGTGAGCTTCTAAATCTTTCATAAATCAAGTAATAAAAATTCAGCACAAGCTGTCGTCGACGACTTGAGCGAACGCCATGCCTTCCAGATGCGAGTTTGGCTTTTCAAAAAATAAGCCTGCGTCTTTATCAACCACTAGAATTCCTACTTGAACATTCCAAGAAATCACAGAGTCGCCGAAAGCCTTTTACTTCATTTCTTAAGTTTCCTGTTTTGTTCTCCTTTAGTTATTTATGTTTATGTGTCTTCTGGTCCATTTCATGGCCGGAGACCTATTTATTCTTTAGTTAAAATATTCTTTTAAGTTTCAACCTTTCAAATAAAAATTAAATTTCAATGTCAACCCTTCTTTATTTCTTCAGCAGATTTTCCATTCAAGCGAATCGCATTTTGAAGGCGTCGTATTTGCTCATCTATAACAAATGCATGTATTTTTTTCAAGAAAATTTACTTTGGCGCGAGTTGGCGTTCTGCCATTTTTCGATTTTCTCAATTTTGAATTGGCGCGCAGCGCTCCGCTACGGGCCCGATTGGGTCCGTCAGCGCACCCCGTCTAGCAAAGACAAAGAGAAAAGGCGAAAATCCTTCGAATTTCAAAAGGGAATGAGCTGCAGAAGGTCGATCGGTTCGTCTAACTGGAAAACACAGAGAATTGCTCAAGAATTCGTCTAGTTTTCATACTGAAAGTCTAAGATATGCGAATTTTATGAAAGAACTACCGAAAAACTGTACTACAGTTATTGTAGTTCTCCAGAAAGAGCAGTAAGAACTCAAGTGATACCAAATTCGAAGGTGTTGCATACGAGAAATCATATATTTTTTCAGTTACTCAAGCTTTTTCTCAATCACAACGCACGAGAAGCTTTCTCATTCGAACTTCCTTATTCGTGATACCTTGTTATTATTTGTTATGTAATTTTTCCTATGTGGGTCAGAGAATAAGGAATAAATTTAATTTTTAAGAATGTATCGAGCGTTTCGAAATGGCTCTGCTGCATACAGAAGAATTATGCCATCAGTCAGAAATGCTGCCCAGAAACCGGTAGGTCCGACTATTGAAGCTTGAGGCTAACCGAATTCAGTCGAATTACCAGAAGAGCGGTATGGGAGTGAATGAGTTAGCCGGAATCGCTGGAGTTTCTGCTTTTCTTTACTACGCCACGAACCAGCAGTCTTCAACTCCAAAAGCCCCCGTGGCGCCCAAGAAAACAGTAGTTGTCCCGCCAAAAGGAATCGAAAAAGATGCTCTCCAGAATGAAGATCCTCTTGCCAGTCTGAAAGAAATTCCTAACTTGGGTTCTCCCAATGATCCTAAGCCAGCTAAAGAGGAAGCCGTTGCTCCAGTTGTTCAGGAGACTGTCAAAGAAGAAGTTGTCGAAGAACCAGTTGTTGTAGAAGAACCAGTTGTTCTAGAGGAACCAGTTGTTCTAGAGGAACCAGTTGTTGTAGAGGAACCAGTTCTCGAGGAAGAGCCTGTTGTTGAAGCTACACCAGAAATTGTTGAAGCTGAGCCAGAAGTTGTGGTTGTGGAAGACGCGACTGTTGAAGAAATCGTTGAAGAACCAGTCGTGGAAGAACAAGTTGCAGAACCTGTTGTGGAAGAAGTTATCGTGCCTGTCGTTGCAGAATCTCCAAGTGTTGAAGAACCTGCCGAGCTAGTCGCTGAAGAGTCCGCTCCTACTGAACCTGAACCTGTTGCCCAAGTCGAAGAAACCGTTGTTGAAGTCACTGTTGAAGAAACCACTGTAGAACCTGTTGCCGAACCTGAAGCAGTTCCAGAACCAGCCCCCGTTGAAGTTGAAGTTGCAGTTCAAACTGAAGAACCCACTGCTGAGCCAGAGCCAGTCTCTGAGCCTGAAGTTGTTGTTGAGGCTCCTGTTGATGCTCCACAACCCGTTGTTGAACAGGAGTCAGTAGCTGAGCCAGTTGCTGAGCCAGTCGCTGAGCCAGTCGCTGAGCCAGTCGCTGAGCCAGTCGCTGAGCCAGTCGCAGAGCCCGAGGCTGTTCCTAAGCCTACCCCTGTTGAATCTGAACCAGTTGCTGAACCTGAGCCTGTTCCCGAACCCGAGCATGTCGCCGAACCCGAGCCAGTCGCCGAGGCCGAACCAGTTCCAGAACCCGTTGTCGAAGAACCCACCCCATCTGAATCAGGTAACGGTCAATAAATATCTGTTCTGCTCTCAAAATCAAATCTGTATTTCCAGATAGTCGAAAAGCCCCAAATCAACATACTGTTATTTACATCAAACCAGATGTCTGATGCCGCCACTGTCCCTGTCTAACTAATTTATCTACCTTCGTAATTTATCCAGAATTTCTTTTGAGTCTATCTTCGCTTTCCTATTGACCTTACTTTTTCTCTTACTATTCTCTAAAGTATTCTATTCTTGCGCGCCTATTCTACTGTAAATACTTTTAATAAAGCCATATTAGAGTCAAATGTCGATCCAATTGTTCCTGAAGCAGGAAGTGCTGTGGAAGTTGACCCAGCTATAGATGAAGTTATCCCAGTAGTTGATGAGCAGTCTAAGCCCAAGGTTTATCCAGAGGTCCCTCCTGAAGTTGAGTACCTTATCGTTGGTGGTGGAACTGCTGCGTACTCTGCTGTCCGAGCTATCCGAAAATATGATCCTACTGCCAAGATTCTCATCGTCTCTGATGAAGCGGAAATGCCTTACAATCGAACTCCACTCTCGAAAGAGCTCTGGTTTGAATCTGAAGAAAATGCGGCTGTTGGCAAATACAAAGGATGGGATGACAAGGAGCGAGTGATCTTCCACGAAAAACTGGAGAACTACTGCACTGGAAGAGAGCTTCAAGAAAGAGAGGGTTACGGTGGTACCGCTCTTTTACTCGGCGCCAAGGTTGACCGTTTGGACGCAGACAACAAGAAGGCCATTCTTTACAATGGAACAGAAATCGGATATGGAAAAGTTCTTCTTTCTATCGGTGGCAAACCAAGAAATCTTCCAGAATTCGAGAGTGTCAAAGACAAAGTTACGCTTTTCCGCGATCTCAAGGACTTCAGACAGCTTTCCGAGATTTCACAGAACGGAGGGAACGTAGTGGTCGTTGGATCTGGGTTTTTGGGCACAGAGCTGTCCTATGCCCTCGCTGATAGAGCCAAGAAAGTCGAGAACTTGAAGGTGTCGCAGATCTGCCGAGAGCAGGGAGTTTTGGGGGCCGTTTTGCCAGAACATCTGTCGAGTAAGTGAAAGCATATATTCGCTAATTAATCGATTTTTAGACTACTCATCCGAAGTTCTCGAAAAAGAAGGTGTCAACATCGTCCGCGATGCCGAGATTTCTAGCGTTTCCCAGGAATCTGGCAACATTTCGATCAATCTGAAAGATGGTCGTTCCGTTCCTGCTGATCATGTTGTGGTCGCAGTCGGGGTTGATATTGATCACGGCCTGGCAGAACGATCTGGACTCGAGGTGGATTCAAGACGAGGAGGATTCATTGTCAACTCAGAGTTGGAATCAAGAAAAGATATCTTTGTCGCAGGAGACGCAGCGAATTTTTACGATCAACGTCTTGGACGCCGTCGCGTCGAGCATTATGATCACGTAAGTGTCAAAAAAGCTTCCCCAAATGTCAAGCTAATCCGTAGGCGATCGTTACTGGACGCCTTGCGGGTGAAAACATGGTTGGGAAGAGAAAAGCATACACTCATCAGTCCATGTTCTGGTCCGATATTGGCCCCGACAATGGATTTGAAGCAATTGGCTTGGTAGACTCTAAGTTGAAATCAGTCTCCGTCTTTGCCCAGCCAGAAGCACAGAATACAGAAGGCGATAATTTCGAATCACGTAAATTTGGTGAGTTAATGAAATATCGACCGTTTTAATCAATCCTTTCTTTAGACAAAGGAGTAGTATTCTATCTGAGAAACGAAAAGGTCGTGGGCGTCATTACCTGGAACATCTTCGGCAAGATGGGCGTCGCAAGAAGACTTCTAGCGCACCAGAGCGCGGAGGAATTAAATTACGCTGAAATGGCGCGCTTATTCAACGTCCACAAGTGAATAAAAATTCACGACTTTAGTTCAAAGAACACATGACTATTTATTTGTACAGTTATACTTTTATCGTGCTCTCTTTTACTTGACAAAAATATTTGTGACAATCTTTACGTGGATTAATGTACTTTGATAATTTATAAAGCAGTCCCTTTTTGGATAGCAATAAAAAGAAATGGAAAAAAATCTTTGATGTGATATCATTTTTCATGCGAGGGTAGAATCATTAGAATGAAATGACGATAGCCGACGAGGAGGTGAACGCCGAGACAGAGGATGCCATCGAAGAAAGCCCCTGTAATAGATGGCACTGCCGAAATGAAAAGGTCAACCACATGTCCGGCATCGACGTCGCCTACCTCGCCATGGACATCGAGGAGGGCGTCGAGGTCATCTGGAACGAGATCATCTTTCAAGAAGAATACAAATCCGTCTTCCTCGAGAACGAGCCGGGAATAAGAAACAACCTCGATGCGCTCAAAAATTTGGCCCATCCGAATATACTCAAAGTGAGTAGCGATCCATAAGCAGTTAAAAATTCAAATGCTGGTGTTCAGTTCCATGACTACTGGATACAAGGGGTTGATGGGCCTTGGACAAACTACCAAAACAAGGAAATGAGGACGATACGGGTCGTTTTCATCACCGAATACACTGGCGGCTCGGGCACTCTAAAGGACTTCCTCCGCAGATCCGTCAAGGCACAGCCCTGCGATAAAGTGAAAAAGTGAGTTTAAGCCCCCGCGAGTTTAATCAGTATAAATCTCTTAAACTCGTGTCTAAGTACTTGTCTCATTGCAGCCTACTAATTGGGCGGGGTAGACAATGATTAGATGAGTGTCTAATATGGTTCGTTTTCAAGCTGGACCCGATGGTGCAATCAAATCCTCTCCGCTTTGCACTACATGCACTCTCTTGGGACGATCCACGGCAATCTGAGCACCGACACAATTTTCCTTCAGCACCAAGGCCTGCTCAAGATTGGCTACTTTTACGTCGACCTGATACGCAATCACAGGGATCCAAAGTTAAACACAAAGGTTCGAGGATCACAGAATCAGCGTTACTTCCCAGACGAGAAATCTTCCTCTGCATTCGACATTTACTCTTTTGGTGTGATTGCGCGCGAGATGCTCATCCCTTCTACCTTCGCTGAGGCCGAATTGCAAAAGGCGGAGCCTGGAAAAGACGTTTCAGGTAAGAACTTTCTCTTGAACAGAAGCTCTGAATGAATGCCAGAATTGAGTACCTTTTTTAGACTTCGCCGAGAGCCTAGTGACGTTCAGACAAAGGTTCACATCCGAAAGCGACAAAGCTGAATTCATCGAGCTCTGTCTGATGCCGGCGGACAGAAGGCCAGAAGCGAAATTTCTGCTACGGCATCAGAGTCTTTTCGAGGTAACATTAAGAAATTTGTAGTTTATTACTAATCAATCAACACGTCACTGGCGGTCGTGACGTTTTGTCAATGAGAATTTTATCGTTTATAAAATGAATATTTACCGATTATTTGCCTTTTTACAAAGAGACTAGTTACAGATTCAGTTTTGACGACGCAAACGCGAAAAACAGGGCTGCTTGTTAGTACACTTTAGCAGAAATCGATTGACCTAGAATAATCTCTTTTGATACTCCGAATTTATCAATATTCATCCCTTTTTGTCTTTGAACCTCAAAAGCAATCTTTTTAAAAAAGAGGAACAAGCTTTTACCCAAAAGAGAATTTAACATTCAGTAAGTAAAACAGTTGATCATTAACTAAAATTTTCTCGGGATAACGATTTCTTGCGGTTTTATTTTGTTATCGGGCGCCACTATTTGACGAAAAATAGTATATAAAATCTACGAGGACTTCTATTATGAATTGAAAATTATATTTTAAAAATGACGCTACATCAGTAGTAATAACTTCCGGTTTCTTAAACCGTTTACAGATCACAGCCAAAGATAAATTCAAATAAACTCTGAGTACAATGACTTCGAATCTCTATTTCTTCAGTTCATGACGCAAGTAACAATGTTTATCGTAGTTATCTCCCCTGCAAATCCTCGCTGCACACACTGTTAATCAATTTCGAACGATAATCAAAGACATAGACGGGAATCTTAAAGAGCATCAAGACGAGTACGACAAGGAATAGGGCTCGAAATTTCGAATGATTTAACACCCGATAAATGCTTGGATACACTTTTTATTGCGATTTAGGGCCGCGTTTATTTATTTTTGGAAATTTGAAAACTTGACTTTCAATCCTCAAAATTCAAGAGCCCAGAATCAGATCATAGCAATGTGCGTGATGAGTGGCAAAGAAATGAAATTCACGAAACAGGACAACGCGCGACGCAATTTGTACCAAGACCTCGACAGATTGTTGCTGGACATTCAAAGCGGCCTCTACCCGGTTAACGGTGGTGCTGGAGTAAGAGGGGAAGTCCTCAACAGTGAAAAAATGGAGAAGCATACAGAGCCGAGAGAAATAACTTGTCCGGTAAGGCGTTTTTATAATTACAATTGTTGCGAAACGGATCTATTTTAATCATGATTCGGGGGAATATTTTTGTCTCAGTGAAATCAAGGAAGAGGTAAAGATTTTCTGCGTTACGTAGTATTCTTTGACAATCATAAATATTTTTATTTCGACAATATTTTGAAGGCATTCTTTGAGGTTTATTGGAGCTTGTTGTTGATGGTTTTATATCCGTTTATGATAGTTCTGATTTGGCATTTTGCGGATCGACTTCCCGTTTTTGAATTTGATTTTGTGAGAGCAGATACTACGGTAATCGGTTAATCCAACGTGACCTCAATGTTCCTTCGATTTCCCACTGGGTTTTTGCGTAAATTCCCAGCGCACTATTCTCTTGATAATAGGCGCTAATACTCATAGTGCACAATGAGGTCAATCACGGTCTTAACATGTCGACATTGATGCTGTCTCAAGTTGACATCTGTTTAGAACGAGATTGATAATTCAGTGCTTCGCTCATTTTCGAGCATGAAATTTTAAGAGACAAAAATATAACAGCAAAGAAAACGATTCTCTCTGGAAATTCTCATTTTTATAATTTCAGCCGCAGAAAATGGTCAAAGAGAGCGAGGAAAAGAAGTGCGAAGAGAAAAGAGCTGCTCACATCGAGTGCCTAATTACACAAGAGCCAAACGGAGGGGGATACTCCATCATTATCGATGTTGATCTGGCAGGTCCCTTGAAACCAGAAGATAAAAAGTGAGTTTCTAATCATCAAGATTATTTTTCTAAAAACGTATTTTGAATTTTAAAATGATTCACTATTTCCGTTGAGTCAAGTTTAGTAAACTTAGTTTACCCGTCGATAGAATTGAGTTCAAAAATCGTTCTTGTCTATTTTATCTGACCATATTATTCCAGAGACGCATCGAGAACACCGGAATGCAAAAGACATCTCGAGACAAAGCTAAACAGCGCTGACACTCCGGAATCCATCGCCCAGGAACTCGCCGACTTCGCCTTTATAAGCGAGCATGACGTAGAAGTCATGCGCATGGTGATAGAGGTATGCTGTCCTTCAATAATCAAGCTCTTTACTTTGTTTAGGATCAATATAAGCTTGTACAGAACATGGTCTTCACGAATACGGCGCCAGTTCGCGAGACTCCAGGCGTGTAACGCATGCGGCATGCCCCGGCGGCCAAGAAGTGCCAGTTCAAGGCTACCAACAAAACAACTATTCCAAGAAGAAAGCCACCGCTGAAACTGCTGATAACACTCTTTTTTACAGCTCATGAAAAGCATCTGTATAATTTTCTCTATTTACATATATATATTTCAAATGCCCTCTAACCCTATTTCTTTTCGAAAAAGCTACTGTTCCATCAAAAATCCACGTTCACTACCAGTTGTCGCAACTTAAAATCTTGAATATTGAAAATATTTTCTCGTGGGTTTACAGACCAACAAAATAATAACAATAAAAAACAACAAAGCTTCCATCTTTTTGAAAAAATACACCTCTACATGTTCTGTCTAAACAAAAATACATATGGCTTCATGCATTTGCTTCAGATAAAATAACTAAATTCAAAAAAGAATGATTCTAACAAAAATGTATTTTTTCTTATCAATGAAATCGCTTTCAGAAAGGGATATCAAAGAGCTCTGTGGCGATGAGTCGGATCGATCTACCTCAAAAAGAGAACAATCTCTTTCAAAAATTGATGAAGTGTTATGAGCAAAAGCAGTTCAAAAACGGACTTCGTCACGCCAAGGTTCGAAGTTCGTTCAGTCTTTTCAATCGAAGTTTCAATTTTCATCCTTGAAAATAGAAAAACATCGCGCGCGTCCTATCGCCTTTTGTATTTCGCGCCTCGGCGAGCCAATCAGTGGCTTTTCCAATAATTTCCTCCCATCAACAAATTAAACATTTTTTCAGGCGATTTTATCTAATCCGAAATGTACGGATCACGGAGAGACTCTTTCCATGAAGGGCTTGATTCTTTCGGCGATGAACAAGAGGGAAGAAGCATTGGAGCTGGCGAGAAAAGGGTTGAGCAAAAACTTTCGCTCGGGAACTTGTTGGCATGTTTACGGACTTGTCTTGCGGTCTGAGAAGAAGTATGAAGAGGCAATTAAGGTAAGTTAGCGTAAATTGCGCATATTTAATTGTGCCGTTGAATATCTCGTTATTACAGTCTACTTTCAGGCGTACTCAAACGCTGTAAAATGGGAAAACCGTAATCAACTCATTCTGAAAGATCTCAGCCATCTCCAGATTCAAATGCGCGATTACGAAGCCTTCAAGGTATTCTTCCCTTCTTCCTCCTTCAAATTATCTTCCTTGATTCCTAGAAATCCCGCCTAGACTTGTTGACACTTCGTCCTACTCTGCGCGCTTCCTGGATTGGTTTCGCCGTGGCTAATCACCTTCTCGGCGAGCTTGATACGGCATTTGATGTTCTTGAGGAATTCCGCACGGTGAGTACGCTGATTTAAAACATGGATTGTCCGGATAATTGTTGTTACATAAAAGTATTATAAAATAAATCAGTACAAATTATACAAGTTGTTAACGGCTGAACGAGCACGATTCGGTTGAAAATCTGAAATTAAAACTGATTTATTTCAGACTCAAAATAAAACTGAAGGACAACGAAGCAGGGACCACGATTCTGACTATGAGAACTCGGAGATTATCCTCTACCAAGCAAAGATACTTATCGAGCAAAAGAAGCACAAGCAAGCCGTTGAGTTTTTGGAGAAGAATACGGAAGAGATACTTGATGTGCCGCAATACCATGAAACCCTAGGAGATGTAAGTAGCTGTGGTTATTTTTTTCAGAAAACTTGAAGATAATACAAACTATCGAATTTTATAGCTTCGCCTTATTCTCGGAGAAAACGATCAAGCCGAGGAGCACTTCACTCTTCTTGTCCATCGAAATCCTGAAAAACGAGTCTACTACGAAAAACTTGCTCAAGCAGTCGAAGCGACTTCCGATCCCCTCCGTATTAACGAGTTTTACGATGCGATGGCGAACGCCTTTCCTCGTTCCAAAGTGAGTGTAGTAACATACCATCTTTCTTACATAACCGCTCTCTCTCTCTCCCTTATATAGATATATATTATATATTCGAAACTAGGTGACAGTCGGACAATTAATCTATTTTTACATTAGCTCCCGCTTCTTATCCCCTTGGAAATCGTCGATGGCGAGATCTTCAGCAAGCGTCTTCGTCACTACTTCAAATCATCCCTTCGAAAATGCCTTCCAAACATACATGTAACCCTCCGCCCAATTTACAACGACGCGACGAAACGCAATGAGCTCGAGCAGCTGGCTCTCTCCTTCCTTGCGCAGCTGGAGAATACGGAATCGATGGAAGACGGGGACGAGCGCGAGTCACCTGCATGTCTTGTCTGGCTCTACCACTTCCTCGCGCAGCACTTCGACTACTTGAAGGACTACGAGATGGCCTTACGCTATGTCAACCTTGCTTTGGAGCATACACCTACTATCACAGATCTGTATGTTACCAAAGGCAGGATATACAAGCACGCTGGACACATTCAATACGCTGCTGCATGCCTTGACGAAGCTCAGAGTCTCGGTATATCTACTGACAAACCATCATTTCTCAAATTTACAATTAGACACTGCCGATAGATATCTCAATTGCAAATGCTGTCGCTATCTTATCCGGGCCGGAGAAGTCGAAAAAGCCGAAAAAATGGCCGAACAGTTCACTAGAGAAAACACAACAGTTCAAGAAAACCTAAAAGAGATGCAAGTTCTTTGGTTCCAAATAGAGTGTGCTCAAGCCTATTACAGACAAGGTACAATCGTAGAAGACGTGATTTTATTTCAATATTTCATCAGGTAAATATGGTTTGGCACTTAGAAAATGTTGCGAAATCGAAAATGTCTTTGCCGATGTTACAGAGGATCAATTTGACTTCCACAACTATTGTATGAGAAAGATGACTCTAGGAGAGTACGTCGAAATGCTCAGATGGGAAGACTCCGTTCGGTAAGAATGACTTGCATCTCAATGGCTGTTATATGTCTGAATATAGAGAACAGAAATACTTCCGAGCAGCAGCCCTCATCGCGGTCAATATTTATATTCAAATTCACGATGGAAGCTGGAATCCTGAAACAGGAGGAAGCGCATCTGCCGAAGCGAATCTAAGCGAAGCGGAGTTGAAGAAACTCAAAAGCAAGAAAAAGAAAGGTAGACGTTCGTTTCTTTTCATTATTATGATGCAATATTATGTCTGTCTGAAATCCATATTCTCGTTCTTAGAAGCGCTAAAGAAAAAGAAGGAGGACGAGAAAAAGAAGAAAGAAGGCGCGAAGCGAAACGCAGAGCCTGTGAAAGAAGATCCCCTCGAACCGGAAAAGCTGCTCAAAGAGGCGCAAGAAAAGGCACTTGAGAAAGCAAAAGAATGGTGCCAGTGGCTTGAAACGCTGAGGTAATCGCTTTTCACCTGAGATTGTGTCTTTACAAACGAATTCCAGCCCCAATTGGCTCCCGGGACAAGTTGCTGCATATGAGCTAGCAAAGAGGCGTAAGCAGCCCTTCCAGCAGCTGAGAGCGGTTAAGCGGCTTATTAATCATCACGGACTAGACAACGCGGCCGTGCACTTCACTGTCTGCGACTGGATCAGCCAGGCAAAGCAGACAATTGACTCCGTTGAAGATGAAGTTGTCTCGAAAGTGCTAGCTGATGGACATGGCGAGATCCAGGCGCTTACAGGAGATGTAGCTTCTTATAACAAAAAGTATTTGACAGGTACTCTTCCTTGATTTCAGATCTTCGTAAGATATAATCGATTTTGGAAGTCTTCATTTATAACATCAAATATCTTTAGATAACAGATCATCATATCCTCATCGCCTCCAGGTCGCCCGCGTCGCCAAGATCGTCGAGAAATCGGACGACATCGAATCTATCATCGAAGGCGACTTTTCCGCCGGTACTATCGATGATTACAAAGAAGGAGTTGCCTTGTCCAAGAGCTCAAAATTGATTGAAGCTGCTAAATCCCTGTTCCCTCTTGCGATTGAGTTCGGAGCCGAATCGGATAATCCCCCTCGGTAAGTCATCTTTTCCGTTGGCTATTGGAATCAGGCTCCATTTAGAATGCTGAAGGAGTTCGACCAAAGCAACGGTCAAAAGAACGAAAAGTAATCTGTGAATGAGATCACGAATACCGTCTTCCTCACAAATGGCTTGCAAATTAGAATATTTTTAATATTTATTTAATTTCATATCAATAATGACTTGTGCATGAGTTAACACATGTGGGTTTACTTTTTTCTATCTGCCAACCAAACGCCACACAGAAGAACGCCTTGAAAGAACAAGCTACCAAGTGATTAGACAAAATTAAAAATCGCAACAATCTCCAGACTTTTTTTTAAAGATTATGAATCGGGTCGTAAGTCGGAAATTGAGTGGGTATCAAAAGCTAAGACCAAAGAAGAATGTCAAAGCAACAGGCGTAGGGATCAAAGTCAGTTTTATTGAAGAATTAAAAAAAAAAACGAAAAGCGTTTTTGATCCCCAAAGGAGCTGGTAGCGCCAAACAAACAACTCGGCTTTGTCAAGCCGAAAACGGGCTATCTTGAAGTCGAAACCGGACGGACCATCGGTGGCAAGAAAGAGATCAAAATCATCGAGTCCGACGAGATGCTCCAGATGCGCATGATCGAAATCAAGCGGGAAGAAACGTTCCAGAAGGTGCGCTGGTATTTGCCCATTTTTCTTTTCTTGGCATCGTCGTGGGTGTTTCTTGGCTTCAGTGACTCACAGATCAAACCCTCGGATGCGTATGTCGACTATTGGCAGGAAAAGAATCCGGAGAAGTCTTTGATTGAAATTGCTAAAGAACGATATCAACTGATGAAAGAATATTATAATGAAAATGTCAAATGATTCCTTTTGTCTAATTCAATCAGCTAATTTTATATTAATCACTTTTTATTTTTCAATTATTTAGAAAAAATGGTGGTGTATAATTTGTATATTTTGGGCAAAAACGGACAGTCGTTGTTCTACCGAGAGTGGCTAAGGGAACAGAGCTCGAACCTATCGAGGGATGAAGAGGACAAGCTTATGGTTGGCTTGCTCTTTTCTCTTTCAAATTTTGCGAGGAAAATGTCGAGTACGCCGGGAACTGGGGCCTTCAAGTCATTCAAGGTACACAGGACTTTCTTTCGTCTTACCAAAATTTAGACATCCAAATACCAACTGCACTACTGGGAAAGTCCGACTGGAATCAAGCTTGTGCTGAATACATCTACAGACGTCGAGCCTTGCCACGACCACTTGTCCACCCTCTACCACCACATATTTATCCAAACCGTAGTCAAAAATCCCCTTGTTCCGCTCACGGAGCCAATCAACTCTTCGTTATTTGTCTCTAAGCTGGATGCCTTCATAAAACAACAGACATTCTTTCAGGATTAGTGCTGCTTTGTTAAAATAACCATGTGCAATTTTTCAAATTTATCGCGCTTGTTTTCAAGTTCGTGGCGAGATTCTAGATCTATACCCTGTCTGTTTGTGCAAATCTTCATTTCTAATTATTATTCATCCGCCTGCCATCGTTGGATGTTCAGTCCTCATGACTACCTTAAGACTTACGGACGTGAGAAGTGGGATTCCCTGTTACAAACCATGTCTTTTCCACCAGGGGGACCCGCCAGTCAAGGACTGGGGTCACAGAACCCACCTCCTTCACAGCCAGCACAAGTAAGTTACCAAAATGTACGTAAAAACGTCTGGGTATAATGAACTCGATGTTTTCAATCTATCACGTGTTCAAAAAGGCTTAACTTCTAGATACATACAATTTATCAGGATATAATGATAAGGTTTTTCATAATAGATACTAGATATATATTTTTCACTGCTGCCAGTAAATATGTCGAAGAAAAAACGCTCTAAAAAGAAGAATGAAAATATTACTAAACAAAACGCTAAAAAGAGCACTAAACATGCCTCTAAAAAGCCCGTGGTCTGGTACTTGTACACGGGGATACACCCTTGGTTACAGAATCAGTTTAACATACAGCCTGCCAAATACGTTGACCTGAATACAGGAAATTCCGGTTTGCAGTTCTTCAATGAACAAGTGAAAACTGAGTATTCATCGCCACCTGTTATTTATACTCGTCCACACCCTACTCCTAAAATAGATTTTCTTCCCGCACCATTGCGCTACAAGGTTGTTTTCATGAAAAATATTTCCTTCTATCTTTATTTTCATAAATTTTCTTTTAGCTAACACCGCCCAATTCGCAAGCTCCATCACAAGCGCCATCAACGTTAACTAGCACGCCAAGTCCACAACAAAGTCCATTAGCTTCTTCAATTGCAATGGGGACCTCTTCGCTCTCGCTTTCTAGCTCCCTTCAGTCACACAATAGGTAAGATCCCGTTGAGATCGCTTCTATAAGCGGGTTTTTAGCTTGAGCCAACAAAGTCAAATGTCTGCTCCTCCAATGACCGCCCCATCAATAATGAGTGGCAATACGCAGCCAAATAATAATCTCATCGCCCCTTCCCTTTCTGCAAACCAGCCAAACCAATTCGAAATGCCCCCATCTAACTTCCAGCCACCTCAACAGCCTTTGCAGCCACCGCCAAGCTTGCAGAATCCACTTGGTAAGCGTTTCTTTTCGCTCAATACATACTCACGCTTATCGAAGGTCAACCCCAACCGCCTATGCATACACAGCCCAATCTTGGAGTTCTCGGAGGCTCTTTACCTCCTCTTACTTCCGAGCGGCCAATGAGCCTCGGATCATCCAGCATGGGATCAGCGAGCATCGGTCCTCCCGGATCTAGCATCAGCGGAATGTCAATGGGCCCGCCTAGCTCCATGGGACCAGGACCGATGGGGGGCAACCATGGTTTCCCACCAAACCCATCTCCTTCGATGTCTGTCGAGCGATTTCCTTCAGCAGCTCAGCCTCGACAAGGTATAATCAAAACTTTTATTTCCTGTCTCATACTCTATTAGGAGCTCTTGATGGATTCACAGCGCCACAGAGACCAGGACTTGGCAGCAGTGGCAAACAAATAGTGCTAAAAGCGAACTACTTCAAAGTCAACATTCCCAACGGCGATCTTCACCACTACGATGTCGACATTCGACCGGACAAGTGTCCTCGTCGTGTGAACCGGGAAATCATCGAAAATATGGTTGAAAACTTCAGAAATCAAATCTTCCAGGTAATTTATCCATTTTCAAATTAATTTCAACTGAACATATCTAGGACCGACGACCTGTATTTGATGGAAGACGCAATATGTACACCGCACAACCTCTTCCAATCGATCGACAGCGAGTTGAGCTCGATGTCACTCTTCCTGGAGAAGGTCGCGATCGAACTTTCCGAGTTGCTATCAAGGTAAAGTACTTGTTGTAGGACTTATTCTAATATTCTATCAGTGGGTCGCCAGAGTTTCTCTTTACTCGTTGAAACTTGCGCTCGATGGACGCCTTCATGGCATTCCCTTCGAAACTATCCAAGCTCTTGACGTTGTCATGCGCCACTTACCATCGATGAGATATGCTCCAGTCGGGCGGTCATTCTTCTCAGCTCCTGTTGGACAAACTCCACCACTCGGAGGCGGCCGAGAAGTCTGGTTTGGATTCCATCAAAGTATGCGCCCTAGCCAGTGGAAGATGATGTTGAACATTGATGTATCTGCTACTGCCTTCTACAGAGCACAGTCTGTCATTGACTTCATGTGCGAAGTGCTCGATACTCCACGAGATGAACTTCGCCAGTCGAGAGGCCTTACTGACTCTCAGCGTGTCAAATTCACCAAAGAAATCAAGGGACTCAAAGTTGAAATCACCCATTGTGGCCAGATGCGAAGAAAGTACAGAGTTTGCAACGTGACTAGACGACCTGCAAGCCATCAGGTACTTTCATATACGATTATGTCTTTCTCATTTTTCATAGACATTCCCACTTATGCTCGACTCCGGACAAACCATTGAATGCACCGTGTCTCGATACTTTCAAGAGCGTCATAACCGGGTAAGCAAAAATTTAGTTGAAACTTTTTTAACATTACAAGGTTCTTGAATATCCCTTCCTGCCATGCCTTCAAGTGGGCCAAGAGCAAAAGCATACCTACTTGCCCATTGAAGTCTGCAACATTGTCGCCGGTCAGCGATGCATCAAAAAATTGACAGACTCTCAGACTTCTACAATGATCAAAGCCACCGCCAGGTTAGCTGATTGAATAGCGACTGATTATTAATTTATCCTATCAGATCTGCCCCTGATCGAGAGCGCGAGATTACAGACCTCGTTTCCAATGCAGGATTCAATAATGATCCCTACGTTCGAGAGTTTGGCATCGAAGTTATCGATGTAATGACAGAAGTACGAGGACGCGTCCTCCCCGCCCCTAGACTCCAGTACGGTGGCGTCAATAGGACACAGCTCCAGGTTCAGGTAAAAGTTGGAAACTAGGTCTTGCTGATCATTTATTATTCAGGCGATTCCGAACCAAGGTGTCTGGGACATGCGAGGCAAGCAATTCCACACTGGTATTGAAATCAACGTCTGGGCAATCGCGTGCTTTGCTCACCAACGCCAGTGTCCAGAAAACAGCATCCGAAATTTCACTCGCTCGTTGCAACGCATTTCAGAGGATGCTGGTATGCCGATCCGATCTGGACCAGTTTTCTGTAGATACGCTCAAGGTAATTTATTGTATTGGATGCATAGAGGACTACCGAAAATATTTAGGATCTGACCAAGTTGAGCCGATGTTCAAGTATCTGATGCAAGAATTCCGCAACCTCCAGCTCATCGTCGTTGTCCTCCCCGGCAAGACGCCCGTTTACGCCGAAGTCAAGCGCGTCGGAGACACCTGCCTTGGCATTGCCACACAGTGTGTCCAAGTCAAGAACGTCAACAAGACCTCGCCGCAGACACTATCTAACCTTTGCCTCAAAATCAACGTCAAACTTGGTGGAATCAACAACATTCTGGTGCCGAACATGCGCCCAAAGATCTTCCAGGAGCCCGTTATCTTCATTGGCGCGGATGTGACCCATCCACCAGCCGGAGGTTTGTGTCGTGTTATAGTTAATCATGCTCACAAAAGGTTTAGACAAGCGCAAACCATCAATCGCTGCGGTTGTTGCGTCTATGGACGGTCATCCGTCTCGATACTGCGCCGCAGTACGAGTTCAAAAGCACAGACAAGAAGTCATCGACGATCTTGCTAATATGGTCAAGGAGCTAATGATTCAGTTCTACAAGAACACTCGCTACAAGCCTGTGAGAATCATCGTCTACCGGTAATTAAAAATTGCGAATGGCCCACTTTTACGAATTTATTAGCGATGGAGTTTCCGAAGGTCAGTTCCAAACTGTTCTTGCTCACGAGTTGCGCGCCATTCGCGAAGCTTGCGTCAAGCTTGAGCCATCTTACCAGCCCGGTATTACCTTCGTCGTTGTTCAAAAACGCCATCACACTCGGTAAGTGGAACTGATTACAAACAACCCAAAATCTCTTTTTAGACTTTTCTGCAAGAACAAAGACGACAAAATTGGCAAGTCTGGAAACATTCCTGCCGGTACTACTGTCGATGTTGGAATCTGTCACCCAACAGAGTTCGATTTCTATCTTTGCTCACATGCTGGTATCCAGGTATAAATATAGTTCAAAGATAAGGCCGCTAAAAATGATAAGGGAACCTCACGACCATCGCACTATCATGTTCTATGGGACGATAACAATTTCACCGCTGATGAGCTCCAAGTGTTGACCTATCAGGTATGTCTCAAGTTGAAATCATTGAGGACTAACACCGATTTTAGTTGTGCCACACATATGTTCGCTGCACACGATCAGTGTCCATCCCCGCGCCAGCTTACTACGCTCACTTGGTTGCCTTCCGCGCGCGCTACCACTTGGTCGACCGTGATCAGGACTCCGGCGAGGGCTCGATGATGTCAAGTGTCAACTCGCTCAACGACGCGGGCTCCCACTATCAAGCGATGGCCTCCGCTGTACTCGTCCACAGCAACACGAAAGGCACCATGTACTTCGCCTAAAACGATCATCACAAACACTTGTTGCTTTCTATACTTTTTTCTCTCGCCTGTTCCTTGTTTATCTCTTTTATAGCTGCACCGGGTTACTTTTTGTCCTTTTTTCGCGCGCCCGGGCGCTTTCCGGATGTGAAATCATATTACTTTTTCCGTCGATAATAATTTTTGTAATGCGCCTAAAATTATGCCTCAAAACAGCCGTCGCGAATTTTTTACCAAAAAAACGTTTCTGTTCAACAATTTAACACCGAGCAGTTTTCTTACATTGAACCGCGTTAACAAACACTACTAAAAAGCCAAGGCCACAAACGTTCTGACAAAGGAATAAAATATATTTTTGTTCATATTTTATCTTGACACCTGGTTTCGCCTCTTCATATCGTATCGAAATACCCATCCCGTGTCCTGTTTTTATAACGCTTTACAAATGTTATGCTCTACAAATTTTAACGGTCAAATACTAGCATCAAACAAAATCATCGTGATTCTCCAATACTCTAGGGTCGTTTCTGTGAAGCCTAGAATATGAAAAATACTTAATACTTGTTCCTGTAGTATCCACGAACCTGATCATCAACTAGGATCGCCTATTATCTCCTATTTTGAATGTCAAATCAGCATATAAAGGTGTTAAAAACACCCCGTGGTGGGGAAAAGGTCAAGATATCTAGCCATCAAATGATCTCATAGGAACGTTTTCAGCTGGATATTATTCATTTGTGTCTGTTCCTGTTTGATCAGATGAGATTTTCCCCGAAATTGTGTTCCTACTTCTCATTTTTTCCTCCTCGTTAACGGCAGTCTGACCGTGAGTAAAAAAAACGAAAGCTTATATTTACTATTTTTACTTTCTCTCCCGTCGCAAGAGCTTGAAACCGCACAAAAAAATGGTCACAAATACTCAAAAGTAAATGCAGCAAATGGTACCACCATCTAAACATCAACCTGCTTAAGTCCCAATCACTCAGAGCCAATCACTCTTTATACTTAAAGTCCTTTCTTCGCTGGCCACTTGATGTCGAGCTGTAACAAAAAAATAACGCAGTTGAGGTCTTTTTTAAATCCGTCTTCATTCCGACCAGGTCATCATTAATAAAAAACCACTTTACTCAATCTATCTTCATTATTTTAATTGATACGAAAAAAACCTAATTTGCCTATAAAAAGCTCCAAACTACTTCTACTACTTTCTGTTAGGCTCGGCCCCTTGGGAGAGTTTTCTATCTGACTAACTTCTTGGCCACCCGAAAAGTCCACCCCCTATTCTTTGAAATCTCGGTTGAAAAAGTTGCTGAACCCAGTTTTTAATCAATAGCCTTTTCGCTGGCCGTCCGACGTCAACCTCAAATGGCTACCTAATAGTCCTTTTTTCCCGAATTTTACCTTACCTTTGTTATTCCTTAATTTTGGCCTTAGTACAACTGAACACTCTTCACCTTAAAACACACTGTTACCAACACACAGTCCCTCTTGAACTGCGCCCGAGCTTGAATTGAAAAACAACTTTTAATGTTACAACCAATAATTACACCTACGCCCGAGTATGTTCCATTACCCACCTGAACACCATCATTTTTAGGTGATCGATCTTTCTGCTCATTTTCAATTTTTGATCTTTGCCAAAGACACAATAAAAAACCTTTTGCTGTATTCTCACGGGTCTCCCTGATGTCTAGCGCTGGTCCCAAAAGTTCCACAAACTTCGGTTCCGTATTTTTCGTTCCTTATTTTTATCGCTGAAAATCTTTCTGTACTACTAATCATCTGATATAACCGTGAAACAAGATGCGCACACACACACATAAGAACACTCTCACACTTTTACATGCTTGTTTTTGCAAAAATATATAAATATATAAGAAAATAAATAAGCTTCAAATTCTGAATTCGGTGATTTTCTGAGCTTGAGTCTATCGCTCTCATTCTTTTTTCTTTCTTCATTATATATCTAGCCTATACATTGATGCAAACAGGAGTCACTCTTGAATTACTATTAGCAAATCATGCAAAAAAAATCAACGAAAATCTTCATCAAAACGAGTTTTATTATATTTACAAGATTATTTAATTTTCCTTGTTACAATTACGCATGCATTGGCAGAAAATAAAGCTAGATGAAAAGGTGATTTGCAGCAAAAAGTTTCATGTTCTTCAGCTTGTGAAATTCCTTTTGAGGTAAAATGAGTCCATGTCCACAAATCAATTCGATTCAATGCCGGGACTTTTTGTTACTTGAACGGATGACAGACCACATTGCAGGCAATTTTGTTAAACAAAATCAGACCCACATTTAACGATCCATTTATCAGTTTCATCCGCGGAATTTTCCACAGTTATTATCATAAAGCATTAAAGAAAACTAAACCCGCTAACCTCCGATGATATCGCACAGACCGAGTTTCTATTTGACCGATTTGTTCCTTGATCACCTACTATGCTCGCAAGCTCGTCAAAGCTCCTCCTTGATTTAGCAGCTTTATCTTCTCTTACCTTATTTTTGCCCCTTATTGACTATTGCTCAACCTGTCTACCGCTGATCTTCTTTTACCGACTTTAAACAGTAGCTATACTCATTTTAACATCGTAAACTTGTCTGATTTTTACCGAGTACAAATCTCACTCAAACGCACTACTCTTTTATTTAACCATTTACTTCGATTTTCATTATTATTTACAGAGTTGTTTTAGGCTTTTCCAATTTTCCTTATTTTATCCGCTTATATGATATTTCCACCGATTGTGTTTCTTTTATCTCTGCATTTTTTACAAATTCTGCGCGTTTAAGTTCTTCACGTAAACCGAGAATGAAACGAACTTAACCTTCCAATCGTCGACAATATATTTTGTAACAATTTGGTTTAATTTCATGTGACTCTAATGCAAATAAATTTAGAAGGTAATTCACTATTACATTGAAAGCAATCAACCCAAACGGTGGGACGAGCTTCGGCTCCGACGTACCAAGGTATCTTTATATCTGATTTCTTTTTTCTTATATTTTTAGTTATTACCTCGACCCTTCTTTTGAACAGAGCATGCACTCGTCCAAATTTGACTTCAATAATAACGCGTCGGTAAGACTCTCTTCCACAATTATTCTATTAAAAACATGGTTAAACAGTCGTCCAACGATGAGTCCCCACCAGTCTCAACTCGATTCAACAATGGCTCGCCCGACTTGAAGTCGCTGCCTTCTTTCTATCCGGGAGACCATCCAATCTCCCCCGTCGGCCACCCATCTTCTCTATCAGTGGGATCGCATCATCCTGATCGATTCTCTGGAGGCACAGCAACAACTCGGAATGAACAGTTTCCTCCTCCATTTCGCCCCGATATCGGCACTCATGGACGGGCTATAATGCTCAAGTCGAACTACTTCAAAGTCGATATCCCCAACTCTGACCTGCATCACTACGATATCGATATTAAACCCGACAAGTGCCCGCGCCGAGTAAATAGAGAGATCGTGGAAATGATGGTTGAGAACTACAGGAACCAAATCTTTCAAGACAGACGGCCTGTCTTCGATGGAAGAAGGAACATGTACACAGCGCAGCCCTTGCCAATCGACAAACAAAAAGTGGAGTTAGATATCAGTCTTCCTGGTGATGGAAGAGAAAGAGTTTTCAAAGTGTCAATCAAATGGGTAGCGAGGGTTTCGCTTTTCTCATTGCAACTAGCTTTGGGAGGCCAAATCCATGGGATTCCATTTGAGACAATTCAAGCACTGGATGTCGTCATGCGTCATTTGCCTTCGATGAGGTACTCTCCTGTCGGAAGATCGTTTTTCTCAGCCCCTGCGAATGGGATCGGCAGATCCCTCGGTGGTGGGCGAGAAGTGTGGTTTGGTTTTCACCAGAGCATGCGCCCTAGTCAGTGGAAGATGATGCTCAACATTGACGTTTCTGCCACTGCTTTCTATCGCGCTCAATCGGTTGTTGATTTTCTCTGTGAGGTTCTTGAAATCTCCAGGAATGAGCTGTACCACGCTGGGGGTCTCTCTGACTCCCATCGAGTCAAGTTTATGAAGGAAATCAAGGGGTTGAAGATCGAAATCACTCATTGCGGCTCTATGCGAAGAAAATACCGCGTCTGCAACGTCACTCGCCGGCCTGCTAGTCACCAGACATTTCCACTCGTGTTACCCGAGAACGAACAGACAATCGAATGCACCGTTGCACGTTACTTTCAAGAACGGCATAATTACACGCTAAAGTTCCCCTTTCTTCCATGTCTCCAAGTTGGTCAGGAGCAAAAGCACACTTATCTTCCACTGGAAGTTTGCAACATTGTTCAAGGCCAACGGTGCATCAAAAAGCTGACTGACTCGCAGACATCAACGATGATAAAAGAAACCGCGCGCACTGCGCCAGAGCGTGAGAGGGAAATCTCCAATCTTGTCAAGAAAGCAGGATTCAACAATGATCCATATGTTCGTGAGTTCGGAATACAAGTTATCGATGAGATGACGGAAATACGAGGCCGCGTCCTTCCCCCGCCAAGACTCCAATATGGTGGAAATAATCGAAATAATATCCAAGCAACGCCAAACGGAGGAGTCTGGGACATGAGAGGGAAACAGTTTCATACTGGAATCGAGGTCAATGTCTGGGCGATTGCGTGCTTCGCCCATCAAAAACAATGCGCGGAGCAAAAGTAATAATTTATCAGCTCTCACTTTTTAGTAAAGTTTTAGCTTGCGAATGTTCATTAAAAAGCTCCAGCAAATATCTGAAGACGCTGGAATGCCCATTCGATCTGGCCCCGTTTTCTGCCAATTCGCACAGGGTTCAGATCAAGTCGAGCCGATCATGAAGTTCTTGATGAATCGGTATCCCAATCTTCAACTGATCATGGTCGTCCTTCCCGGTCGAACACCCGTTTACGCTGAAGTCAAGCGTGTTGGCGATACGCTCCTTGGAATCGCTACCCAATGTGTTCAAGTAAAAAACGTGACTAAAGTCACAACCCAGACGCTGTCCAATCTGTGCCTCAAGATCAACGTAAAACTAGGCGGCATCAACAACATCCTGGCTCCAAATGCGCGTCCACGAGTTTTCAACGAGCCCGTCATTTTCATAGGAGCTGATGTCACTCACCCACCTGCTGGAGGTAACGAATTAATCAAATAGGATGCTAAGTTTATTCAAAAAAGATCGTCGCAAACCATCGATCGCTGCTGTTGTAGCGTCAATTGACGCGCATCCAAGCCGCTATTGCGCTTCTGTTCGAGTTCAACGCCACCGTCAAGAGTCCATCGAAGACTTAGCGACCATGGTCAAAGATCTAATGCTCGAGTTTTATAAAGCGACGACTTACAAGCCCGTGAGAATTATTGTATACCGGTTAGGCTCGGCTTTTATTCAATTTTCTTGACAAAAACAATTCAGCGGAGGAGTCTCCGAGGGACAATTCCAAGCTGTTCTCACACGAGAGCTGAAAGCGATCAGAGAAGCGTGTGTCAAGCTAGAAGATAATTATCAGCCTGGAATCACTTACGTCGTTGTTCAAAAGCGCCATCATACTAGGTTATTAAATAAGCTATCGCTGATAAAGAAATTAAAATGAGAATTTAGGCTCTTTTGCCGCCAGTCAAGCGACAAATGTGGAAAGAGTGGAAATATTCCAGGTTAGGAAGAGCATTAAACGCACAGCTAACTTATTATTTCTTATAAAGCTGGAACTACAGTAGATATGGGAATTTGTCACCCAACAGAGTTCGACTTCTACCTTTGTTCCCACGCAGGAATTCAGGTTTGATCGATTTTTTACTCAATCAAGGTGTGAAAATATTTCTAGGGAACATCAAGACCATCTCATTATCATGTTCTTTGGGACGACAATGAATTTTCAGCCGACGAGCTGCAAAATCTTACCTACCAGGTTTTCATTTCTCGTTGAAAAAAAAAAGATTATTTCTGTAGCTATGCCATACTTACGTCCGATGCACTCGATCTGTGTCTATTCCGGCGCCGGCTTACTACGCGCATCTGGTGGCTTACCGCGCGCGCTATCACCTCGTCGACAAAGATTACGACTCTGGCGAGGGTTCCCTCATCTCCGGCACCTCTTCTCGCGACGTGACCGACATCAGTCAATACCAATCGATGGCCAAAGCAATTCAAGTTCACCAAAACACGTTTGGCTCAATGTACTTTGCTTAAAGCATCCCTTCCCAAAAAAGAGTACCAACTCATGAAATTATATGCACAAATGTATCCTCCTTACGCAACCCTCTTTTCACAGTGATCTTTTGCCAGAAGATAATTTCACCCAACCAACCAAGGGCTGTCTCTTGAGCTGTACTATCGTTACACAAAAAGTTCATTCTAGCCACTTAAAACCTAAACTCTATTATCAACAGAAAACGTCTCCCAAATGCTCCCCCCTACTTCGCCCATATACAAAAATGTGCTACTTCTGCTTTATTCTTATTTTTCCTTGACCTTTTTGGTTGCGCAAACCCCGCAAATGCGCGCTTCGAACTTGGAGTTTATTTTGAATAGTTCGGACGTGTGAAACACAGTCGGGTTTGTCGGATAATGCCCAGAACGGTGGCCATCTTGTGATGGATTCGCAAAATCGAGAGAATCAAAGAGTGCGATTCTGGCCTTATCCGACATGCTTTCTCTTTGTTGTCAGCTAACATCTCTAAATTTTAACCTTCTTTACTGTCATTGTGTGCAGTACAATATTCAGCAGTAGCATTATACATCTATTCAGTGTACTTTTCAATCGGTGTTTCTCGTTTTCAGCCTAGTTCTGCTATCAATCTAATCCCTCTTTTACCAATTTTTCTATCTTTACTAAACCAATGTCTTCTACTTCACCAACTTTACTTTCAGTTTTCTCCAGCTTACAGTACTAATACGCTTTGCCTTCCTTTTCAACCCTTTTTCGTTGTCACTTCTATTATCAACAAGTGTTTCTCTTCCGGAGCTGATCCCCATTCATTATTTCTTTCAACGTAGCTTCTCTTACTTCAGAAACTTATGTTTATGAAACGCTCGTTTTTAAGAATTTCCCTGACGTTTTCATAAAAAAGAATGGATCCGGCGCTGGGAGCCGCGTCGCCCATGTCAGGTGGCAACAATCAGGCCCCCGGTTTAGCCGCCCTTCCGAAACGCGAAGAGATTCCTTCAAGTCGAAGTTCGATGGCCGATTCTGCCTCCGAAATGTCCGAAAGCGACACTGACGCAATGTCCTTATCAGGTAGCCTACTAGAACCTGCTCGCGAACCGGATTTTTAAGGCATTTCAGGATTCTCTGACTACAATCGCGGCTCGACAAGGCAAAGAACGATCATTGAGGAGCAATCTCAGCGGATAAATACGATGGCACAGGAGAATCGAGTGATGAAAATTGAAATCGACAAATACAAGATCCAAGTCGGAGCTCTCCAGGAAGAAATAAGAAGACTCCGACAAGCGTCCGTCAATATTCAAGCGCGCGCAGAGCAGGAGGAGGAATACATCTCCAACACGCTTTTGAAAAAGATTGAAGAGCTCAAAAAGGAAAAGGTAGATCAAAAAGCGCTCATTTTTATCTATGCTACATTTCTAGGAAACGCTAGCAAATTATTACGAGAAGGAAGAAGAATTCTTGACAAATCAGCTCAGCAAGAAACTTAACCACCTTCGACACGAAAAGTGCAATTTAGAGGTATTTTCCTGAACCCTTTTTCCCTCTAAATTTGATTTTCAGAGAACCCTAGAACGCGAGCAAGAATATCAAGTCAATAAGCTCATGAAAAGAATCGAAAGAATGGAGCGGGAAGCTCAAACGAAGCATACTTCCTTGGATCAGGTAAAACAAGGTAGAAAAAACTCAACGAATAAGATCTGTTTCAGCTTCGCCGAGAAAAAGTAGAGCTAGAAAATACTCTCGAGCGAGAGCAAGAAGCTCTAGTCAATCGGCTCTGGAAAAAGCTTGAGCGGCTTGAGACCGAGAAGAAGCACCTTCAAGCAAAGATTAATGAAAAGTAAGTCGTTCTGTTCTTACAGAGCTTACATAGTATTCAGGCATGCTTCCGGTACCCAAGTGGAGCAACCAAGCAGCAACCCCCGCCCAGTTGTAAAGAACGACAATTCAGAAAAAGTAGAATCACATGTAAAACACCTAAAACGAGAAGTCGACCGGCTACGCAAGCAGCTCTTTCAATCAACCCACGAAAGTAAAGTTTCTTTTTATCGTTTCAAATAATTAATTTCTATTTAGGTTCTGCGCAAATGCGCTCGATGGAGACAGAAGAGAGGCAGCTCCGAGAGAAGAATATGCATCTTCAGAGAAAATTGCAACAAGAGATCGAGCGGCGCGAAGCACTCTCCCGTCATCTTTCTGAGTCTGAGTCCAGTCTCGAGTTGGAGGCTGATGAGCGGTAAGAAACAGCCGTTTTAGTACACCTTGTTTAACATTGCGAAATCCTAGTTATTTTCAAAACGACTTGGCGTACACTCGCGGTCGTCACTCGCCTGGCCCGTACAGTTCCATCCACCCAGCCACAGTTTCTTCCGTTTCTTCAAGTTCATCCGGGTTTGTCCAGACATCAAGCTCGGCTTTCACGACACCGGTCAGTCCTTATCGAAGCAACAACCATCAAAACAACGCCATTCCACAGGTATTCCAATATGACAGCAGAAGACCCCTTTTTATTTGATTTCTAGCGATCTTCCCGTTCTGTAACGACCCCGGACCGGTTTGTAAAGCCGAGTCCCCCACCAAGCCCAGGTCAACAACGCTTAAAAGACTACTAATTAATCACACGTCATGAAACTTTCAAGAAGAAAACTGAACAACAGAAAACTACAGATAACGACCTTACTGTGCATCAAGAGACATCCTTTTTTACTTTTATCTTCTCCTAGGAAACTTCACCTAAACTACTGGTAGATAATTTCAATAAAATAAATGGACGTCAATAATAAACCAATGCCTTCAAGCGTGGAAAATTTTTCGTTTCACGATTGATGCTATCTTTGTGTCTCTTCCTCGTTTTATCTTCAAAAGCATCTAACAAACAACTAGCTTTTGGCCAGTTTTACGCAAAAACGGTCAGTCGAAATATTGCAAAACAGAAGTAAGAGCTTTATTTTTAAGAAAATTTTTGAAAGATATGAGACTGGAGGAATTTGACGTGAGGAAAAAGATATCCAAAGGAGCATTCGGTGATGGTATGACAACGGTTTTCATTAAAAATAAGAGAGGTTGATTTTTTTAAAGTTTACCTTGCGAAGCACAACGGACAGTACTATGCTCTGAAAGCAATCGACAAGGACAACATCTACCGAAAGAATATGCTGAATGAGATTGTCGCTGAAAAAGACATTCTATCACAGTTGTCAGCGCCGTTTGTGGTCCAAATGACTTACTGTTTCCAGTCGACGAATTTGATCTACTTTGCCATGGAGTATTGCTGCGGTGGAGACTTACAGGGCCTTCTCAAAGGAGTTCAATATTTTGAAGAGCCAGAGGTATTTTATCTTTTTTTTTTATATAAAAAATAACGGAACTCAGGCCGTGTATTACATAACACAAATCGCAGTCGGACTACGTTTTCTCCACGAGCGCGGTATCATCCACCGCGATCTCAAACCAGCGAATATTCTGTTAACGGCAAACGGCACGGTCAAATTGTCTGATTTCGGTTTGGCGGCCAAGTCGACCCAATACCGCAGGCGGAAAGTCTTTGGAACACCTGGTAATACCTCATCAGTTTTAGCATCTCACCAAACCGAAATTAGGACAAGTGAGATCTTTCAAACAGAGACTCATTCTACGCGGAGTGTTACCAGAGAAAACACCAGCGCTGATCGGTAAAACAAGAACACAACATGCTGGCGGAGACGGGCCTCCTATCCCTTTGGAAATGGGCTCGAGCGACGAAGAGGCAGACTCAAAGGATCCTTTTTCGGAAGACAACATGATTGTATCGAAAGAAGGAACGCCAAAAACACCTGTTTCCGCTGGCAGACGCTCCACCGGCGACAACATGAGCTCGACAACTCCCAGCAGACATATGCGTCGTCTGAGCTCCGCTACAAAGGTCGACATGTGCGAGTACACGCCTTCGAAGATGGTCGGTAGTCCAAACTACATGTCCCCGGAGCTAGTGCAGGATCATAAAGTTTGTTCGATGAGTGACTGCTGGTCACTTGGTGCTGTTTTATTTGAGTTTTGTCTTGGCTTGCCTCCGTTTTACTCAGACACAGTTGATGAGGTAAGCTTTGCGTTTTCGTCTTATCTTTTATATAAATTTAGGTCTTTGATAAAGTCAAAAAAGGCGATGTGGATTGGGAAGAGGCGAGCGAGTTCTTGAGCGAGCAGATGAAAAATCTTCTACAAAAGCTTCTACAACTGACGCCGAACGATCGTCTCTCAGCGGGTGAAATTCTACAACATCCAGTCATCAATGAGTATTTTGGCGAGAGATCAACACTCGAAGAAACGATTCAAAAAGTCAAGGATGCTGAACCACCTGTAACGCCGGAATTAGACGACCCAGAGGATCTTTTGTACTTTCAATGATCTAAATTTAAGTGCACCTGAATTTCTTTACTATTCACATTCAATGGTACTTCCACATTCCTCTATCGTCACACTATCAACTTGCCTTCGTCTTCGAGTTTACTTAAAGCTTTATTTTTTAAGAAAATTATGGAATCGGTAGTTGAACGGTGTAAGAGAGAGACACATAAGTTCAAGAAATTGTACGACTTCGAATCGGCATACTGGTGGGCAGAGAAATGGTTCTCCTCGTTATTGAGCGATGATGAGACTTCTTCGAATGCCAAGAATTTGAACTTGTTTGATTCAAAATGGGTTAACTTTCCAAGTAAGGAAAATCATCCTTTCGTTTCGATAACTTTTTCCTAGACAATGTAATCGACTCGTCATTGATGGAGCCGCTGGAGGAAATGATCAGCTGTTTGATTCACAATTTTGAGTTCGCTCGAGCTGTTCATTTCATCAAGACCAACGGGCTGCACATCAATTCCAAGACCTTCTTCTTGCTCCTTCTTCACTGCCAAGTGCAGCTTCGCGATTGGAATAACGCAGAACAAACTCTCATCGACTACGATGACAGACTGGTTGGCAAAGCTGATCTGACGAATCTGACAGCATCAGAAGATCCCCAGCAGGCCAGAATCGCCCATTTGAAAGGAGTGGTTTTCAACGCGCTAGAGAAACGAGAACTGGCAGTCGACGAGTTTAAATTCAGTGTCAAATCGGACGCAACGGCTGTTTCGAGCTTATTGACACTGGCGAATAGAAAGATGATGCCGGAGAAAGAAGCTCAGTGTTTTATCGAAGACCTGTTTTCCGATCAGAAGGAAGGAGAGTTGAGAAATGTGTATGAAATGCATTTGACGCCGACCGAGTATACTCAGAAAGTAAATCAAAAAGAAAATCCACTATCGAATATGTGTTCTATAGGTATTTCTGATTGGTAAAATATTGTTTTCAAAAAATATTCAGAGAATCTGATTTGGCAAGTAGAAGATCAGATGTCAAAATTTAACAACGACACCGCTTTACGGTTAGTTTTCAAAAACCCTGATCTGATAATATAAAATTGAAGGCTCTCTTCAAAACTTATGAAGATTGATCCTTACGACGAGCGAATTCTTCTCAATCACATAGGCCTGCTTGCAGAGTCAGACCAGTCCAATGAGCTGTATAAACTTGGGCATTTATTGATCGGACTTGATCCAGACAAATGGATCGGTTGGTATTGCGCGGGATGCTATTACATGGTCGTGAAGAAACATATGAAAGCTATTGATATGCTTCGAAAGGCGCTGACAAAGGACCCGAATTTTGGGCATGCCTATCTAGCACTCGGGCATGTTTTCAGGTAGGAATATTAGTTCAAAGTCACTTCTATCATCATCTAGCGAGGAAAAAGAACATGATCAAGCGATGAACTCCTACCTCTCCGCCCAAAGAGTGATGAGGGGCTCGGCGTTGCCTGATTTATATGTGAGCGTGACCTACAGATCAATAGGAAATTATGAAGATGCACATTCATTCATCAAACAGGCCTACAATTGTGAGCCACAGAATCCACTGGTGCTTCATGAATACGGAACGAATCTGATAAAGCTGGAAGATTATGAGGATGCGACCAAGTTTATGAATATGGCGCTGAATATTCTCATGCAGAACGCTCGACGCAACCGACAAACTGAATGTAAAATCTGTTTCCTGAATCTTTTTATGAAATTTTTTAGTGTCTCCGAAATGGGCTCCATTGCTCTTTAACCTCGGCACTGCCTTACGCCACAAGGGAGATTTCAACGAAGCGATAGAACTGCATAAGCGAGCACTTATCCTCAGCTCCAATTCTGCCGAAGCGCATATCATTCTAGCCACCTCGCTCTTTGCCGATAATTTATTCGAGTCAGTCGAGCAGCTTCAAAACGCAATGACTTACAATCGCCAGGATTCATTTACGAACGATATTTTGACAAGAGTGATGAATGAACTTGGTAAAGAAGACCATTCGGTGCTGTTTGAAGATTCCAGTGATGAAGAAGACGAGCAAATAAAACCGCTTCCTTCGCAGCAGGATGTTCAGCAATTCGTAACTCCTCAAAATCGACCGAGACTGCAGGTAGAAAATAACTATCTTTGATTTAAAAAATTATGCGCTCCTAGTCGACTCCTCGAGAGTTCCAGTTCAATGTTGATGATTCATTCGATATGAGTATCGACGAAGATTCAAACATGGAGGATGGCGAGCGACTCGACAACTCCGGCGATTTAGACGCGTCTGACGATACATTGCCTCTTTAGAAGAAACAAAAATGAATACACTCACTGGCACATTTAACATGTTAAACACACATTTCCTTCAATTCAGTTCAAAAACTGCCAAAATACACTTTTTTACAATCTAAACTCACGAATTTTATGCAGAACATGAACTTGTCGAGCAGTCGATTCGCAAAAACGCTTCTTTCTTACAGACTTCAAAGAAGCCTTCATGTCATCTCGCAGTTTATTCCTCCTTCGAGCAGTGAAGTAACTAAATCGGATTTATACGTATCGACACAAGCAGATATAACGAGGAGATATTTCGAAGCTTCTGGTAGAAAAGCGCAGTTGAAAATGTTCTCCATCGACGGAATTCCGGCCAGTTTCGCGGATCACATGAAAGAGCTGTGTATCGAGGGAGTCCCTGAAGAGCCCGCTTTGAATTTTGAAAAAGTTATCCGGTGCGCGCATTTAAAATGATAAAAAAGATTAATATTTTCCTAGTGTTTTTGATGACCTAAACCAAAAAGGCTTCATCAAAAGAAAGAAGAGGCTCCACTGGGTAGACTCTGGGAATCGTCGATTTACAAACCCCGTCAGTAAGAAATCCACGGCTCAAGTTCTCGATGGCCATGGCTGTCGCTTGCAAGTTTATCGATATAATTATTTTCTTCTGGACGGAGACGAAGCTATTCAAGTGTTGAATATCTTCCCAGAGGAGATGTTGACGGAAGGATTCTTGAAGATTCATTCGAAGAATGTAAAATGTGGGCATTTAATTGGAAGAACGCTCGTAAATCCAGCAGGGCGAGAGCTCCAACTGATTGCGGATGACTCGCTGGAGATAACTGGAGATCCCGTTTCTGTCAGAGATCCTAACTCAATCGAGGTAATTTTCTGCAAGGAACGACTTGCTTTCACAATATTTTAAGCCATTCTGTCCTTATAAATCAACGATTTCCAATGAAGACTCGGATTTTTCGGGATGTCAAAGCGTGATTTCACCGAATTTATTCAAGAACAAGGGTCAAAAGAAAATACGGAGTGGAAGTACCGTGCGTGTCCTGATTCGGGCGAATGTCTGCGTCCACAAATCGGTGACGCTGTTCTTTTGTCTTTCAACGAGTCAGTGCGGAATATCTCTCAGCCGGATGGATTTCTCAAGATTCCTAATTGCTCGAATCTCTTCTTTTCTGACGAGTTTATCTCCGCTTCTTGCATATACGACGGCAACGGGATTTTCTCGGCGGATCCAAAGGTGGTTGATCTTACTCGGATATTGAATTCTACAGAACGAGGAACACGTGATCTTGCTGAATCTGATAAAACAAGAACAATTAAAGTGATCAACGACAACTTCGAAGTGCTCGAGGATCAGAAAGAAATCTGCAGATGGCTCATGTTTTCTGACGTATCAAATAAATTCGATGAAATGGATTCGAACTATAAACCTATTGAACCAATCGAAAAACTAACAAAGCTGCAAAATCAAATCAGAAAAGTATGCAAGTTGATTGAGAAGATACATCAAAATCACGGAGAATGTAGCGCTGACTCTGCTCATTTGGGCGGACTCGACAAGTTGTTCATGGCAAGATTCGTTCAAATGGCTGACAATCTTCATAATTCTGTCGAGGAAAATAACTTTGATAACTTCACCAACGAATTAGCGAACTTCTGGTTCAAAAGCATTTCTTGGAGAAACAAGGGTTACAAAGACTACGCAATACCGCTGATGTCGAAACCAAACGATGCAAGTAGAGCAGTTTTCCATCAATTTGCTTCCGTCGTGGATAATTATTTGCGATTTTTACGTCTTATTCTTCCTTCTTTCGCTGACGAAATGCGAGCACATCTCCCGATGTCTGTTCGAAAAGATGATGAGTTGTTTCCAGTTGAGAAGGCGAAGATGGTGCTCGAGCATTTGCCAGTTGATTACATCGAGGGATCGCATGAAATGGCACGGGCTGTGGTGTCGAGCGTTAATAACTTCGTGGTGCTCCTTGAGTCGGCCAATAAACTAGAAGGTGCGTAAGAGGAGATCTTTGTGCTTACTTATCCTGTTTAGTAAATATTTTGGAGTATGGAACTGCCATCGGTAGCGCAATCAACGAATTCCCCCAAATCATCTCGAAAGATGCGACCTGCAAAGTGAAGTATACAAAGCTCGCTGATCACATGTTCTTCGAAGATATGTTCTCACCTTATGATGGATATTTGACATCGAATGAAGAGGCTTGTGGAAATGCGTTCTATCTAGTTATTAACATCTCTGGGATGGAATACCTTTTGCCAAGACAGCATAACTTGATCAAAAAGCTCAACAGAAATATAGAATATGCGGAGATGGATCTCAAAACTATAAGAAAAAGGATAGCGACACTTGAAGGAACCAAAAGAACAGGTATTTCATCACACTCTTACAAACGCTCATTGATTTTTAGAAACGAAAGCTTACAAAGACTGTATGAAAAAGCATCAAAAGATGATGTACGAGCAAGAAAAGTGGATGATCAAGAAGACAAAAGTTCAACAGATCATAAACTGCATCGAAGATTCATCCTTTGCTGAGCCATAAGACGGCAACGAAAAACTGTACATGTGACTCTTCCTTGATTTCAAAATTCTTTCATTTCAGACCAAGATGCCCCCAAAAAGAGGGAATAAAAAGACGACAAGCTCCAAGAGATCTTCAGAGCTGTCGTTATCTGCGATGATTTTGATGAGTGTTTCTATCCAATCACTCTCGATGGGCCAAAGTGTCTCCTACCGATTGCGAATCGACCTACTCTTGCATATGTCCTCGATAATCTTGTTTTTCGATGCAAATTCCAGGAGATCCTTCTCGTCTCCAACAAGTATGGAAATGTCATCCAAAAATTTGTTCAGTCGAACTACAAAGGTAACTTCATCTGAGATTAACCAAAACTGTCAGTTTCTAGTGAACAACATCTGCAAAATTGAGTATCTTTCTTCTTCCGAGTTCGAGTCTGTCGGTGATATTTTCCGATGTTTCGATCGAGATAACATGGTTTCGAAAGGTATCCGAATATTTTTTAACTTCCTAACCTTACTAAGAGCAACCGTTCGTTCTTCTCTCCGGAAGTGTGGTCACCAACGTCAATATCCGTCGCGTTTTTGATGACTTTCTAAGAGTCACCGCAGCCAATCCAAATGCTGTCCTTCACATGGCTCTTTCAAAATGCTCACTATCTGACGATCAGAGTTATTTCATTGCCCACGACGACGGCAAAAAGGTTTTATCATTCAGGAGCCCTGGACCCCCTAACCAACCATTCGACGTTGAAGCTGGTATTTTCAAGGTATGTAAAAAGCCTGATCTAAGCTCATAGACAATTTCTAGTCCAAAATCCGAAAGCGTGTGCAGCTTCGTCTCGACCTGCGCTCGGCTGGCTTCTTCATCTGCTCTCCCAAAACTCCAAGTATTTTCGCTGATCCAGCAAATCTCGATCTTCAGTCCATGAACGATTTCGTGAAGCAAACTCTTGACGACGAGCACATGGGTATTGGAACCAGCGAAGTCTTCTTTTCCCTTATCAAAGAGGATGAGTTTGGCGATGTCGTCACATCGCTGGACAGAATGAAGTTGATAACAGAAGCTGTCTTTAACCGAGTGATTTCTCCCTTCACTCCTGCTTACCAGTTCCGAGCGAAACAAGTTTCCTCGTATCAGACAAAGAAATCAGAGAATTATCGAGGCGAGCGAGTGCGTCTTTCTCCAACAGCAATCATTGAAAAGCGATGTGTTCTTGGCAATGGCGTCGAAGTCGGCGCTGGTTCCTTCGTAACGAATTCAAGCATCGGCGATGACTGCAAAATAGGCGATAATGTTCGAATTGAAAACTGCGTTATCGCGCCTGGCGCTAAGATAGAGTCGTCGTGTGTTATCAAAGGGTCTTTCTTTGGCAAAAATGTATCGATCTACGAAGGCTCCAAGATCGCTTCCCGCTCTGTCATCAGCCACAATGTTGCCATGAAGATTATTTCGGAGAAGCCGGTAATTTTGAGCTGCGGAGATGAAGAAGAGGTGGACGATTTCGCAGACTTGACGGCGCTGTCGATTGATGATGTTAGTTTTGAAGGAACCATTGACGGTACGGCTTTTCTCTTGTATTTTCCAATTTAACTTTGCACTCTTTAGGCAAAGAGATTTTAATTTGGGCGCACGACGAGGACATTGATAAGGCGGATGATCTTGCTAAGATCGATTTCGAGTCCACTGCCGAGCAACTTTGGAGCGGAGTGAAGATCGAGGAGGAAGAAAAATCTCACGAAACGAACTCCCTAAATTCAGAGGACGAAGAAGAATCCGACGAAGAAAGCTTTGATGAGGAAAAACAAAGGCAAAAGAACTTGGTGCTTTTCAACAACGAAGTCAAGGAATCAGTGACAAGATGTATTCGAGAGAAACTTTCTTCTGCTGATGTTGTCCCGGAAATAACAGGCATGCGAAAGCTCTTTCATTTTTCTTTCAATGATTAGGTTCCCGAAACTCGTACGCAGTTGAAGTTCCTCAAATTGTCAGAGCCATTGGTCTCGCTATTTATGGCCTGTCGAAAGAAGATGAAAAATTCTCGATTCAAAAGTTCCAAACTCATGTGAAACAATTAAAAGACATGCTCGGAAACTTTCTCTGTCCAAATGAAAACCCAAATGTGAAGATGCAAATGGAGTTCTTGCAGTTTGTTAATGAAGAGTTTGACACGACAAAACTGTTAACCCAAAAGGTAATCGACAAGCAGTATGTCTTGATAACCTTGGTAATCTAGGTTCTGATGGTTTTGTACAACACTGACTTGTTGGATGAGCGCGTTATTCTTCACTGGAATGATAAGTTTGAAATCAAGGAGGAACTCAAAGAGAATATCGTCAAATTCATCGAGTATTTGGAGGAAGATGATGAATCATCAGAAGAAGAATCCGATTAAAGTTCATTATTTCTGTCTATTAGGCAAAACTAGGCAAATAAATATTGAAAATATCGTATCTCTTCTTTTGGGCAACAATACATTGTATGCCCTGAGATTTGCTAATAAAAAATTGTTATTCTTATAGCATCATCTTCATCATACTCAGGGGCAAAAAAAAAAGCTTGTGCGTACACGAATCCGGGTCAGGCAAGGTAAAACAAGCTTTATTTCCGTCAAATTAGAACCAATTTATGGCACTGAACAGAGATTTTTTAGCTCTGACGGAGAAAAATAAGTCATCAACCGAATCGACTGACTTCCCGAGTTCTGCCACAAACTAGTTCTTGCTGCTACCTATATCATGCGCATTTCTCTTTCTCCGCCAAATGATAAGTCTTTAAGTTTGACATTTTCGTTAGATTTTTCGCAAATTTTCAATTTATAAGAAATACCGCAGCTTTCACGTAGAGGTTCACTATCGTAATCGGGGTTGATTGAGGAATTCTCATGTCACAGAAAATCGCGGCACATACTTGTCCCGAACAAGTGCCTCTCAAAGTCCTGTGTTCTCCGCAAAGGCCTATAATTTCGTAAAATGATTGATAGCCGCTCTCAGTTTCTCCCAAGCAAGGAGACACCTGCTCATAGTTTATGAAATCAGGGTGTTTACATATCAACTAGATTTACAAGAATTATTTTTTTGCAGCGCTGGCATGAATTTCTTCTCGGCTTATCTTTTTACTTATCTTATCGCGTGTTAAAAATATTTTTACTCGAGCTCCGGGTCTTTTCACATGCAAAAGGCTACCTTTCTGTGGGAGACAATTTTTACTTTAGATTTTTGTGGTAAAGGACAGTGCGGGATTAAATTTATTCTCTTTCATAATGAAATTAATTAGCTTTTGAGAAATCGTCTTCATATGAGAGAGATCATTTCTGCCAGAAATCATCATAAATTTAAAAAACATACAGAAATACCAGGTATATTGATTTCTCGTTTCTTAGAAGACCTGGTCGTATTCGTAAAATACCAATATTTAGTTCTGTTGGTTAGTTTTAAGCCAATTCTAAGTCAGTCAGTCTGTTGTATTGAAAGTCGAGCTCTTTGCGGTTCATGTAAAAATTACTTTTGCGTTTTCTAATCCCTCGGAGAAGCCAAAAGAATGAGCCGATGAGGAGTGCTGATATCGGGGCTCGGCGGGTGACCGGCCCTGAGCTGCCAAAACAGTACCCCGCTGCGCCTACCGAGCGATAGGAGAGCGAGAAGGGCCCCACCCGTCAAGCAATAAAAAGAGCAATCTGGAATAAGGGAAGATTATCGTGGAGATCTCGACGGGAGCAGAATAAGAAAAGTAAAGAGATTTGAATTTTGAAGAAATTATAATGGAAAAATGGGAAATTTGATTGAGAAAATGGGCTGTTTTGGTAAGTAATTCAGAATTATTAATTCAAAAGACGAAAATTCATTATAATGAAATTTTAATTTACCATTTCCCATACGATCAATTATTTGATTTCCAGGACAAAATGCGGAAAATGAAGATAAAAACGCAATGGTTGAATACGCATCCGCCACGTTACGTGATACAGAATCCACGGCTTCTTTTGGACAATTCATAAACCCAAATGATGTTGCTCGCAACCCGAAAATGCTCAAACGTTTCTGCAGCTTCCGACATGTCCACGAGGGCTAGACCTTTTATTAGGCTTGTCTAAAACTTCCACAGAATGCTACTAATACCGCAATATTTAATAAATAGAACGAGTGCTTGATTTACTTCAAAATAAAGATTCAAACTTGAAAAACGATCTGTCGCTTCTGAAAACATTCGTAAAAGTTGAACTATGAATTGAATGTATTTCGTGTTTTTGAAGTAGTAAAGGGTTATTCTTTGATTTGAGCATTCTTTTGATTCATTCAAATGTAACGGGTTCGGGCGATTGCTTCGAAATCCTGAAATAATTAACGTTAATCCTTTGATGGCATAACAGAGTGAGAAAGAAATCTATTCTACTTCTTCCAGAGTGAATATAACCGGCCGTGTTTATTACAAAATGCGTTACAAAATGGCCATTTGTCAACCGTTAATTTGCTCAACTGCTTATCGCAATGAATTGAATTACCATTTTTCAACCGGGAAGATCTTCGCCAAAGTCCAGTTTACTTTTGAATCGGCCGCCATTCGGCAAAGCTGTACTTGGATTTGATGACAGTACCAGCGGACGCAATCTTCTGTCCACAGGACACCGCCAATTATGCTGCCAATGTCTTTTCCCCCGAAATCGAAGCATGTAACTTCAAAGTCGTCAGTTTCTTGCTTGAAGCGTTTCTCCGCTTCGGAGGATAAGTGAAGGATTTTTGAAGTTTTTCCATCACTAGAAATAATTTCATCGGATGTGTTTTTAACGACGAATCAGTATTAATTATTTATTTACTCACCTGCCACGCAACCTCAAGAAGCTTCTTCTACCGATTTCTGATCGCGCAGGAGAATACACATAAACACGGTACTTCACTCCCGGGGTCAATGTAAGCGGCTTCACGTTTCGGGAGAGCTGTTTGCAAACAGGAAACATAATAGTCCCGCGGCACGATAGCTTCTTTAGCAAGATGTGCTCACAATACCAGGTGTCAGACGGCGCCAGATGAGAAAGATCTTAATAAACAGTATGAACGACGAACTTTTCAAAGAAGGCTAACCTAATGATACTTGATCCACATTTGGGATCATTTCTTTATCCTTAAGGGGGTAGAAACAGCTTTTGCCAAAGATGGAATTTTAAAAATTTTTTTAAAGATTTTGATAACCCAATGCATGAAGAATATAATTTTTATCAAAAACTTTATTCTAACTATGTTGGAACGCCTTTAAAATTGCCCTAAAAATTGAAATTTTGGCGCAAATTTGAGTTTTTCGAAATTTAGCGATAGTTAAAATCGTTTAATAAGGGGATAAACGCGAAAATTATAGATTTGCTTTGATCACATGATCATCTTGAATAATTTTGTTAGGACCATAACTTAAGGGTATCACGAAGAAATGGTCTTTAAAATTGAAAATTTTGAAAATTTGAAACACAAGTTTCAATCGGCCTCGCAACATTATCATTTTTTGACATTACGCAATTTCAATCATAGATGCTCCTAGAAAAAGTATTGAACTTTCTTAAAATGAGATTAGAAATTCTCGGTTAATCACATGACTCGAGATAATCGTGCTTGAAAATGGGCAAAAATCGGCATTTTCGACGAGATGGGTTGATGTTTCGCTCTCTACCGCTTAACTGGGTAAACAAAAAATAATTTTAAAAACAGATGTTCTTAGATCTAAGATAAATCTAACTAAAATCGAAGAGCAAATTAAATAATCTAAGGTTTGCTGAGCTTGGGCGCCGTTCAAAAACCGGCTTTTTTCAAAAAAGCTGTTTCTACCACCTTAAAATGGATCGTATCAATCCGATTCCCTGTGAGCGCTGGAACTTGTAGCCGGGCCATCACTGTATTTTGTGTTCGAAGAGCGAGATTTACTGTACTTTCTGGTGACAGAGATATGTTCTGATTCGATATTGACATGACCCAAGTTTGCTTTGTTAGGTTGAAAATTTTAAAGTGTAAGTCATTTAAAACACGGAAATGTGAAAAATCTAAGAACTTATAAAAGTAACTTTTATGGTCTTTGATCAACCTATTCTCAGATTGTCTTTCAATAAAGGAGCTCCTCACTCCGCCAGACCTCGATCTCGTAATAAACCCAACACGGGCGCTGGATGATCCTGGTAAAGTCTTCGCAATATCATCCCAAGAGGTTGAAAGCTTGAGGAAGGATTCTCGATCACTTGTGCAAAGCTCCACTCTGTGCTGATATTCTTGCCCTTCCGGTTTGAACTTGATCCAATCGTTGATTTCAAACAAAATTCTCTTGTCGAATTGTATCCTTAATTCGCTTTGATCCAGTACTTCGTTGCGCGACTTTTGAATATTAATCTTTTCGAGATAGAGGTCTTAATAAATATTTTAACTATGATAAACTTGTCAATTTTCTACCTGCGCCAGCGTTTCCCTCGTCTAAATAAAGCACAACTTTCTCAATCAGCCCAAGATTTTTGTCATAGAAATCAGTCTCAATTTCAGACCCGACCCTCAAGGCCTTCGTATTGAGCTCATGAACTTGCGAGCTTGTTCGTGATCCAATAAGCTTGATCGATAGCTTAAATTGATAGACTAACATACAAACGGTGCGTAACTCACTTACTTTGACAGCATCTTTTCTCAACTTTTGGCCAGTCATTAGAAAAACTTTGTATTGGAAGCCTTTGAGCGCGAGCATCCTATTCCCAGATTGCTAATAATTGCCGGTTTTTAGCAACATCGGAGTTTCTTCTACCTGTATATTTGTGAGCAAAATAGGACTGGAGCTATCCGGTATGATCTGCACCCAATCAATTGGAATTGAACGTGTCACATTGTCAAAGAGCACTTTCTGAACCTTTCCAATCGGCTCCAAATCAACGCATAAGTACTGCAACTCTCCGGTGAGCTTCCCATTTATCGCGATGGGATTAGACCAATCTTTAGTGCCAATTAGCGTCATTAGGATGCCGTTGAAGCCCTCCGTAGATAATTGACCGCATGTCTGAAAATTTTCTAACTATCTGATCGAAGTTACCTTTGTATCATTTGCATAAATATTTTTAATTCTTACCTTGATCCGGATCCAATATTTTATCTTCCTTTTCGGCGAGTCAAAGTTTCTGTTCATTCTTGTTTTCTCTTGCTTGAGATTGCCTTCCTAAATAAAATCGTTCAATCTTGTCTCAGTTCATAATGCATAGGTTCCAGTTGAGCCAATATATTTCTCAAGAGAAATGGATCTGGACAGTGGGCTGCCAGAAGCCGCTCTAGTGCAGCGCAGTTTTGTAAATTATTGAGCGACACGGGGTCGGACTGGGCAATCGGGGAAAAACGAGAGAGAGAGAGAGAGCCGCCGACTTACAAGAATTCCCACGGGTAGGCAGCCAGAAAGCAGTGAATTTAGACCAGATGAGAAGTCTACGGCGGTTTTATGAGAAATTCGATTTGTCATGTGACATATGATTCCGACAGATACACAACTTATGCTCAAAACTAAACAAGCGCTTGATACAGGACTTCTAATTCCGATGACGCTCTTGACGGAAAATTAAAGTTCAAAAAATCATAAATTATGATTCATAATCCCCTCCTGCGACATTTTGATGAGGAAAAGATGACTGTGGACGCAAGACCCGACTTTCCGTCTTCGAGAAAATAATCTCGCCGTTGAACTCCAAGACAGATCGCCAGTCGAGTTCTCCTTCTCTCAATGCGTCAAGCCGGAGTCGCTGGCAAATCCATTTAGGGGAAGCTGTTTTAGGATGATTTTTTTTGTTTTCATAATAATTTGTATCTATTGAAAGAATCTGATCCGATTCCTAGGGCCTCGAAGTCGACTTGAAGCTTTATGTAGCTGATTTTTGATGTTCTTGGTCGGCAAAGGGTAACCTTAATTAAACAGATATCGCTTAAGCCCAGCAAGTTGGCAATTGAAATCAAGGAAGAGTAACCATTTGTCAATTTACCTCAAAAATGTCGGTTTGCCGCGATCTGAAAAGATTCTTCGTCAATTTGTCACTCTCTGCGGGTAAAAGAGACTCAATAACACTTCTCTCCTTCGATGTGTTTTCTCAAAGAGCTCTTGAGCTGAGCTCATTGAATCCAAATTAATTTAACTTTTGTCGCAATCAGAAGGAGATTAGAAACGCGCGCCCGCGAGGCAGCGATTTACTCAGAAGGCAATTTCAATTTCACACAAAGAGGCCACCTTCAATCCAGTTTACAAACGAGAAGCACTGGTGCACTGGTGATTGATCAATTCAAGAAATATCATTATTATGAAATCCTAATGAGCTTTTACACGGCCCTGAGAAGCCATCGCTCAGAGGGGCCAGTTTTGAACGCGACTTCGATGAAGACATCTTTTGCACTTTTCCAGTGATTAGTTTGAAGCTTTTCAAGGCTTAAAAATAGAAAATAACGTATCGAGAATCTCTGTCAACGGAAGAATTCCTTGGCATGGAATTATCCTAGACTTGCGCCTTAAATAAAACTTCCAGTTTGTCGAAGATTTTGTCTTCATACTTTTTGTCCAAACGACTGATCGGGTTGGTCTGGGAAGATAGATCAATATGTGTTTTGGATCGAAAACGATATGTTAACATCGTCAGATAAAAATTTAAGCTCTTGTCGAAGCAATGCACTGATCTTAAGATCTTTTCGTTCGTAACAAACAGTAGTTGATGCTACTATCACTGTTCCTAAAGTACGAAGGACCGGAGGTGATGTCTATCCTCAATTTTTCTATGGCGTGTTGGTTTTCTCGCTGCGCAGAATTCATAACTGTGGCCCAAGCGCACGTGTGGTCCGTGTATTCATCACAAAAAATGTTATGAAAAAGACAAAGAAAAAAGGCAGGAAGCTTTGATTTTGAACAAAAATAAAAAGGAAAGATGTTCATCAAAGGGCTTTGCCATCTGGATGCTGGTAAATGAATTTATATTGCTCGAGAGCTATTACACAGACAAAATAAACTCCTTTGAACAATAAATGTTAGACTTACTACAATCTTACTGTTTGAGTCTTCGAAAAAGTGCACCAGAGTTTAAAATATTGAACTACATCTCTTTGACTCTGAAATCTTGTTAGACTAACAGATTTGTGAATAACAAAAAGGCCAAGAGTCAAAACACTCAAGTGCTTTCTACCAGCAGACATCTTCCTCTTCAAAATCGGAACTCAGCTTTTTTGAACTTGATCTTTTCAAAATATCGATTTCCTTGGAAGGTGTAATTGAAAAATTTTGCTTTTCAATCAGAAGGCTATGAATGCTAATTAGTAATTAGACTGTAATTGATTGAGTGATGGCTTCACTTCTTCTTTTTGACTTTGTTATTTTGAAATGGAAGAAAGAAAAAGAGATTCTATTTCTTCGCCAAGGTTGTATTTCTTGCCCTGTTTGAGCTAAGTTTTTTTTCCAGAAACGCAGTCGTAGAAAATGCATTCAACAAGTGGGCTTCAAAAGTTCATCCATGTCAAGATGACGAAGGAATGGCTATCAGAGTGTTTTAATTATTGTCTTAAAAATGTCATACATTTGAAAGCCAAACTAATAGAGGCGATTCGTAGAAGGTTCATAGTTTTTTCTTTTGCAATTGAGTTTTCCGTCTTGTAATTTAGTAATTTTGCGAGCAGAGGGAGATACTCCACTGTTATCGAGACAACTCCAGGTATGATTTTCTAATTTCTTAAAAAAAACTTGTCATTCTAGTGTCATCATCTCAACTTGGAATGAGAGAGTTTATTTCGAGCATCTTCTCCAGCCAAAGCTCAAATCTTCAGGTAAACAGAGTGCAAATAGCTTCACAGAGGAAGGAATAAAATTTTCAGCTTCATCGAGGATCGGGAGGATGGAGAGATTCAACCACGCACGAGGAAAGTTTCAAATTTAAGGAGTCTTTCGCTTTATTTTTTTTCAAAAAATTAACCCTTGAAAGTTGATGCTGGGCCCGACGAGGATGAGTTTTTTCTCGAAGAAAAGTCTCCAGCGACATCTTTATAAAGGTAGAGAACAATTAACGGGCCGACAAGTTGCAATTACAATGTCTGACATCATAATGTCCTCCTCTCACAAAACGCACAACGATCCCTTTTTCATACCCAGTAAATTTTTGAAGAAGCAAAAATGGTTTTGAAGAAAAAAGTGATCGGTAGGTTTAAAATTTACAATCGTAATAATTACGCTAGAGACTCTAGCCTAGAGGGAAAGCCATGAGTTGTGATTAGCCTTGTTATGCTCATAAAAAGTCGTATTTACCGTTCTGGCTTTGGCGGGTGAGAGAGAAAGTCAGATTGGCCTTAATTGAAGAGAATTATGGTTTCGCGGTTGTTTTCCTGCGCCTCGAAGAGCGAGGACACGGAACTTGTCGACCATCATCACCATAAAGGTAAAGTCGAGATTGGCCCTGTTTTCATAGTATAAAACAAACAGTCGATGAGTGTTTTTGAACCCAAAAATGATCGGCGCAAGAATGACAAACGCCAGAAGCAAGAGACCCTCTATCAGAGCTCCTCCAGGCGGAAAGAGACCTTCAGTTAAAAAACGAGTCTCAAAGTCACTTTCGCCGAGGCAAAGCGCTTTCGGGGATGAAGATTTTGTCGACTTTCGTCGTTATGTTTCAGAATCATTTACTTTCAGCTCTCCCAAAATCATATTTTTGAAACAAAAATGGCAGATCGAGTTCGCTCAGTTCATCAACCGCAGATCTCTTCAAGCCCCTCGAGAAAGTATTCTTCTTTTTGGGGCAGAAGAAAGAGATCATAGGTTAGTGATCCGCATGTTGTATGACCCTTCGCCTTGATTTATTATCTCCGAGTGAAATTAATTTTTTCTCCATGTCTGATCGATTGCCCCTTTTTTGATTTAGCTTCATTTAGAAAAATCACATTCAGTTTGTTAAAAAAAAATGAGAGATAAAAAGGCAGTGAGCAAGAGCATGAGCTGCTCGTTGATAACGCTAGAATCTATCGACCTAAGGAATGGAAAAAAAACTTCGTATCGGTTATACACAGTAACTTAGTCGCCCGCGGATTTGAGCTGGTATTAATATAAATAGCAATAATGACAGATAGTGTGCGTTTATAAATAAACAAGTGGCAATCTGTTATATCTAAAAGCGGCTTCGTCTGAGAATGCCATCACATAATGGTTTTGCTGCGGTCTAGGTCGCAAGGTAACAGAGTTTTACTAAATTTCCATGATAAAGAGATACACCGACCCATCATTTGCAGTTTCGGAATAACAATAAATTTGAATTCTTTTCTTTTCAATAAGTTAAAATCCGATGACAAGGAAAACCATGATAGAAGCGTTATAAAGAGAATAACGCATTTCGTAAGTTGGAGAAGGCCAACTAATGAGTCTCAAAGTAGAGCGAACGCGGATGGTAAAAAATCCCCCGGGTGAGCGTGAGCATCTCTTTTCGTAACTTGAATATCGTTTGATAAGGCACAAGAGCCACACGAAAATCCACTTGGGACATCAAAAATCAAAAGGTAAATGCTTCTCTTGGACAGCGAGGATTTGCTAAAAAGGATCCATGTCGAGGCTTTCAGATTACGCGTGCTAATTCAAAATGGGATCAGACTGTCATCTCTCATCAATTACTCTTTTATCGCTTGATCAGGGCCATTTATGAAGACGAAAAGCTTTAAAATTAGAATTATATGAAATTTTTCAAGACGAAAAAAGAGAAGCCGGATAAGGTGGAAAAAACGAAAACCAAAGGTTATGTCGGATACACGCGGATATATGAAAGTGTTAAGGAGAGTTGTGAGGATTTACTAGGGCAATAAAATGTGCAAAACCATAGTTTTTGAGGTTGATAATTGACAATTGAATATGGAGAGACTAAGCGACTTTAAAGACTATCTAATTGAGTTGTTTTTCTCTCAACCAGAGAGGCTTTCTTCGTATCATAACTCGAGAAAATACTCGGTCAAGCTTACTGGTCTACTTTTTCGCTTGTTCACTTCGGACTGTTTAATTTAGAGCCACAAATAAAGGCGGTCAAGACACGACTACAATGCAGATCAGGACTCAACCTTGCGATGAAACTAACAGACGAAGAGCAGCCTAAATTGCAAGTATGCGGAGTCAAGTCTGATGGACCAGAGACGATTTTTTACCTGATTCCCGTGGGGCTCCGACAAGTGGCGATTCAACAAGTGGAAACGCAATGTTACGTCGGGATGAATGCTTCAGGGAAACTTTTTCCTGCTGTAAGTCAATCGATCGACTTACTTTCTCGGAAATATTTCTTTCAGGAGACGTATACCAATGAGTGCAAATTCAAAGAAAATGTTTACGAAAATTACTGGTGTATCTACAGCTCTGTGCAGTATAAGACCGTCAATCCCGATAAGCAGGTGATTCAACTCAATAAATACTAATTAATGCGAACAAAAAGAGGCCGTGGCATATTGGAATTAACGATAGTGGCAGATCTGTGAGAGGGTCAAAAGCGAAGAAAGACAAGGAAGTCTCTCATTTTCTTCCTCAACCTATTGAAGGTAGATCACAATTGGCATTGATTTTTGGCAATGATTTTTATCTTTATTTTATTTAGTACACATGATGCGGGAACCATCGCAAGCAGAGCCTCTACTTGGCCCGTCAAGAAGCAGTTCAGAAATACAACATTCGAGTACAGAATTCAACGGCTCGAAGAATGTTTAAAAATGTTACTTATTATGGCAAATATACTTTGTATTCATTCATACTAGGAAAAAGTAGTTTAAGACATGGATAACTTTAAATGGAATGATGAAATCTTGTGTCTGACAGATAAATCCAATCTTCCTTCATACGGCGTCATTAGGAGGTGTGAGGAAAGTAAAGGTGATTCTAATGGTTCATATCATATGGCCAGGATATTTAGAAATGAAGCACTGAATGAAGAAATGAAAGCACCTCTGACCCTTTTCCGGAATTGACGCGACATTTTCGTGGCGAATCATCTTCAGCAGAAGTAAACTACTTTTATACAGTTATATCTCACTCATCTTTTTTGGTTACCTTATTCTTCGCTTTTTTGAAGCAAATCAATAAGAATTTCGACTATGAATGCGCGTAGCTCTGGTATTTGAGCAAACTCGCCTAGTTCAGCTACGGACGCAATCAGACGACTTAATGAATCGGGATCTTCATGCTAGACAGGGATGCGGCTATCATTCATCAAATTTAGTAGCTCAATCGTCTATGCTCTGACGCTTAGCTTATCTTTTAATCCGGAAGTCGCCACTGCCAAAAGAGCTTTTTTATGATATTAGGGTATTCTAAATAGGGTATAAGTTATACCGTTGAACATATATCTAAGGGCCAACTAGCCGTTAATATGTAGAGAACATATTCTCATCTAAGTATGCATCATCCCCACTCCATATCTGTATGGATTCTATCAAATCATCAACTTCCGACATCTCGTCATTTCCATCAAGAAGACGTTCCGGAAGTGAGGTTTCCCCGACCTAATGAAGAATATCAGACCATGAAACGTAAGAGAACTTACGTGTAAGTCTAACATCGTCATCGCTATTTTCACGTCGACAGACTTGTTCGAGATTCTCTTCGCGCGCTGAAAAAATTTCTTGGCGTGTTCGGGAAAGTGTCGGACGAAGCAGCCAGCTTTTACCAGCAAAAGAGCTAAAAAGTGGAATAAAGGATTCATTAGTCCAATGACCCAGAAGAACTTCATATGAGAACCTAATCATTACCGCTGGTGTCGTCATTTCGTAAATTGGCGGCCTTTTCAATAAACGATCGAAGTTGAATTTGATTATTTTCGCGTATTTGCGGCTCCTCAATTGCTTGGTCGTAATATGGCGCGGCGGACGATTCCGCTAGCTTTTCAGCAGCATCAAGATAGATAGCAGCGGCAAGTTGCTCGCAATTTGCTTTTTGGTGATGCTGTGCAGATTTTTGTAGCAAATCAGTCACTTGTAATTTCTCTGCATCGTCGGCGAGACCCTTGTTTAGAAGATCAAAAGCAATCTTTTTCTCCCAGATTGCAGCGGATTTGTATTCGCTTTGTCCCAAGTCGAGCTCTACTATTCCTTTTTGGAGGTTTCCATGTTAATGTTTCACTGAGGCCAAGTGAGTAAGTTACACATGCTCGTTACGGAAAACGAGTGTTCGTTTGGTGATTTCCACAATACTATTTTTGCCTTCTAGATGCCAAGACTGTTGGAAAGGTTTGACGGAAACCTTCCTTTGGCGACATAAGCTGCATAGTCAGGGTCTAGCTCGTCTACTAAGCTTTTGTACAACAAGGATAATTCCGCTCTCGCATCTTGAATCGCTTTTTTCCTACCAAAACCTATGAATCGCTTTTTCGTTTTTGACATGATTTCTTTATACAGTTTTGGGATTGACTGCGTCATTCTGAAATACTTTTGCACTGTATTTGGATGGAAACGGTGAATCTAAAGGTGATCACAGGCAGTTTAGCAGTAGATTAAATCAGACAGTTCCACGGAAAGATTTCCTTTTTTCATGACACAGGGAATAAGAGCTTTTGCCCAACTGGATTTAGCTCGGAGACCTTCAAGAACGCAATTTCGCAGATTCTCTTCGATGCCTTCAGGTATTTTTCCCAGCTGTGCTTGAAGATTTGCTCTTGCAGAACACATGGTCTTTAGGTCCGTGTTCTTATTGATAAACACATATGGCTTGCCGGAAGCCCTTTGTGCGAGAAACTGATAGACTTCCAACGCTTCTTCTGAAGATGGATGTTCTTTGAGAATTTGAAGAACGTCAGGCATCCATTCAATTGCTAAAACCTCTGAGATTTTAGCCCTTGTCAGAAACTCGAAAAGAGTTGGGTAGATTCTACGCTTTTTTGCTCGTAGAATGAGAGGAGTTACAGACTTGTGAAGGTCTTTGTAGTGGATAACTTCTTGCGTCAATGTGGTGGAAATCTTGATTAACTCGCCAGTAGACGCCGAGAAAGACACAGTTTTTAGAAAGTCATCGCTACCTCTCGTCTTCAGAGAATTCATAAAGTTAAGGCATTTTCCGAGCTCCCACCATATGTTCATTGAGCCATGATGATTATAGCAGTCTAGCATTTTGAGGACTGACGGCAGAAACTGGCAGATCTGTTGGAAACTGAAGCATATTCATTAATATTTGTGACTCGGAACTCTGATCCGGAGCCAAGTTACTGTACAGTGGCGTTTGCTGTTGCCTCCCTATCCAAACGCGTCTAAAGTAGGGCTCGCCAAAAAAAAGTCGAGGTCGATTCTCCCCTACGAATTCTGCCTAAAAATGATCCCCTTTCTTTCCTGATTCGAATGATATGTTTATGTCGGTCGTTAGTCTTGGGGAAAAAATTCTAGAGCTAGGCCAAAATCCCAGTTTTCGGGACTTCAATCACGTGCCATGACGTCATTTTTCGGAAATTTCATCATTTTTTCAATTATTCTAGCGTAACTTTTCCTGCTCTTTTCAATAAGCTAATTGAGTTTCTTTTAGAGGTAAAATCAGGATTTCACCCGAAAATTTTTACTCAAAATCCCTGAAATTCATCATTTTTCGGCCTCGTTTCAACCTAGAAAAGCTTTAATATCTCGAGTTCCCCATGCTTTCCCGAGCCGGCAAGGTACTAAAAGGAAGCGCAATGCTCTGTTCTATAAGTGTTTTGTCTCATATCTGGGGAGAATCGAAGAAAACTACTGAAAAATATTGAATGACTGATAAAAAAATACGTCAATTTTTGATTTTTTCTCAAAAAAGACAATTTTTTCATAAATAAATTCTTAAATGGAACCCTAACCAACACTGATTATTAAAGCTCAGACTCTCAGCTTTATCTTTATATCAAAAATTAGTAGATTCGGGAGGGTTTCTTCGTTAATTTTTTCGTTTAAGCCATCAGACCCCCAAAAAGAGCCATTTTTATCGAAATTCCGCTCTAAAATTTTTTTGCCTGAGTTTCAGGGTATGGTTATATGGGGAGTTTTGGGTTTTAAAACATGGGGAACAAGAAAAACATAACCACTGGGGACTTCAAAATTTCATGGCGAGCCCTAGTCTAAAGAGGGAGGCAACGCGGGACGATTTCTGGTTCGATTTAATGCGCCCTTCTAGAAAAAGAGCGTCTGGATAGGGAGGCAACGAGGGACGCTCCAACAGGGAGGCAACCGCAAACGCCACTGTACCTCAGAAATCGCCATAAATAGTCAAACGAGCAAACTCTCGTTGGAGCTCTCTTCACCAAGTAGGAACAAATGTTCAGCGCTTCAGGCATTGAATCAAGAACTCTCAGCAGATGAGGTGCAAGTTCTTCCCAATTTAGTAGAGTAAAAGCCAGATGTTGCTTGCGTTGGACATTGGTAAGGAGATACGTGATCAGAATCTTCAATATTTCCGGAGAAAATGAAATCTGGTTGAGGAAAAAATTGAGGATCAATTCGACGATTTCAAAATCAGCAGAATGTGCATCTTCGGCAAGTTTTAGAGATGTATATCTTCTGGATATATCCAAGATTAATATGTAAAGAAAGTTATAAAATAAAACTTAAAACCATCCTAATATCGGCATGAAAATTCGGAAGAAATCGATCGGCGGAAACTTTAGTTTGATTTGAATGCATCTAAAAACCGACAAAATTATGAAAGATCAAAAGTGGGATCTCCTGCCTGAGAAGTTTCAAAAGCCTTTGCCGCTCCGTCGAAGGTTTCAATTGCGAGAAAATTGTCGGAAGCATGAGATGCTCGTCAAGGTATTGATAGCTCTGTGGGAGCTCATGTGCACCACTGCTATGTCCTTCCGACCCAAGGAGAAGGTACTCGCCGAGGAAGTCAATTGCCCTGTTGAAATTATTATTACTGATTTCATCATTCATTCTTACGCGATGGAAAGAATAATTTCAGGATGCTCCTCCATGTTAGAGCAAAATCGAGACAGAACAGCAAAGGCATCCCGTTTGGCTCGTTCCGGATGTCTGAAAAATAGTATCCGGGATCTCAGCTGTGCGAGTGAGATTCCACTACCTGTTTGAATGGAGAACGCCAGCAAAATATGATAATGATCCTAGGCGTCCTTTGAACGTTTGTCCATTATCATCAAGAATAGCCTTGTGTGTGTCCGCATCCAAACATGATAATGATCCTAGTCTGTATGGATCAGCATTTTCTGCCGGCGCGTGTGAACCAAATCCATAACGGTAAAACATTTTCCGATGTCTGACGAGTTTGTTCGCATTCAACTTTTCTTCATACGCGGTTGTAACAGTCAGAGCGCCAACAATTCCTTCAACTCTCATAATCTCGCTTCTATTGAGATCAACATCTGTCTTTTCTATTTCACTAGCAGCCAAATCTTTGAGCTGCTTATCTATGATTCCAAATTTTACGGCATTAGCACCAAGAGCAATCATTTCAAATGGATCTTTGTCTTCTGTGTTTCTCCAAACTGCCTTCAACCGCGAGCTGTACTCTTCCGCGAGACTGGTGTAATTCAACTCCAAAATAACAGGTAAAATATCCCCCATGATGAAGTGGGAAGCGTCCTGTCCCGACTGGCTTGTTGTTATCCTTCCTGTTTGTGAGTCTGCTTTGTAGTGCGACCAGTCAAGTAGTCGGTACCGCCGCTCGGCATCATCACGATCAGGCATTGAAATTGCAGCGAGGGTTTCAATCGCTGACTCTAGATATGTTTGAACGTCTTCACTAACGTCATGAACTCGTCGATACATCCACAACGCGAGTATCAGTCCGGAAAGTCCGAAAATAGAATGAACTTGAGAACTTGGAGAGCCCCGTGACGCGTTATTTAGCTCTGCATATATCAAATTCCACGCTTCTTTGGCCGTAAATCGCTCCGACACATCTTCGAAGCGAATTTTTATATACGCAGACCAAGCATTCTTTAGCATGAAGAGATATCGAGGGTTTCCCGGCTTGACCAAGGTGTATCATTTGAATAAAAATTCATAAAGAAAAAAATAACGAAAATGCGCCTGGAATTAATTTGGGTGAATACTAATAAACGAAAAAGCACCTTTCCTCAAATGGTGTATCAGTCAAAAGGGCGCGCAGCCTCTTGACAAGCTGCGGCTGTTCATATTTAGGGCAACAAAGCTCTGCAAAACACATTCTTGAGCGTATTTCAGGAGATGTACTACGACTGGACAAATTTAGCTGGATAAATTCGAATAATTTATTCGTCCTTTCAGTTTCTTCAATATTTTGACGACTCTTTCAATGGGTTCTTCAATATGATAATTTTGAGATCATTCAGTGTCCTTCATCATTATTCTTATCAATGTTAATTATATTCTTATCCATAGGAAAATAACGCAAATTAATACGAAATTTGAATTATTTGGTTCTTTTTTCGTAAACAAATGGTACAATAATCAACATCAATAAATAAAAATGAAAATAAGAACTCGTCCTGTCTTTGTCTTCGAAGGGCATTGTGCGCAGTATTTCTAGGTAGGGTAGATATCTCGCTTTTTAGAACTTCTGAAAGAAACAATTCGCCGCCTTCGTAATCGAGCAAGATATTGAAAACATTGTGGTTGAGAACATCGGCGCTTGATTTCTGATTAAAAACAACGGGATTGTTGACCGATTCCAAAATGTCTGTCGGAATTACGTCTGTATTAAAATAGGTGATTTTTATACTGCCAAGCGTCTGGAAAGCAGCGCGACTGACTTCTTCATTTTCATTGTCAACCTTGAGCCACAGCCACTGAATTATGTTTTCGACGATTTGCTCGAAATCTGCGAAATGAGCACCCTCTTTGTTTTCTGGTTCAAACTCCATTATCCGATCAAATAGGTTCAAGAAGCTTCTCAGTACTTGCGGCCTGTTGGATGATCAACGACTTTGTATGAACACAAGATTATAAACGTGCGAAAATATGAGAGGTTAAAATAATTTTGATTCGGAAACGATACGGAAATTTCATTTCATCAAAATATTTGGAATTCAAGAAATATATTTAGAGGGAAAATTTTTACGTAACTTTATCACAAGCTCATCCCCGGATTATTTTATGACGTTGATCACAGTCCTGAGCTCATCTTCTTTGGCCCACTGGGAATTAAAATGTTTCCACAGCGATAAGAGATTTAGCTCCTCGTAGTCAACCAAAATCGCGAGAATATCAACGGCAAGGGCGGCAGCGTCTGCATTTTCCGTCGGTGATTTTTCCAATACGGCCATTGCCAGTCGACAAATTTCCGAAGAATTGTGAGGAGATTGCGAAACATAAGAAATGATAGCCGCGGTACAAATGTAGATAATACTCTCGCTTGAGTTACTATCAAATAAAATCTTATCAGCGGTTTTGTAAAACTTTGAGAACAAAATGGAACACTCAACAGCTTGCTGGGCTTGAAGGATAATACCAAGAGGGATAAATGAGACGGAAGAAGTCAAATGCTGAGTAAGTGCAGATGAGGATAAAACAGTCATAAATCGTGGAAAGCAAACATCTGACAGGACAGAGAGAATCATCTCTCTGGAAGCGGCTTCCGTCATTGCCTCCCACCGGATCGAAATGTTAGCTTGAAATTACTTTACTAAGATTTCCGGTAATGGAAAAGGTGAATGTAAAATCTTCGAAAAAGAATCGACTAGTACGTGATGAAAGTGACTTTGACTCTGCAGATCCGGTTTCCTTTGGGTTAGAACACAGAGCTTGAATCTTTCCAAATAATTCCACAACAACACCTTGATCATTACCGTCGCAGTTTTGGATTCTTGTCTTCAATATATCAATAGCTTGGATAGAGATAGTCGAGTCAGAAGAAAGGCAATAAGCAAGAAGACTATTTAGAACATGGATGTCAAATTCAACTTTTGAAATCGTTTGAAAATTAGGAGGCTGTGGTTTTTTGGGGACATCTTCGAATGAGAAAAGCTTCTCGATGAAGGAAGAAACTTTTGGCTCTCTTGTAACAGCCAAAACAGAAGCAAAAGCCGCAGTGATTTCAAGTTTCTCATGTCTTCCCAATCGACTACAATCAATGTGGTCAACAAGTTCCTTGCTTATACCAAGGAGATTGAATTCGTAAGCGCAGGATGAGAAAACTCGCAAAAGAAGTGGGTGATTTTCCAGGATAATCTTCAACAGTGGTGTTCCACAGCGTTCAGGGAAACTTATAAAGGTGACATTTCGAACCATGAAATCAACGAGGAAAGTCTGATGCTCATCTAGGATTTTCTTTTCCACGTGGATTATCGAGAAGACTTTCTGAAGCAAAACTTTCACATCGATCAGCTTGGTCTTCCTTGATATTGCCAAATCAAGCGCTTTGAGCAAGTCGGCTAATAACACTGTCAGCAGCGGCTCATTTCCGGAAATGCTGTCAAACATAAGCCGCGCAACATCAACGCCAATCTCATCGTGCAACATCGCTGTACGCCCCACTGCTCGCAGCTTTTCTAAAATCATGTGATCTATCAAATGTTGGAGATTGAGGTCATCTTACCGTTTGACTCGTCAAAATTCGCGCTGAAGCTCTCAAACAGGATGGGAAGAAGATCTCTACTGTATCTTTAGTATTCATTAACAATTAGCCTCTCTATCCTTCCTTGAGCCATTCATAAGGATTTACTTTTGCGCTACGGAGAAAACTCAGCACCACATCGTAGGAGGCAAACAGCATGGCCAAATCATAAATGAATATCTTAGTTTCCCCGGTGGGCACATATGCCAGAAGAATCTCACCAATACAGTCTTCGGAAATCTGTTCCTTTTATGGCTGCCAACAAGTGTTTGAGTCGGATTCTCTACAATAAGGAATCAACTAATCCTTGTCAGCCTTCCTGTTTTGAAACGGCTCGGAGGATGGACTTTACAGAATCTATACTTTGGACATTCACCGCGTCGAGTAGAGTCGGCAGAAAGCTTTGAATATTTTGAATATTTATGAGTTGGATCAGCTGAGCAATTGAGCTTTCACGGAGGATGACAAGCTCATGACCTGGAAATAAAATTTTTATGTTTTTTTTTTCTTTTTGAAGGAAACTTCCGACAGAAGTTTGGCGCCCGCAAAAATGCATATTGTTTGATAAACAAACAAGTTGTTACAAAAAAGTGCCAAAAATCTCAGCCCTGCTCATTTTGAATCTCATCAACTTGTTTTCGTAAGACTCGAATTTGTTTTGTTTCAAAATCTAAGTGTGTAATTCTTTGGGTTACCTAAGAAGCCGACGCAATCCTTCAGTATTGCTTGTAAGTCCGACATAATCACATCTAAAACGGGATTTATTTAGCGGCTCTTCTAAGGAAAAATAGAGGTGGCCAGGTGCAAAATACGCACTACAGCAGATGCTATGCTGATTTTCAATGAATTTATTCAGTTGATCCGGCTAAGATTTAATTGAATTAATTATGAAAATTAAAATTGAGACCGGTAAAAATTTCCTAATTTGAAAGCAGCGAAAGAATACAAAGAGCTTATAAATATTGAAAAGTTCTGTAACAACGCAGGTGCGACCGTTCTTTGTCCGCGAAATCTGCACCTGGTGGCGAATTTCGGGAAATGGCCGTAAATTAAACTTGAAGGTACTTTGAGGCGTATTTACAGTACACTTTCGTGATGAAAACAAAAGCGACTGATCTCAAGTAGCCAAAACTGGGCCCTTGTAAAAATGTAAAAGGACCTGGTGCGCAGAATTACCGCGTGGGAAGCCCAATTTATAAGGCTACTTGGCAGAACGCCTGAAAACGCTTGACCCAGGAAAATTACCCAAATGTTTACAATCGAGGTAAATGGAAGAAGTCGTTTTGATTGACAACACCAGTCAATGTGCCAAGATATGGAGTTCTGGCTACTAAAAGAATCTTCCCATAGAAGAAAAAAAAGGACCAAACAGAATTATGTTTTCGTAGTGAGATTTCCTTGACATGTTGGCCGTAGAAAATCTGAGGGGAAAGTTTGTCAGTGAAATCCGGAAATTTACTGATCTTGATCCATGATTGTCCCACAAGATATCCCGATTATCTCCCCTAATCTGCCTGGTGTCAAGTAATGTATTCAAAAACTCGTTCCCGTGAAGGGATTATGCCCAAACTCGGATCGCTAGATCCCTATCGTCAGTTGGATTGTACCTGTATGTGTGTATACAAAAATACGGCCGCTAGAAACAAATCAATAGCGAGGCACACTTCACTCACTTGATCAGTGAACTGTAAATGGAACAGTAAAGATCAGTAGAAAAGAAGCACTTGGATATTAGAAATGAATCGGAGCTAGCCGAGGATCCGATCGATTGCGGACGATCAAGTGGAATGATGGGGATCGCGCACTTGAAGTTTTCTGCCCCAACGATGTTTCTGTTTTTCTATGTTCAAAGAATAGTACTAACTGAATAAAAAATCTCTGAAAATTAGAAAATTAGTTTTTACGCGATAATAAGGGAATGATAGGACGATAAGCACTAAACAAGCATCCAAGGAATTTACACAAATCAATAAGCATGAAGTTTTCTTCCACTCAAGCTCGGATTTCAAACTTTTCCGAAGAATCTTGAACATTTCCGGTACATTCTTCCCCTCATAAATAACTAGAGAACAAATTAATGGTTGAATAAGGGAAATACAGAGTTTGGTAGTTGACAAAATAAAGTTCATTTTTTGTTTCCAGTTTTCATGATTCGTATATTGCACATTTATAATTAATAAGTAAATCATGAATTAATCTTTCTGGCGCCAACTTGATATTATGCATCATATTGCCAGGCGAGAGGATTCTAAATTCCGTAAACGGGTATATAAATTTCATCTATATTAACCGGCATAAATACAGTCATCAATTTGACCAAAAGTTTTAGTTGCCTAAGCTCTTGAAGATTTAAAGTAAAATGCCTCTATCATTCCCTTCCCCGAAACCGGTCTTTAGCGGTCTTTAACCAGCGTCGTTTAAAATCAGCTCGTTCGATCAGAGGCGTAATTACCGTGACCGCATATCATTCCCGCGCTGACCCGCTGCTATTCAAATTTGGCGCTCCCCGCACCGCCATTCAATACGGTCAGAGAGCGCCCCCTACTGCGCTACATAAATATCCCCCCTGTTTTCTCTCTCCAACACTTATCAATAGAGCTCAACAAGAAAAACATAGAAAGATAGAAAAAGAAAGATTTTTTAACAATGTTTGGAAATATCTCTTCCCTTCTTTCCGCGACGCTTCTTCAAAAATATTCCTTTTTCCTTCTCATCGAGAGTATCTTCTGCATCGCCCTCGACATCTTCATCATTTTAATCAAAGAGATGAACGACGATTTCCCTCGCTCAATTCAGCTACGACCTGAATTCATCTTCACCGTTTCCATCCTCGGCCAGGGCATTTGGGCTGGTCTTCTTGGAATCTCTGTGGCGATTTTCTGCAACAAGCTGCAGCAAGAGAAATTCCGCGAGCAACTGCTCCCCTTGGGTGCTTTTACTGATGGAACTCTTCACATGGAAGCCGGTTTATTCGCTTGGTGCTTGTTTACTTCGCTTGGGCAGTTCGTCGCTGTCCTGCTGTCTGGATACTCGGCTCTTGGAATCGTTGCCCACGACCTTGTCGCGACGCAGGTTGAGCGTGCAATGAGCATCCTTATCGTTACGGAAATCTTCATGCTTCTGGCCCTCTGTCTGACCGTCTTCTCCCTCCTGATTTTTTCCTTCAACGCTCTCCTGCCTGTTTACTTCCACGCACTGATCCAAAAAATGGCTGAGCTTCTGTGTAACCGCTATTCATCAGATCGATGGAAACAGAATCCCAGCTGCAGTTTTTCTCAAGCATCCTTCGTTGGCAGTTCTGTCGAATTCAAGACGATTGACGTTCTCGCTGACCTTTCGATTCCAACATTAACCCGCAAGCTGGCCCAGAAGAGATTAAAAGATTCCAGACAATCTTCCTATGCAAGCTCCAGTGGAAACTCGTCGAATCGATCGGAAATTCTGCTGCTCTGAAAATACGGAAAATTTGTTAATTTATGAATTTCAAACACTGCCAGTTGTTTCTATCTGTAAATAAAGTGAGAAAAAGTAATATTTCTATCTTCGAGGACTTGATGAGTACAAATTTTTTGTAAGGGAGGTTTTTGAATATTTAAGAGGTTGACTTTAACAGAATAGTGAAGTTATGGCGATAATACAGTTCAGCATATAAATTTAAATAAATTTGATGTTAGAAGCAAAGAGACCAGAGTTAGGGTTAACCTGATTTTGATAAGAAGTGTATAAAATATGAACACGAAAGGAGAATAATATTTTGAAGCTATCATTTGTTTCTTAGGACTGAACAATCTGAACTAGGTAAAGTTCCTTGACAACACTTGTGGCAATTAGTTGAAGATTTTTCTGTTTGTAACCTAAAGATAGAAAATTATGACCAAACGCAAATAGGTTTTTGCAACCTGAGACCGTGATAAATTCTGTTGCAGGCGATTCTCCAGTTTCCTTGTGCTCAAAATACGATTCTTCCCTTATAAAAATTAACAGTCAGTCATAAATCACTGCGAACTTACGAGTATCTACCCTCCGCCAGAGCTTTCTCCACGCACCTGCTCACACCGTCAGCGATATCATCCCTACAATTCGAGTTTTACTACTTTATTGACCTCATTCAAAAATCGCTGACATTTCTTGACGGCCATCGTAAAAATTACTTACTGTGTGATATCTCCTTTTCGAAAGATGGTGAGTCCATTTTTATCGCCGAATCCCGAGCCGATAATTTTTTCGTTTTCCTCCATCAGTTCTTCCAAAGCACCCGAAAGATTTATGACATTATTCATTCGTAAATTACAAAGACCGTAAGTTTAAAATTTCACGAATAAATATTCCAAAACAAGCCTTTCTTTCTCTTTCAATCGAAATAATTGACGCTCAACGAATCTTCTAACGACTCTGATTGGCCGCGTTGCGAGGATTTCCACCAATTGCGAATTCAAAAAAAGGCGGGCCTCTTTCGGTGATACAGAGAATTCTGGTGTCCGAAAAAGAAATTTTGATGGCGGTAATGAAGATCTGAAAAAATCAATTGATCTCGTGATGCTTCGACTCGAATCATATGTAGCGCCTTTTCTGACGTCTTATTTGAAGGTAACTCAACTTGTCAACGCGATTGCTTATCATTTTCATAACAAATCGATACATTTTCTTTTCATTTAATGAAATATGTTATTTCTGTGAAAATTCTAGCGCTTCATTCGAAATCTTACTAGCGAAGACCTCAAACTTTCAATATGGAGTGGGGAAGTAGTCCTTGCGAACCTAGAGATGCGCCTCGACGTTTTGGAAGCGGAGCTCAAGCTGCCCTTCAAGCTCGATTCTGGACACATTCATGAATTGCGAATAAATATTCCTTGGATGGCACTGGGATCGGAATCTGTCAAAGTTAAAATTTCGACGATTGAACTTTCCGTCAGCTTGAGCAAGGAAGACGAGGATGATGAAGAGGGGGATGAAAATTTAAACCAGTCGTATTTGAGCTCTGAAACAGCTTCGCATCGACAGAAGCCGAAGATCTCACAGGAAGGGGATTACTATATTTCTTGTGCCGGTTTATTTAGCTTCACTTCCGGGTTTTATATTAAAGAGGATTGTTGATAATCCCTACTAAGTCAGGAGAAGATTTGACGCCAGGTTATTTGGAAAGCCTCTTGTTAAAAATTGGAAACAACGTCGACGTAGAAATTCAAAATCTTATCCTTAAATACGTCGAGAATGACATCGTTCTCTCCGTCAACATAAAAAGTGTTCATCTATTTCCATGCGAGGATGAAAACTGGACTCATGGCTGGGCGGAGATTTCTGAGCATGATCCTGTTGTTAGGAGGCTCTGCGAAATCGAAGATTTAACTGTTTGCTTGGACAAGGTAATTAAATTTTGTTATCCTTTTATAAGTTTTATATTATTTATATTTTTTTCACTTTGCGGGTTTATCGACAGACGATTCTTTCTTTATTTTGGTACAGACGAGAACAAAAATTATGTCACGAGTTTCTAACAGGCCGTCTTTATATCTTTCAGAGTGACATGTCACATCTGTTTAATTTTGTTTTCTTTCCGCTCTGGTCTGCAAGTCTTGGTGGAACATCTTAGATATAACACCAAACTGGCATTTTTCTACAGACCAGAGTCACCAGACTGTGACTCGCTCGGCATTTCCGCCGCATCTTTTGTTATTCTTATATCACACTATTTCAGCGATCGCCATCTGGTCAAATTTCATATTATGAAGAACCAGTCATTTATCGATGTGGCATTACAATCCGTCTTCTTGGGTCGTATTCGTCTCCGTTCCAAAGGGCCCCAGACCGACTGATCGTTTCAACAAAAATCAATCATGTTTCTGTATCCCTCAGCGAACAGCAACTTCCTATGCTCCTGCGGCTCTCCGAGCTAGGGATGGCTTTGTACTATGGAAAGTTAAAAACCTTAGCGGACGACACCCCTATGTCAACGGAAAACCCTGGTGAAAACATGTCTGTGGACTCGCCAGGGGACGACTCTGGCTGGGTAAGCTGGGCTTGGAACTCCTTAGTTGGCGAAGAAGAAGACGCGGCACATCCTGGAGAGCAGGGTGCTTCCACTGGAATAGCTGGCGATTCTCTAGTTGTCATCGTCTAGGATTGCTGAATCCCGACATCTATTGATGCAATTTTAGACCTGAACTTATCTCTTTTTCCGGTGTTAAGATTTGGCCATCCTACTTAGTTCAAATATATATGGAAAACGTCTCGGTAAGACTGTCGACAAAGACAGCAACAAAGCGCGATTTGATCACGCTCTCTCTTAGTGGCATCGGTATAGAAAATGTTATAAAAGGTGATGCTTGGTTCAGGAACGGTTACCTTATTAGAATTAAATCGTATTTATGACGACAGCTTTGAAAACGGCATTTTACCAACGTTACATCACGTGAACCGCTTATTAGCTCTGTTGCTGGGATAACTGAAATCATTTGCTCCTATCAAGATGATATCGACGAGCAGACGGATATTTTGCACCTTGGTACGCCTCTAAAGGATCGGATGTCGTTGTATGACAGTCATGCAGCTTGATCCAGTTTCCATTTCGTATGATTAATCTTCTTCTTTTCATCTACGAGACGAGTTCTATGAATATATCATGACATCTTGAAAAGGATAAAACGGTTCTTAACTACACGACTGGGTCTATTTGGGATTTTCGAGCACCGGAAAACAACAACGGAAGATCTAAAGTAGCTCTTAATATGGCTGATCATGATGAAATTTGGACAGAAGAGTATTGTTGTAAACGATTCGGCGCATTCTTTACCGACTACAAGTTTGAGATGCAGCCTGATCTTGGGCTCTCAATAGGAAATGGGTCTTATTTAATGCACTGTTGATCGCAGTTGATAAAAATGCTTGTGGAATTAACATTTAAATGACCTTTGAACAGTGGAGCTTGCACAGCCAGAAAACTGGAGGTTAGCAAAAGAGCACAGCTGCAAGCGGTTCTTCATTCCCGTCATCACTGTCAATCTCAAGCCATCGATCCGCGAGCTCACCAAGCTTCCGGAGATTATTCGACATGAATATCAGCCTTACTTTAAAGAGCAAATTCCGTCACCATCCGCTCAGGATCCGGATTTGACGTTGGAAGAGATGCTTACGTTGCAAGAATATGTTCCGACAAGGGAAACGACCGTCACAATTAGTTCCGTCAATGTGAATGTTGATTTCGGCATCGACTCGCTGTCCTTCAAACTCGACAACATAGACATTGCGAATAAAACGATCATGTATCAAGAATCCTTCACGAGGGCCATCTATAAAACTTACGACAAAGATACTCAAAGCGGCTTGGAATTCTACACAGATGTTCATTGGAAACTATCAGTGGAATGCATCAAAACAAATTTCAGCTCGTTCGATATTTTAAGCATCGGGAATGTTGTCCTAAACCTTGCGAAGAAGATTCATCCCGTCTTCTGGCCTTCCCAACGGACGCTAGATATAAAGGCTTTCATGAACAGGGCGCAACTATTGGTGAATCCATTGATTCAAGAACGGCTCATGTATCATGTCGCGTCTCTAGCTGAACCGGATCTTATGTTCACCGCCAAGGCTCAAATAAAGTCTTCTCTCGTCATTACGATGGAAACGCTAAACCTTGCTTACGCAAACGATGTCTACCTAGAGGAGAAACTCAGGAATCGGTCTCAAAGATAAACATTCTCTTAAAAACTGTCAAGTCCGACCGCCTTTAAGCACGTTCCGTATCTTTCTCGATAGGATTCGCTGCGAACTACACGATGAGCATGGACAAGAACAGCTAATTTTCGGCAACAAAAAATCTCTGATAGAATGTTGTGCTCAAATTCCAGTTTCGAAATCAGACCCGGCGAATCAAACGATTTTAGTAGGAAAACTCTGTAGTTTTTCCGCGACACTCTCGATGCCAGTTATCGACTTTTTGAAAGAAATGATCAGTCTTTTTGCAGGATTTATCCCAACAGATAAAGCGCGAAGCAATGGAAATCGCGATCTGAATTTAGTAACGAATATATCTTGGTCCGAGTCTTCGCTTGACTTCAGGATCAATGATCATGTTATCCATACAGGAGAGGTCTCACCATGTGATCACCATTGTCAATAGATAAGATATTCTGCTAATTTTCTAGGCTAACTCTTTCCGTGCTTAATTTTTTCATTGATTTGTAAGGTGAATCTTTGGTAGTACTACCCACGGGTCGAATTTGCAACGCTGGAATGTCGAACTTAGACACATTGATCGAACTGCCTGAATGGATAGACATCCCCATTCATTTATCAAAAGGTAAGATTGTTTATTATATAATTGATCTGATAGAACTGCCGAAATTCCATTCAAATTTTTCTCGGTGCAATAATTGTTCTGCAAAAAATCGATCTAGCGGCCCAAATAATGTGTCCAAAGCGAAACCAACGTCCATGTCGAATTTTTTGTCGAGCGTTCTTCCTTTCTCGCCGCCAACACACCAGTGGTCTTAATTCTTTGTATCAAAATAGGCAAACGATAGCAGACGGGCAATGAATAGTTGGTAATAGACGATAGCTTCTATTTTCCGACACATGTGAGGCTTGGAATTTTATTGAGAGTCATATATTTATTTGATTCACTTCAATGTTACCTTTATCCCTGGCGCGCTCACGGTAGCACTGTAAGCCCTCTTCTGAGAGGACAAAATTCTTCCTTGTGATGACTTTCTTTAGCTTCAAGAACTCTTCTATCTGTTCGATGGCCACCCATGGTTTTTGAAGAAACTCTGTCCCATCGACGACTAGAATTTGCTTCTAAACAGATATTTTTATCGATGGAATCTATTTTTTCTCAACTCTGTTGAAATATTGAAGCCATCGAAGATAGAAAACAGCGTAAAATCCATCCGACAATATTCGCTCTATCAAATCATATTGACTTTTCACATGAAATGGTCGTTGAGCTCCGTCGAGTCTATCCATTAGCGCATTAACTAGACCCGAAATTGTCCCATTTCCTTCGTGAACGGCGATGTCATTAAGAAAATACTGGAACTCTGGGAGACGGTGTCTAAGCATGTCATTGAACAAGGTTAGATTTCCGCCAAGAAGCTGCGCTTTTTTGAGGTGATATCTTTGACATGTGAAGATATCGGCTCATTGTTCTTCGGGCGTTGTCGCAAACTTTTAGAATGAATAAGCATAAGGGGAAAATGAATGGTCTGCCTTACCTACGGAAATTATTTTGACTGTGGAGTTCATCGCCAAGATCCTGCTAGGCGCAGAGAGTGAATTGTAGTATTCCGCGCTTTTTTCAAACCAGGTCTCATACTTATATCACGATTTCCATACCGTTCTATACATGAATAAATTGCCAACCATGGCGAATTCCGTCAAGGTAACCATATGGTCCATCGTCATCGGACCCGGATCTAACTTACGGATCTAATTTTATATTTAATTTTATATTAATAAAATCGTGATCCTTTTCCATTGCCGATTGGAAAGAGGCTTCGATAGTAGGTGAAACCTTTATCGTAATTTTCATCTTTGTTAAAGAAATTAGGTTCCTTATTGGCCTGGAGCATGTCTTTTAGGGCTCAAGTTTTCATTTAATAGATAATAAAAATTAAAAATTGAGTCCTAATCTGGATGACTTTCTAAAAAATTAGCCACAGCCGTTGTCCCACATTTCATCACGCCGGTTATAATCACGCTCGGCAGACGTTTTCTTTTTTCAGGATAAATAACTTTCGAAGGGATTTTGTAGCGATTGTTCATTGCATTTTTCGACCACAGCCTTTCGTTAATCTCTGAATATTTTCCTTGATTTCGGAGACATCCAACGCCATCTTTGCAGAGGAAAAAATAACCGACGAGAAACAAGTTTATAAAGCTGCTTATGATCACGAATGTTCTCTTCTTGATTTTTACCGTGATTTTTCTCATTTTTAACGAATACTTAATTCATTTCAAAATTCTTTTAGGGCCGATGTCAATTACGGTTAACGTTGCCGAGCTGCGGATGTCAAGTAGCATCGGCGGTAACACGAGCGATGTTTTACTCTTCCCATCGTTGTCGGCTACCTTTACCGTTAGTCATGGCGAGAAAAACGCGCATGGTGTCTCCGCAGTATTCATCAGCTCCTATGTAGAACTTCAAGCGCTAGAAATTTGCTTCACAGACGACTTGATTTGCCTTTTGTCATTCATCGTGGAGAATATACTGACAAACTCGTCAAAGAAGCCTCTGAAACGGGATCGTTCTATCCCGTTGTCGCCCGATTCCAGCAAGTCATTTTTATCCGATATTCCTGCTGTTAGCTATCCTCAAAGGAAAACGATGATCTATTTCGATGTATTTCAGGCTGAGAAACGATTTGATCGTTATTCCATTGATAAATATACGTGAATTCTACAGTATGATCATCGCGTAAAAGCTCGTCAGCAAGCGTAAAAGAATGCTCAGATATTTTCGTTTCTGATCCAACGAATGAATCTCCTCCTGGCTCAGTCTTAGATTTAACCCTCAAACTTTGTCTGCCAGACATCAGGATCAAAATCAAACTCGAAACGCAAGAATTGCTCGCTACGATCAAGGAACGGCTCATTTATTTTTTATCAACAGATAATATGTAACATATTATATGTTTCAAGATCAGTATCATGTGATGCTCATGAACATCCTGGGAGAAAAGCATCTCGAACTTTTTTCGAACTTGTGGAATTAACCAGATGCAGAATGGATGATTTTAAGAGCTAAAAGTTGATCTCATGACCAGAAACAGCTGGCGTTGTGGCTCACCCCACATGTGTTGCTAACAGAGTACATTTCTACAGCATTTCTCCGTCAGGAAGTCAAAAGTAAAGCGGATCCGTAGCAACGCCTCATTTTGAGCCATGTTCAGGACGTATCTGTTGACTTCTCTTCTAATTCTACTTTCCAACAGTTTCAATGCCAAGTTCCTGCTGCGTTGTGCGTCGTTGGCAGTCAGACGATTTTCTCAAGCGAGGGTCGTGGAAAAATACAGATGGTTGGAAACAAAGATGGAGAAAAAAGGTAAAAAGAGCCCTCATGACAATATCATATGATTGCAGGGAACCGGATTTCGCAACTGAATTTATTATAATATTTTTTGATTAAGAATGGCTCCAGACAACACTGGTATCAAGGTCGTCTGGACCAAAGCAAAGACCGAAAACTGGCATCAGCGAGAGCAAATAATGTGTGATGAAACAACTTTGTTGGCTGAATACGTTGAAGAATTGTCCTTCACATCAAGTGCTCTGGATATTGTACTTGATAAGGATATCCTTTTTGAATTCGGTTGGCTAACAATAACAAGTTCTTAATTAAAATTTTATAGGTAAACTCTCCTCCCTCCTTCCAGATATGCCTTCGTCATCAACAATCCCGTATAAAGGACGCTTTCCGATGATATTTGTCGATGTTCAAGATATAGTAGTTTTCATGAGGGTTGATGATTACTGCTCTTTAGGAAAAGATGGCTATATTCTCATTGAAACTTAGAAAACAAATTGTTCTAACTGTAAGATATCATTGTGCCCATCTAAATGTCAGACGATACTTTCTATCTCTACCTACGTCAGATAGAAGTCAATCCAAGGCCTGAATTTCCCCTGGACAGAGTAGTCATCAGTAGTGATGACTTCGCCATAGTCGAGGAGAAAGGATTACTGGCTATGCCTGGAAGTACCGTCGAAAATATTCAGTTTGCTGTTAATCTATCCGAACTAAGGAGAGGGTTTAATATCAGCGGATAGCATTTTGCCCAATTTTACCTTTAATTGTCTGAAAACGGCCGAGAATTCTTCTTTGAATATTAATAACTAACGCTCAAGGTACCACATCTTGGGTTCACGTATACATATAATGAAATCTGAAATAAGCGTTGGCTCGTGCAATTGGTCGTGTACTGTTTCTAAACGTTGGATTTGCGGAATAAACTCGAAACCATTCGAGGCACAGAATCCTGCACTCGAATGGAACATGAAAAAAGAAATTAACACTGAAAGTGAAGCAAAAGTTGTCTATCCGCTGCTTTCTCCTACAGGAGAGGATCAATATCGTAATAGTTACATTCGTACTCATTTTAAACTAGCATGATTATTGATTCTCATACAGATGTTTCAATAATTTTTGCTCCAGCGATATATTTTAAAAATCATGCTATTGCCGCCCACTCGCTCGAAGTGTCTCTCCGTTCGAAAGTTCTTTGTTACGGAAATGTTCCCCAGCTGCACCTTGTCTACAAAATGATCAACTCGTCTCTGAGGAAGGTGGGCTCGTTTCAACAACTGTCAGACGTCTACTCGATCAACAAACGAAGACGTCTTGGATTATTCAGGAATGTTTTTATTTTTTCCTAATTAAGGTCATTTCTATTCGATAGACGATTAAATTCGAAGTATGCGTACTGTATGAACAATCAAAAGACGTACGCGCAAGCGCACTATCTCTGAGTCGAAACGGAAAACTCCTTTGCTGCTTACCTCACCCATTCACTTTCTTGCCACAGGCGAGGAACTGTCTCTTGTTGTTTACGATTGCAATGGAAAGTTTTCTGTTGAGCCATTTTTTCACTTTATCCTCGATCAGCCTTCTATCAAATTTGAGTTCTTGGGCTTGCATCAGCGTCATTCAATGAAGGTCATCTGCTTCGATCTAAATCTGAAAACATACGCTGGAAAACCAGTCAGGAAGAATGTTCCGTTTCTTCCAGCTGAAGATGATTTTTCTACCTCTTGGATTTCGTCACGAGAAGGTATGACCGACAAGGAAATGTTCCATCAGATCTACTCTCATTCGTCAATAGATGGATTTAGCGCCGTTGTGCGGAGATAAATTTTGAATATTGATCAAGTCCGAATTTTGTCCTCTTTTTTCCATGTGCGTTACGGAATTCATGAACCCTGACAATGCCGAAACCGTTATTGAGTTCAACCGATGCCTCAAAATTGTGCTGGATTTTCCAAAATTGGCCGTTGCCGCCAATTTCATTTCGAAGCTGCGGAAAGATATCCGGCTTCATTCTCGCCGGCGAAGATCATCCAAACCGGAATCTGCTAATTCTGTAAACGGGGACTCTACTCTCAATGATATACTTCCGGGTTTGATAAGAAGGACTAAGATTTCCGTTCATCAAATTGTTGTGTTGGCTCAAGAGAGTCAGATTTCAGTGGAAAGTTCCGTATCAAGCTGCGAATTGACAGTATCTGCGGATTTAACGTCGAAATTAGCCGCGAAAATTAAATATCAGGGATGCACTATTAGACTCATGGAAAAAGGAATGGAATCATATGCAAAGTACAGCAGTTCTCCTTTGCCGCATTTAAAAATGTTTCAACGGCGGGCGAAGGCGGACAAGAATAGTTACTCAGAAATGAAAATCAAGGTATAAAATACTGAGATTATATCATAAATTATATGGCTAGGACTCTATGATCCCTCCCAAAGGATTCGAGTCTCACACTCTTCTGAAACCCTCATGTGGGCAAATTGATGTTGTTGGAAAGAAGGACCCACACAATTTATCAGTGGATTGGATTGGGTCTTTTAAAGGTCTCGGTGATGAATTATCCCATATTTAGTAATATAATATCACTGATATAATCACAGGAAGAATTTTCTTCCTGAAGAATTTTCCGGCTTGTCTCGCACTTGACATACACTAACATCGTACTAATATCACTACTTTCATTTCGATTTGGCCACCAGACAGAATTTTATTGCTTGTCTGGCACTTGACAGATACAACTATCATACTACTGTCTAAAACATGTACACATGTTCACTACTATCATTTCCATTCGGGCTAACCATCTTGGGGTCCATGGTGGAATTTATTTTGTCATAATTACATTTGTCTGTGTAAAAATTTTACAGTTAGTTTCTCGATTTATCTAAGATAATGATCACCGAGTTTCAAGCCCCCAGAATCTTCTTAAACTTTGACTTCTACTCTCTCGAATTTCAATTGAGTAGATCACTACTACGGATCATGTCGACAATCAATAATCTTGTTGAACAACGAACAAAGGCAAAATCAAGTGCATCCGAAGCTACTTCAGAAAACTTAGTTGATAATTGTGTGGATACGAAAAAGATTGAAAGAACTCAAAACGATCTTCACTCTGGCATGTTTACTTTTACGAGCGAAGCATTAAATGTTGATGAAATTATCAAGTCAGGAACTTGCATCTTCTCTGTAGGCAATAATGAATGCCCAGGGTCCATCACTTGGAGATATGATCAACCAAGAGCAGTCGAACATTTGCTTTTTTCTCCACTTCCAGTCGGGCTAGAGACACCTTCAGGAACAGTGACTGTGTCGTTGGAAATGTTTGATGATATCACCATGAAATACATGCCAGTCAAAAACTTCCCCGTATCGGAGTTATCCCAGACGATGATCAAGATACAAAACCTTCCTGGTAAGAATCATTCATTTTCACGCATTAACCAAGCTGCTCAATGGAGAATGACGTTACCTGGCGATCCTCCTGAAGTAGATCTGGAATTTCAAGCTGCTTGTCTGACCCCTTTCGCATTGTGTGGTTCATGCAGGGTCGACTCTTTTTATACCTACGAGATGATTCCAATGATAACTGGCTGCTTGACAGTAGGAGAATTAAGTTGTCAGTTTATTGATGATTTTGGTAACTCCCTTTGCAATGCAGGCTTACAGAACTCATCTGTCGTTGGTGATTTTTGGCCAAAACAAAGGATTCTCAATATCGATTGTCAAACCGAAATATTTGCTGAAATACTCAATAGAAGAAATTTACATTCGGAAAATATCATTCAAGGATTACAGCCTAGGGTGAAATTTCTCGTTGAAAATCTTATGATTGGAAAGAAAAAGGGGCTAGTCGTTGACGTTGATGCTAATTTCGGCTCTCCTGAAATAGGATCGTTAGAAAAATTTATTTCTAGGAGCGTGTGTGAATCACATGAATTCCAACGATCCTTCCTAAAGATTTGTCATTTGAGTCTATCAAGACTTTGCATGATATAATTGCTGATTCTGAAATTAAGGAAGACTATTATTTCCTTGAAACGAATGTTATTGATAATATTTTCCTGAAAAGAAAATGCAGCTTGCCAAACAAAATTTCATTGTATCTATGCTTTGGCGAGGAATCGGCTGAAATAGATACAGCTATAATTGGAAAGCAACAGAATATTTGTTTGGGCGATGCAGTCTATCATGCGACTATAAAGAAATGCGGAGAAATTCATGTGAACACTGATACATGTCTTCTCAATCTGACCGATTTTCCATTGCATATATCGCTAGACGATTTTTGTTCTGGTGCAGTGGAAATGACATTGTTTGGGCTACGGAATTTCGATACGCTTATGAAAGAGGTTATTTTACATCTAGCTTATAACAATATCTATGGCTAAAATTATATATTCCGACAAAAGAATCCGAAAGAAACACGATGTATTTCCACAAAAATTAAAGGGATAAAACTAAAAGCACATGGTTCCGAAAATGACTTCACAAGAACAATACTTGTTGACGAGAATAGCCACACAGCGCTAGAAGTAAACGGGCCAAATGGCGAAGTGTTACATGTTGGATTCTCAGTTATCTCAGCCCCTGAAGAGAACTCGGCGGCCAGTCTTGTGGCAACCCGCATGATTTTCGCTCCTCTATTTATCCTGAAGTCTTTTCTACCGGAGCCCATTGACGTCAGTCTCTCTTCATCAGCTGTAAAAGGGAATCTTTTGGATGAAAAATCTTCTGCCCAAGAGTTCCGACTTCCTGGTAAAGGCTGCTCAAACATGATTTACAGGACCGGTGGCATAGAGTTTACTGTCCATAATCTGCCGGCGAGACTAAATATGGGCATGTGGTGACACAGCTTGATTCAGGTGGTGACACCGTGGTGTCATCCGGTCTTCCATTTTCCACCCTCCTCTAGCCTCCACCCGCATCTCACTTACCATATGTGCGTCAACTTGCCGACAGTTAGTCTTCCTCCTGTCTCCATCAACTTGGGTCTCATATCCGCCCTGACTGATACTCATGCCAGCATTGAGTCCGAGACCTTCATCGTTGAGGATTCTCCTTGGCCGATGCGGGATGATGCAAATTTGTCCTCAGGACCGGTTTTTATTCACAGCTAAATTGGAATGATTCTTCCACTCATCTTGAATCACAAGGGATGACTTTTACTCGAAGGCACAAGTGAAACCCAAATAAAGATAATCAACGCCTTACTGATGACTGTCTCTCGGTCAATCTTTCACCAAGATGGCCTTGTTTGCCCTGTATTCTTGTGACATTAACACCATCTGTTGTCCTCTTTAATTCTCTTCCATTTACGTTGATCATATGCCCTGGCGGTCAGGATGCCTTTCAAATTCCATCAGGGGAGGAGGAGTACACCTCTAACCTAGGGATATTCCGATTTGGTTTGCAGCTGGACGGAAGTCCTGCGATTTATTTCCGCCGCAGCTTGAATCTGGTTGATCATGTTCGACCTCAATGGGCTGACGAAGCAGCTGAACCTTTCGAAATTCCCTTAGATGGGAACACAAAAGTAAGGATCAATGACGCGTAAGCTTAGTATGACATATCCTTATATCCGGTTGTAACGGAAGTGACATAAGTTTTTAAAGTTTCAGATCCAGTTGAGTGGAGCAAAGAATATCGATGTTGTTGTTCACTCAGTTTGCAGCCATGGATTTCAGCGAATATTCGTCGAGTCTTCGGTTATAATTGAAAACATGACCTCCAAAGTTCTTCAATTCGAGACCGAGAATTCTAAAACGATCGCGAACCCAAAACTAAACGAAAGAGACGATCAATCATTTAGGATCTGCATTCCTAGTCAGTCGGACCATCATGTATCTCTAAATATAGGCGACAAAAAGATTGCGACATTCTCAACAGACGAGTGCAATAAAGGAACTAAATCGATAATGCTCGAAAATCCCCCGCTTTATCATCACGACTGGGCAATAATTCAAATCGAGAAAGAAAATGACTTTCAAAGAAAAATTCTCATCAGGGAATTGACCATAGAATGCCCTCCAAGATACGTGGTTTATAACGACTCTTTGGTAACACTGTACATCACGGGTGCTTCTACAAATAATCACAAAAATATCGCGCTGGAACCTAAAATGACCATTTTCTACCATCCTTCGAATCAGGAAAGGATCCTTTATTATCCGTTAAATTTTCCATTCCCGCAGGCGCTAACGTTGAGACTCTCAACTTAAGAGCACTAAAACGGATCCTATCAAAGTCATCGAATGAAAATAGTCAGCTTGTCGAGCCAAAGATTAAGTTAGCATGTGGTGGAATAGTTCAGCTAATTCCATTGGCTCTTGGCAAATATGGAATGAGACTGACGGATGTTTCTCTGGTGATAGAAGTGGAAGAAAAGTGTAGGAATCAGCGGAGGATTAGCATTTCAGAATTCCGAGTCGATTCTAAACGGGCGAATTCGTCAAAAATGGTTATTGCTAGAAGAGGAAGGCAGGGGTTAACATGAGTTAAAGTTCAATTTCTCGTCCGAAACAACTCGCTTTTTAATAAAAGTTTTTATATCAAATATACTTAATTAAGAAGAATTTAGGCTTCCCTCATGTTTTAATCCGTGTTTAGGCTCACCTTTGATAGCTTCTCTTTCACTTTGTCAAACAAAGGTCCGATTTTATCAACAAATCTCTCAAAACTTGACCTTCAAATGGAAACCAGCCATGCCGAGACATACAGACTTGTTATCCTCCTAGACGGTGGTCTAACTGTTGAAAATTCAAAGTTTGGAACGAATGGTCTTTTCAAATACAGAAATGTATTACAGATAAATGACGGATCGACATTTCAAGCAGAACTTGTGCTTTCTAATGGAAACTGGTTGAAGAGCCTCGACTTAAAATTACCGAAAATTTCGATCTCAGTCGAAGGAAATTTGAAAATTTTTCAATGAACAAGGTTGTTCATACTTTATAAACATTAAAAATAATTCTCAAATTATCAAAGATGTTTTTGTTTTAAAGATGCTCGATGAACTAAGCACGCTAATTGAAATGTCAAATGTACCAGTCAACACTACTAAAAAGGGATCTTTTTCTAATGAAGAACAATTTATTTTCATGGAACATTTGTCAATTGACGAGACAGAGATTGAAGTATCAGCAAAGTCAAATTATGTTATCAGTCTCGCTGCTGATAAATCCCGCATAACTTTGAAGAAATATGAAACTGGGCCTTTCAGTGGGTACTCAAAGGAGCTTGTTGACCAGTTGGCAAGCCATTATTTGTACCAAGTGATCAGGCAGGCTGGCTGGTTTCTTGGTGGACTTGAGGCATTTGGCTCGCCAGGCAATTTCATTCGGGGGCTGAGTGCTGGGATCGTTGACTTCATCACTCTTCCCGTAAAAGGAATACAAAATGGCCCCCTTGGAGTTATACGAGGGGCAGCTGATGGCACTAAGAGTCTAGTCAAGAACGTTTCCTATTCATTTTTATCCTCGATTACGAATATTGCTGACTCAGTGTCGACAAACGCAGAACTACTCGCGCTGGACAGCCATACGTCCGACTCCTTAAGTTCCTTAAATCTTCGGGATCCAGTTTCCTCCGTCAATGGTCAACTCAAGAGTCTGGGCATGACGCTCTTGGGATCAGTCGCAGGAGTTGTGCAGCATCCGATAAATGCGGCCCTGGAGGAAAATGCTGATTCAGGAAAGTGGATGTTTCTTTTTTTTATTGACTCATAATTTTGTTCTTAGCTTTTCCAGTAGAGCGTTGCGTATCTGCTGGAATCATTTTTTCCCATCGAATAAGTCGGACTTGCATGAGAACACTATGAACAAGAATGAACCAAAATCAATGCAGAGACACACTTTTTGACTCCAGTCGCGTCACTAAATCTGCACATTCAGTTTTAATGAATATAAATAGATAAATTCTACAAATAAAAATTCCTCAAAAAAGCTCTTCTCAAATCCGGCAAGGTCGCCTTCGCTGCCGGACGCGGACTTGCCGGCTTATTTCTTCAACCTGTTGGTGGACTGAGCAAAGTTATTGCTAAAACAGGATCCAGCCTCCTTGCATCAAATCAATCGAATGTCCGGACGATTCCCCGCTCTTTCAGGAAAAGAGTTTCGCCCAACTTTATAGAAAAGGCACTTGGACTTAAATTACTGACTGCTGAACGATGCCAGCTACTGAAAGAAAGGAAAAAAGGGTGGGTTTTGGTTTCAAGACATGGTGTGTGTATCCTACTTGACGGCGACTCTGTTTCTTTTGCTACATTTACGATTAGCCAAATCGAGGTTCGTCACTCGTCGAAAAACGGAAAATCTATCATTTCTCTATCTACGTCTGGTCTGGTCCGGGCAACTTCTCGTGTTCAAGATTACTTGAATCATCACACGATACATGATAACGTTCCCGAGAACGAGCAACAATTTTCAGCTGAAAAGGAAACCTCAGGAAATCTTACCGATAAAATAGAGCTTGAAATAAGCGAAAGTTCGATCGAGAACTTCATCGCTTCCATAAATATACTAAAAGCTCAAGCTGCTTCCCTCGGGTTTCATGTTTTATGAGATCATAGAAAAAAACTCTGAAGACTTCTATTTTTCTGTATTTCATATATTTTCAGCCATATCAGTTCTTGAAAACATATCATTGTGCAATAAATCAAAGACAATCTTATTTTTCTGTTTTTATTGGATGGCAGATCAGTTGATTTTTGCAAATCTAAGCACCGCCTAGATAATTCACGTAAGAGAGTCGACGACGAACTTTTTCAAGATCTTTTGGTTCGTCGACTTTGTTTACTATCATGAATCGGCCAAGGTAGCTCATTAATTCCTCGTCGCAGTTGTTGTCGCAGTGGACCGTAACCTTAGGAAAGACTGGCCATCCTTCATCAAGTTGGCTGTGGTACATTCGGAAGGAGTGCGTCCGAGCGTTGTTCAGCCCTCGGTTGAACGAAATGCTGTCGCCAAGAGCCGCTGAAAGAAGAAGAACATTAACGAGCATCGTGAGTAGCTTGTTCTTAGTTCTTTCTTGTCGGAAACAAGTCGTTGATCTGCGAACAGTATTGAAGAAGTCAAGCTTATATTTAATTCCAAATTGTAGAGGGCATAGACGAGCACGTCGGAGATGGCGCTACAGTTTGTGATTAATTCTCGGCAGTCTGGCAAAAAAGGAAGATTTCAATTGAATGCGGCATTCAGAATGCCCTTGTATCGATCATTTTTCTTTTGTAAAGTACGAAATCTTCCCTTTTGAATGAAACCATTATAGAATACTTATTACATAATTTTTTTCGTAAATTATTGATTCTAGCTATTTAACGAAATTCGATAGTCATATGAATTTAAAGTTTATCAACGATAAGTTATTAACCTTAGCCGGCCAAAGTGTTATTTCTGACCCTACCGGCCAAATGCACCATGAGTGGTACATCACCTGCTTTTATTCTTGAAAAAATCAACTCAAAGTCTCTTACGTTCGTCTTTGGGTTTGTAACAAACCGTTTGTTTTTGGGTTCTTGGTTAGGGTTCGGATTTGGATATTAGTTTGTGTTTGGGTTGGGGTGCGGGGTGCGAGTTTTTTGAAATCATCATGGGTTTCAGCATCAGATCAAGTCCTTCAATTCGAAGAAGGAGACTATTCTAGGGTTCGCAATGAAAAAATTTTATTCACTTGAAAATATTTATTTCAATATTGCTTTTATCATAATTTTGTCTCCCTCAGTGTGAGCGCTATCAGCTATCATGTTGATCAGCTTTAGAATAAGACAAATACGCATACATATTAACTTCAAAAAGTTCATTTCAAAATTACACTAGTTAAAAATTGACCACATCATGCTTAGGTTGCAAAAAAATGCCGTTTTTCTTTCCCTTGTGTTTTGCGAACGAAAAATGATATGAAAAATCTGATTTCAGATTTGAAATCAGGATGGCCGAATTAATATCTAAATTTATTCGAATTTTAAGAATTTACCCAATTACGTCCCTCGAATTTTTCATTGCGAACCCTAGACTATTCGGCCAATTTTTCGGAAAAATACTGCCTACCGGCCAAGAGCACCATCACTGATGGTCCATCAGTGGTGTCGGCGCCATTGTAGCAATGCACCATACATGGTGCATGCAGTTATTCTCAAAACAAGCCTTTTTCCGAACCCTAACCCTAACCAAGAGTAGTCGAAAGGTAACCTATGGGTAGCTAATCGATAAAGCCCTACAGTTTCTTCCGTTTTTCGAAACTCAAAATCACTTCGGTGGGAGACGTAATTCTTTGACCCCTGTTCCATTGATGGTGCACTCTGGCCGGCTAAGGTTAATTGACATCATTTTGACGTTTCGAAATATGTGGAATATATGATATCATATGCCGCATATGATATGCGTATCATCTAGTACGATATGCTAGCATGGAGTCTCAGAATTGATAATCTGAAAGATTCACTGACTTTAGGCTTTTTTTCATATAACGTAAAGGGCCATTTCCAAAAAATGGGTCGATATGCGTTCCGTCGAATAAATGTTCATTTCAAGTGTCCCCTCTTAATCGATTAATAGTAAAATTTAAAAAGATAAGTGACTTGTAAGTAAGTTCCATTATGGAACAGTAATGAATATAATTTCCCGTTCGTCTGCTCAGTTTACATGAGTACAACTTTCGGCACAGTTAAGAGAGTAGATTAATATGAAGCCGGAGCCGGCTGAGTCTGTTGGCTAAATTGAATAACGAATAATCGGAGATTTGCACACGAATAAGCATTTATTGATTAATTTAATGCGTGTTCTTTGATACACAGAAGATCAAATTAAAAGCACGAAGAAATTACCCGATTGAGAGAATAGAAAATACAAATCATGAGTGGGCACAGCCTTTGTCAGGCAAAATGAATTCGGTTTGATTTTTAAATCTGAATTCATTTAGGTCATATTTGGTGTTTCAGCTACATTGCCGTCGAGGGCAGGGCTGGTAAATTAGCGCACTATTTTCTCTCGAAGAGAAAAAAATTTGCGCACTAATTTTTTTTTCGAGTCATTTTTGCGTCTTTCGCGTCTTTAGTGCGCTAAAATGACACTAATTTTTCCTCTCGGAAATTTTCGCGTCTTTTCGAGAGCTGATCAGCGCTAAAGACGCGAAAAAAGAGGCTCTTTTCATTATCCAATGGGCTCTTCCCGGATGACAGTCTCATGGAAGACGATTTTGATCAGGGAAGAATTTCTTCAAACTGAAACTTTTTCGCAGTTTCAAATTGAAACTTTCAATCATCAATGCATCGTAAATATGTAGGCCTCGGACGTAAAAAAGACGATTTTCACCATCCGGTCATTGTACGGGAACATGAGAGGGCTCATTCGAAAGGTCTTGATAAGGGCTTTCTATTTGACCGATAAAAAAACTGGGCCCTCCCTTTCAATTTAATTTTAAAAAAATTTCTTATTTAGTAACAAATAAGTTGAAAAGAATAAAAGTCAACTTTTGTTTGAAATTCTCTCTGTCAAGCATTTAAATGATGAGCTAAGATAAGCTCTGTTAGGGAGGTCTTCTCCCTATTTTTTTTTTATCGCTGGGCCATCCGCAGCTGGATCTTCCTGCTTCATTAATTTTCTTAATTTTTTGCCTTTCTTCTTCTTGTCGTCGTCCGACAACTTCTCATCGCTGTCCTCAAGGAAGCTAGAGCAGCCTTGACAGATACGTTCTACTTCGAGGTCTTAGAGCTCTTCTGAGCATCTTTATATAATTCTCTATTCACAGAATCATATTTATTTGATAATTTAGAAGGGAGGTCTCCTCCCAAATTCACGCTAAGTTGATAACTGCTAATGAAGAACTCCTCTCAAAGTTGTTTATGTTTCATATTATAATATTTCTATTGTATTTATATTATTATAAGGTAAGCATGAACTTGGGAGAAGATCTTCCTTCTCAATTATAAAATATATTTCATTTTGTTAATTAAGAATTATATTAACAACTCGCACAAAGCTGCTCCAGCTTCAGACTATTGAGGACATCGAAGATAAGTTGTCGAACGACGACAAGAAGACGAATGGCAAGAAAGGGAAAAGGCAGGAAGAACAAGCTGCGGATGGCCCTTCAAAAAAAAATTAGGGAGAAGACCTCCCTAAGAAAGCTAATCTTAGGCGAAGAGTCTAAGCTTATCATAATGATAAGCTGAATTTCAAATCTAGCACAGAAAGAGTTGCAAACAAAAGTTGAATTATATTTTTCCCTGTATAATATAGCCTATATTATATAGTCTATATTTGTTTCTTTATATTTATAAATAAAATTAACAAATGGATTGATAAAGTCTTTTTTGACTTCATATTAGAAATTCACGCCCTCTATTACCCTATCCACTTTATTGAAACCAAACTTTTTGAAATTCTAGTTCAGACGAAGTTTGAAATTCTCAAACTTACGTAGTCTTCAGAATTAAAGAGCCCGCGCTCATTGGCGGGCCAATCAGCAGCCCTTATTTTCGACAGTTTTCGAGACACACGCGAAAGGCACGCGAAAGTCGCTAAAAGTCTCGACAAAATAAATTCGCGCACTAATTTTAGCGCACTTAAAATTTTCGACAGAATTTAGGACGCGAATTTACCAGCCCTGGTCGAGGGTTAGATTCATCAAGAATATTTAATCATGAAAACGAATCATGAATCGACTAAATTTGACGAAAAATATTTTTATAGAAATTTATGGAAGCTTATTATAATGAAACATTTGTGATTTATCCCCCGGTAGATAATGTATATAATCTGTTATTTTCTTCATCTATTTCTGCTCGAGGCTTACCGTTCCGGATTCGAAAAGGGGCACTGAATGTGACCTATTCAATTTGATAAATAAAATCCGTAAAAAGTTCAACCCAGCCGAAGAACACCAAGAAGGCAAGAAAAAAAGCATTGGTCGTCGAAAATCGCCATACGATAAGTTTGACTTTGCTCGAGTGATAGTTTTGCAATACCCCTTTCACCATAAATTCACTCTCTCAAAATAAACCAAAAAGATCAGTAACTGACTTGTAAGAGAGAACGTGTATCGCAAGATTTGTGAGGTAGAAAGCCAATGAGTACTGTACATCTTAAATTAGCAGAAGTCGCTAATGAACCTTGACCTCAACATGCAACCACAAGTGATGATCGGTTCCAGCAGCGTGGATTATTGTAGGGATTTGATTTTTTCGTCGCTGAGGAAATTTATTTGTGACGCTTGACGAGTTACCATGGATCGGTAGGGTCTATTTTAGAATTTTTTGACTAATTTTCAATTTCGAAGATCAAACAGAAAAACCAAGCGAGAGGAAATTAGAGATTTGCAGAGATACAAAGATATTGGCTATTTGACCTCCTTGGTCAAGGACCGGCAAGATAGACAGGTAAAAATGAGGTCATGATTTCCTTCCCTTGACTAAGTCTATCTTAGCATGTATCAAATGTTTCGATGTACAAAGATATCGGTCATATGTTTCGACGAGCAACGAAGCTATTCGATCGCGTCACTGCCGTTAATAAGGTAAATCAGAATACTTTAACATAAGAGTAGATGCGCACGCATTCATCTGAGAACTTTACTCTTGGGAACATAATGTGACATTATTAATGTCCTCGAGAATTGACGTAAAAATGAGAATAAATGATGAATTTTAGGAGTCGAAAAAGAGCTCATACAATGTGCGCGAGCTGATCGAACGAGCAAAATCTACATATAAAAAAGTTGGTAAGTTGCTTGGTAGTCAAATGAAGATTTGTAATAATAACGGGACCTTATTTAGATGACATTCTTTCCAGACCAGATGTGAAAAAGATGCGATGTGTAAGCGCAGAGACGACCCTGTCACAGTATCGAAATTTCTTCAAATGATTTCTTACTGTCTTTCTTCACTTCCAAATACACGAAAGTAAAGAAGTATTGCTATAATCTAATTTGAACTTGAAAATTGTTCGACTGATTAACCAACAATATATTTATGTTACATTACTTATGTCACATAAGTTATGTGACTTAAGTATTGTGAGAAAGGTGAACGAAGTTTAAGCCTGCCTTTCATTTTTTGACAAGCATTCTCTCTCATGGTATATGCTTTTGTCGGGAATGACGACTCAGTTCGTTGCGACTAGGCTCGTGGGACTAAGTTCGTGGAGGGGGTTATGCCGCATAACTTATGCCTAGGGATTCTCACGGAAAAACAAATTGTACTCAATTTTCGTGAAACTTTCCGTCTAGATGTAATTTTTTCCGCTGATTCTAAATATGCAAAAATCATTGTGAAATTCTGAAGAAGTGGCAAGCTATAGCCGATAAGGTCGCTAGGTGGTAAGCCCTAGTATTTGCTTCGTTTTGGAAGTAATCCTTCACTATGAGTCGGCTAATTCTTAGCAAACGGGTAGCTTACCACTTCCGGGAACTTTTTTGTTCAGATAACCCGCCGTTATTTGTGACAGATTTCCTACAGTAGGTCAAAGTGTGCACCCCGGGACCTTTGAAAGCCTTCTAGTTTCTCCCCGGTCTTCAAACTTTAACAGACTCTAGAAAAACGTCTGTTCTTTGACATATCTCAAAATCAGAGATTCAGAAGGTCGGTTAGACACATAGAGAGCAGGTTTTCTTTGGATTTTCGTAAAAACTACGCTTTTTTTATGAAAATTTAAGTTTTTGAGGTCAATTTATGAACAAGCGTCATCTTTTTCCATATATTCAGAGGTTTTTCAATGAGATTCTGTCAAGTTACGCGAAATAGATTGCCATCATTTTGCGCGAGAAGCGCCTCGCCGCGCGCCGTTTTTCCGTGAGAATCCCTACTTATGCCAGACTATTGAAAAGGGGGTATATTATATATTACAGCTTATAAACAATATAACGCGTGATCCAATTTGACAATGTCACATTGAGATTGTCTATAGCGATCGTGACGTACACTGGAACGGATTCTTCATTATTTCCGGATGTAAATGCTAGTAGACGAGTGCCACGCTCGTGAAATTCTCTGTAGCAAATGCGTATAGATTCCGGAATTAATTAAAATTAACGCGAATCTCCTCATCGGGTAGAGTTTGAGATCATGTGATCAAAGAGATGAGCACGAACTTAACGAAATACTATTGATTCTGGAGTTTATTAACATGATAAAATTCTTTACCCTGTAAAGAAAGTTCTCCAGAAGACTTATATTTTTCTCTATGCTTACTTCGATTCTAGCCGCAAAGGAGTCATCCGCCGATCGAAAGATTCGTGCCATCCAATAACTTAAGAATAAAGACAAGTTTAAAAACTAATTATTTATAGGAGCATTCCTCTGCTCCAGCGTTAAGTTCAGGAGCCCTTATTTAAGGCACTACCCCTTGAGACTCAAGGCTTGAGTACCTTGGTATTATCGCTTAGAAAGTAAAACATTCGTAAAAGACGAATCATTATCAGTAATTATAAGGAAAAAGACCCTTACTGCACCTTACGAACCAGTAAATTCAAAAAGGCACGAGAGCGCTATCAATATTTTCTTTAGCTCTAGCGCCATCTTTGGAATAAACTCTAGTATATAAACACGCGAAAATAAAAGAAGCCATCTGACTTTGAGAAAGTTCTAAAATCGGGAACATCTGCTTTTCCTACCGAAAAATGAAAGTCGCTAAATTCAGCTCTTTTGTTTTGACCGTCTTTGGCGACGCACTTAGCTTCAATCGCGGATTGAACAACGGTCGAACCCACTTGCTTCGATCTCAGGAAACCCCGAATCCGATGGCATTTCGCTGTGCTCGATCTGATGATTGTACTCTTGAAGAGTACATGGCAATTGCTCATCTCAATCGAATTCAAGGAAATCAACGAAGAGAGCGCACCCACAATGGCAACTTCAATCGAAAGCGGCTCTACCGACAAAAGATGATGGGTCGCTATTAAACGACTTGCTTTGATATATGCTCCTGAAAATATTTCAATCTGAAAAAAATTAGAAAAATATAATTCACAAAAAAACAGAAATCACCTTTTGCTTGTACATTTTGTTAGTTTATTTTTGAAACTCAATTGGGATACCCAAAAAACGTTTCCAGGTCCTCACCAAACACAGGTCCAAGATCTATGATCACTAATTCTTAGCAGGTGAGGTTGTTTTCTGCTGAAGATATGGCTCTCCTATCATGGAAAGGTGCTGATATCAGGGTTTGTTCAATTGAAGATAACTTAGGCGCTATTGCCTCTTCTGACCATTTTGGAGTGGTGTCAGTCTGACCATATCTAATTTTGTCGTCAGAAGAATTTTTACGAAGTTTGAAAGAGAACACGAGAGAAATCAAGAACCATGAAGCTCCTTGGCTCACTTGTTCCAATAGGCCAGGGATAATAGTACAGAAGCTTTGACTTAGCATTATCATTAAACCGGCTTGCCAGTGCTTCGCTGAGCCTCAGATTATAGTTATTGTCAATATATGGATATTCTTTGCAAGCATTTCATCATCTCTGTATAAGTAATGTCACAAAAACAACTTGCCCAAGTTTGCTCAAACGAAAGTTGGCTCTTAGATGAAGATGTGATTTGTAGCAAAGGGAATTTAAAAGATTCCTACTGCACAATGTTCTGTCCGAAAGGGCTTGAACCCGTCATGTCGGAATGTCTCTGTGGCAAGCAATGCAAGTGGATGCCTGCGCGGCCCTTTTGTACAAACCCGGCAGATTATGAGATGTACTACGTAGATTCTTGGGATGTCACAGAAGAAGAAGTTCAGCTAAGGATTTCAATGATTTGACGTAACATCACTATCTGTTTTTTATCTTGAATAGAAATAGACTTCATTGTTCTTTTTCTTCTATTATTTCATGTAGCATTAGGCCTACTATTTGCGATAATTCCATCTAAAAAAATCCATCAATAGACACAAAAGCCAGAAGTATCTCCCGGATTATCTGCAGATTCAATCGAATCACCAGAAAAATACAAGTCGGTTAATGCAATTGCTCCACCAAAATGGACAAATAAAGAAGAAGAGACGACCACCGAATATGTAAGCACAACAGTAGTTGCAACTACTTTATCAACAACGGAGTCGCTGATCATTTCGCTCTCTACCCGAGATCCAAAAGATGATTCTGACCGAGCAAACAGCGAGAAAAAAACTAGTGGGAAACGAACTGAGGCTGAAAAAGCAGTGCTAAAACTTCAAAAACAGCAGTTGCGCAAAGCAGCGAAAAAATCTGCGAAATTGGCTGCGAAAGAAAAAACACAGAAGGAAGTCGAGAAGCCGGAAAAAGTTAGTAAGCCAGTGAAAGTGGAAAACATACCAGAGCGTGTGTGTGAGACACCATCCTGGTTCGAATTCGTGTCCTGCTCAGATGGGCGTCAAAAGAATTCAGTCTGTGAGACCTCCTGCTATGGTCAAGGGATCACATTCGACAAAAAAGAAATGAAGTCCACCTGTCAGTGTACAGAAGGTGTCTGCGAGTGGGACAACAAGAATGGACCTTCTTGCGTCATCATTAAGTCAGAAAAGAATGTTACTGAGGATAAGGAGAAAGAAGTTCCAGACTTTTGCGAGGAGCTAGAATGGCTCGAATCTGGAGATGTCATCTGCTCAGAGAAGAATCATAAAGACTCCGTTTGCCTGATGAAAAGCTGTTCAAAGAGGCAGATCTCGACGGCGGTAAAATGCAAATGCTATACGAAAGATGACGATGTCTCAAAATGCAAATGGCAGGAAGAGCTTAAGGATGACTTTACCAAAAGAGGTAAAGTAACAAGAAGAAATAAACAATTATATCTTATTATAATTACTGTTGTTTTGAGAATGACATATCTTGAGTTGACTGGATCTTAGAACAGACACCTTTTCTATTGTCTGCTAGCTCGATGATTGTAAATCTGAATAATTTCAAGGAAAAGCTGTCCATTCAAGAATGATCCAAGAATGCAAATTCAAATTTCCAGCTATGTTTTTCTTATTACAAAGTATAATTAAGGTCCTCGATGTATTCGTCAAGAAAAACGAGGACTAACAGACGAACGATGCGAAGAAGAAGACTGGTACGCATCTTCATTTGGCGCCAATCCTAAAATAGAGTGCACAAAGATGAATAAGGATAAATCCGTCTGCCAGCATACTCAGTGCAAGAAAAACCAGGCGCCGATTCCAGGTAACTCTATTTATTATTTCAAAGAGAATCTAAACCGAAAATGAAGCTACGTGCATGTGCTTCGACCGCTCAAGTGATACCAAGAAATGCAAGTGGAATAGAAGGCCCGATTGCGGAAATCCAGATAAAGTCGAGGATCCAATTTCGCTCGGATTTAGGTAACGCTAGACCTCTCTAAATCAACAATTATCTGACGGAAATAAGGAGCTCGCAACGATGCCATAAGCCAACGAATTGGGATTATATCAATGCTGTCAAGTGTACTAACGGATACAACAAGGTACATTTTTCCTCGATTAATTTACTGATTTCGATCATAGGGATCTGAATGCAGGATCAATCGATGTCCAGGCACAATGGTTCAGGCAACAGCAACATGCTCATGCTATGGCATTCGATGCACCTGGCTCTACGATCATGGAGAAAAGCAGCCGACATGTGTTCACGAGCCGCAGCCAAGCTCCAAATCTCAACAAGGCAAGTCTGATAAGAACATTCTAAACAAATCATCGATTCTATCTCAACTTGATTTTCTAAAATGAACATTTTCGATCTCTAAATGAACAATTCAAGGCGATGGAATGTTGAGCGATGTTGGTATGGGCGGTTTAATGGAGGTGGAAGAACTTGAAGAGCAAGACATTGAATCTTTTGGTAAATGAGTCTTTGTTAAGACTTTCACAGATTTTTTCAAGACTTCTCAAGCCGGGAATGTGATTCGATCGAAAATGGTTACACAATCTGCACAAGTAGAAACCACGAGGGCAGTAAATGCCGTCGCCTTGACTGTCAGTCAACAGAAACCATCTGTGTCTGTGGAGAGGTACGTTACTTATGATTTTTTCCAGTCACACGATTCTCACATGTGACTTTGTGAGGCTGAGTCTGATTGTCCGAAAATAATTTGCTTATCAAGGATTTTGCGCGAAAAAATTGCTCAGATTTTCTCACGTTATTTTATAATTTTCCACTCACATGAGCCTTTTTCGTAATTTTTGAAATGGTTTTATATTCTGATTCCATCCAGATTTGCAATTTTGCTTGCTTGTTTGTGATATTATTGCCCCCTGGATAAGATAAGGTATAATTGGATAATATATAATAATGGATAATATATGATAATTTCTCAAGGAAAAGATCTGTCGTTTTGGAATTTATTGTCATGAGACAGCATAACAGCAAATAATACCATAACAAGAGAAAAATCCTCAATATGATTTTCACTGGCTAGAATGTAGCTAGAAAGAATATATTTCGCCGGATGTAGATAGATTCCTTTAATGGTCTCATCAGGGTTAATCATCGGCTCCTTTTAACTTACTATTTTGAAGAACGGATGCTCTTACGACAAAGGGCTGCCAACCTGTATGAGCAAGGCTGTGATGGCACGAGGATGCGACAAAAATGGTAAGCGCGGAACGTATTTTGGAAAGTAAAAGATGAAATCCTTCATTCAGGTTGTGACGGATGCGATAAGGCCCCGTGGATGGATCAGCCAACAACTCAGTGTACCCATTTTAATTTTCCAGGCTCCCAATGTTACAGGTATTTAAAATGTCGATTTGGCGAAATAAAATGTTGCGATTGAAAACTCATTTTTGACTAATCACGGAAAATTGCCGTAATGAAAGGAGTTGAGAGAAGTTGCCTCACGTTACACAAGCCCGCTTAGATTAAGATATCATTTATCAAAAATCCTGGCGGATGAAAAAAACTCTGACTTGTCCGAATTAAGATCGAACTGCTACCACCCGCTCCAATCGACGCGTGCGACTTGCCTCTGCGAATCCGTCAATGGAGTCACGAAATGCGACTGGAACTCAAGCCCAACTTGCTTCCGCCAGGCTAGATATGGGCGTTAATAAAGATCCGCCCAGCTTGCGCCTGTATATAACTTTTTTATACTCTTAGAGCGAAATAAATCCACAAATGTTTTTCATTATCAAAATTTGAAAATGTCCTTCAAATTTTCCCATTGTCAAGAAACGATCAAGATTGCCCCTGTGAATTAGAAAACCTTATGCTTTTATTACAAACTTGAAGAGTTGTTACGTTCACCTTGCTAAGAGAAGTCTCGTAATCCTGAGCCGATTTGGTGGAATGTGGTGGAGCATATTTTAAGTGTGGTGTCATTCTAGGGTCTCCCCGTTGAACTCGATCTGCTCGATTCTTTGATAAGACCTCGGAAAAAGACAAATTGATGGCAAAGTTGTAATTTAAAATTTTCAACTCTTTGCGACTTTTTCTTCCCTTTTTCTGCAATCTAATTGGTTGTTATAAAAAAACGCCATCATGCGGAATATCAATCTCTATTCCTCCAAAAAGACTCCCTGGAGACATTTTGGTGGCGACCCTAGATGGTGGAGTAAAGTTGGTGTAGGCCACGAAAAGGCAGGTAGCGACGCTCTAAAGCAGTGTTAGAAAGCGTCTCTCTTGTACTAGACCGAGGAAAGTCAAAACAGACAGTTGAACAAGAAACGATCACCGAAGCGGGGTGACGCAATCCACCCGCCACTCACGAAACCGTCACTTTTCTTTCTTAGCCAGCTCTATTGAACGGCTTTTGAAAATATTGAGATTTTACGCATTCTTATCATTTATCATTTCACTCCATTTATATATTTTTAAAGGGCATTAAACAAATATGCTAATATACCAATTCTACTTGTAAGGACAGTAGTGCTAAATCGTATTAGTCCAGAGAAAATAATTGAAAATTCACCATCGAAAAAGAATCATTTCTTGCTCGATCCGCTAGAACCACGTTTTTTGTATTGATATAATTCGCATCTAATCGACAAAATGGATTGATATTAGATAAGAAAAAACGTGACATTTATCGCAAAAGAATATGCTTCTTATATCATCATTTGCGCCAGATATTGCGCATAATCATTGTTGTGATAAGTGTGTCCATAAATTAATAATAAGTCAAAGATACATTTGAGCAGGATAGACCATCAATAATACACAGTCACGAGGTTATGCAGCAACGTAAATAATCTTTTAGCAGCGTTCGTATAGTTTCCCTTATTCATATATGATATATCAAAGAAGCTAAGAAAGTAAGAGCTTCTGATGAAACACCAATATGGACCATATTATATGGTCCATATATTATATGGAGAATTGATAATGGTCATTGATAAACAAGGCGCTTTTATTCTGACAGGAATTTTTCATCAAAGTGGTCTTTTTATTGTGATATTTAATATATCATATATTATTATGGCTCGTAGAATGTGAGAATGTCAATATTATTGTCACTTTAGAAAATAATAAATTAACAAAATTGAAAGGCTGGTTCTTGACTCTTTCTGCTACCGGAAGTCTTCCTTCTGAAGTGATTTAATATAAAGTTTTGATGGTATTATTCGAGTGCTCTAGTAAATTATAGCAGGCTTGGCGATGGTAGGGTTGTTCATTGAACGGTTTCTAAAAAGTGGTGGCGGCGTGCATTATCGGCTGAGGCGCTCCTATGCGCCATCGCGGACTGATGGTGGTGGAGGTGCCCGCGGCAACGAGCGCAGAGCCAATCAGCGCGCGCATCACGTTCTGAAGAGGTTTAGAAGGCTCCTCCAAGAGCCGAATTCTCAGTAATCGCCCTCTTCGGAGAAACGCGCCAGAGCAGGCTCACTCACAACCGAGTACCGCGTATTTCGTGAACATCACTTTCAGAAAAAAAAACTTTTTTAAACTTAAGCGAATTTCATAATAAATTTTGAGAAAATCAAGAAAGAGCAAATAGAGAATCCAAGAAGACATCATCTGGTGAGTTTACCTTTTGGACTTAGAGAGAGAGATTTTGATGATGGAAGATACTTTTCGTTATGGCGATTTATAGGGAGAATTTTCAGGAAATTTTTATGGTAAAAATAGAATGGGCTAACAAAAATGCCTTCATTTATATTAATGGATTGTAATGTAAACGGTCGATTACCATAAAAAATACTTTTATCCAAAAAATAAAATATTTCCAAGCCTGCTATTTCGGAAAATGGTTCAAGTGTTTATCATCAAAAAATTGCTTGGCTGAATTGAGATTCGGAATTGATGCAAAATTCGGTGGAACCATTTCTTTTCTTCGTAGATTAAAATTCCGGCAGCCTTTTTACGGGAAATGGACCAAAGCCAAATGCGCACGAAATTTGGAAAATTAATTCGTTCTGAATTAATTTTATCATTGTTACTTATCATGAAAATGAATTGAAATTCGTTATTAATCCTTAATCGGATGACATTGATCATTTTTCTCTCAATATAAAAAATTCCGGCACCCTTTTTAGGGCAAAAATAACATAACCAAATACGCACGAAATTCGGAAAATTCGCTTTTTTCTGAATTAATTTCCCTTTTTGTACGCACAAAAACTTCTATCTGTAGCGTATTAGATGATTTAATAAAGATTAAATTCTTGAAGGAATTTTGCGCGATTGACGGTCAAAGATTTTTCCGAAGTAAAAATTTTCTTTTGACCGTTCTTGATCATTTTTACAGTAAAAACGGGATATAAATATTAAGGATCTCCACTTTGATAAGCCTGGGATTGATTAAAGAGCTTGTCGAATCGAAATTTTCCGAGAAAAGCTTCTTCTTCTGAGTAGGCCGGGCGCGCGCTGATGTGGTTTGATGGTGCAGTTGCCAAGTGCTCACCTGAGCCGGGTGTAGTAACACCACCACCGCCATTCAGAGCTTACCTGACTAACGCAAAGCTTTACGTAACGAACGCTCCAGCGAAATTTGGGTTACATCAACCCTGTTTGATATGTCAGCACAATCCGAAGCTCGCTCAAATTCCATTCGAGACCATATAATTCTGCAAAAAATATAGCTCGATTTTTCACTTGAAAAAACAGTCATTTTTTGGCGTCATTATCAAAAGGTTAATGCGGACATTTATTGTTATTTTTAAGCGAAAAATATCAAGAAAAATAGTCATTTTCAGACAAATGTCTACACGTGCACGGTTTTTCATATATTTACCCATAAAAATGAGGAATAAATCACCTAAAAATCCGTTCAAAAAGACAGGTTCTGGAAATATGCAAGTCAGTAGCGTCTATTTCATCAACGAGCCGAATTAATATGTATTTTGTCGGTTTTTATCGGCACCGATATAAAACAAATGAGTTGAAACATCGGTAAAATTACGACCCTGATTTCATTTTATCGGAATGAACGCGCCAAGGGCCATAAAACCAATTTTCGCTTATACGAATTTCCAGGCTCAGACTGGAATTTTCATCATCAAAATAACACTCTTTTTTTGCCATTTTCTTCTCCAAAGAGATTAACGAATTCATCCTTAGAAAATAAAAGAACGACATCTTCAAATCGATTCTTCCAGAGGAAATCTTCACAGTTGGTATTCATCGCATCCCTTCTTCACTTATCGAAATCATATTTTACAAAAAAAAAGAGAAATATTTAAAAATTTTGAAGAACTATTCAAAATTTTACAAATTTTTTTACTAAAAGAGCATAAAAATTATCGAGGATATTTTCTTCCGACAAGAGTAAAGATGAACGGCGCTAAAATATTCTTTTGCCGAAATAGCGAGATCGGAAATGAGCTGATAATGTGTTTCCGCGGTTATTTAATGCGATCTTTCTAAAACAAATTGATTAGCTACTGTTCAAATTCTAGCATATAGATTCCATGCCGAATAATGACATTTTAATAGCATTTAAGACGTAATTTTCAATATCCAAACCCTTGATTTCTAATTTGAACGAACGCGACTGTAACTTGCGAAAATCTTATCACTACGGATTGAACTATCGAAAGAATGGTTGTTATACAGATCATCGGAATTCTAGAGCTCTGTGTGTAGGCACTTCCGCTTTAGAATGGTGCTGGTGGAGCACTAAGCGCCTGGCTGGAGCACAAAGCACTGGCCCTCGGGCGCCTCGCTCCTTTGTCCTTTTTAGAACCACTTTTTCGTACTGTAGCTCCACTATAGATTTTCGAAGTCAACATATTTGCAATCCAAAAAGTAGCTTCAAATTTATTTCAAAAATGAGTCAGCAATTTTAGAACATTAGGAGCCATAAAAGATGAGCGGTATTTAAGGGAATGCGGGAGTAATGCCATATTGACAATATGATATTGTGGTCAAGTTAGACAGATAGTGACTCCACCAAATACCACAGATGGAATCGACTTAATTCAACCTTTTTGTCATTTCTGAGATGATTAGCCTTAAAACATACTGATATCTTATTAGTTTATACATTAGAAGTCGTATCAATCATTTTTCATGAAAATGTCCTTGTTGATTTTTGCTATTTGATCGAGCGTTTTATGTTATTTTAACTTTTTACCAGAATTCAGTGACATGTGCTAACGATCATGCAAATTTCTTTGAAGCTGGTCAGCCAGAGGAACAATCTACCAGACGACAAATAACCAACTATAAATAAACTTATCGCATCCAAAACAACAGGTTTTTATCAGCAGAAATGCGGTTGTATAACCTTATCTTTTTAATCCAAAAGTTTCTTCGAAAACATCCTTAAAATAATTCTAGAGCTAATCCTCTTAACATGGATACAATCGGTCTCACTGCGATTCCGCGTCCGATTCCGACAGTCGGCCTTCCGAAAATTCCAACAACAATTTCCGCCGTCACCACTTCTTCCACAAATTCAAATACAAAACTCAATTCCCAGCCTCACAAGACGTTGCCTCCGAAGCGATGCCTCAGTCCTCCAAGACATTCGCCGCCAGACCCAAATAAACCAGTCATAAATCCAATCACCAACCGGTATTTATAGAATCAGCTATCTAAACGCTTGTTTTTATGAATATGAATTTTTCACAGCTATTTTTCTTATTATCCGAAGTCACGACTCTCGGACTAAATATATGGAAGTGCATTTTTGGATTACCAATGAGATTGCTGTATTCGGCCTACAGACCAATCAAAACTCTAATCCATATAATCACTTCCATATAAAGGTTCACCCCCAATTTTCATAAACATTTTTGAAAAGTCGATTTTTGGAATTACAAAATTTCGACCCCGGAAATGGATTCTACGGGTCAAAGGACGATTTTTTGGGGGGTCTATCTCGAATCTAACATCCTCATAATCGCGTTTGAAATTTGACTTGGAACATTTAAAATAGCTCTCGCTGAAAAGCTACTATAATAATTATCTATCAAACTATTAGACTTAACTATCCGTTAAGAAAATCATATGATCACATCACCGACCGAGAGCTTCGAAAAAAGCTAAAAAACCGCGAATCGGCGCAGGCCGCACGTGATCGAAAGAAAGCAAAAATGATGGCCCTTGAAAGGCAACTCGGAGACATGGCCGAAAGAAACAAATTCTTGGAAAACGAAAATCGCGACTTGAAAGGAAGACTTCAGAGAGTTGAAGCCGAGGCTTTCTGGAGGCTCGTAAAACAGCCTGGCGAAGGTAGAAATAACAAAAATATCGTAGAATCGGGGATTCTAAATGTGAAAACTTGAGAATCGAATGAGAAAATAAGATTTCTAAATCAAATCTAGGAAATATGGAAGGCAACCCCATGATGCCCAATGGAATGCATCCAAACATGCACGCAAACATGCATGTCGAAGGCCAGCAGATTCCGCCAGAGCTCCACCAACTCCACCAGCGACAGATGCAGCTTCTTTTCGAAAACGGTGCTGCTTTCAACCAAGCTGCGATGCAGCAGGGACAGAGTCAGCAAATGCCAATCAGTAAGCAGAAGAATTGTTCATTTTAAACTATATTAATGATAAAAAGTTCCTTCTCTTATGAATTTTATTAGACAATCAGCAGCAACCGCAGAAGAACCAGCAAAGTCAGCGACCAGAGACTCCAAGCATTTCTGACATCGATTCTACCGACTCCAATCCTTTCGCTTCTCTTCGCTTGCCCAAGGGAGAGCCTCTTGACGAAGACCAGCTCGCTGAATTAGCTTCAGGACGCGCTAGGTAATAAAGTTATACAGTGTTACCTCATATGATATGATATCATATGATATGATTCATATGATAATTTTCCGTCAATTGCTAATGGAAAAACAATAATCGCTATTATTAGAAGATATCAGAATTTCAAATTCGTCCATGATCATTAATACAATATATTTTCTCTTCGAAAAGGCAATATAACAGCGTATTAAAAATATGTTAAGCGATCTCTTGGCCCTGACTGCTAGACGATTCAGCCTCAGTTCCGCCTCATCTGAGCTCGCTGCGTCCGTAAATCCAGAACACCTGGATGACTGGATCTTGCGAAACTTTAAAGGCGAAGGCTCACCTCTTTCAAATAAGGCAGCCTCGACTGGCTACTCGTCTGGTTCCTGTGACTCTCCCGATCATTCTGGTGAGCCCGCTTCGCCCGAATTCGCCGGTGCCTGGGCCGCGACTTCCGGCTCCAATCGAACCAGCTCATCTGACTCGGGCTGCATCGTCAATGAAAACTGCTTCAGCCAAAAACTCCCCCCATTCAAGCTCGAGAAATGAGTTACTTCTGGTGTTCTCTTAATTTACAAATACCCACAGTCAACCGAGTCATGAGGATCAAGCGAATAAGTTCCGAAACGTCAAACAAAAAATAATAATTCGATCCCATTTTGCCACGCGTTTTGTTTGCCTTGCCACCTTACTTGAATCTTTTTGCTTATACCATTTGAACCGCTTCGATATTTTGCCACATCTTTCTGTAGCTCAAAAAGCCAACAACGAAGATTACTATTCAAGGTCGCGATTTTCGAATTTTCTGCTCGTGGCTTCTCGCAATTCAGTGAAATTATACATCTTTTTCGTAAGACTTGCATTTTATGATTAACTCGGAAGAAGGGAGTACGAGCAGCGCGATTCTTAAAAAAACCCCCAATTGCCATAAAACAGAATTAAGTTCAAAGCTATAATAGTCACTACTTTCAGCGACCTTCGTGTATATTGCCATTCAAATTCACATCTTTAATGATGTAATTTTGTGCCTGTATAAAAACACTTGAATATGAGCCACCAAGGCCTTTCATGACAATATTTCAAATTGGACGCGGTTTTCACAATAAATTATTTGTTAAAAAAGCTGTTGTTTTACTCTTCCTGGTTGTAGTGAAGACATAGAAGAGAACAAGATGTTTTGAATTTCAGGCAGTGTTGTATTAGTTGTGATTTCTATGTACAGTCAGATAAAGAAAGAAAAAATATTTCAGTGAAGGGATTTAAAGCCATTTGAGAGCTGCAGCTCGTCGAATCTGCATCATTTTAATTTGTTGAGCAGTTGGTTGTCTGATGACAGTTTGGCTAGCGAATTGTCGAGATCGGATAGCTTTGAGATGGTATTGAGCGGCGGTGGAAGCCGAGACTGAGGCAATGAGAGCGATGAGGAGAACGAGAAACTTCATTTTTTGTTTGTTTTGAGTTGCTAGTTTGATGCTTCTGATGCTGACTGTAGCTGTTTAAATACTCTTTGAAGAGGCCTCGACTGTGGCGCTAACAACTCGCCACTAGTTGCGCATTCTGTAAATCCGGGATAGCCGATGCTTCATACTGGCGCACCATGGAATTTATCGACTGCGAGTAATGATCTGGACAGCTGAGAAAGAATCTATATCTACGAGCGAGTCGTCAATTTGCACCATCGCCTCGTCAGATCTGAGCAGCGGAAACAATGATTTTTAACTATTTAGGTGGAGATTGAGCTTTAAATAAATGATCATAAAAATGTATTTTATTATCATTTCGGGAACATTTTTGACAGTATTTTTTAAATAATGAATAGTAAGAGTAGACAGTATGAAGACACTTTCTTAAAGGATTTCACGCACCTTGAACATCACCCACTAATTCAAGCTAATAAGAGCTCGTAAATAATTATTAAATGTTCAGAATTTTGTTCCCACGCAATTATCATAATCTTGGATATCACACGCGAGGAAATGATAATTCAGCAATCGTTACAAGTTCACATCAACAGTGATGTCCCGAAAAAGTGAGAAACGACCTCGCAGATGCACGCGGAACCATAATTTTGTCTTTGAACCGAATAATGATTCGATAGGGAGAAATAGCAATGTAAAATTTGATGGTTTTCAATATTACAGATGACGATTCGGGCAAATGACGACAACTCATTTCTAATTGCTGATTAACATTATGTGAAACTACAAAATTATCATTCAGTGTGAAATTATACGATCATTGTTAACTGCAGATTGTGTCATCTGCAGATAACACACAGTCTGTATTAATAATAATAAAATTAAGCTCTTGAATTTTTTTCGAAGCAAAAAAAAATTTAGTAAAAAAATACATTAAAACTTGAAGTCTAAAAGTTGAAGACAATTTTGAAGTCCAAATTATCGCTCATCTTTCAGTCAAAATTTATCTCACCCAGCTTTCGGTAGCACGGCTAATTACGAGTATAAGCGACGGATGTCATTGTCGACCCTTGTGTGTGGCTGTGACGTTTTTGATGATCTTACTATCTGTGCATAATTCGGCGCTGAGGTTACGAGTTTGCTGCCGAAACAACCCGTCTTCAGAAAACAACTAACGCTTTTACGCGCTATCTGTTACGTCGCGGGGGAAATAAACTCAGCAAGAAGCAGAAAAGAGAGCTGACGAGTATAATAACGACGCGTGATTATCCTTGGCAATTGTACATAGCTCAGAATCGAAAAAAGAGATAAGAAAATGACGAGTATATGAAGACACTAGAGATTGTAATAAGAAAATGAAGGCTCCCAAGAGAAGTTCACAGGTAAGAAAAATCTTTCATTTTGCTAATGCCCAAAGTGATTTGCTTCTCGTTGAATAGTGAAGTTTTTATATAGCTACGGATTTTCGCGGGAAATCACAAATACGGTTAGTTAGATAAGGTAACCCTTGAAAATTAGTTATCTGCATCAGTTATCTGTGAAATTTTTTTAGTTTTTTCTCTCCCGTGGAATTTTGATCTCTAAGAATTGAATTCACTTTCAAATTTGGTCGCTCCATTTACAACTATGTTGATCCAAGTAAGCAGCATCAAAACCGTTTTTGTCTCGCGCTGACTTCCGAAAATCGACCATAAACCAATTAACCGCAAAATGATGATTTTATTGCTTTGTGATTATCGCTTTTATTAAACTTCCCGGAAAAAATAGCGGCCATATCAAATTTTGATAAAGAAAGTTTACTCGGAGCGTGCTGACAGAATGTAAAAAAAGCAGTCGTCTTCCTTGATTTCACGCGCTATTGCGCGCTCAGAATACGTCAAAGAAGAAAATATTTTAAATGCTTTCGAAAAAAATATAAATCCTCGCTTACGACTTTCAAAACCAAAAGAAGACCGGGCGACAAAGTGATCCGCTTGATTTTTTTATTATCCGCGTTTAAATCCTTAGTAATTATTATGAGTTTGTCATCTCCGCTGAGGGAAACAGCTTTGAAACTTAAAAAGCGGCCAATCCTACTAAATCCAGCTCATCGAAAGCAAGATTATGGAGGATAGAAAGTAATAAAAAACAAGAATTTATGATTTTCAAATTAGTGTCGAACGAATCAAATCTGAATCAAACTCTAGTAGCTAGACTTTAGCTTTTTTGGTGGGAGTCACGAGGCATTAATAAGTTTGATTGAAAAGGCAATTTTAACAAACTCTAAGAAAATTAATGGAAACAATAAAATCGAGTCGACGACGTTATACCGCATCTTACACCGCATTATGACGGTATTACGATTGCTTCTACCATAACTGGCATGCTCACATTTGAGTTTATCGTAAAATTATCTTCATGATTTCCGACCTCCTTCTTCCTCACCATAGGAAAATCGTTCAATCATAGAGGCTATCAAATATTGAAAAAGAGTAGCATATGAATGGACAAGTTAGAGTGCGTCGAAGGATGATTGATGTCTGATTGATGAGCATAGTTATCATCGGTTGGACTGAAAGGGAAGCATTAGGGGTTCGTAAAAACTCAAGGCTTTCTCATGAATTTATGGAGATTCTAAAAAACAAGACAGGCTTCAGCATGGAATTTTCTAGTGCTCATAAGACAAATTATTTAAGGGATATCTTTCGACTCCACAAAAGCGCAAACTGACAAATTCTTGAGAGTGGCCAATTTTCGGATAAAATTTGCATTTACCTTGAAAACCATTAGCTGCCTGGTGCGCGCAGCCGGTGCGCTATCAATACGCCGCGTGGTTAGCTCTGAGCCTCTAGAAAAAATACAGAAGGAACTATCTTGATAAGCAAAGTGTGCGCTTTAAATTATTGACTCGCAGAATTCGATAGCCCTTCATGTTATTGCAGCAGGAGAATAAAATAAACGAAGGAGAGCTTTAATTTTCAAGCCTTCTGAAAAAAAAACGAGTCAGGTGAGTTCACGAAAATTAAGAAAATAAATTCTGACAGCCTTTTAGAACCTCTTTTTGATAAAATATTATTTAAAATGACGGTTAAATAGACGGTGTCTATTTGAGTATTTCGTTGGGACTCTAAATGGAGTTTGTCTTTTTGAGCTACAGTATTTCAACTACAGTCTAGATTTTTTAAAAAAGATTTTAAAGGAAAAATTTGTGAAAAAGTACTTCGGACATGGTTTTTCGAAGTTGTTCCGAAGCTCATGTTTGCGGATGGGGCGGCTCGGCTTGGGATTTGGCAGAAGGCTGGCGCCAATCTAATCTCGAACTGCTACTACAACTTGTAATCACTATCGCCAGCCGTTAATAAACACAACTCTACACGTGCCGTCCTATTCTAAGCCCAATTATATCGCGATCGCTCATTTTAAGAGCTCATATCGCCACCGAATTACACATTTCGTAGATAAACTAACATTACCATAATCATAAAAATCGCGTCAGAGAAACTTCTTCAGTAATATTTCAGAGTTATTTCCACAATTTTCTACAGCTATATTCTAGCAAGTCATCGCAAATATACTGTTATAATAACAACTAATTATAACTCGTAGCGGCGCATGATTTGCATTATTAGCGCAAGTCGCGAATCGAGCGCTTTTTAGACTAAGCAAGCTCTCTTCAACAATACAGGAAGTGAAGCCGCGAATTCAGAGATCTTTAAGAGGGCAATTCATCTCCGCCCTTTCTAATTTGAGGTTATGCTCGGGAGCAACGCATGAAAAGTGCTCTTTTGAGGCACTTTGGTTTCGGTTTGCTTCAGCGGTGTCTTTTAAAGTCGAGACCTTTTCAAGCACGCGTTATTCCGTTCTTTAGTTGAAAAATTCAGCGGCCGGACAGGCTGTGTTCCCTTTCGATTCTTTCGTAATGAGATCGAATTTCCTTAATCGTTTGCTAAAACAAACTCGCTGGACGGCAAGTTCCGTTTTAGTCTGTTCAATCTGAATCATCTAAAAAATTCGCTGAGAGATGAAAATCACCGTCAACTCGTCCGGGTCATGTTCCGGCGATCGTGTTTGCGGCTAGCCGCAGTAAACGAGGATTTGTAATTGTCGGCGCTGGGTTCTTGGTTTTCAGGTTCAAACCATGCTGAGAAAATCTGCCGCGTAAGGGAGTCTTGAGCAGTTTCCGAAGGAGATTTGTAACCCGTATGCGCATATTGGACGATTTTATCAAACTTGCTTATGTCAAAAAGCCGCTTGAAATTGAAGAATAGAATGACAAAAAAGTGTACTTTTTAGTCAATACTGTTTTTTATATGTGAAAACTTCACTTTTCGGAGGACTAACTACTGTATTTAGATTGAGTTTTTGCTAAAAATCATTTGTTATAACAATAATCCTTGGGACAGCCCATGATCCAGTTTCTTTCTTCAGACAAATCGGCATTTGTATCATTCAGATTATGCAAAAAAAAACAAAAAAAAGCTCGCCTTCCAAAAAAGCTGACGACGATTGAAAGCGTTGACCTTTGGGTGCGGCCCTTTGAATCCGATGCAAAAAATCCCTTCTTTTTCTTTTTGAAGCCGCGAGAAATATAATAAGAGAAGACATTGGAAACAAAATTTTCGTTATTTATTTTCGCTATTTTCTGACTTCTGACCATGCGTGAGGAATGGACTCCATTGTCCTCCGACAAGACATGTAAGTGACCGAATAAGTCGAAGTTCTGCCTTTTTGTTTCTTCACTTCAAATAAGATTCTACGCCCCTCTAAAGAAGAAATAAAATAAGGGTGTCACTATGTTAATATCAGCGAAATGAACACAATAAATAAATTCTTAGAGGCCTTAATTTTATTGTTTGATACTTTTTGCGAAGGACTTCTGGGAATACGTCGTAGGTCGTAATATTTGGTTTTGACAATAAAATCAGAACCGCTTATAACCATCAATAGCGCGTAGACATATTTCAATGTCGCTCATAAAAATTTTATGCTTATGACAATTGCGCTTTCAGCCATTCTTGAGTGACCTTTTTGAATAAAATGAAAATTTTTATCAAAAAACAGCGCATCCGAAATTCTTCAATATCAAAAATTGACAATTAACAATGCAGATTGATTTAACAGTATTGAAGAACCGAGGCATCCTGAGAATGACCGGTCTTGTATTGTGTTTTGGATAAATAAGTATTACGTCAGTTGCAACATGCGTAAAGATTGACTCGATTCCGTGGTCCCGCAACGAGCGTGATGGAATGTAAGAACGAGAGTGCCTAGGGCGGCGGTAGCTTGGCAGCAATTCAGTTTGCCAGCGACCTTTAACCGTCCCGCGGCGTTGCTGATTTAAAAAATGCACTTCTAATTGAAATCAATTAACCCTGCATTCATTGCATAAATTATTAATGGGTTGTACCTCCGTGTTGTTTTCTATGTCAAAATAACCCTTCAACCATGCGTGATTTCCAGAAACACTGCAATCTTATTTGTTGAATAGTTTCATCAAAGAATAAAGCCTTGAAAGTGGCTTTTAAGATTGGTGATAGTCGTACGGTAAGACTGCGTCAGTAATCTCAAGCGGAACACCCTTAAATTACCAACGCCCTTCTCAACTAAGGGCATCACTTTCCGAGGTGGCGGGATTTCAATCACTCCGTTTTCATCCGAAATGCTGATATTTTCTTAAACACGTGATCGCTCCTGACCTCAAACTTTGAAATACTATCTTCTTTCAGCAGCTGATAGTTGCCAAAATAAACCAACCGATCGTAAATGGATCCATCGTAGAAGCTCATCTTATTGCTCTTTGAATAATTTCCAATAAGATGAGCCGCACATTTATGAGTGGATTCCATGGTCGTTTAAAAGTGCCGACTAGCAGTTTTCGAGCAGTTATACTGTTACTGATTTGCAGGCTGGGATCCCGGGGCTATTAATCATATTACAGCATTCCAATTATATAAAAATGTCCGTTTTTTATTGTCAATTAACGACACTTTTTTAATAAAACAAAATAAAAAACAAGATCAAGTGCTAATAAACATTACAACTCGTAAATAGACTCAAAAGCCGCTCAAGATAATCGACAAATCCGGCATTTATATAACTTCAAATTACCGTTATTATAATGGAGTTTGAACGCAAATGCTTCTCAGTTATAATTTCTAAAAATTCTTTAAAAGGTGGAAAATCTTGAACATTACAATTTAATAAGAAGAGACCTTTCATTAGTATACGCGCGCTGATATGTGGCCTTTTAAACAGATAAAAAAATGGGTATCTTATTTATTTAGAATCTAATTAATCGGTGAATATTGAAAAATATCTGAGCTTAGAAAAAAACTCATACAAAATTTTTTCATCAGAATTTTTTTACTGTCGCGCGAAAATTTTAATAGGATCTCATGCGTTTGATATTGGTTTATGGTCAGAGTCGGACATCCTATTTCGCGATGCGAGCATTTTTATGACGGTCCCGCTTGAAATTTCCTTCACAAAAATTTTTTCCTGCATAGAAAAGGGTGTGATAAGTTGCTTTTGGTATTTTCGCGCTTATATTGAATTGAGATTTTTGGCAGATTCAGAGAAACAGTTCAGCGAAGGAAGTTACAGATCAAAAGGTTTGAACATTCCTTGCCCACTTGAAAATGCGTAAGAGAGAAATGCTCTAATAATAATAACGTGACTACAGAAAGACCCTGCGATAAGTAGGATTGTCAAAATCCACAAGATAAGGTGCTCGATTTATCTTACAACCGTTGCCCGCGCATTTTTTTTTTCAAAAGAAAACCTTATCACACATCCAAAGTCTCTTTTGTTGGATAATAACGGTGTATTCTTAACTCGTAATCGCGTTACTCGTAATGCCCGGTAAAAACGCCCGACCGCACGTTTTCCTCTCGTTGCTTACCAAAAATTTACGAGCTCCTATTTTCTTAAGATCATCGATTTCTTATTCTATAAGGATAGACAAATTTCTGCGCGCCAGGGCTATCCTTTCAAAGATTTTTCTTAAGGACCCCCCGTCAACAATTTCTTCAAAAATCGAAAATTTCAAACTAGCCGTATTTTGGCTTCTGATTGTGCCTGGAAAATAAATTTATCATAAGAACTTGTTAGGAGCACTTTTTGTTCGATAAAAATCTAAAATTTTAGCAAAATTGCGAGTTTTTCGTCATTTTTCGTCAAAAAGTGCAATTTTCAAACGCGATTTTGAGGGTTTTATAGTCGAGATAGACCCCCAAAAAATGCAGCCTCAAAATCGTTTTTGACTCGAAGAATCCATTTCCGGCGTCAAAATTGTTGACGGGGGGTCCTTAAAGGGAACATTCTATGGATAATGCAGATAGAATACAGGCGCAGTCTGAACGCTAAAACTATTCGCCCCCTTGATTACAGTCAAAAACAAAACAAAAAAATTGAACTTTTCAATAAAAATATTTTAAGGAATCACGTGTCTTGAGGAGCCAACACGAGTCAAACTTCCTGCTTTGCTGTAAACTTGGTAAGTTTCAAAGTCCTTGCATTTCTTCAGGGCATCATCAGTAAAGCAGAGCAGTATCTAATTTACAATGTTTTTGTCTCAAAAATGATTTGGGAAAGAAAGTCCACAGTCAGCTGTATTCAATCTCTTCCTGTTTAATTCGGGCTAAATCAATTGTTAAAATGAATTTCACACTCGCTTATTCGGGACAGCGGCAAGTTCGATCAAAACGCGTGTCATGACTTGGAATCGAACATAGAGTCTAATATCTTCAAATTTGTTCGACACTTTTTTCTGGCTGATTATGCCATTTTGAGGGTTTTTTTTATGAACAACTTTGTTTCTTTTTTTGAGGCAAACGCTGTATCGAAAATGAGAATGATTGAAGCTACCTAATCAAATTATTCTGAGCTGGGTGAAAATTGAGATTCTGGCGATTTTGAGTCCGGGCTTTATAAAACACAGGATATTTGTCTTGTTCAAGCTGCGGTCTACAGTCAGCCAAAAAAATCAACCAGCAAGAAGAACGAGTTCAACTCTTAATGGCACTTTCAAAACGTGGTTATATCTTAAGTCTACTTGCCTTCTCAAAATGCTCTTGAATTGGGCACTAGAATTACATCCTGCGGCATTTTTTGGCCTTCTAACTCACAAACTTAAATCTAAAACGGTGATAATATTTCTCGTTTCATGATTTGTTTTGCTTATAACATTTTTATTTTTTTTTTTAAATCTCTGAAAGAAGCGATAAGCGAAGGTTTTGGTCATCTTTGTCGTTGATTGGCATGAGTAGCCCCTTAGAGCTTGAAGAAACGCCTTATCAGTAAGATCATTTTTATGAAATTTCACAACAGTCTTTGGGTCGCAATGATAGAGATAATAGCTCCTGATTTTAAACCCACGTGCAAGGTTGCTTAATTGAGCAATTACGTGAGTGTCTGCATATGATATTCAACACCGCAAAATTACCTAATGCTCCCTTTTCCGAAGAATTAAAGCCATGCAATTTCGTAATTACTTGAGCAATTGCGGCCGCAAACGCTCTCAGAGCTGTCAAAGGGCGCATTCCAACTCCGGGTGCGGGGACCTATTAGAACCGGACAGAAATTTGCGCGCACAGGGGCAGAAAAAGTCAACCTTTTCTTGCCGTCATTATTTTATGACAGCACAGGTGACAAGATCCACGCATTGTCTTATACGGTTGATTTCGAAAATAAAATTCGCTAAGGTTAAATTCTGTTAAAGCGCAAAATAACTGTATCTGCTTATTGTGGCGGAGTTGACGCGCTTTCGGAGGATGATAGAGATAAGAAAGGTTTGAGATGAATGTTTTAGGAAGGACCTATAGAGATGAATGAAAGAAGATAAGAAAATTTATTTATAAAATCTCGAGAATTTTTTTTTACTCTCTTCGGTGTGCTGATAATGCATTTAAATGTTTGTAGAAAAAGCATTTATTGCACAAATAGAAAATCTTCTAAACTTTCTCTCTTCTCGGTATTTTTGGTAATTTTCGGTGAACGCAAATTAATCTGTGTGCCCAAAAACAAGCATTGCCAGCGTTGCTTTTAAATAAATCGTAAATCTATGATACAAAAATATATAAAATTATAAATATAAGCCGCGTACGAAGAGCATATGTTTTTTTTTTCTTTGATAGAACTACTGGTGACCAACTACTTAAGGAATCGCATAAAACACGAAAAGGGTAGAGTGTTGACATATGCACGTTCTAAAAGGATGATTTGACGCGTGTAAAAACGATCATATTTTGAGCATGCTCGCGCAGCGATACATACATTTCTTTCGAAATTGACATAATAATTTATCATTAGCGCTTATCCATACTTGCTTGGCTGATTTTTGATTGTCACATGATGGTTCAAAATAAGTCTTGGAACCTCTGGCTTCGCAAAAATGTTAACCTTTTAGGCTGCCATTTTGTAGAGCAAAACCGTAGCCATGGCTTTTTATTTTCTCCTTCATATTTTGGAATCGTTCAGGTGCACAAAAATGACGTGATAAACAAATTTTGGAATTAGTTCAGATTTTCGAATAACCAGATTATTACCCAACTCATATTCTGATGGAGTATAAGGTGATCATCAGTGATTACTGAACTTTTCTTGGAAATCTGTGTAGCTGGACTCAGCAACCTGAAGAAGGAAACATGTGTCTAGAGTTAAAAGCTTTCACTACGCCGCGTTAATACGTTAATACAAGAAAATAATTTTTGATGAAACGCTACGCGGCTTTTTATTAAGACTTTTTAAATCCTGAGTCAGATTTTCTAATCGAGGAGAATATTCCATACTGCTTTTTCTGAGAAGCATTTTTCCAAATATTTTTGGAATAAATGCCTCAGTCGTCCGCAGTCAGCGTTATTTTGCTGCTTGAAGTGCCTGGCTGCGGCATTTTTCCGATAATTAAAAATGCTAAACGAGGCCACGTCATCATTTTATCCAAACAACGCACTAGACTTTCGCCGCATCGAGACTTGAAATGGCTTGTTGAATTTAGAGGTTAAGCCACTATCTTCATATATGCTAAAAACAGAAGTCTTATTTTATTAAACATATTAAATTGAAAAAGAAGGTTCTAGCTCTACCTATCTTCGGCAAACTTGAAACTTTTGCTCGGCAATTATCAAGTCAATTCCGGAATTGATAGAGAGCCTCTAAACGTGGACGTTCATTATCTAATTAAAAACGCTCTACAAAATTGTGGTGACTTGAAATTGACGTCAATTTTCAATTTTTATTTATCTCTTTCTTGGATTATGACTCTAAAATACTTGATATTTGCAAACAAACTGTATTGAGCTAAAATAACTTAAAAATTTGCAGTTACTGTTACACCTTTAAGGACCCCCCACCTCAGCTTTTATCGGAAAATCAAATTTCGGAATTTTAAAATTATGACGTCGGAAATGGATTCTACGGAACAAAAAACGATTTTGAGGCTACATTTTTGGGGGTCTATCTCGACTCCTTCACCCCCAAAATCGCATTTGAAAATTGGACTTTTCGCCGAAAATTGACGAATTTGCCCTAATTTGTCAATAATATTTATTTTTCTTGCTCAAAAACTCCTCTCACCAAGTTTTTGATGCAAGTTTTACCTGAGGAATCATTGAGAACCAAAAATATGGCATTTTTAAAAATTTTCATTTTTTAAAGGAAAAAGCTGACGGGGGTCCTTAAGTCTATCTGGCTATCACGGACCGAGAGTTCAGAGCACTTTCAAACATCACGTTTTTGGGCAGCAAAATTTACCTGAAGGAAGTTATCACTAAATTTGCGCACCTGCCTCAGACAGGATGCGATTCATCAGTTCTAGCTCTTCCGTTTTGAAGACTTTGCATTTTGAATCAAGGTTTTTCATCTTAATATAAAAAATAACAAGTATATTTTCTATCTGAAACGATAGTTGAAATACTTGGTAAGTTAAATCACAGGTCTTAGTCTTTATAATTGTCATTAAGGACTTTGGTAGAGCATATATTTTATCTTTATTTCTTATATAATTCAGAAAGAGCTTCAAACATGAAAAATTAACACTCTGAAAATCTCTTAATAGAATGATTAAAGAAAACGCTGTCGAGTTGTTTTTTAAATATCAGCTTAAAAACATCGAGCACCGAAATCGATGATTTTGAGGAATAGTAAATTCGTAAAAATAGAAGAATTTTAATGGATTCGACGCATTTAACTTTTCAAATCGTGAGCAAAATGAGCGCTTAAATAAAACTTTCTCGTTCATTGGAGATCAATCGATGACTTCTTGTTGATTCTTAATCTTAACAAATAAAAGTTTGCCTATCTTCGTTTTAAAATTTAATTATTATTAAAGATAGAAGAATTTTAATGGATTCGACGCATTTAACTTTTCAAATCGTGAGCAAAATGAGCGCTTAAATAAAACTTTCTCGTTCATTGAGGATCAATCGATGACTTCTTGTTGATTCTTAATCTTAACAAATAAAAGTTTGCCTATCTTCGTTTTAAAATTTAATTATTCCCAATCAAGTTTATGTTCGTCATTTTCATTTAAATTCAACGCCGTGTATTTGTATCGAAAATTTACATCTATACAATGTATTGAAATTCGGAATGCGGAGCTTTGTCCGCTGGTGGTAGTCGTGCGCTGTGCCAAGCGCAATCGCAAATGAGCAGCGCGCGTTTGGTGGTGGTGCTGAACACCATCAAAATCGTGGGCGTTACGAGCATTCTAACCAATCAGCGACGAATCAAAAAGGGGTCCTGCTGAACCAGGCGGTTATTCACTCGTGAGCCTGTTTTGAGAGTCAGAGCTGAAACAATGTGTCTAGGGCTCGTGTGGGGTTAAATCTTGCTCGGTTAGAAAAAGCACCAAGCAGACCCGCTCGACGAAAACGCGGCTCATTTATGAACCGCTTTGAGTCGATCTTTGTCCGCTAGTTCTTTACATTTCCGACAATTCCGCCGAACCTTTAAATAGCCACTTTGTACAGTTTTCTATTTTCCCGATCACTATTTTTTTATAAAACTTCAAAAAACGAGTTTATTTACCACAAGCAAAACACACACTTTCGCTTTTTTGTAAAATTTCTGCCGCTTTTATATTTTTGTACAGAAGCAAAAGAAGAAAAATCCACCAAGAACAACAACTCTCACCTAAGAGAATCAAAAACTCACTCTAAAACAAAAACTAGAGAACAACTTTCGTCTGAAGAGAAGAAGGTTGACGAAGACAGTTTGAATTTTTCGATCAGCGATTAATGTTGATCGACTTTCAGCAGTTTCAAATCATTTATGAGACATAATTGGTGAGTCGAAAGTTTTAGTTGCATTTCAAAAAAGCAAGATTTTTGCAAGATGTTATGTTATTTTTGCTTTCAGTTTTTATTTATTTTATTTAAGTTATCTTTTATTACTATTTCTTATTTCATACTATTAAATTCTTTCTTTTTATAAGAGACTTTCATTTGACCTCTAATATTATTTCTAGAAGTGAGTTAAATCATCAAAAATATTTTTTATTAGTTTATTTGAATTTTCTAATTGATTTTTGATGCTTGTGGGACGTGTGAAAATGGATTGATGTTCTGATTTTGACCTAACTGTGTAGGTTTAAACTATTGGCACAGTGGATGAAGTTGATTTCACCCGCGGCCAAGGTGTATCTCTTGTCAACCTTTTTGTTGGTTACTCTTAGCACTAGCTCGTGCTGGTTGAGAAGGGGCGGCGCCACCTTTCGGAAGCAGTCCGACCGGTTTATCGCTGGACGGGCCGCTGGCCCTGGCAACACCCAGCGTGAATGCCTCGGCGCAACGCACCACCATGCATCGCAACAGTATTATGAAGGCGAGCGGGGATGGTGGTGGCAAAAAAGGGCGCGCGAGCGCCACCACACCACCACCATGCCGGTCCATGTACTCTGCCGAGGCCGAGCTTCTTATTAGGTTGAGAGCCAGTAGCGGATAGCGCAAAAATTTTTCCACCGCGCGTTTTTTCGATCCGCGCTACCGCTACTAAAAACCCGATACGAGAGACACAGTAGCAAAATTTATATAGAGAGTATCCATTCACACACAATCGCCCTCAGAACAGAAGTTTGATTTTCGAAGAATCCCTCTTTGAAGAACAGAACCGAAGAACTGAGAGAAAAACCGGAACATTAATTAATTTTTCGTTTGGAGTTTTCAAGGGAGTTATGAGGGCATGTGATGTAGCATGCCTTTTGTAATGCCCCAGCGTCATACAAAAGACCTTCGGCGCAAAAGGAAATTCCTGATACAGTTATGGGTTCACATTTTTTCATATAACAGGAGAAAACGTCACGAACCAGTTTTTTTTATCTTTACTAGAATATCATTTTTTCGATCTCAAAAGATCTCTTTTAAACCGAGGGCGCTCGTGTGCTGCGCGTGACTCTTCATGATTATGCTTTTCGATTAAACGATAATAATTCTCTAATTTTATTCATTACTTTTTATTTATTTAAGATAAAATCTGAACCTTTGAAAGAAAAGTACCGTCAGTTATTGACGGTCCTCTCTGTACGAGTCAAACCGCGTAGGGTCCGTTATCAGGATTCTACCGCGGAAGACCTTAACAAAGAACGGCCAGGACAATGAGCGGCGACGGTTCAAAAATCGGAGCCATTCGATTAAACCAAAGGCCAATCAACGGTAATTTCACGTTTTTTATATTTTTGATGATTTAACTCATACGTTCTGTTATTTGTCGATATAACGTTACAATTGAGCAAAACAGGCATTTATGAAGTCAAGATTTTTCATTTCAAAATTCTAAAATTTTGCGTAGAATGAACCTGAATGTCTCGACCAACTTCTTCATTCTGGCGCTGGCAGTTCTTCAGGGATCCGTTCAAGGTAAATAAATAGTGATAATCAAGAGTCAGTCTGCTCACACGTCTATTTTAGCTCAAAGTGACAACCCCTGTGATGGAGTCACTTGCAGCAACAAGGGTTTCTGCGTTCCTAGCGAGCTATACAACAATGGCTACTGGTGCGAGTGCGATGAGGGATGGGTTGGCCAAAACTGTGGCCACCCACAGCCGTCAGTCGTCTGTGGCGATGCTGATATTTCGATCACCATTGACACAGGCATTGTCGAAGAGCTAAATCTCTCCACCGAAGCGGACTTTGTCTACTTCGGTAACTCGGACCCGCAAGGGACCTCTGAAGAACATTCGAAATGCAGCGCCAGGCTCGAGAATGGCAAATTTGAGCTCAAACTTGATGCGCCATTCTTGAGTTGCGGTACTCAAGTCATCTCGAAAGTAAGTACAGTATATTCAGTTAGCTGAAATCTCGATATCATTTTATAAGCAAGGAGCAGAACAAATAACATTGCGTTTTAGGAGAATGACGACTTCACGTTCAGTAATACTGTTGTTTGGAACTCTATGGTTAACAGTACCAACATCAACCGAGAACTTGTCCTCCTGGATTTCAAATGTATTTACCAAGACGAATACACCGTCGCTCCTGGCGATGCTATTCCAACGTTAAGGTACAAAAACTGAGAATCAACGTGACTTTATGATCCTCTATATGCTACTGTTAGAATGCAATTAAAATTTTTTCTAGTACACTCCAAGTCATCACCAACAAAGGTTCTTTCTCCGTTGCGATGTCTATCTACGAAGATAACACGTTTGCTCCGGATAAAGAATACATCAGCTCGCCTAGTATCGGAATCGGTACTTACGTTTACACCCAAGTCGAGCTGGAGAGTGTTGAAGATCCCAATCTCGTAGTAACGATGGACCAGTGTTATGCAACTCAAACGTCTGACCCTGCCGATCTTACTACCGCCAAGCATTTCCTCATCCGAGACAGGTACTTACTCGAAAAAGCTTAGCTACTGTAATTACTCAATAAAATTCATGTCTCAAAGATCTCGGACTAAATTTGCCTTTTAGATGTGCGGATAACGATCCAACAGTTGAGATCTACTCTAATGGTGAAAGCCACCAGTCAAGATTTAAATTCCAAATGTTTAAATGGAGATGGAGTGGTGACCCCCTTTTCTTGCATTGTGAAGTTGATATTTGCAACAAGTCAACTGAAGAGTGCACATCACGTGACCAAGCGGTAAGTTTGAAAACTAATTTCACTAGTAGCCAACTGAGTTGATAGCCAAGTTTTTGGTTTTTGTTTAGTTAAACCTTCTTTTTGATTTACAAAGGTAAAAATTTGATATTAATAAATATTTAAAGGGATGCAGTGGAGAAGGTTTGGAGAGAAACCGGAGAGATTTGGAGATTGAACCAACGATGGAATCCGATATGAAGGTCTCCAACCGAGTCCTGACTATGGGTCCCTTGATGGTCGCTGTCAACGATCTGCTCGTTGAGACTTCTTCGAGTCGACTTGCTGATGAAGGTAAATTGCGATTGCTTTTGATATCTTAGCTAGAATGCATAACACTGTGAAAAATTCTAAAATAATATTCAGTCGATGTCACGATGATGTATCTCGGGCTCTCCCTCGGTGTTGTCTTGGCCGTTCTAGGTGCAATTGTGGGCGCTATTATCAGAAAGAGACGACAACTGTCATCCAAGATGGCAGATGCAGAACGATCCAATCGGCTTACTCAATTACGTTTCGTTCGCGAAGCGTTCTAAGTTTTCTTATTGGAGCGTACTCGTAACTACTCTAAATTACAACAAGCAAATCATGAAGAATTTATTTATCCAATTTGGTTAACCTAATATTGTTGAACCGTATCTCAGCAGCTGGAAGGTATCAGTTGTGAGTTAAGCTTTCGCACGATCTACGGTAAAACCGGCGGTCAGCGTCAGAACGACTTTTAAACGCTATCTTGCTCAAACCAGCAACCGGTAAACCCAGACTTAGTAGCTGGAAATAAATCTCTTTTCTTATATTGCTAACCCATCGAACCCCCCCTGCGGTTGCATATATTGCTCGACAAAGGCTGTTCCCCTTGGTCTGGCAGTATCCTGCGCCGTTCTTTACAAAAACGAACAATTACTCCGAAACATTGTGTGTATGTGGAGATATCTCGCTTGAGTGATCAGGCGCTTTGCTCGCCTCTCGAAGCTGTTCGCGGGAAAATACCAAACCAAACTTATGAAGATAACTATCCCCAAAACTCAATATATTTTTGTGACATGGAATCTGTTGAGGTGAGTTGGCCCTGTCGCGGGTGACAGTGGGACTAACCCTCATATTTTAATGGTCTTTTGTTTTGTTACCAGTCCGTAGATGAGCTTAGTATGGCAGGCCAATCGACTATGCTCCCCTTTCTGGACAGGAACAGCTAAAGACGGCATCATTTAGGACCTCACGGAATAGTCAATATTCCACCGGATAGCGTGGCTCGGCAACACAAAGAGCTCGCTCTTTTTTGGAACTATCACTTGGTTGGTTATTATTATGGAAATTGAACGCCCAGCCACGCTATAAAACAAATTCAACAATTATTTATTTTCACACCCAAGGCGCTTATTTTCTGACAGACGATTTCAAGAGATCTTCTTTGCCAAAAGCGTAACCGAGCGAAGTTGCTTGCGCAAAAAGCATGTTACGGCGCTGCTTCAGTTGAAATACAGTTGTTCCCACGACTTGCCCCGTGTTTTCACGTCAGTGATTAACGCCGTGCAGCGTGTGCGCACTTTTGATGCTTTTGCTCCGCTTTTGCTCTTACCAATGCTCAATCAACCTAGCCCCGTTAACATAAAGGCGATGAGATTTGTACGAAGTCTTGTCGCAATTTATGAACTAGTTATTAACTTGCAGCCGATTTTAAGCAATGAGCGCGGATAAGGCCCCACATTTTTACAGAAGGGGTGCCAGGCAAACGTGATGCGCGTACTCTAAAAAGCGCCACTGGTGCACGCTTCTTTAGCGCCACCACCTGGCTCGATGTCTTGATAATAGCCTGGCGCCGGCCCTTACTTGCCCAATACGAACGCACTCCCCGGCATTGGATGAGTGAGCTGCTGGATTGAACTTTTATCCGAATCTGATCCAAAAATTCTCTCAACGAAACTCAAACCGGCTCAAACCTAGGTTCGATTCGGGTACAATTCAAAAAGCCACCGGTATTTACTTTTATTTCTAATCTTTAACTGTTGACCTTGCTTTTTACTTGTTTTTGTAATCCAGCGTTTTCGATTGATCACCTGATTTCCGAATCACGTGAACTCTTGTTGACGTACAAATACCAAGTCGCGAAAGTCACTGTATCATTGATAACATTTAATCGTAAAGTTTTATCCATCGGCCTTTTTCCCGCTCCGAATGGCAGGTGGCATATGCAAGTGACGAGCAAGTTGTTTGGCCGGAGCACGATTTTCAATTGTGTATCTGCCCCTACGGCTTGCGATCGTCATTTGTTTTGCCGTTAAATTACCGCTCACACTCGACACCCATGTTCACGTTCAATGCTGTAGCAGTAATCAGTTATATTCTGAACTCTACAGTCATGTAATACTGTAAAAACAATTTTTGTATTGTACAACAGACGTTCAACACACTCCAGTCCACTAAGTCTAATGACAAAATATTAATTTTTTTGAACTCTGATATTCATTTTGAGCCTTCAAATTCATTTTATTATTTAATCATATCGTAGACGATCAAGATATGAGCAGATCTATATTCGAAAACAACAACAACCCGCAAATACTATTCTGATTAAAAACCAAATTTTTTCGATTATTTCCCAAGATTCGTGTTAACCGGACCGCTCAGATTTGAGCTTTCTGCCGAGATGCTTCGTAACTTAGCATAGCTGATTGAATTGTTAGATCACTATTAAATTTATTTAATCATCTTAAGACACCATATTCAACTTTCTATTATGTGATCTTGATTCGGTAAAGGGCGATATACTAGTCTTAATTATCTACAGTTGAATAGTTTTTTAATCAATATCCTTGCTCAAATGATACTCTTTCAAATTTCAGATAACTAAATTTTCAAATTGACACGAAAAAAGCTCTTGAATAATGTCTGGATTCTCCAACTCGATTGAATGCGGTTGAAAATCATATTTTTTGGGTATTTACCGAGTTGCGCGTGCCTAAACAAAAAAATGAAACAAACAAACCAAAACCCGGCGGTAAGAACCTCCACCCGGTTGTATCAGTGACTTGCTCACATATTTGCCGGCCGGAAGCTGGGTAGTGAGACAGGCCAGCTTAGATTAGCTACACTTCTTCCCCTGGCGGATATGCGTCGCTTATATGCGTACTGGTAGATACTACTTATTTCCGCCTACTTTCGTGTCTTTTTGTCAAAAAATCACACACCCGGTACGAATAAGCATGAGCGATCTGGGAAGAGTGAAACCAGAGGCTCGGTTTTGTGATTACGGCTTGGCTCGATGCTCGTCGCGAGCGTTTGCGCACGTAGGAGACCACAAATTTCGTGAAAAATATCAAAAAAAAATGTCTCAACCTTCGCGAACGACTCTTTTTTACCCCGTAAAAAATATTGTGAATGCTTCTTCGGAAGCTGAACAACAAAAAAAAAGCGACGCGGCAGAAATATCTTTATCGACCCCAGAAAGCTGCCGAGCTCCGTCACGATTGCTCCGCCGACAAGACGGAAGCATCTGATGTTCTCAGTCTATCTCAAATTTCATAAGTTTCTCCAGCATCGCCCAAAAAAATCATTTAAATTTTTATCAAAATGAATGCTGGCGAACATGGAAGGCGAGTTTTTCTGTTGACTCAGGTTGGTTCAGTCCTCCCACTCCCTTTATAATAAAGACCCTTGAGTTTACGGTACAGCATCTTGGGTTCAATCCTACTAAAATCAATGTTAGAAAGTCGTTTATATATGGGGAAAGAGATCTGACTTTTTTTAATCTTCTTTCCGAATTTTGAGTATCATTTTTTCGCCTAAACACGGATAGTCAAATTTTTGTCTTATGAATATACAATCAGCTAAGCTTGACGATGCCAACCTATTCATGTTTGCGTTTTCGAACAAGAGCATGGAGAAGTCTTTGTCTTGGTTTTGCGAAGGATTGACCGAAAGGGCCTAACATTTCTCTCGTTCCCGAGTTAAGAAAAACTGAGTCTGACCTATGCACTTTCTATCAGTCAATTGCATTCTTGTTGATGATTGGTGGGAGTCATTGTTCTTGCTGACATGCGTATCTGGGAAATAATCTTCGGAGCTAGAACTTATAAACATTTTTGGATGCTTTGAGTGTTTAGCGATGATCACTGATTATACTTTAGGAAAACCCGAACATGCACATGATGTCAAAAATTTGTATTCTGAACAGTTTATCATTTAAACCCATTCTATAGAAAACATTGATATCGTATCATCTTGGAGGGGCCTTGTCTTATCAAGAGATTGTAGCGCTGAACAGGCCTCTCAACGCTGCTTTTTTCAGTAAAGACTCCGCCCAACTGCAATTAATAAACCGGTTAACCTTTTATCAAATACCTAATTAACCCATTCATTGTGGGTCCTCTTTAAATTCACTTAAATTTCTGAGACAATTCTGTAACTAGGACTGTAGGTTATAATAGATTTGCACGCACAGAAGGATTTCGCTTAAGATTAAATCTTAAAGGTAGATGTCAAAACAGTGACGTTCAAGATCCCACTCCCACCTTGGGTGTTTCTGTATCCACGGAAAAGGTTAAATTAGAATGATTTTTGTGCGCGTCAAGTATGTTTTAATCGACACAAGCCCAGTTCCAGAGCAATTCAATGGACACTGGCTCTGCTTTTCTTCATTTCTTATCTCCAAATCGAGCTAAAGACTTCAAGAAAGCATACCCAGCCATTTGAGACTTTTGATTCTTATACATGCGAAAATCACTATTTTCTCTTTCTTGAGTAACTGTGAGACCACGCGATTGTTAATCTTTTCCTATTTTAACTTATGCCAATTCTTCAACGAATTCACATATATGGCCCCGTTACGCACCTCTAAGTGGAGGTTTCCACTTTCTCTTTTTGGTGAGTTCACAAATGCCAATTCCCACTTTTCTCTGGACCACACCATGACAGCCTCCACGTACATGTTAAAATTGCTTCTTGCCATGTTTATAGGCTCTCGTCTGTGCCTCCATTTCTCCATTACATAACCAAACTTCCATTTTATGGTCTTTTGGTTTCTTTTTTTCTAAATTCTGAGACTTTCAAGATATCCTGGAAAAGACTGTGCACTGTGAGCGTGTTGGTCTATGCGAATAAAATAAGAAAAAACAAAAAATCGAAGATATTTTATTTTGGAATCATTTTTGAAATGGCAGTATCTTGTATTTAAAAAGGCTAGAATTATATTATTGTCTAGTGAGAAGCAAGTAGAAATCAGTAAACTTATCTTTCGAGGCTAGAACTAAACCAGGTGCGATCGCTCTGAGAAGATTTGCATTCCAACCTGAACACATTATTAACAAATCAAAATTAAAACATGATCAAGTCCTTTTAAAAGTAATCAAGGGCTGTTAACCTCTGAAAAACGCAATAATGCCTTCTTGCGCGTAGATAGTTCTAAACGCTGAAATTGAGGAAGAGTAATTTTCTCCAGTTCCGGATGTCATCATCATTCGCCGGCGCAGAGTGTCTGTTGGGTAGGCTGGTATTGAGGCAACTATACTGATCACATATCCGAGCAGAAAGCTTAAATAGTATAATTAGACTTAAGATAAGATTTTCGTAGCGCGATAATTCAAAATTTCTGTACCGGCTTGGCAACGCATCAAACGAAAAGAAGGCTGAACGGCTGCCAGCACTAGAATATGTTGGAGCGACTGCCAGAGGGCGCGGCTTTAACTCCACCATTTTAACACGCCGCAATTTTAGGCTTTATTACGGAAATTAAGATAAAAATTGATTAGCAAGACTTCTCAGAAGGTCTTTGATTATAACCTCATTTTACAGCTATTAAGTTTGTCTCTTTATATGGGTAACAGGCAAATTCATTATCTTTTAAATTTATTTCGAAAAAATGAGTACCTCTCACACCATATTGCGCTTACTACTGCTCACCGAAAAGAAAAAGAAACTGAGCTGAATCAACTCAACTGAGCGGATGTCCACTTGTTCAAATAAATCCTCTCGCCATCCCAACAATCCACACTTATGATAAAACAAGCGGCCTGTCAAAACGTGACCAGATTTAACTTCAAACCGGTTGACCTGACACTTTTTCGTGTGTCCGCCCTTTCCTATCTTGTTGAGTGCTCACGTGAGGTTGTTTTCAAAGAACTGTTGATTTTCATTGTTTGAATATTCAACAGTTTTAATAGTCAAAATTATTATACTATTAGACAGTAAGAGAATTTTTTGTTTGATATAGAAGTAACTAAAATGAACACTAAGAACTGCTTTTTTGGAGCCTAAAGAAGTGTTCTATACGATTCGTAAATTGCTTGACAAAATATAACTCTGTGGCTTTAAATCTGGACAGTTGCGTGGTGGCTAGAAATTATCAAATTTATGATAACGCATTCCCGCCTATTACAAGGACTTACAGAAGCCGAAAAGCCCTTTCGATTGCAGGGATTCATAGCGCTGACCATTTTAAGGATAAAATTATACATGCGCCACGAGAGCGAAAATTTAAAAGTACAAGTGGCCAACTTTAGAAGTGCTCATAGGCGAAAGTGATGGACGCATGCTAAGGATCGACTTAGCTGAGAAAACTTTTGGAGCTTGATTTAATATCACAGCCGCTCCATTATGAGCACTGCCGAATGCGAAATCGACTCATCATTTACCCAGAAAAGCGTCCAAGTCCAAATGATAGAAAATTTGTGCGATCCTAACGAGAGAATGATCTGTGAACAGTCAAAACCTGAATGTGGTTTTATAAGCGCCTAATGGTAAAAGAGAGTAGCTTCTGACCACGTGTGGTATTGGTTTTAAGAGCTCGCGAATTTAAAGGATTCTTTATGAACAAGATTTTCTCGCGATAAGAATACTCAGAAAAGCTGTATTTTCACGAGTTAAAAGTTGTGTCTTAAAACTCTGGGACTGAGCATATGGATTGTCATTCTGGTTCCAGATATTTAACGCATGAACGCACGAATTTTTTTTCCTGCTGAACGCATATTGCGCAGATTTCTGCGCAGCACCTTTAGAGCGCTCTAGCGACGATTTTGGTCAAGATTTGAAAAAACTAAAGCAACCAAAATAAAGCTCAGACGCTTGCGAACAAGCTTATAATAGTTTAAAATCCTAACCCTAACCCGAACCTCGCTAAAAATACTGATTTCTAAAGTTACTCGAAAATAGACCAGTTTTTTTCATTTTTTCTATTTCATTGATCTCTAGTACAAATGCACAAAAAAATGATCTTTATGATAAAATTTATATTTTATTCGATGCAGAAATGCGATAAAATGGCGTAAAAATATTTTTTATCGACGGAAAAATTAATGCAGAGCTTTTAAAATGGTAATAAAACGTTATTCGAAAAAATCGGAAATTTTCGTTCTGAAGCCAAATTTTTATCCTGAAGTCAAAATTTTTTTTCGATGCCAGATTCGGATTTTTCATCGAAAAAGAGCCCCTAAAGTGGGGATCCATTTAAAATTTTGATCAAGTAAAGTATGAGTTATCGAGCTTTAAACGTGCTCTGCGCAGAAATCTGCGCAATATGCGTTCAAGCGTTAAATACAGAAGCATCTGGAATTTACATGAAAATATTAAGTGCTTTTGCTGTGGAAATAAAACCCGTTGTATTCGCAAAAAATTCGTCGTTGCTTACCTTGGGACGAAACCAATTTTCGTTTGAGAATGACGTTCCAGAATTGGCTTGACAGTATCATAAACGCCAAAATAGATCGCCCTAATCGCGTCGGTTCGTCCAAATACGTACCCCGCGCTTTTAGTATATTTGGACACGTTATTTAACTCGATTAAGAGATGCGAGATTAATATCGCCTCCCCTATCACAAATCCCATTATCTTCAAGCTATATCGTTTCGTTAAAATCATAAGCGCATTATATTACCGATTTTCATTTGCCAGTAGAAAACAACGCGTCATTATCTCTCCGGATTCTAAAGGCTGTTGAATTCGTAATTTCAGAAGGAAGTGCGTTTAATCGAGTTTTGACCCGGACGAAAGATACACATTATTTTTAGATGTTTTTCCAGTATCCTCCGGAAGCCGTATGTTTGACTCGACATAGCGCTAGACCAAAGAATGAACTATTTTAGTCCCAAACAGCCATTCTTTCTCAAGAACAAGAACGGAGAAAAAGTGTTTTTAAGTTAAGCACTTTCCACTATTTGAAACAACGGTGTCGACAACGTTTTTACACAGTCTGAAAATGACCGCATGTGGTCGAGAATCCGAGGAATATTAAAGCGATTGCGATTCTTTTGACCACAACTTGGGCTAGCCGCGCACGATGGCGTGAAAAATCATTTTCTAGTAAGTACTCTCGTCCGGTTTTTGCGATAATTATTTTTCGCCGATTCAAGCGCTTAGGCGACGAGAGTCTTAACTACCTATGTATATTAACAGATACACCCTTTCCTTGCTAGGATTATGCAAAACTGATTCAATAAAAGGTCTTTGAAAGTTACGAAATAAAAAGCGAAAAAGAGTTTCAAATATGTTTTTAGTCAGTTGTAAAAATTGATATTCAATTTTCCGCGAAAATAACTGTCATCTGACTCAGCGTAAAAAAATATGATGTTATTATGGAAAACAAACTTTGCCAAAATGTCTTCTCCGTAAACGTATTAATAAAGGCCCTTGTCCGTGGGGCGGACGCGGCGGTACTAGAATTTGGCGAGGCGCTTCCTGTACATTGAGATACCATAAACACCTAACGCGAATCCACGATATAGTCCAACCACTCCATCTGATTTCACGATCTTCCGGAAGCAGTCCAAGGTTCCGCTAAACTTCCGATTCCCGGCGCTCTGAACGAGATCAGCGGCTAGGCGGTTCCGAGCAAAATCCAGCGGGTAGACAACTAAAACAAATTTTTTCATTTAGAAATTTTAGTAACCGCTTTGTTAAGGAATAATAAACAGGGGCCCGTCCCTAAAATTGTCGGCTTGATTTCAATATTTTTAGAGTAATATGGAGAAAAAAACCTATTTTTGGGATGGGTAACCAAATCGCCAATCTTGGGGCCCAAATTTGATTAAAAATCTTTAAGAAGATCTTTAGGATCTTTTGACAAGGTTATTCTTCGAAGGTAATTACTCAAGTTTGCTAAGTTTCTACATGTTTTCAATAAGAAGTACTCTGTCCATTTCCGCTCCCAATTTCATGGCTGCTTCACATTCCTTCGTCCCTTCTTTTGAAAGACGATAGGCGCCACGAATTTAGAAGGCTTTAAGTTTTATGAAAGCTTTATAGGCCGAGCTGAGAGGAGGGAAGTAAAAAATTACGAAGCCGCTTCAGACTTCCCACTTGAGGGGGATTTGCGATTTTTCGCTTATCGCGCGCCGGGATACGCTTATCGCGTGTAAACCAAGCAGATACTGTTATACATCGCGAATATGTCCGTCCGTGTTTATCTACTGAATTTTAAGCAACTGTAAAAAGTTTGGTCGAATTTTGAGATTTCGTGGGCTGGGCAGGCCACAACTACAACGTGTATTGGGAACATATGATGCGCAGATTTTAGAGGGAGGAGTCGGTTACCGCGGTCTATATTACAGGTACCTTGGTCAATTATGAAACCACTTGTGGCTCCTGAGACGGGTGTTTTCAAGAAGTTATATAAATGCTCATTTAGCCACTTATTGCTTTTTTCGTGATAAAATCTACTTTGTTTCCGAATACTTGAAAACCATTAAGTGAGAGAGGTTCAAGTTGGGCTAAGTTCGTTATTTGTTAATTATATGTCCGCAAATCACGGCGGAAATAGGTAAGCAATACCTAAAAGAGACATTCCACCCGCGACGCCACCAGCAATCAGGTTGGTGAATAACTTTTGTCTAAACGTAGCATCCGATGCTGACCCAGGCTTCATTTTCTCGTATAATTAGAAAATGGAGTTATCTTGGAAGCGCGTTCGATTTTGATGACAAAATCTACAAAGGGATTACCCCAACAAATTGGACCCTGCTCAGACCAAAAATAAATATTCCAACTGTCCAAAGAAGGGTTACTCGTAAGGTTGGCTTTTTTTCACGAATTGCGTAAGCACGTAAAGTTCCTTTGGTGTCATGAGTGTTTGTTGGGAGTCAGCGCTGAACACTGCTGAATTTTCCCAGTCGCAGAGAATCCCAATTCGTCCTACCCTTACAAGTACTCAAGGAGGCCCTCTTAATTTTATGATTTCTTTGAATCAAGTTTTGACATCTGGACAAGCATCATACAGCTTGGCCTGAGTTCATCTGGAGTTGACTTTCAACGCTGTCTAGGTATCCCCTTTGAATTACGATTATACTTTTTGGTAACGCGCAGAGGCACTAAAATTCAAATTAACCCTTCACACACGCAATTTGCATGTGAATCAACTGTACTGAATTGCGGGACAGCTCTCCCTGACCCGCACTTTACTTAGACACGTTGCAAAATATGTAACGGGAATGCGCTTTCCCTTGGCTATTAACATAGCTGAAGCCCGTTCCTACTGGGAAAAGGTCCTTTCCATAAGGGGTCCCGGTCAGCGTGTTATGAAATTGAGGTGCACCCAGATTGAACTTTGGGAACTTTTTTGCGCAGAGAACATGATACGATTTCGGGAAACATGAAAACGAACAGGTGTGTATTTATTGAATATTATTTTAGGACACGTTTTTGATAACTGTTTCGCAGAATATCAGGAGCTCAAAAACCTGGATTCCGGCTACTTCTGTACACCAAAACCACGTGTGTTTAAAATGGCTTTTATCTGTACAACTTAATTTTTTAAACAAAACAGCCCTTGAAAGTCGAAAAGAAAACTCTTGAATTTCGCATACAAGCGAAAAACTTCATTACTTTTTTTCAAAAAAAAAAGTGCGTGAGTCAACCAAAAACGTCATAAAGCAAAAAACTCAACGCAAAATACTCTCAGTTCCCAAGAACACGCAAACACGAGAAATTCTTGAGTTTGCTCCGTGAAATTCTGCAATTATAAGTTACTCGTTATTTTGTTATTTTTCTCATTTTACGCTCCCAAAAGTTTCTAAAGGTAGTTATGACTTCTTGATGGGATTTACAGGCGCACTGTGACGTTATCTGTACCAAAGAAATCTTCAAAAATTATCTGCTTTGGCGCGACAATTTTTTAAACATGAATTCTGTAAGATTCATGATGAGGTTCATACAGAAACTATCTAAGCAGGGACCCCTCATTCCTGTATGGTATCCTTGATCGTAAAATTCATCGCCTAAATTTTATGTCGGAAGTGATCAAAGAAGAAAGGAACGTCAGGCCATCCGGGGCACGGACGGGTGTAACGGGCATGCCACTTATGTCGGCTTTCGTTTCGCTTACCTGTGTAGGGATGTAACGCACGCAGTTCACCCAGTTGCCCCTCCAGAATGACAGGAAACCGTCGTTTTTAAAGACCCGCTTGGCGCAATCAAGAACTCCTCTGTAAGGCCTGAAAGAAATGTTTGAAAATATCATCCTTTTTTGTGGCAAGTAAAAAAGAAGAATCTTTAAATTTCTGACTCATTCATTTTTTTGAAAAAGAAATCGGAAGAACGGATGTTCCGTTTAGAAACGACCGTTCCTGTTCACATTTGTCATTCTTATCGTGGGTGATAACTCATTAGAGCTTCTCGTCCAGATTTTGCCAACAGTAGCTGATTACCGACCGCCATGTGGGTACATCCATTATTTTTCCGGATTATTTTTTTTGTTATGGCAGAGCATAAGACGGAAGGGTTGATGGTTGGTTCTGGGAAGATAGGTGGAGTTTTAGCAGATTATGGCTTTTGCCCTTCCTTGTTATTTTCAAGTTAGATCATTGTTCGTGGAAGCTCTGTAATCATGAGGTTGAACCTTTGCTCTCACGTGAGTGGTGGACCTTAAGAGTACGAGATACTGATAAGGGGGTGTAAATGGTTCTCGTTTGGGTGGTCGCCTGTGGTTTACGAAAATCGTTATCTGCGGAGGGTGAACAAACTTTAGGAATTGCTGAAGTAACGATGATTTTTTCGATGTTCCATTTCAAGCTCAATACAGTACGTCTTGCGCAAGTGCTGACGACTTGTTGAGTTGTATGTCAAAATAAGTTTAGGGCGTGCTGCGCGGATTGAAAATTGTAAAACAAATATTCGAAGCACCTGTCGAGGACGCCTTGCTTGATAAGTTCGTTTTGGTTCTGCATTAATATCTTTATCCGCTCTACAGGAGCCGCGGATGTTTTCGACACGCATGCCGCGAAGCCTTAAGGAGCAGGGTTCAGAAATAATCGCATCTTCTAACTTAGGATCATATCTTTTAGCCAAGAACACTCTTTACTCAAATGTTTTCCTTTCGAAAATCGACTTCAATTAACGCTAGCTCGCCGGTTTACTGGAAGACACATCCTGTCTTTCCTGCTCATGTTTTTGCCACTTATTTAATCAAAAGTGATTCGGAGCACCACTTGGTCAATTTTAAGGTCGCTATTAACCCTTTCTTCTATCCTTTTTGCAGCGCTGGGGGGATTAAAATAAATTAAAAATTGCAACTCGTCAGAAGACGTAAACATGGGTAAGACCCTTAAGTTCAAGTCGTTAGGTTTACCGACGAACTGATCCAGAACACTGTCTGTTTATTTCGACAACTTTTTATCCGAAAGAATTCCTTATCAGTGAAAATATTTGGACCGCACAAGTCCTCTAAGTATACGACATGGCTAAAACAATACAATTCGAGGTGCGTTTTACTCCCTGCAACGCACGTGAAGCAGTTTACACGATGCATGTTGCAAATGTCAAGTACGAAAAAACTAGCGCTACCTTAAGTCAATTATAATTGATGTTAACTCAGCGGAGCACGAATTAATAGAGAGCCACTTATTGACAATTTATTTCTTGTTGACTTTACAAGCTCTTTGACGCCGATAACAAAATTATTTTCTTTTAAAATCGTTGTTTACAAGTCTAAATTTGTTCAAAAATGATGAAATATGTCAAGCGTCGAATTCAAGAGAGCCCTACTAAGTCTTATCAGTTCATGGTTCAATATACCGAAAACACGCAGATAAGTAGCGACCCATTCCAATTAATACCCATGCAGTTTTTTTCGTGGACCGATTTTCATCGCAAAAACAATGTAAAAATAAGGATAGAAGTTCAAATTTAAAAAAGATAACAGACCCTAAAGTACCGGGCTTTGGTCAACGATAACGTTCGCCCTATCTAAATAAAACTACTCAGATAAGCACGGGTTTGCCAGACTTTGCCCTTGTGGCTAATATCAGGTCACTCTAGGAAAACGCATGTTTAGACGAGTTCCGAAATCAAGCTGACAAATTCGAATATCAAAAAATTATACGCCGTACTTTTTTTTCCAAATTCAACCTGTTGCCAAATTATTTAATTAATCCGCAAGTCACAGTCTTGATTATTTCCGAACCCTGACGGAGAGGCCAAAGTTCTCGGCGGGTGACAGGCGTTTCATTCTAATGAAGATTAATTTGAATTTCAGACGTCTTCCGCTTTTCACCAGGTCATGGTCAAGCCATTCAAATTTATTCGCAAACGTTCTCAAGAGACATTCTCTTGATGCACAGCCGAGTTTGGTCACGAAGGAATTGCATATTCAATCTTTTGGCAGTAAAAAGTAATATGGCAGGGGAACATTTTTCTTCGTGAAATTTTCTCGACTTCTGGTTTTTTGTTTGTTTTTGAACAAATAAGAGATTTTTCGATGGAATGCCAAAGTAAATTTAAAAAATGACCGGCATTCAATGACTAATTTCAAAATTTATTTCATACTGTCGGAAGTGTTTTGATTTGCGTCCAACCAACGTGACTAGGGTTTATCATTTTATAAATCATTATTCTTCTCTATCATTTGTTTCCTAAACTAACCTTTGGTCAGACTAACCAATCCACAATGTTTTTCAAGAAGCACGACATGGTGATAAAACGACTCAGTTTTTATGATCCTCGATGAAAAAAATCGTCAACCAATAAAAACAAAAAACCATGCCTAAAATTGTCTTCAGGGTCTGTGGCGTTTGAGATGATCGACATGGTCACGGTATGCCAGAGCATATGACAGATTTAGGTTGCTTTTAAAAGAGGTCCCAGAAACATCTCTTTTCTTCAGATTCCTGCGGTTTTCCATACATGCAAAACTCGCAATTTCTAGGGCCGTTACTGATCCCCTGTTGAATAATTCTTGGTGGGCTCATCTTCAAACTATTTGGCGTAATAAAAGCATTGGAATTTGAAAGAAATGCAATCAAACGCCGCTTCTATTTTGGCTAATCATGTGTTTCTTTATTCCATGAAAATGACGACCTGGGAGTCGATCCAGATTTTCGGTTTTATTTTGGATGCTCCTACCAAGAAAATCGCGTTTTCACGAAACCAAGCACCCGGACGACTCGAATCGTATAATCGGACTAGCCAGAAATCATATAATTATCGAGGAAACGAGCGCGTTCACAAGATATTCAGTAAATGTTTCTGCTTTAGTCACTGCTTTATATGAAACGAGAAGTTTTTAGAAAAAGAAAGTTTCGTTTCCGGGCCCGCTAATTCACGAGTTATTTACTTAACATCTCATCCCAGCAACCGCCTCTTTGTTACAACTGTACATTTTCATATAGTAAACAGGATAGTCTTGCACGTAATATCACTCGACTCCCGCGTGACCCTCGAAATTTACGAAACAACGATTCTTACTACGTTTTTCGTCTGAACCTTTTGTTGTGTCAGAGTCGAACTTATACTTTGGGATGTCACGACCTCGTGCCTTGGTGGAATGCCGACTTGGTAATCCTTCCTGTGGAGCATTTCGGCCCAGAAGGGGTGCTTCCGAAAAGGCTGAAGTTTGAAGTTTTGCATTTCCCAGAGCGAGATTCCAGCCGAATGAATGCAGCCGCCGCCTAGAAGGAACATTCTTCATTACGTCAAAAGAACAAGCCAGAGGGTCGTGGAGATTGTCTAATTCAACTACTTGTACTTACCAACAAGGAGCATTTCCCCAGAAGGATCTTTGCCATCTTCCCAATCAATTCCATACTGCCCTTTCCGAATATAGATAGCAACGGGATGCCCACGTGTTAAATTTACGATTGGCTTAAATTAGGGAAACGGAAACATCGTTGCGACTATCAGACTTGTTAAACCAGCAGATGCTCATCCTCTAACCCTTTCCTTGTCCATCCAGCAGAATATATGTTCGTCGATTTTTCTTATTGCAGCTTTATTTTGTTATTGAGAAGAACTAAACCATTAAATGGCAATTAAATTTCAATTTCATAATCTGTTTTGGCATAACAATTCCTGGTATAACGGGCGATCGATGATATAATCTGACAAAAACGGACAATACATCGTCCTCAGTTATCTTCAAAAGTCCATCGACTGGGAGAGATAAGTCCATTAGCGTGAAATTATTCGTGAACAGGGCTGGATGATTTGTCCCCGAACACGTTAACACGTCGCCGTTCGGAGATTTATCTGCACAAGTGGGATCAAAAGACGACGTAAAAATGATGATTCAAAAAAGATGATTTTTATGCAAGGCAGGGAAATTCATATTTTGCATAATACTGCATTAGCTCAAATTGCTATGTTAACTAAGTACAAACATGCATATAAAACAAACAGCAGCTTGTTAGACTTCTCCAGGGCGAGAAAAATCGGCGCAAGTAGCAATTTAGAAAATTACAACATGGACGCAAAATCAGTTACCCACTAATGCCTCGAGTAAGCAAATGCAGGTGCTTCTCGTTCTCTTGAAACGGTTTTAGATGAGCTCCCCTTACGAAAAGCATTACTGGCTTTGATCGTGGATTAGCCGGATTCGGGAAGAGACGGAAATCTAAAGTTATTCTTCTTCAATCACTCGAAAGAAAAAACTGAGGGTCGGATCATTGAAATTGAGATACTCCTGGTCTTTTTATATGATTTTTTGGACGAAATGAGGGGAACCAGGAGTTCTCAATTACTACTAACTATACTTTCTTAGTCAGCAATTTTGATATTTGTCCACATTTTTGTTCTAAATCAGCGCGTTTTTTCGATGTTCTTGCACGTTCAATGCAAGATGGTTTTCTAGTGGCATGCTTCGATTGGCATTTTCAGCTATTCAGAGGAACAAGAAACATCTCAGGGTGGATTTTCACAAGCGCGCAGGCGGCGAATTCTTACGCGCTGAACAAAGTTGTAATATAAATACCAACTTGCTGAGCACGATCTTCTGCCGTTCATTTAAGCTAACTAGATTCATAAATTGGATGTTTCCACTGCGGAAATTCTTTAAGACAGACGTGAAAATGCTCCAACAAACTCTGCTCAAGAAGCAAGAATCAGCGAGTTTGACTAAAAGTGTCCAAGAAAGACTATCAGAATCTCTTAGCAGTCCTTGTTCAGGGTACTGATAAGGACCTTAGTGTTGATATGAGCATTTAATCGGCTTTCCGTGCGGCCGGTTGTTCGACAAGGACTGAGATACCGTGTCGAACGTGAAGGAAGAGAATCCTGTACTAGTGAAGGCGTGTTCCAAGTCTTGCAAATCGTATTTTGACCGAAGATAAATTATGACGCGGAAAAAGCTGATTAGTTTAACTCGAGAGCTAAAATGGTGAATGAGCGTCTTCCAACGAGAGAAGGAAGTAGATAAACTCATCGTATGAGCGATTATCCAGTAGCCGTTCTAGAGACATTTTAGAATCCTTCCTGCGCGATGATTTGATTAATAGAACTTTCATTTTTTGAACCATTTAAAATGAAAAAAAAAATACATCGGATTCAAAAAAGATAGTCTAGGTTAGAAGTGCGTGCATAAAAATGTCAAGAATTTTTCACTGAAATTGTGAATTCCGGAATTTGAATATCAAGAGCTCACAAGGCTCGGCCATTCCATCTCTCTGATAATTTAAAACTTGGGAGAAATCAAGAGTACAGGGCACTTTTGCCCGCACGTTTTTACTGCAGATGATGATCCACGTCCCTCGGAATCACATTAGACGAATCCAATAAAATTCACGAAATTAGCAGGCGGGTGATATTTGAAACCGAATCTGATTTTTACACCTTTCTAATCCCCTTGCTCAAATGATCAATGAGATTTGCCTTCCCTACCGTTCTAGCGGTTTTTATCTTTTTCTAGCGGTTCCCCCGGAAAAATTTTAAAAACAACTGTTTGTTCTGAAACATGCTCTACAAAGTTGACTCATTCAAAGGTGTCTTAAAGCAAGAAGTTACGAAAGATGAGTCCTAAGTCCGACCGATCCCCGAGTCTTGCTAAATCGCTCGGATCAAATCTATCTACCAAATAAAAGTCTAAGAGGCTTGGATCGTCGTATTAGTGGCTTGAAGATTGTATAACTTGCTGCTCGCACTGCGTCTGGCTTTTGATCCCCGACTACGACCGCAATTGGCCTCTTCCGATGGTTTCTCTCCTTCGTTTGAAACTTGGTCCGTTGGCCCACCGCAACGCCATAAATCGGAAACGCGCGCTTCCCTGTGTGGAAGTTTAACAAGTCGCATCCCTGTGCTTTTATTTCAGTAGTAAAATATTATTTTAACTGAACGAGGGTTGACTAATTCAATGTTCACTTTAGTTTGTGGCATGAACTTTATTGGAACTAAGATCATTATTTTAGCCATGTTCAGCTACTCGTAAGAAATTTAAGAAAGAAACGAATAACAGTACCAAGAATAAGATATTTTAACTTTTTTTAATGTTTCTCTCAACGGTTCGAATTTAAATTACCTGCTTCAGCTTATTTTTGTTAATTGTTCCCAATAGATGAACAACTCGACGAATTATTTTCTACAACCTCTAACACTAATTAACTCAATGTTCCAAGCGCTTGTTAGACTATTCACTAGAAATTTTCCACTGTCGATGTCGAAGATCTTCTTGCTGAGTCACGTGATGAGATTATTTGTTAACAAAACAGCTTATCTATCGCTAGAAATAATGTTTTGGCTCCTGTGGCAAGGCGGAGAAACAACATCGAATATTATCACAATTATTCTAAATGTGAGGCTTATTTTAGAGGATATGATGTCGCTTTAGAAGGACAGGATTCTTGCGACATGTGTACGCCGGCAACATACGACCCGAGTTGGGTTTTGAAGGGTGTGCTCACAATAATCAAATGCTCTCGACGCAGTAAATTTGCTTCATAAATACGCTTAGGTTAAATTCGTCTTAGTGCTTAGGATCGTTGATAAAACACTTCATCATTCGAAAGAGTAGAGCACTGTTTCATTTGGAGCGAATAATCTTAAGCCTGAGCAGCTCGAAATTCAGAGCTTGAACTATTGAAGATGCTTCTCTTAATTATCGAGACATCTTTAAAAAATAAGAGCAACGTGAGGAAGTAAAGCGATACAGAATCTCGGATATGATGTTCGTTGAAAATGCCTTTGAAGCTCTTAAGATTAACCCTGCTCAGTCATCTTCGCGGGTCTAGACACGCGTGGCATGGAGATATCTTTTGTCAGCGCTTGACCTGAACATTTTATCTGTATAGAAATGGAAAGGAAGAAAACGTTGCCACTGTTTTTCCTTTGTGTTTTTATAAAAGAAATCTCATCACGTTCCTGAAAGGGTCGAAAAGATAATCAGACAAGAAATCTGACATGCGTCGCTTCCCAATAAAACACACTCCCATGCTTTCTTTCTTCATCGCCAAGTCTCCAAGTCCATGTTCGGTCGCAATCGCTTTCACCACGTTTTTATTCAACGAGCCTAGAGGAAACTCCACTATATTCTGGGTGTTCACTTTGGTCAAATCCGAATTACTGTCACTTGTTCAGACAAGTGGAGAAAAATCGCTTACAACATTTTGAAAATTCTTTGGGCGCTTTACAGGAAATTCAGAACTAATCACTCGTACCAGATTTGAGCAAAATAACCATCAAATATAACATTACCGTGAGTTTGCCCAACATTTTCGCCAAAATGAGTAAATTACTGTTGTAGAAAAAATAAAGAAATGACCACTGCGAAAAATGATCAACATGCGTGATCAGAGCATGATGACATTTCTGTGGGTACTTATCGCTCCCAATGACAGTCATTTAACTTGGTGAGCACCCTAATCATTCTCGATCTGTGGCGCGCTAAGCCGTGAGAGATAGAACGTTTGGTCTTTGAGTGAATCGATGGATGGTGGGTTCGCAAATAAGCCCCTTCGTAGAAGAAGAGCATCTAATGTGGAATGTCTCCTAATTGACACTGCTCCCTTCCGACGAATTTTCGCTTGACTCTTTCTGACTCAGAAAGTATTAAAACTATGCTAATGCACGAGCGTGATTATAGACGACGCTGACGAGCATTATTATGTCTAACCACTGCTAATTGGAATGACTTTAATTTAAAAACATTGCGAACCCACTTCTTGCTGTGGCAATCAGTTTCTGACCTCCCGGTTTCGCCTTCCTCAGACTCGCATAATGCCCCGTCGCTTATAGAGAGGACGCCACTTGATCAGTTTTTGCCTCCCTGTATAAAAAAGTGAACATTTTCGAATTCTTATTCGAGGGAATCGTAAGGACAAGGAATTTCTAGTACTTTGGGTGTTCGCTAGTTGGTAATTAGCGGGCTGAGTAAGATACTTATCGCAGTCATGAATGGACCGATTGCGGACATGTAAAAAAGGCACCCTCTGCAATCAATTCAAGAGACATCTGACTCAGAAAAAATTATGACGGATGAGTTTCTGCTCAATTTTTCGCAAAACGAGCTTTTTAATTCTCTTTTTATCGTGGGCATTAATATGATATAATTATATCCTTGTTTCGCCAGTATTTAACTTGTAAGTCCCTGGTCTTTCCGGAGATACTGCATAAATTCGAATTACGAGAATGAAAAGCAGCCATGATGATAGCAAAATATCCTTCCGTTGTAAAATGATATCAGAAGAGAAAGTTTGGTTGCTAAATTTGCACTTTGAATTCAACTTGACCAAAATTACATGCCCATCGACCGAGTAATTCCAGCTCCTTAACTTTAACGAGGCAAATTTTGAAATTTTGCGACCTAAAGCCATTTACTCATATAATTGCGGATATCCGTCACTAGAAGTTCATGTTTCAAAAACATAATTATTTTCGATTTCCGATCAGGAGTGGTATTTTACCACAAATAGTTCGTCCCGTCCCGAATCGATCAAAATTAATTTGATTCTTTGCTAAATGTGAGTTGGACATAATTGAAGAAAGAATGAGTTTTTGTTGTACCTGATTACAGTTGTCCACTTCTCTCAAAGCAATTTGAGCAAATTTAATTAATAAATTAATAAGTAAAACTCTTTTCACTGAGGATTCCTCAGAAAATTAAATAGCGAACCTTACGTTGAAATAATCATTATCCAATTAAACATTGTTATTTTCTAAATTATTTTTTTTTTCAAACGAAACCAAAAAATAATATTTAAAGATCTGTAACGTGTCTTTCCCTGTTTTTCATCAAAACAAAATCCGAATATTAAATTGTGTCCAAAATAAACTCTGTATTAAAATTTTTAAAAGGAAAATGATCCACTTACAAGAAACATCAATTTTGGCAATAAATTTAATTTCGCAGCGTACAAGTCGACGAAAAAAAAGTCCAACCCGTTCCTTTCTTCAGCATCGCATCAAATTTAATCCGCTCATTGCATAGCTTTGTTAGGAATGCAAATTCCTGCCCTTCTAAAAACCAGAAGATACATACACACAGGCAGCACCTGATCGCAACAGCGCTAATCCTACTTTGAATTCGTTTAAAAATTTCAAAAAGAAGGAGCTGCGCGACGCGCTACTTCTCGGAAATTTGCATATCGGGCCTTGGACGTCGAGTTATTTAATAGAACCTTTATGAATTCGATTTTTCGCACCCTCGTGGAACTTGTCTGTGTTAACGGTTTCGCGTAAATTAGTCACGTGACAATTTTACATGTTTTAGAGATGACTTTAAGTGGCATGCAAAGCCGCTAGTGAAAACCTGTCAAAGGAAATCAGCATAAACTTATGACTCAATAACTCTTTCCTGATCGATATTAAAGCTACTGGCATTCTGTGTGCTTTCCAAAAAGGGTTCAAAAACTTCTGTCCAATATTCTTTCACACAGTTGAGTTCAACAAGCTCGATTTTAAGATGATCAGCGACAGCTCTGGCTGATTCAAAGTCCGCATCTGCCTGGCAAACTCCAAGCTCATCCTTGCCATCCCAATTTCGGGAGTGAACTCCAACAACCTCATGTCCCCGTTGCTTCATTCTTGGATAAGAGACAGTCGCTAGCCCTTTAATAATAAAAATTGCTCAAGCGCAAATGGTAGCCAATTATTATCTATCGAAAAAGAAAGAATCTCAGTCCTAGCTTGAGCAAAATCGCTGCAACTGCGGAATCAACACCACCCGACAATGCAACAGCAACACGCAATTTTCTCAATGAAACGAAGCGCATCATTCTAATCCAAATTGGCGTGTCACTGTCTTTGTATTTTCAACCGCACAAGCGTATTTTTGCTTTATTAACAAAAACAAAGCTTTGCAGGAAATTCACTTTCAGGCTCTCTTCTTCTTTCGTTTTCCATCTGGCGTTTTTCCGCCTTTGCGCTTCACCGGAGCATCTCCATTTTCAGCCTTTTTCTCCACTCGTTCTCGTCCGATAGAAATGTTCGCTACTGATTTTCGCGTTGACAATTCTTGCGACCAGTCGTTGTCATTTCCCTGGAAATAATATTTAGAATTGTTTCGAATTAAATCTTTTCTATTCGAAAATTTCGAAATGGACAATTTGGAAATTTTGAAATAATAAAATAAGCGCGAGCGTCATCGTTATTTAAGCTTATATATTCTTCAATAAAACTTATCTCAAGTTTATATAATCATGTCATTAATTTTTAAAGAAAACAGCTTGCTGGAATCAACAAGGAGAACCCAGTTTTCAACTCTTACTTTAATTTTATACTGCTGCAGTGCCTTGACCAATTCTTGCTTCTCCTTGGCCTGCTCTTCCTTGATTTTCGCTGCTTCTTCGTCCAGCACCGCATCGATTGCTCCTTCGTCTCCTTCTTCGATTTCCAGGTTCACCTTGGACTGTGGCAGATTAAGTTCTGCCTCAGCCTTGATCTAAATTATCAAACACTGATTCTTTGTTATTACAATTTTTGGTAATACCGTCTCTAATCTTTTGACTTCTTCGTTTATTCTAATAATAGCGCGCTTGAAATGACCCAGGATTTGACTTGAAGGCATCGGTGGTAGTTGAGAGGTAAGGCTGATTTCCGACAGCTCATCCACCTTACGAAACAGTTTATGTAATGTATTCCATGCATAAATTATGCAGCGTAATGAAAGGTTAAAGATACTTATCCGCTAAATAAAGCAGCGAATCGATTGTTATTAAAATAATTACCGATTTGTATTGAAGCCCAAGCGCGACTAAAATCGCTTTCTGCTGCACAGAGAGTCCCTTGATTGTGATTTCTCCGGTAAAAATCATCTTGACAATCTGCGGCAGGATATCAACAATCAAATGATAATCGACAACTCCTTTTCCATACAGCTCCATTCGCTCCAGGTCGTACGCAGTGAAATAGGTTTTCAAAAGACGCAATGATTCCGCATCTTCGGAGCTGGATTTACGACTGGTTTCGAGGATCTGCAAAGCCACAGCTGGCGAAAATCGACGAAATTCATAGCCGAGCAGCGAGGCGAATCGCCGACTCGATTCGGTTTATTATATTTGAAAAAGAGCAGAGTTTTTGTCCATATCATAATTGCGATAAAAGCTTGTTTATCATAAAGCCGTTCCTGAAATCATCCTGGAATCCTCTCAGGTACGCTCCAGAGCCTCGGATTGATTTTAAAAACACAGTAGAATGCTCCCCAGTTGTATCGTTTGCGTTTTGACGCATGTAAACTGCCCTAAAAAGTTCATGAGTAAATAAAATTCATCGAGAATTTAAACAAGGACGCTTTTGATCGATATTTCTTATTCCGAGAAAAAGCCCTCGTCAAATATTTTTATGAGTTCTTTGGCTCTTTTTTAAAAAGAGATTCTTCGAAGTTCTTTTATTCATAATCACATTCGTCTTCCTTCTTTTAATGGCTGCCGAAAATCGAAGGTACTGTTCGAAGACAAAGTGTAACGAGGGCAAATTGATTATCGATAGCGTCATTTGACTGAGAGGGGTCAATATTTTTCTAGCACATTAATAAAACCTGGAGTAATAAGAGAAGAGGATTCTGAAGACATCATGCCCTCGATGACCTCAGATGGTGGTAACGACTGTGCCAAGATGGGTCATTCTAAGTCTGCAGCTTCCCTCGAGGGTCAAGCCAGCGGATAGTTGCGCCAGAATGACGTAACACACTCCTAATCCTATTTTTCACAAAAAGACCTCTCGTTAGACACTCACATTATTTCGCGAAAAACGAAGTCTGTTGAAAATCCCTTTTCGGGGAGGAAGGACAATCGATAAAGAAGAGCAAATTCGAGAAAAATTTTTATATCGAGATTCGTAATCGTGAAGCGCCATCGAATCGGAGAGGACAGAAGTTTATGTAATATTTTTGTAAGTAGATAAACTCATCGTATGAGCGATTATCCAGTAGCCGTTCTAGAGACATTTTAGAATCCTTCCTGCGCGATGATTTGATTAATAGAACTTTCATTTTTTGAACCATTTAAAATGAAAAAAAAAATACATCGGATTCAAAAAAGATAGTCTAGGTTAGAAGTGCGTGCATAAAAATGTCAAGAATTTTTCACTGAAATTGTGAATTCCGGAATTTGAATATCAAGAGCTCACAAGGCTCGGCCATTCCATCTCTCTGATAATTTAAAACTTGGGAGAAATCAAGAGTACAGGGCACTTTTGCCCGCACGTTTTTACTGCAGATGATGATCCACGTCCCTCGGAATCACATTAGACGAATCCAATAAAATTCACGAAATTAGCAGGCGGGTGATATTTGAAACCGAATCTGATTTTTACACCTTTCTAATCCCCTTGCTCAAATGATCAATGAGATTTGCCTTCCCTACCGTTCTAGCGGTTTTTATCTTTTTCTAGCGGTTCCCCCGGAAAAATTTTAAAAACAACTGTTTGTTCTGAAACATGCTCTACAAAGTTGACTCATTCAAAGGTGTCTTAAAGCAAGAAGTTACGAAAGATGAGTCCTAAGTCCGACCGATCCCCGAGTCTTGCTTAATCGCTCGGATCAAATCTATCTACCAAATAAAAGTCTAAGAGGCTTGGATCGTCGTATTAGTGGCTTGAAGATTGTATAACTTGCTGCTCGCACTGCGTCTGGCTTTTGATCCCCGACTACGACCGCAATTGGCCTCTTCCGATGGTTTCTCTCCTTCGTTTGAAACTTGGTCCGTTGGCCCACCGCAACGCCATAAATCGGAAACGCGCGCTTCCCTGTGTGGAAGTTTAACAAGTCGCATCCCTGTGCTTTTATTTCAGTAGTAAAATATTATTTTAACTGAACGAGGGTTGACTAATTCAATGTTCACTTTAGTTTGTGGCATGAACTTTATTGGAACTAAGATCATTATTTTAGCCATGTTCAGCTACTCGTAAGAAATTTAAGAAAGAAACGAATAACAGTACCAAGAATAAGATATTTTAACTTTTTTTAATGTTTCTCTCAACGGTTCGAATTTAAATTACCTGCTTCAGCTTATTTTTGTTAATTGTTCCCAATAGATGAACAACTCGACGAATTATTTTCTACAACCTCTAACACTAATTAACTCAATGTTCCAAGCGCTTGTTAGACTATTCACTAGAAATTTTCCACTGTCGATGTCGAAGATCTTCTTGCTGAGTCACGTGATGAGATTATTTGTTAACAAAACAGCTTATCTATCGCTAGAAATAATGTTTTGGCTCCTGTGGCAAGGCGGAGAAACAACATCGAATATTATCACAATTATTCTAAATGTGAGGCTTATTTTAGAGGATATGATGTCGCTTTAGAAGGACAGGATTCTTGCGACATGTGTACGCCGGCAACATACGACCCGAGTTGGGTTTTGAAGGGTGTGCTCACAATAATCAAATGCTCTCGACGCAGTAAATTTGCTTCATAAATACGCTTAGGTTAAATTCGTCTTAGTGCTTAGGATCGTTGATAAAACACTTCATCATTCGAAAGAGTAGAGCACTGTTTCATTTGGAGCGAATAATCTTAAGCCTGAGCAGCTCGAAATTCAGAGCTTGAACTATTGAAGATGCTTCTCTTAATTATCGAGACATCTTTAAAAAATAAGAGCAACGTGAGGAAGTAAAGCGATACAGAATCTCGGATATGATGTTCGTTGAAAATGCCTTTGAAGCTCTTAAGATTAACCCTGCTCAGTCATCTTCGCGGGTCTAGACACGCGTGGCATGGAGATATCTTTTGTCAGCGCTTGACCTGAACATTTTATCTGTATAGAAATGGAAAGGAAGAAAACGTTGCCACTGTTTTTCCTTTGTGTTTTTATAAAAGAAATCTCATCACGTTCCTGAAAGGGTCGAAAAGATAATCAGACAAGAAATCTGACATGCGTCGCTTCCCAATAAAACACACTCCCATGCTTTCTTTCTTCATCGCCAAGTCTCCAAGTCCATGTTCGGTCGCAATCGCTTTCACCACGTTTTTATTCAACGAGCCTAGAGGAAACTCCACTATATTCTGGGTGTTCACTTTGGTCAAATCCGAATTACTGTCACTTGTTCAGACAAGTGGAGAAAAATCGCTTACAACATTTTGAAAATTCTTTGGGCGCTTTACAGGAAATTCAGAACTAATCACTCGTACCAGATTTGAGCAAAATAACCATCAAATATAACATTACCGTGAGTTTGCCCAACATTTTCGCCAAAATGAGTAAATTACTGTTGTAGAAAAAATAAAGAAATGACCACTGCGAAAAATGATCAACATGCGTGATCAGAGCATGATGACATTTCTGTGGGTACTTATCGCTCCCAATGACAGTCATTTAACTTGGTGAGCACCCTAATCATTCTCGATCTGTGGCGCGCTAAGCCGTGAGAGATAGAACGTTTGGTCTTTGAGTGAATCGATGGATGGTGGGTTCGCAAATAAGCCCCTTCGTAGAAGAAGAGCATCTAATGTGGAATGTCTCCTAATTGACACTGCTCCCTTCCGACGAATTTTCGCTTGACTCTTTCTGACTCAGAAAGTATTAAAACTATGCTAATGCACGAGCGTGATTATAGACGACGCTGACGAGCATTATTATGTCTAACCACTGCTAATTGGAATGACTTTAATTTAAAAACATTGCGAACCCACTTCTTGCTGTGGCAATCAGTTTCTGACCTCCCGGTTTCGCCTTCCTCAGACTCGCATAATGCCCCGTCGCTTATAGAGAGGACGCCACTTGATCAGTTTTTGCCTCCCTGTATAAAAAAGTGAACATTTTCGAATTCTTATTCGAGGGAATCGTAAGGACAAGGAATTTCTAGTACTTTGGGTGTTCGCTAGTTGGTAATTAGCGGGCTGAGTAAGATACTTATCGCAGTCATGAATGGACCGATTGCGGACATGTAAAAAAGGCACCCTCTGCAATCAATTCAAGAGACATCTGACTCAGAAAAAAATTATGACGGATGAGTTTCTGCTCAATTTTTTCGCAAAACGAGCTTTTTTAATTCTCTCTTTTTTATCGTGGGCATTAATATGATATAATTATATCCTTGTTTCGCCAGTATTTAACTTGTAAGTCCCTGGTCTTTCCGGAGATACTGCATAAATTCGAATTACGAGAATGAAAAGCAGCCATGATGATAGCAAAATATCCTTCCGTTGTAAAATGATATCAGAAGAGAAAGTTTGGTTGCTAAATTTGCACTTTGAATTCAACTTGACCAAAATTACATGCCCATCGACCGAGTAATTCCAGCTCCTTAACTTTAACGAGGCAAATTTTGAAATTTTGCGACCTAAAGCCATTTACTCATATAATTGCGGATATCCGTCACTAGAAGTTCATGTTTCAAAAACATAATTATTTTCGATTTCCGATCAGGAGTGGTATTTTACCACAAATAGTTCGTCCCGTCCCGAATCGATCAAAATTAATTTGATTCTTTGCTAAATGTGAGTTGGACATAATTGAAGAAAGAATGAGTTTTTGTTGTACCTGATTACAGTTGTCCACTTCTCTCAAAGCAATTTGAGCAAATTTAATTAATAAATTAATAAGTAAAACTCTTTTCACTGAGGATTCCTCAGAAAATTAAATAGCGAACCTTACGTTGAAATAATCATTATCCAATTAAACATTGTTATTTTCTAAATTATTTTTTTTTTCAAACGAAACCAAAAAATAATATTTAAAGATCTGTAACGTGTCTTTCCCTGTTTTTCATCAAAACAAAATCCGAATATTAAATTGTGTCCAAAATAAACTCTGTATTAAAATTTTTAAAAGGAAAATGATCCACTTACAAGAAACATCAATTTTGGCAATAAATTTAATTTCGCAGCGTACAAGTCGACGAAAAAAAAGTCCAACCCGTTCCTTTCTTCAGCATCGCATCAAATTTAATCCGCTCATTGCATAGCTTTGTTAGGAATGCAAATTCCTGCCCTTCTAAAAACCAGAAGATACATACACACAGGCAGCACCTGATCGCAACAGCGCTAATCCTACTTTGAATTCGTTTAAAAATTTCAAAAAGAAGGAGCTGCGCGACGCGCTACTTCTCGGAAATTTGCATATCGGGCCTTGGACGTCGAGTTATTTAATAGAACCTTTATGAATTCGATTTTTCGCACCCTCGTGGAACTTGTCTGTGTTAACGGTTTCGCGTAAATTAGTCACGTGACAATTTTACATGTTTTAGAGATGACTTTAAGTGGCATGCAAAGCCGCTAGTGAAAACCTGTCAAAGGAAATCAGCATAAACTTATGACTCAATAACTCTTTCCTGATCGATATTAAAGCTACTGGCATTCTGTGTGCTTTCCAAAAAGGGTTCAAAAACTTCTGTCCAATATTCTTTCACACAGTTGAGTTCAACAAGCTCGATTTTAAGATGATCAGCGACAGCTCTGGCTGATTCAAAGTCCGCATCTGCCTGGCAAACTCCAAGCTCATCCTTGCCATCCCAATTTCGGGAGTGAACTCCAACAACCTCATGTCCCCGTTGCTTCATTCTTGGATAAGAGACAGTCGCTAGCCCTTTAATAATAAAAATTGCTCAAGCGCAAATGGTAGCCAATTATTATCTATCGAAAAAGAAAGAATCTCAGTCCTAGCTTGAGCAAAATCGCTGCAACTGCGGAATCAACACCACCCGACAATGCAACAGCAACACGCAATTTTCTCAATGAAACGAAGCGCATCATTCTAATCCAAATTGGCGTGTCACTGTCTTTGTATTTTCAACCGCACAAGCGTATTTTTGCTTTATTAACAAAAACAAAGCTTTGCAGGAAATTCACTTTCAGGCTCTCTTCTTCTTTCGTTTTCCATCTGGCGTTTTTCCGCCTTTGCGCTTCACCGGAGCATCTCCATTTTCAGCCTTTTTCTCCACTCGTTCTCGTCCGATAGAAATGTTCGCTACTGATTTTCGCGTTGACAATTCTTGCGACCAGTCGTTGTCATTTCCCTGGAAATAATATTTAGAATTGTTTCGAATTAAATCTTTTCTATTCGAAAATTTCGAAATGGACAATTTGGAAATTTTGAAATAATAAAATAAGCGCGAGCGTCATCGTTATTTAAGCTTATATATTCTTCAATAAAACTTATCTCAAGTTTATATAATCATGTCATTAATTTTTAAAGAAAACAGCTTGCTGGAATCAACAAGGAGAACCCAGTTTTCAACTCTTACTTTAATTTTATACTGCTGCAGTGCCTTGACCAATTCTTGCTTCTCCTTGGCCTGCTCTTCCTTGATTTTCGCTGCTTCTTCGTCCAGCACCGCATCGATTGCTCCTTCGTCTCCTTCTTCGATTTCCAGGTTCACCTTGGACTGTGGCAGATTAAGTTCTGCCTCAGCCTTGATCTAAATTATCAAACACTGATTCTTTGTTATTACAATTTTTGGTAATACCGTCTCTAATCTTTTGACTTCTTCGTTTATTCTAATAATAGCGCGCTTGAAATGACCCAGGATTTGACTTGAAGGCATCGGTGGTAGTTGAGAGGTAAGGCTGATTTCCGACAGCTCATCCACCTTACGAAACAGTTTATGTAATGTATTCCATGCATAAATTATGCAGCGTAATGAAAGGTTAAAGATACTTATCCGCTAAATAAAGCAGCGAATCGATTGTTATTAAAATAATTACCGATTTGTATTGAAGCCCAAGCGCGACTAAAATCGCTTTCTGCTGCACAGAGAGTCCCTTGATTGTGATTTCTCCGGTAAAAATCATCTTGACAATCTGCGGCAGGATATCAACAATCAAATGATAATCGACAACTCCTTTTCCATACAGCTCCATTCGCTCCAGGTCGTACGCAGTGAAATAGGTTTTCAAAAGACGCAATGATTCCGCATCTTCGGAGCTGGATTTACGACTGGTTTCGAGGATCTGCAAAGCCACAGCTGGCGAAAATCGACGAAATTCATAGCCGAGCAGCGAGGCGAATCGCCGACTCGATTCGGTTTATTATATTTGAAAAAGAGCAGAGTTTTTGTCCATATCATAATTGCGATAAAAGCTTGTTTATCATAAAGCCGTTCCTGAAATCATCCTGGAATCCTCTCAGGTACGCTCCAGAGCCTCGGATTGATTTTAAAAACACAGTAGAATGCTCCCCAGTTGTATCGTTTGCGTTTTGACGCATGTAAACTGCCCTAAAAAGTTCATGAGTAAATAAAATTCATCGAGAATTTAAACAAGGACGCTTTTGATCGATATTTCTTATTCCGAGAAAAAGCCCTCGTCAAATATTTTTATGAGTTCTTTGGCTCTTTTTTAAAAAGAGATTCTTCGAAGTTCTTTTATTCATAATCACATTCGTCTTCCTTCTTTTAATGGCTGCCGAAAATCGAAGGTACTGTTCGAAGACAAAGTGTAACGAGGGCAAATTGATTATCGATAGCGTCATTTGACTGAGAGGGGTCAATATTTTTCTAGCACATTAATAAAACCTGGAGTAATAAGAGAAGAGGATTCTGAAGACATCATGCCCTCGATGACCTCAGATGGTGGTAACGACTGTGCCAAGATGGGTCATTCTAAGTCTGCAGCTTCCCTCGAGGGTCAAGCCAGCGGATAGTTGCGCCAGAATGACGTAACACACTCCTAATCCTATTTTTCACAAAAAGACCTCTCGTTAGACACTCACATTATTTCGCTAAAAACGAAGTCTGTTAAAAATCGCTTTTCGGGGAGGAAGGACAATCGATAAAGAAGAGCAAATTCGAGAAAAATTTTTATATCGAGATTCGTAATCGTGAAGCGCCATCGAATCGGAGAGGACAGAAGTTTATGTAATATTTCATAAGAAATTGATATAAAAGAAACGCTTTCAAATCGACTGAATTCATTTGGAGAAATTAACGGAAAATGAGTGAAAAATCGATGAACCAATTCACAACCGTACTCCGCGACTGCCCAAAAGAAGCCGATTTAAAAGCCGCCCCAGAAAAGCTAGAAAATAACTGTATATTGAAAAAGTATGCAGAAAACCGGAAGGCTTCCCTTATCGGCCAGAAAGCGAGCAATACAGTTAAATTCTGTTCTGACCTCTATCCTCGCGGGGTTGACACTAGCGATTATGTCATCTTCGGTCAAAATGGTTCCGAAACTCCGAAAAAACGCAAGTCCGATTCTGACTCCAACTCTGAAGAAACCTCAAAAAAGACAAAAGTTGACACCACATCATTGATGAACAAACTTTGCGTCATTTGCTACTGTAGGCTCGCTGCATCACCTGGGAAAGATGGAGAAAATCCAGTCTTGATGACCAACTGTAGTCACATCTTTCATAAAAAGTGCTTAAATCAATGGATCACGCATCAAAAGATCTGCCCTTGCTGCCGAAAAGATATTTAGAAAAAAGAAAACTGTACATTTTACCCTGTCCTGAAAACTTGAAAATATATTCACATCATTCAAACCGATCGATATGATCACATCAGTCGAGGAAAACGCATCTTTGCGAGTGAATCTTATGTCAATGTTTCATAAACACCCGATATCAAGGAAGGATGTACGATAGCAATGATAGAATCAATATAATTAATTTTACCTGTAACCAGAACGCGTCCAGAATCTCAGCAAATCCGAAGTCAACCCAAAGCTAACTCCAAGCCAGTCAAGAGGTTCCGCTCGTCTCTGATCAAGGCCATACATGATTGCGAGCTCTTTCTTTGGCTGGATCTTCTCGTGTAGCAAGTCGACTCCTTCATCGATTTCCTCAACCCCTTCGGCTTCGATGTCGGGAAGATTGTCGGCGAGGGGGATCTTTCCGGCGTAGTATTCTTCCATTTGCCTGTAATCATATGATCAACTTTACATAATCTCCTTATGGGCGAATACGAATCGATATAATCTTATCGTGGTTCTGTATAAAGTTAAGAATCGAAATCATATTTTAAAATCAATACCAACTGAGGCAGAACGAATCCGAAAATACTTACCGCAAAGCTTCTTTGCCGTATCCCGCACGTTGGAAATCGGGATGTGTAGCTATTCTCACGACTCTCGCACCTGAATAATATTTACGCCGGGGTTCTCATAAGACTATCACCTGAAAGTTCACCAAAGTCCAACTGTCGAAACTGTTCAGAAATCGTCCATGGGATAAGGTCGCCGGACGCCTTTCGACCTTCGCGAAGTGAATGCCTGATGCTTTCTTTTGCGATTTTTCCTTCATGAGCAACTTGTAGAACAACGAGTGGGACTGGAAGGCTGGTCTGTTCCGTGCTGACTGGGGCACAAAGAACGAACAAATGGTGGGCTGGGGCGTCGGAGAGAAGCTGGAGGTCGTTCGGTTGGTTTTTGTAATGACTGAACATTGTTACAGTACACTTCAACGATCAATTCAGTACCTAGCGACATAAAGAGCCATCAAAGACGAAAGGAACTTCTCGGAGCTTTTGTTTCCTGAAAACAAAGCATCTCTGTTGACCCAGTACAAAGAGCAACTTGAAGGAGACGGAAGGGAAAAGGTTGCTCTAGGGATGTCACAATCCAGACAGAGAAGGCTGTTCAGCCAACATTCAACTGGGCAGTTAGGTGCGTAACGAATGGACTCGTCTAACGTCAGTTCGGATAGACTCCTTTGCCCAACTGCTGAACCGGATGTATCTGCTTGACGCCTAGACAGAGTCAAAATAAGAATATTGATAATATTATATTGTGCTCTCATACCGTAAGTTATCCAGTAACTTCAAGCTCAACGATCTTCCAGTTCCTTCATATCCATTGACAGTGGATGACATGAAAACAAGATACGGTCCTAGTAGATTCTTCACGAGAGGCAAGGGAATCGCTGCTGCCTCGTCGATGACAACTAATTCGGCTTGCGCAAGCATTTTATGGTCTGATGGGTCGATGTACTGTACTGTTTGGCGATGGTCACGCATCAAGTTTATTCTAACAATAGCTTTCTTCATGTCGTCTTGGGTCGATTGGATGATGTCGTAGTCCGAGTTTTGGTCGTATTTTAACGCATCCAATCCCTTGAGAACAAACTCAAAGAGAGTGCCCAAATTATCAGGCGACGGCGAAGTGACAAAGATATTCGCATATCCGTAAGCAAGAGCAGCAGCAATAGACAAACCGAGCGCAGCGGATTTACCACGACCTCGAGCGGCAGTGAGAGAAACGGTCGTACGGAATTTCTTCTCGGTAATGATATCGATAAACTTGAGAAGCGCATTGCCTTGGTCGTAGGTTTTGCAAAGATTGAGAATAGATCCGATGGGTTGAGTATCCGCAAGGTCTTCTTTGATTTCCTTCAGTCTGTTGTCTGCTTCATTTGGTGGGGCTTTGCCTGTTTCTTGGTTGCAAAATATTGGATAAGAAAACCTGCGAAACGACATCAGATAAATCATTTATCATGAACGTAGTGTATTTTATCCTTCGAGTACAGAAATAATGCTCAGAAAAGTCATTTACTTATTTACATTCTTTACAGAGCGCAACTTGATTCTTGATAAAATCCCTACACGGGCATATTCTTCTTGCTGATGGTTCTTTTCCAGCACAACTGAACAGCAGCTTATCACCTTGAAAAACGCATGTTTTATCGTCATCGTCGAAGAAAGGAGAAATTATGTCAGATTCTTTTCGATAACTCAGGCAGTTGTGAGTCTGGGTAAGGATCATTTCTGTAGAATTCGTGATTGGAAACCAGCTTCGTTCGCACACTCGATGATGACTCTCGCAGACTTCATTACAGCTTTCACCTGGCTGGCCAAATTTAACCTTAACAGACGATCTCGGAGGCCAAGACGTCTCGCGTTCGCAAAAGTCTTGATGCTCCACATACGCGTGTATTCTTTGAAGCATGCCTTCGTGAGTGAATTCAAAAGGAACAAGCGGATCGATGCTCTTGGCTTTAACTTGGGTAAGCGCAGCTTTGATGTCCTCAGCATCGAATTGATTGTAGAAGAAATTGTAGGGGCGATCTAGACGTTCCATGTACGGATTCTGCGAGCTCAGACGTCGACTAATGATATTGATTTCTCATGAAAACGAAAATTTCTACCTTGTCGGTTTCTGTTGCTGCTGGTATACATCTCGTTTTGGCCTAAATCTTGGCTGGATAAAGATTGCTCCATTAGCAACAGCTTCTAGTGCAGCAGGTCCTTCTGGAGGTGTTCCCAAACCCACATATGCTTTGGCAGACCTCAGAAGATCGAGAAAAGCACTCTGATTTACATATCCGTGATTTGTAATAAAATCTGGGACAGACGAAATGACGTCTTTGTTCTCTTCATCCTGTTTGCTCCACAAGGTCGCGTGAATTTCGAATTCTTGCTCACGTAACACTTTTAAAATCAGCTTAGCTTCCGGCGAGTGAAGGACACTTTCTCGTTTTCCATAAAGGAGAACTCTATTTGCAACGCGTTTTTCAGCGTCGATTTTGTCCGCAGATATTCTGTGAACAACGAAGCCAACGAATGAATTGTCCATAGTGTGAGGCCACTGTGTCATGAATTGCTTTGTATCAAGAGAAAATTGTCCATATCCTTTTGGCAAATCATGTTTTCTTACGTATCCAGGGTGATTGTAAGCTGGCTCTGTCCCGAAGTTATCAAGGACTCGCAGGTTGCACTTGAATTTGGCCAAAGAGCCGGTCATTTGAATCATTTGTTGGAGGCCATGGACATCGGTATAGATAAGGTCAGCATCAGCAGGCCTCGCAAGGTGACATTGATCGAGGGCAGTGGAAGACGTTGTCATATAATTTTCCAGTGTTTTCTTAGACCAGGAAAGAATAAGTTTGTGCCCTAGGACGTAGAGCGATGAGATCAAATCGGACCACTGCACGAGTTCTCCAAGAGGGCCCCCGGAAAGCGCGCCCTTGCCGAAGTTGAGCCCGATCTCTTCTTCGAGGAGTCCCAGATGCAATAATATGACTCTCTTCGATCTCGGTTTATGTTCAACAGTTCCGTCTTCCATGTGAACCTCGATCTCATCGTGAGGGAACATCTTGTCATAAGTTCTCTGCCATTTGACTTCATTCTCCTGAATTCTTCTGGCGATCCATTTGCAGACTTCGCCACAACGATCCAGCTGATTGTATAAACTTCCGAAATTCACGCCTTTGTGAGCTTGAGGAACATGTTTTTTAAAGTTATCGGAAATCTCTTTGGAGATATCAGTGCAGACGTCTTCGTGCTTGTAAAGATACTCGATGATTTGGCAGTCGGTGGAGTTTGGACGAAGACCATGTGATTTGAAACACGATGAAGTGCTGTGATTCTCGCGGACTTGAGAAAGGCGGCGGAAACACTCTCGTTGAAAGCTTTACAGGATTTCGATTTCGCGTATTGTCCTAGTAAATAAAATCTTTGACGGACAAAGTCAGTTCATAAAATGATACAATTATGAAAGCGAAATTTCTATGAAAATGTATGTTCTGAGAGACAGTTGTTTTTATAATAGCTGGTCTGCCGTCAGCTGCTTCGGATAAGAAAGAAAACCCTTTCCTGATAACTTTGATTCCTTCGCACTCCATATCGACCTTCATCGACCTTGCTTCCGTGGGCGGTTTATGCTCGAAGAGCTCATGATTCAGCCTCGAAAAGAGCCAAAGCGTCACTCCAAGCCAGCAAAAAGCGATGAAGAAAAAAGTCTTGAAGAGGGACGAGCAGAATCCCATTTTTTAAAAGTCTTTCTTTTCTCTATATGTTAGTACAGTTTTTCATCTTTTGAATAAAGAAAAATTGTAAAAATATTTGACAGCGGCAATATTATGTTGTTTAGCCTTAGGGCGGGCGCTTGAGCGCATAATGGGGTTGAGCGCGGCGCGGCTACGGGTTAAAGTTGAGCAGAAAATTTTGGCAACCAAGACCTATGGGCTGGACTTTCATGGCGTTGGAGATGGAGAGGAAGTTCCACTTGTCGTCAAGAAATATACAGTTGTTGTTCGACTTCAAAGACATGATAAATCGCTCGTTGAATCTTGGTTTGATGTGTTGGTGAGCTTCTGTTCTGTATCTCGCGTGTACGTCCATTGTGAGAGCATAGAGCTGTTTCATACTTGTCAAACTTTTTAGCAAGAAAACAATCATTCCGCCTCCTAAAAGATTGCTAACAAATTTTGAATCAAGGATGATTATTTAACCTTCAACAGTTTCGATAGTTCTAGCAAGCAAATTTGGCGTCATTGCTTCAAAATCTTGAAGGACGCACATTCCGAAAGTTTTACCCAACACCTTGTGAGTATCTTTGTAGTAGCACCAGCGAATGTCAGTGCCGCAGATGAAGAGTTCGAAGGGGTCATTTTCATTGATTTCTGTAATTCCATCCTTTAGCCGCTTCTCCAGCATCTTCTTTCGCTTCTTTCGGTGCGTCGAGAAGCCGAGCTCTTTTTTGTAACACCAGAGGACATTCGGCCTGGCTTTGACGGTCGCTTTCGAAAGAAAGTTGTGAAGGTGGACGACTTGATTCCTTCCCTGCTCGCCAACAAGACAGAGGACTGATCGCTGGCGAGTTTTGACGCAGTTTTCGATGAGTACTCGAAGACGATTGTCGAGCTTTATCCTCGTCTTTCCTCCATCCATTCTTAAATTTAAATATTTTCTAAAAGCAGTATTGATTCAATGAGATGGCAGTTCTTTATTGAATCCGTGTTGTTGCCTTTAGTGATGAAGAAATTAGTGATAAAGAAATGAAGAGATCAGGAGCTCTCTTTTCTACCGACTTCTTGATTTTCTTTCAATTTTGTGAGAGGCAACCCTGCCCAGTTGAGCTCAGGGCGGGTTTGAATGTGCAAGTGATACAGGCATTTCTTCGCAGCGTCATTTTCAGCATCATCTTGAGATCGTCCTCTGCCGATGACAGTGATAGGAGGCCGAGTAAAAGTCTTCAAAATGCACTGATACACAGAACGACTGTAAGGACGATTGATATTTGGCTGATTTTCTGAAAGATCGAAGGACTGTTTTTGCTTTTCTTCGTCCTCACTTAAATAATTTTATTCGTATAACCGGAACTTCTAGGGTTCCGCACGATCGGAGGACCCAAATTTCAAAAACCAAAATTAACTATAAGAAATTTTGAAGTTTTAAGTGGGATTGAGGTTTTCGACTATGGCGAAGAAAATGACGATACTTATATTCTGATAACTCTTAAAATTCGCCGATTTATCTCGGTTTTTCCGGTATATTTCTGTCGCACACGTTCAGTCGCCCTCCCATTTAAAAGAACACCAAAAAATAATAGTTTTTGTTTTTAAATGAAATTATAACTCAGCGAACTTTTTGTGTGCTGATCAATTAAAGTTTTCAAAACTATTATCATTTTTATTTCCCGCGCGCTGATTGGTCGAATTTCTGACTGTGTTGTTCAGATGGAAGAATCTTCAGTCTAGAAAAAGTCGCTTGCGCAGCTGACCAATCAGAGCGCATAAGCCTTTTAAACTTTATATTTTTAAATAGCTTTAAAATAACCAAAGAAATGGCATTGGGGGGAAACTAGGATCGGATATGGATTCTACTAGTCATTTTTAGTAGAATTTAAAAATTTTGGTAAATATAAAGTCTCTGTCCGAATCATGCGGAACCCTAGGAACTTCCTATCAGGAGGATGCATAATCAGATGATTTGCTCACCTTTCTGGCAGCTTGATTTCATTTTTGCGCTTTAATTTGGGCCACAAAATGACGTACGAGAACTCGACATCCTTTCTGTTCTGGATTTCCTTCAGCTTATCTATCGGTTTCGGCACATAATTCCTTAACAATCAAGTTATGAGAGTCCGTCAGACCGATCAATGACCCGCAAACATTGTGGCGCAAAGACAAAGTCCTATAGTTCCCGTGTGACGGCTGCGTCACAATGCTGATTCGGTAATGGGACAAGTTTAATCTTTCAACAATACCTTGATTCCGCTTCGTCTGTTTTCAAATCCTCGAATTCACCGTCTCTGATTTCTATGAAACGATTGCATCTGTTTCTGACGCCGTGGCAGAAGAGAATCTCGTCAAACTCCGGCTTTGAGTTCTTATTGTCAGTAACTTCAGCTTGTTTATTCTTTGAATCACGATTTTTACGCTCTTGGTCGATTGCGTCTAAAATCAGCTGGGCGCAATTCTTAGCGGCTTGACGTTTTTCTGGAGAATAAGCCATCAATACTTTTCCCTAAAGACGGCCCTTTTTAATCTTAAAAAATAACCCAAAATCATACCCTTAAACAGCCAAATTTAACTTTACTCGTATCTTTGAACTTGTAATAGTACCGATGAATTTGACAACCCTCTCTCGACGTCATTTCCGAGCCGATTTCATAGTGTTCTTTCTCAACAAGCTTCTTATCTTTAAGGAATTTATCCACTTCTCTTTTCGCATCCCCTCGATCCAAATCATATTTACTGCTTGGTAAGACTATGTCCATCAACGCGTCCTGTTCTCGCAGATGGATGAGAATTTTTTCGCCAAACTGATTTTTTAGCTTCTTCACATCTTTGCCTTTCCACTCTCCAAGAACATTTTCAGAACACTCTTCGAACATCTTCAGATCCTCGAACTCGGATCTGCACTCTTTATGCAGTTTGAATTTCAGTTTAGTCTGGCCATCGTTTTCAATCTTTTCTTGGAGCTCGTAGTGCCAGCCGTGTTTTTGGTCCTTATCCGTTCTTCGAATCAGTGGCGGTTCATTCTTTCTACACCAATCTTCCCATAGTTTGAAGGGTTCTTTTAGCCAGAAATCATTGCTGTTCATCTAAAAACTTACTGTAAGTGACCTCGATTCGAGTTGGAATGGTCGTATTAGCGTAAAACAAATCACATGATTCTCGATTCCGGCCACCTTCCACAATGTATACACGCAAGCGGATGCATTAAAATTACTGCTTTAGCAACTCGTGCATTTGCTGATAGATATCAGTAACGACGAGAGCAAATATGCAGGCTCTTATTCCTTTAAGTAAACAGACTATTGTACCGAGGGAAAGTGAATCGTTTATGTCAAATTGTTAACGTCACGACGTATCTTATTCTCTATCGCGCTAGATCGTTAATTTTTGGCACTATATAAGCAGCCTTCTGACAGCTCTGAGCATCAATCTTTAAAAAATACTCAAAGAAAAAAATGAAACTTTTTGCTTCAACTCTCGTCGCCTCAGCTCTAGGACATGGTCGCATGCTTGAACCTCCGGCACGAAGCAGCTACCTTCGGCTCTCAGGAGATCCCAACATCGACATGTCCAAAGTGACGCCAAATTATAACGATAACGAGCTTTTCTGTGGTGGATTTCAGCACCAGGTTTCGAATGGCTACAAATGCGGTGTGTGTGGAGATAGCTATCTTCAAGCTCGACCGAGAGAGAACGAATGGGGAGGGAAATATGGATCGTCAGGCCTAATCCCGCGAACTTACGAGTCCTCGGAAGAAATCCCCGTCACCATTCAGCTAACTGCTCATCACAAGGGCTTTTTCCAGTTCAAAATTTGCGAAATGACTCCTGAAATGTCCACCGAAGACGAAGATTGCTTCAACAGCCCCGAGTCGATCATGGAACTCGCTGACGGATCAACCATCTGGGATGTTAACAACGGAGCAACAGGAACTTTCAACGGAAAGCTAAGGCTGCCAGATGACTTGTCCTGTGAGCACTGCGTGATACAGTGGAGATATCATACTGGAAACTCCTGGGGGTGCGATGAAACTGGAAAATGTGGCCTTGGACTAGGAATGCAGGAGGAGTTTTACGGCTGTGCGGATGTTAAAATTAATCCTCGCACGGGTGGTCGTCCCACATCAACAGCTACATCTCCTAGTCCGTCTTCAACCGTTGAAAGTTCGACTAGCATGGTTTCCACTTCACCCCCAGAATCTACGACCGAACCGTTGACAACCACAACGTCTGGCACAAGATCAACTATAAAAACGACAACAAAGTCCACAACTGAAGATACAACAACTCCTAATACAGAAAATTGCGAGGCCGCGAACTACTGCTCTAGCCCTTCCATACCCGCCGGAATCCACAAACACTGCTCAGACTGCTCTAAATTCATCCAATGCGCCAACGGAATCACCTACATCAAGGACTGTCCTCCAGGACTACTGTTCAACGGAGAAACGAAAACTTGTGACTGGCCCTACAACGTCACCTGCTGATTCCCAATCCGATGAACTCAAACTTCAAAATAGTTTTCAAACCATTTTCTGTGAAAAAAGCCATCTGCAGCACTTCCAAGCATGTTCTATTGAAAAAAATTGCACAATAAAATAGGAGTTATGAAACTTTTTGCTTGTTTCTTCGTGTCAGTGTTCGGCCATGGCCGCATTCTCGAGCCACCAGGAAGATCGAGCTACAGACTTCTAAGTAAATATCACCAAAAATTATATCATAATTACTTTTTATCGCAGAGGATGATCCAAATATCGATCAATCTTTGATTGTACCAAACTGGAATGATAATCAATTGTTCTGTGGTGGCTACCAGACACAAATATCGAACGGGTACAAATGTGGCGTTTGCGGCGATGATTTTACTCAAGTAATACTGTAGATTTTTTATTTAAGATTTAAACTCAGATCGTAGCCACGCCCACGAGACAATGAGTGGAATGGACGCTACGGTAGCTCTGGAATCATCCCTCGGACTTACGATCAAGGAGACATAATTGATTTGCACCTTGATATTACTGCTCACCACCAGGGCTTTTTTGAATTCAAAATTTGCAAAATGGAGCCGTCTGATTTCACCGAAAACGCCGCCTGTTTCGATAGCGACGAGAGCATCATGACGTTAGCTGATGGAAACAATCAATGGGATGTTACTGGAGGTCAAACAGGGCAGTACTATGGAAAAGTACAGCTCCCGCAAGATCTCTCATGCGATCACTGCGTCATTCAGTGGAGATATCACGCTGGAAACACATGGGCTTGTGATGAAAATGGAAATTGCGGAACAGGTACCTATAACTTATCTTAGATAAGTTATCAATGAGCCTGAATAATCTTTACTGATCACTTTTTCATCGAGGTATCGGGCCACAAGAAGAGTTCTACGGCTGCTCCGACATCTCCATCCGCCCCAAATACACAACAACAACATCAACTACCACTACTACTCCTTTCTCTACAAAACCAACAACAACTCGCGAGACATCTACCCATTTCACGACCACAACCCCAAAAGAAACTACAAGCAGTCCCTCAAGTGAGCTGGATGATTTTTGCGAAGAAAAGCCAAACGGATTTTACTCGCACCCGGAATCTTGCTACATGTATATCGACTGTTACAACGGAAACGCTATGGCTAAAACTTGCCCATCTGGTTTAGCCTGGAACCCGGAGAAAAACTACTGCGATCGAGAGGAAAATGTGCAATCTTGTTAAAATTAAAATCGAGAACTACTTACTGCACAATTAAATTCTGTGATTCAACTCGAATGAACAAAGCGATCTTCTTTCTGAAAGTATTTATTTCTTTATTCTTCAATTAAATTATTATATTTGACGAGTAAATCGATGAGGTATTCGAAATCGCTTGAAAGGGCGATTTTTCCTCTTAGGAAAAAGACAACTCTTTCAGACGGCTCAACTTTTCAATCGAGACATTACGATTTTGCCAAATAAAAGTAAGATAAGTGGGCCATAAATTGCTACTCATCATAAATAAAATGTTCTATTGGCCAGATCAATTAAAAATGGCAGCAAAAGTGGTGTTGTAATCATACGTGGTGAAGAAGTGGGAAGTATTTTCGACAGGAGAAAAAAGAGTCTAGATATATAAATATATTTCCTATTCTTTTTCTGGTGGACGATCACCACTTCCATCGCTTGACGTCGCGAATAAATCCCTTCGAGTTCGATGCCTGCTCCATTGCATACGTGATTCCATAAGCAGCTGTGGCGAAAAATCCGACGCGACCCATGCCCGTCATGAAATTTAGCGATTTTGGCACGGTGCTTCCTTCTGCGCGGTAACGGTTCAATATTTTGCTCTCCAATAATTGATTCAGCTACAAATCCCGTCAGAAATAGGAATATTGGAGGATAAGCTTACCTGCCAAAATCTTGGGCCTTTATTATTATTATTTCTTAGCCATTCTTGCTCTTGCTTTAACAAACTCTGTCGCGTACGCTAAAGAACAGTCAATTATCTGATCGAATGAAGAATACAAACATTCATATCTTTATGCCAAAATGGAGAGAGACCAAAGATCGCTCCGCCGAATGCCGAGCCGAATTTCGGGTCTACTGGAATTTGCTTGTCCAAAAACGCCCAACCAAGGGATGTGACAAAAGCTTTAGAAAAAAATAATACTTTTTTCGCTGCTATAGAAATTTTTGACTAAAATTGGCTTTAAAAAATGGAAATTTGCATTATATTTTTTATGAAAATCCTATGTTTGCTATATTTTCATTTTAATTAAGGGTATACCCATCTTAAAATGCATTTCCATCATAAAAACACTCAGAAAAACATAATCGAAGGCAGTTTTTTATGAAAAACTTAAAATTGAAATCTGTAAATTTGCCTTTTATTCGACTTATAAATTTTTAAAGGGGCTGTCCTCCTTAAGTTCGTTGACCAGAAGCTCTCAAAAGAGGAACGGTCGTAGCTTAGGGCCTTAACTTTATGCTGTAAAAAAATTAAGGGTATACCTCAACTTAAATCCTAAAAAAAACTTTCACTAAGCAACTTTACCTTTAAGGGCCTGTATACCCTTAAATTTGTAATCGAGAGATTATCATAAGGGGAACGGTTGCAGCCGAGGGTTTGATCTAAAGGTAGCAAGTGAAAGTAAGGATCTACCTAAGATAGTTTCTGAGAAAAACTTTCACTAAACAGCCCCTTTTTCACGATTCTTGATGGGGGGGTCCTTATTTAATAAACAGATTTAAATTCAGTTACCGAAAGTGCCAGCTTTTGCGGACCAATCTCTGCAATTTGAAACGACGGCGGTAATACTTTCGGAACGTTTGATCGGATGTCTGAGGGATTTGAGTGTGAGGAAGCTTCTGTTGTGGAGGATTCTTGTTGCGCTGAGGACGCCGAAAGCGCCGCCTACTAGACCGCCAGATCCGACCATGTTGAAGATGTGTCCTGTTCGCTCTCGTGGCTTGTTGTCTTCCTAAAACGAAATGAGCGTGTTTGAAATCAACAAGGAGTACGTACACCCATGTACATCCAGTCGTCATCGTCCTGATCGAGCGCGGTTGACAAAAATTCGGGATTGATGGTTTTGTATGGATTGAACGATCCCTGCTTGCCTGTGGGGTTGATCTTTGTGAGTCCGCTCAGCGCGTCCATTTCATCGTCGGACAGTTCCGCTGTTGGCAGCTGACTCCTTTTCCCCAGCAAATCCATACTGAACGCGTTTGCTTGATTCTCCGCTTTATTTTCAAACTATTGTTTCACAGAAAGTGGGTGCGTAAGTCAGTAACTGAACTCAGAGAAATAAATAATTTAGAATTTTCGAAACATAATTTTAACAGTTTTCTGTTTATAAATAAGGCTTTATTTGTTCTGCTGAGCGGCGAAGAGGAACGACTTGGGCATGATGTTGGGGTGGATCCACTCGGTATTGTGAGCTTTAAAAGTGAGAATAGAAGAGAATAGGTAAGCGAGGGTTACCTCGAAGTGCCATTTGCATGTCTCGTCCGTATTGGTGGTTCTCAACGGTGTATTCAAAGCCCTGGAAGGCACCACATGGAGGCTTCTTAGTTCCAGAGTTAGACCAGTTCAGGGGCCACCACCAGAGACCACCGGAAAGAGCACCCTTGTGGCTAAACAACGATAAAAATCGATAATAAAAAAGTTTCGTCAATAAATACTCACGTTCCAGCTTCATCAGTGTACATCTTGGCCATGTAGCCAAGGTAGAAAGTACCGAGCCAGACGCCAACAGTAGGAATAGTTTCAACCCACATTTCTAAAGCCAAAATATTCTGAGCAAAAATCGTAGAACAAATAATTTTATTTTCGGACACAGAATGATATCCGTTGCGTTTTTTAATGATTGAAGTTGTAGCGTAAAATGTACGGGGAAACAAAAAAAAATGTAAGGCAAAATAAAATAAAAAAAAACAAAATAAAAATTGGTAAATCAAAAATAAAATCGATGAAGGGGATAAAATGCTTGGAAACAAAAATATCTATGAACACCCGCCTGGGGGCACTACAGTGTGTGTATGTGTATTGTGCGAGAATGAGAGAGAGAGAATATGGGCGAAAGCAAATTTAACCTTATAAAAATATTGTTTAGGAAAACTGATACTTTGAAACCTTTTATTCGAAATTTTGTTTTAAAATATAAATAGTAATAGTAAAATAGTAAAGTAGGATTGTTGTATGAATTGTTCTGATAATTATAACTAGACCTATTTGTCAAAAACAATTTCGACAAAAAATCAAGGAAACAGAAATTGTACTTTAAAAAGTCTATAAATAGTACCTATAGTTCGAATAAAGCAATAGTAAATGGCATTTTTATATGCTGGATAATTGAATCAGTCATGGGGACAAAATAGATAGGCCAAGTGTTGTAAGTTGGAGCACAGAAATATCATTTTTTTTTAAGTAAATTGTTTGGAAACGGCACAGAATCGAATAACAGCAAAACGCGCTGGTAAAGTCATAAAGAAATCGCAAGAAAAAAGAACAACTAATAGATTGGGAATAGTAACTTTTCTTTAGTAGGAAACACTGATTTCAAAAAAAAAACAAGAAACCAAATCATCGGTTGCCGCGAATGAACTGTTTGAGAAGCATGGATGAGCTTCCGTTGAACTCTGACTTGGGCAAAGTGGGCCATGAATTGCTCGTCGTCCATTGCGAGTTCATGAAGTGCGGCGGGCTAGTTGGATAAGCAGCATTCACTGTTTTCGCATCGCGAATGTTTCGCTGGTAGAACTCACGCGCCAGATCGCGACGTTGGTTTTCGCTTGTCTTTAGGAATGTCGTAGGATTTGCGCAGATAACATCAAACATACTAAACCATCAAAATAGGAACTTTGAAAAATCGAAGTGTGCTCACGATAAATTCTTGCCACCACATTGAACAGGTCCCATCAGATCAGCACCGCTATAAATGAGCATCTGCGTTATCCTCACTTTCCTCTTACTCGCTGCGATGTAAACGGGAGGCTTAATGACGGTTCACTTGATTGTTGGTCACAATTGTAACTCTAAGAATATAATATGATATTATTAATATCGTTTGTGCTTCATGAACCGTTCCAAATTATACTGTGGCGTAACACCATTCACATCTAGCCCGAAGACTTTTACGTATTTATTAACGAGTTCGACTTGATTCATTTCTACAGCTTTTTGAAGAGGTGTCATTACACCAGAGCAGATATCACTCGGAGTAAGGTCCTGCTTGATGATGTTACGTTCTCGCAAGACATTGTTGTAATATCGTAACGCGCGTTGGAGCCCTTCGAGGGTCTGAAAATGGATTGAGGATAAAGAAATACTGAATGAATTACCTCAAGTTCGTGTAAAAAATACTCGAGCGCGAATTGATAGTGAGGATAGAACTTGGAGATTGCCTCGTGCGATTCTGTGTGATGTTTCAGTGGATTTTGGCCTATGGGAACTTGCTGAGAGTACTGATCCGAGAAGGTGTAGAAGCTGGATGTGTGGAACTCGCGGAAGAGGTACTTGATGACGTCTTCATGGCCGAAGTCCAGGGCCAGACAGAGAAGGTCTTTGTTGACGACTTTGCCGTCCACGTCTCCCAAATAGATCGGAGTCACCAAGCCAGTCTTTAGTTGATTCAAAAATCATCAGATTTTGCTGTCTTACCTCGCTGAGGATGTGATCATCATCAAACTTCCATCCCTTCCTGACCATGACGTAGGCAAGTTGGTTCAGAACTTTGTCGCCAAGATGAGCAGGGAAGGAAGGACCGTCGTTTGTGATTGGTTTGAAGTTGTTGGCCCCGTTTTCTCGGAGATAGCGAGTGATGTTGTGCGAAATCGCATTTTGGAGGCTCTTCTTCAAGTGAATAAAGGGATTTGGCAGGAAGAAGCTTAGAATGTTGATGTCATGCCACTAAAAAGGGTAAATAGATGAATAGAATATATATGAGTACCGCTATTCTTCGTGTAAAAAGGTAGTGGAAAAGTTCATCAACTTCATCCACGAAAGGGCATTTTTCGCCCAAAAGGGGATCGTTCAAAGTCGGCAGCCATTGTTGGAGAAAGTCGTCGTCGATGGGCTCTTTGAACATTTGTACGGATCGCTTGAATGCAGCCAGCTGCTTTCGCAAATCCTCGAGTTGATTTTTGAAGACTTTTTTCAGTTCGTCGGGCTAAAAGGCGACTAAATTCAACGATCGCTCCATCAAGCGGAAATTACCTTTAGTAAATTATCGCTGACAATTTTCGTCATGTTGTTTCTCTTGTCGATTGAGTTTCTGTCTAATTGTTGCAGTCGGTCAACAACGCGCTGTCGAATCGAGCTACCGCCTCGCCACTGCTCAGTCAAGTTTAACGCGTCTGCCATTTCCGATATTGTATTCAATACGAGCCTTTTGTCCTCGAGCAACTAGCGAGAGAAGAATAAGGGGATGAAAGATTGATTAATTTGCATGCAGAGGAACTCATTATTCATTCAATAGAAAGAATAGGCTCGATGTATCACTCTTACTCCACCCATCAATTGGATAAACAATGAATCACTCTAGAATACATGCTGCGCGAAAGCGTCTAAACCTGGCGAACGACATCAAACTTGCACTCGGGCTGGAAGGCAAGTCTGACGCTTTTGATCATCGGTGTGGATTGAAAGTACTCGAACTTGGATTGCAACTTGTCGTATTTGACGTTTCGGAAGACCTCTTGCTGCCCGTCGGGTAGACGAACTTCCAGGTCGACCATTGAGCTGCCAAGTCTGGAAAGACTGTGAACGCGGAGAGGCGACTCGCGGTTCGACGGAGAGCTGCCATTCGGATAACCTAATGTGACGCCCGAGTCCGTAGAAAGTGCCTGAACGCAGCTTATAAAATAGTCGAAGTCCGGAAATCACCTCGAATTGAGTTGATAGACAGCTAGAGCTCCTCATAACATCTGCCAAACTCGGGGGTTTCCATTCATCCATCAAAATGAAGTCCGGTAGCGGCTGAAAACAATCTCATAAGAACAAATATAATCATGCATTTTTGTATTTATTGCACGGTACAATACTGAACTCTGATTTCTATTACTTTGATGGACATAACAAGATATTAGTTACAGTACGTTTATTGCACGGCCAGAAGAATGAATAAATGGCTTGAAGTAATTGGTGACATGAGTATTTTTGTTGAAAGATAAATGAAGAAAAAGGACGTAGATTGATAGAATCTTGATTTCGAGTACTAAAACGAAGATAGGTCGAAATTATTTAGTTCAGAATAGCAGTAATTGCAGCTTGAAGAGTAGTTGATGAATCGGAGGATTGAGTTTTAAGTGAGACATTCACCAGACCAGCGTTGATCTAAAAATATGAGTAAAATAATACTAGGAAGGTCGATTAACCTTGATCAACATCACGAATTTCTCCTGATTAGACGATAGCTGCCCGCAGATAGACGCACCATTCTGCGCTGACTGCACCAGGTAGCAACCACTAAATCGATACAGACACTCTTCCAGACTTGCCAGCTCAGTTTGGTACTGCTGCTCGACGGTGACCTCGAAGAATTTTTCGTGAATCAGATCCACGAGCTCGTCATCGCTGACTTTCCACTCGGTGAGATTGAAGAAAGGAGTGAAGATGTGTTCGAACTTGAGTTTCTTTTCTTTCGACGATTTAGATTTGGAAGAGATGGTGTAGCAAAGCTTGCCTTTGTAAACAATCTCATCGGTGCGTCTGAATGGGAAAGCAACTTCGCCCTGGCGCGGAAGATCTCGCTTTTCATCGAGGAATTCGAGCTCAGAAATGTCTCTCGATTTGTGCTTGTTTTGGACAACGAGCTCTAGGCTGTCCCGATCATTAAATTTGATTGAGACGGAAATGTCGACATTGTCAGCGACTGGCAAAAGGCCTGTAATCAGCGTTGGCTCGGAGACATGCGGAACTGCTTTAGGATTTTCTGGAACTGCGCTGCTTTCTTCGTCTGATGAGATGATTTCTTCGCTCTTGAGCTTCTTTGTTTTCTTCTTCTTTTTCGTCTTTTTCTTCTTCTGATCTACCTTTGGTGCTACTTCAACCTTTTTCTTGCTTTGAAGAAGATCAGAAACATCGATGTTGAAGCGTTTAGCATCATCGTCTTGGTCTGATTCCACGGGAGTGTCTTCTGCGCCTTCTGGCATTTCTTCGTCCATCATGATTTCCACCGCTGGAGTGTCTTCTTCAGGCTCTGAGACTTTCTCACTCGCTTTTTTCTTCGATTTCTTTGTTTTCTTTCCTTTCTTTGGCTTCTTGGTCTTTTTTGGCAAGTATTTATCGGATCCGCCGATGCCTCCAAACACAGTGTTGACATCTGATTCTGGGGAAAGAATTGTTTGATAGTCGGTCTCTGCTTCTGGCTTTTCGGACTTCGGGGATGCATCGTCGAGTTTTAAATAGTTAATATCGTTCAAGCGCATTTTTCCAAGCGGCAGTTTTTTCCCTGACGGCGAAGTTTTTCCGGAACCTATAATTGACCATTTTTTGCAGAAATTATCGCGAGAACTGACCATTATTTTCGGCATAGTAATCCTTGAATGCGTCATCAATGTCTTCCTCGGGTTCTACCTCCTCCTCAGGCTCCTCTTCCTCATCGTCACTTTGCTCGAAGATAAGTCCCTCTAAATCGAGTCCGTTTGGCAAGGGGACCTTTTTCTGCGCCTTTGGTCCAACTGGCTTTAGTTCCCCTAAGTTTTTGTAAAGTTTAACTTTCGTAGAAAATCTTTACCGTCGTGAAGTCCGTAGATTGTTTTTAAAAGAACATTATCCGATGCCAATTTCAATGTTTGAACAGCAAGGCTGGCACGTTCTTGAATCTCGATATTTGGGAAGGCCAGAAATTTGTCGAAAAGAGCGATGTGCTCCGAAATGTCGACATTTTCATCTGCTTCTGAAGATTAAGTTTCGATAAATGTTCTGTGTCGTTCGTTATGTACCTTTGAGACCATGGGACAAGATCTTGAGGGCGTTTTGGAACATGACCGAGGTGATATCAACGGATAAATGACCAAATTCCGCATTCATAATTGCCAAGAATAGATTTTTCGGATCGGTGACAAATTCCACGAACTCGCCGCAAATAACAGCAGCCGATCGAATGACATCAATGCATCCGTTCCTGCCGAAGATAGTCGAAATGGCGCCGAGGTTTTGAAGAATGTGGGACATTTGGGCGACGGAGTATTCGCGAAGAGTTCGCACACTGAATTGTTATTAACGCTTTGGGCGATTGTGGCGTTTTTAAACGCCACGTGAACTTTGGCGGACCAAATTTCCATGAATTTCCCAAAGGATTGATAAATTTTTACTTTTCTGAAAAATTCGGACATTTTTCTTCATAAAAGCCGCTTCAAAATTAAATTTTCACAACAACAACTTCTTCCAAAATCAAAAAGAAAAAGTTCGACTCGCCCAAAATAGGCTTACTCATGCGCTTTTCCCTTCAGAGAGGGAAAGGAGAGAGAGAGAGCGCGATGCGCTGAGTGGTCTCCGTTTGCCCAAGTCGCCGTTTGCCCAACTTGGGCAGACGGAGATCTTAGGCAAACGGCGATGTGAATTTTTTTTAATTGATTGATCATAAAATGATAGAAGTAAGGCGACAATTTCATTATCATCACTTAGTCTGCTGGTTGCGCTCTGATTTGCAGAAACTTTCAGGTGAAAACAAAGGTTGTCCTGTGATGTCTTTTGAACGGTTATTAACCGTGGATCCTTGACAAGACCACCACAATTTTCTTATATTGTTTTTCAATAGTTGTATCCGATTTTCGAATAAGTTCTTGAGCATAAACACATGAATAAGAGACGAAATGAAAAAACAGTATGTGAAAAAACGGCGACTTGGGCAAACGGAGACCACTCCGATGCGCTCCCTGTTTTTAGGTCTTACTTTGCTGATCATTTATGGATATTTAAGACTTATGAACAGGGGTGGATATTTTGAAATCAACCATTATGCCATTTTATTCTAGAGCAAATTTAGAACAATTTTAACGGAAGAGAATAGTTGCTGCACATAATAATATAAATAAAAATTTTATTCACTTCAGATATAGCTATATGACGAAAGACTATTTCCTTTACTTTAAACATTCCAATAAAAATATTTAAGACTGAAAATGTCAAGAATCTCCGCTGTTTCATCGCTCTACGTAACCAGCTATGGACAACGGGGTCAATGTTCGAACTGTTTTAGGTAAGATACTCAGAAAATTGGAATTTCCCTTGACTAATTGATCTAATTTAGAGCCTTTGAGTTCACAGCAATCGTGAAGGAGCGTCGTCTCTGTAAAAGCTGTGCAGAAAATTTTCATGGTCGCCAGAACAATTGGCATGAAATCAAGCAGCGAACCGATGCTACCTTCAAGTGTGCTGCCACTCCACAAAGACCATCAGAAGTTGAAGGCTGTGGTGCAGAGAATCTCACGTACCGCGAGTATATGACAGGAAGCTGCTGCGATAATGCGGCGCGACGACTTCAAGCTGATTTCGAAAATCTGATGTCCGAAGACGATCGATACCAGATTTTCAAAATCCTCGAAAAATACTACGACGATGACAAGGAAGATCTCGACGACTCGATTCATAACCTGAATGCCGCGAAAGAAGAGTCTCGAAAGGCTAAAGAAGAGAAAGACAAAGTTTGCCGAAAAATCAACAACAAGGAAAAAATAAAGGAGCGAATACTGGCCAGACTTGATGGAATTGAAAAGGAACTTGAAAATGACAAGAAAGATCTTGAAAGCAAGGAAAATCTCTTCAACGCGGCCAAAATGAATGAAGAGTTCAATGATAACCTCACGAAGGAGAAGCGGAATTCACTCAAACGGCTCGCGAAACCTCTCAATTTCCTTTCTGCAAAAGTCTTCAAGTTCGACCAAGGTAAACTCGATTATCAAAAAATATTTTCAATATAAAGGAAGATTAGATGACAATGACACTAAAGGAGAAGCGTCCAAAGCCGCTGATGTCAAAACAGAATATTTCGAAGCTTAGAATCGCTCTATTTTAAATTCTAACTTTTACTAGGGTTCCGCACGATTGGACCAAAATTTTTATTTTTAATAAAATTTGGAGATTCTACCAAAAATATGCCTGGGAATTCATTCCTGGCCTCTGTTTTTCCCGAAAATCCTCCCTTCAGCCCTTTTCAGGGCTTCAAAGTATATTTTGCCAAAGAGGCCTGCTGCACGCTGATTGGCTGGCGCTCTTCGCGGGAATATAAATCGAGTAATGCAACGAGCTGTCGCCCTGGAGTTGGCTGAGTGGTGAGCGCTTCTCTTCGCAAAGAGGAGATGGCGAGCTCGAAGCCAGCTCGAACGCACCCCCTTTTCCATGTTTGGCTTTCTAGCTTCAACATGGAAAACGCGGATGGGCCTCGAAAAAGAAAAATTCTTTTTTTGAGTTTCGAGCTCGTGCCCGTCCGCCAATCCTTTTTGAAGGACTGCGCTCACCACTCGGCCAACAACTATTTGCGGGATGGTTCAGTTTAGCGGATTTTGACTCGAAATTTCCGGAGTCAAATTTCCGGACATTCGGTGGAAAAATTAAAGAGCTATCATAGATCTTAATTTTGTCAGGAGGGAGTTTTCTTCCTCTTAGGTTTTTTTAACAAAATTTTACCTAAAAGTTTTGATCTCGGTCGGAGTTCGCCCTAAAACTGGCTGTATTCCAAGGAATGTTTCCTGTAAACATGCATATTTTATATTTATTAAAAGATCCCCCGATTTTCCGAAGTTTCAAAATCTCATTCAAAAGCTCGTCTTTAAATGAGCATATTTTGGTAAAATCAGCTTTCTATCTCAACATTTGCTTATGTATTAGAGGCCGTCAAATTGTATCTACTTTTATGTGGCCTTTTTAAATGCGAATCTTTTTAAATTGCGAGAAAGTTCAGACCCTAAACTCAATATTCTGGAAGAATCAGCATGATCGGGTAAGTGAATAAAAAATTCTAGTTGTAAAACTTTTTGAAACCATTATTGGCGTTTTTTCGGTTTTTAAATGCTCTCTAGCCCCATTCATTGGCCGAAAATTCTAACGCGGTAATTATATTCGTTGATAAAAATTGAAGCCAAAAATTTTCTCGACAAGATTTCTAGCGCTCGTAACTCGAAAACAACAAGTGATAGCAGCTTCTGTTAAATAACAAATGAAATTATGCGTTGAATTCGAACTAATGTCTTTGCGACAAAGTGATTTTCAAAATTTATTTTTATAATTCAAAATTTACTGTGGGACAATGACAGATTTTTTAAATTTTCGCGGTATGAGCGCCAGTTCGCGCTGATCTTCCTGTAGGCTTCTTCTTTTTCTCTCTTCGCGCTGAGTTTTCTGGCTTTTAAAAGCTGCCAACAGCTTTGATTTTGCTTCATGTGGCTTCAGGTCATCAAGCCATTCGTTCAGCTTGTTGAATTTGGCTCGCCCGTTTTCGTACATCTTTTCGCGGCACAGATTTTGGATTGACTTCTCGAATCCCTTGAGTGTGGCAAAGGACGATTCTTAATTTAAATTCAGATATGCTTTATTCAAAAAAGACTTACCGACTGCTCTGTTCGAACAACTTATTTTTCGATCGTCTGGCAAATCGAGATCCTTGAGAAGCCCGAAATCCTTCACGTACTTCTTCAAACTTCCACCGACAACAGCAACAGCAACAGTGTTCAGTCGCTTGATTCTTGTTGCGGAAACCTTTTGGAATCTTTCCTCAATCAATTCCACGGTTTTTTTAGACTCCTCGGATGAAGACATCAGAGCCGCCTTCTCCAAAAGACACGAATACGGCTCGTTTGAATCAACAATTGTCTTCATTCGCTGAATTACTGATTGGAACAAATCCTTCAACCCAAGGAAAGACAAGGCTTCGTTGTTCACTTTTGAGATCTTCTTGTGGAAATGATTAATGTTCGCGCAATAGTTCAGGAACAATGTTGCAGCGTCGAGCAAAACCCCATTATCTCGGCCGGAGCAAAGTTTGTGGATCTGGTGAAATTTGCTGTCCTCAAAGCTTCTTGCCATCATGTGTTTTGTCGCGTTCATAACCGTCGGGAAATGTCTCACAAGAGCGCCCGAGTTGCGACAGTCATTTCCAAAGCGCTTTCCTATTAATATAAATTAAGAAAAGTCATTTGAAGGAAAATTACCTAGATCGTGAGAGAAAATCTTTGTTCTGGTGCTTTCCATATCGTATTTGAGCAGCAGCTGTAGCGACCGGCGACCATCTTGTTGGACGTACCCAAATTTTTCTGGTTTTCCGAAGACACTCTTCACAAGTTCCAGTAAGGTGAACGCTTCTTCATTGACCTCTTTTAACGCACAACGGCTGTTCTTGTCACAATTTGCGACGCAGTGCATCGCACAAAAGAGTGATGGAGGTGCGTCCTTGTTGATTTCCCGCGTCAGTTTTTCTGCAACAACCGCGTTTGCGTTGATTTGAGCTGACTGCTGATCTGACATAAGGAGATCAATCTTCTCGCCGATTATTCGTCCCAAACCGGTTTTGTTGACGATCCCAATCATTTGGTCGGCGATTATCTGACTTGTACCTCCGATCGCAAGCTCGGTCCCGATGAGATGAAGCTTGCCAGACTCGTTTATGAGCCCGACTGAAATCGTTTTTGATGCATCCAACATGGCTGCTCCGTCACTCGCGAGGTGGAATCGTTTGCCCTTGAGAATGACGTCTTTGGTGTGCTCTTCGTTCAAATACTTTAATGAATCTCGAAGTCGCTCAAACCAGTCAGGAGATGGAACTCTTTTTTCTTCGCCAAGAAGCTCGGGATAATACTTCGCTGTCGTTTTGAAGAAGTTGTGGATGCTGCTTGCGGTTTCTCCTTTTATCAGCATCTCCAGCGATAAGTTGATAAATTTGGGGCTCCAGGTTTTGTTATCTCCACCTTTACCGTAATTTGGGAGCCATGCGCTACGTAGAAAAATATCGTTTATTCCTCCAACTGCAATTCGTTTTTTCTCATCATTTTCGTTCTCAATTTCTTCTGCTCCTACGACTTCTACCATTTCTATGGCTTTTCCAGCTTCTTCATCCTCATCTGATCCCGGCAGCCATTCTTCCTCTTGCTCACTTGAATCTTCAAGAAAAGCTTCATTCATCAAGCTTTCATTCGCCTCATTCTCTTCGTTGATTTCAGTCGCCTGCAAAACTTGCGACAGCCCAGTTGAACGCTTACCAAGTTCTTTTGCATCGAAATGAATGGAATCTTCCTTGCAAAAAAACTCATTGTCGTCACGAAACCAGCGTTCAAGATCTCGCCGAACCTGATTCTTCTTCTTCGCAAGTTTCATCCCCTTTATGCAGTTGTCAAAGACACACTCAGGTTTCGCCGTGATAATATCTACGAAATTTTAAGCAAAGATCGGCGTATAAAACTTATACCTTCAAGATAAGGAATAATCACTCGAGTAAATCCCGAAGAATTTCCGGAATTCTTTTCTGCAATCTTACGCCATTCTTCTGGATTCTCTAGAAGCGCGGAGATATTCTCTTGAGTAAGGCCCAAAAATCGAAATTTTTGCTCGTTGGCTGGACGATGAGTGGCGCACGGATGAATTTGACGAAACTACTCTTCGAAAAAGAAAACATATTCTTCCGACAAAAATACGAATAAAGATATCCGAATGATTCGAATTTACGAATGAGATTTCAATTTCCAAAGAGTAAGAGAAAAAAAGAGATCTAGAAAAGCGGAAGTCTTGAAATCTAGAAAAGATTTGATTCTCGAAAGAATGGAGAGTCTAGAAATTATTGAATACTTATTGTTTCGGAAACTTTCGTCTGAGAAACTTATGGCAGAATCTTTTGGTAGACTGATTCTAGAGGTAGATTGCTTATGCATGTCACGGCCCTTAAATTCAAAAATCATGGAAAAGGGCTGAGACGGCCCGAAGTGGAAAAACTGTGGAAAAAATTGCGATTATCACGCTCAGTACAATTTATATGCTTTTAACGACTTTTGAGGGCCAGAATTTCGGGTTAAAATGTTCGTAAAGGGGGAGTGTGATTCAACAAAATGATCCTCAGAATACCGGGAATCTAAACATGCCATAAAGAGACCTGTGATTAAGAGTTGAAAAAACAGGGGAAAATCCCTTAATTTCAAAAACCAAGGAGCGAGGGAAGGAGGGGAATCGGCCATTCGGGCCGTCAAGCTCAATTAAAATTCAAGGCGAGGCAAAGGAATTATAACGACGGGCGGTTGAAAAAATTTTGTACGGGCATGGGCGCCCGCCGAAGACGAAAAACTTTTTCGTTGATTTCAAATTATCCAGCCCTGCGAAAAAGGCAAAGGAATTGAAAGCTGCGCAAGTTTCAAAAGTTCAAAATCGAAAACTCCCAAAGTGTATGGAACCGAAACGGCGAAAAACGCACTGGGATTATCTTCTGGACGACGTGAAGTGGATAGCCACGGAATTAACTGGCAAAAGCAAAATGACGCGGCTTTTAGAAGTTATTCGCAAGTGGGGGAATTCTTTAGGCGCGCTTTCTGAGTATCGCAATATTCTAATGACCATGAAAAACGAGGAAAAGAAGCTCAATCTTCGGCCTCTAACGCCAGACACAGCGGATGATAGATGTTTCGATCAGACGAATCACAAATCAAAAATCGAGCTATTGGAAGAAGACGCTAAAACTCTCCTGCACATGATTTGCGATTTGGACAAGCTTTACCCGGACGTAAAAGTCAAAAGATCGGAACTTCCCAAAATTGCAGAAAAAGACCTTCGCGAAAAAGCAGCGAATCCAAGAACTTCAAATAATCAAAAACATCGAGCACAACTTTCGCTTTGACATTGAACTAGCCCAGTACCAGCAACCGCTGATTTTTTTCATTGAAATCGAGTCCTGAGAATGTCTTCCATATCAGCCAATCAGAGCGCACCTCCTCAATTTTCACAAAGTGATAAATAGCGGATAATTTTAAATGGACAGCACACAAAAACCTTGATTTTTTTTGCTCTTTTTTCAATAGATTTGTGATTTTTAGAATTGTTTTTATCTACTGTGTTAAAGAAAAGTTTGTGCTGCCACTAGAAGTATGAAAAACCGAGAGAAATCGGCGACTCTGATGATGAATCGGAATTTAACTATCATCATTTTTTTCGCCGTATTCGAAAACCTAAACTTTATAAAGAGTCTATTCTTAATACAATATGGATCTGGATTTTGAAAAATAAGGTCCTCCAATCGTGCGGAACCCTAACTTTTACTGCCATAGATACCAAATATAAAAAATTGGAAAGCGCTTACCGGACTGTAATTTCCAGCAATTGCGTGGCAATCTTCGGTCCATAAGACACCTTTGATTCAATCTTCGTCAGGTCCAGAAGCACATTCAAATACCACTCGAAATTCTTGATAAAAACGAATCCCTGCTGGCTGCACATGTCGATCATCTTCGAAACTAGCTCATCTCGGTAGATTGTATTTTCAGTCTTTCGTACGTGGTCGAGTAGTTTCGCTGTAATGTCCATTATCGTTGATTTCGTGACCATTTTACTAAATAAGCTTGGTACAGAAATAGTCAGAAAAGTCAAAAACCTGATGAGGTCTAAAGCTCGAAGCCGAATGCTTTCATCTTTGTCGTCAAGACACGCAAGAATTATGTCCTTGTGTTGGCTTACAATCTTCGGGTGCGATTCTGAAGGATAATATTCAATAAGGCTCTTTATTTTCTGCTTTTACCAAGAATCCGAGTCATTGAAAGAAGCCCAAGATACTTCAAATTCTGATCATTATCTTCAATAAGAATTCTAAGCTTATCCACGCAGAGTTGTATCAACGCTTCATTGTCATTTCCAGCAGGAGCGTATGTCTTCGCCTGGAAAAATAAATAACACTTATTTGACAGCGCGACTGTACCTGAATCAATGTATTGATGCATTCGTATAGCAAGCTCATTGCGCTGGTATTATTAATTAGCGTCTTCAAATTCTCTTCAATCTTCTTGCCCAGTCTTGGTTCGTGGGGAATCAAGCATCCGAATAATTTGATAATTTTAATGAGCACCCAATTATTCGAACTCTTGGTCATCAATCGCATTAAAATCGGGCTCAAGAGCAGGTAGTTCTTTGGATTCTTCCTTGCAAGCTCGCAAATGACATTTACAGCGGCAGATTGCACTCCTGGGTCCTTGTCTTCTAGCTTTTCTTTGAGACGAGGCATGGCAGCGCGCATCGCTTCTGGGTAGTGGTAGAACAGTTTGTAAGTTATTAATGTAGCGCGTTTTCGAACATGAGGTCGGGTAGATGACATCAGCGAAATGACATCATCGGTCAAGTCTCGGGCAAGATCAGGCGTCATGAAACAGGATAGACCGCCGAGAGCAGCGCTAGCTTCGAATTCGGAACCTTTGAGGATGTCCTTCTTGATCAAATTCGTTGAGAGCATGAGAACATCGGTCTCAGCGTTGAATGATTGAGAGGCAGCCCAGTAGCCCAAGCGCTTTTCGGTCAACTTTTTCGTGGTTTTCATTCGTCAAAAACACGTCCTAACTATCATCTAAGTAAATTCAGTAATGAACCAGTTCCTTAGTCGAGGACATAACTTCAATAATATTAAAACTCGCCCAGCCCATCTCATATCCTAGCATGTGAAGGAAGCAGAGCTTCGAAATCGCCACCGATTTCACATCTAATTTCGGGTTCTTCAGCTCCTCCCTAATTTCCTCGACTGCTTCCAAAATGTACTCGCGTTCGTGACCTTTTGCGTTTCGAACTCCTCGGACGAGGTCTTGGAGGGTCTTGTCGAAAATGCGGTCGATGCCGGTTTTCACCTTCGACCCAACTTTTTTCATTGCCACATCCATTCCGAGTCTGAACAGCTCAAACTTTTTTTCAATTAAAGATCAGTAAAATGAATAAGAAAAACCTGGTTTCTGTATTTGTATTCAACCAATTGATTTGACATTATTTTTTCTATTTCTCGAAAAGATGGAATAAGAATGAACGAGAGAATCGCGGGTTGAGTGGTATAATTGCCGGCGATTTGGGCCGAGAGGGGCAGTGAGGCGATTATTATTTCAGAAAATAATTGATTTGCAATTTTATATCAGACTCAAATTCATTTTACAAAAGGGGTTCCAGCTCTTTGAACGACGCATTCCGGTGGATTTGGATGTTTGTTTTGATCATTCGTCCGCCTTTCTTCTGAAACAATCTCTTTTTAGCAAAAATAAAAAAGGGGGTTGATACCTTGCCATTGCTGGTATCGACAGGATCGGCAGTAGTCATGCTGGAGTAGCCACTTGACTCGTTGTAACTGAACACCAAGTATCGATTTTGAAAAAGCAAGGCGATTAATAAATCGATCAGTTTAGGGAGTATTCACAAATATTCCAAAATATATTGTTCTCACTAAGTAAGAAACTGTATAAATATTGATCGATATATTGAATTTGGAAAAAGAAGACTTACGCATTTTTGGCAGGGGGATTATTTATGAGTGGAACTTCTGGGGAGGGCGATGGATTGTCAGGGAAGATACCAGTATCTTCGATTTCGTCGGTTGTATCTTCGGTTACTTCTTCTATTGAACACACCTCTCTAAATTAGCGGTAAGGGAAGAATTTCCTCAAAATCTAAAACTTTACCTTGGCGAGTCGCACTCTCTCGGTTCATCACTTTTATGTCTTTGGCATCCAGCAGCCACCAAAACGACAAAAACCGAGAGCGTTATAATGGCCACTAGAATCGGACTAATCGGATCCTTCTTGCTCTTTGCTGACACTTGACAGTTTCCAAGAGGAGCGCAGGAATCGTCGCACATGACGCATAACGAGTAGTATTCGCATTTTGCAAAAGCCAGCGAAGGGCAGAAGTTTTGGGCACAGAAGGGGATGGAAGAATTGCTGCTGTATGGTTGGATTTGGGCGGGCACAGTGGATGTGACAGTCAAATTGGGAGACATGACGATGAAATTGGAAGGAAAAGACGATAGGCTGAGAGAATCAGAAATATTGATGGCATCGTATTGGCTTTTAAAAAAGTCTTCTTTCTTTGAAGTTGACAGAACGTTTCCTAGCTCGTCGGTAAGAGCGCAAACGTCGGGAGAGCAGAGATGCAAGAGCTGCCATTTGAGCCACTTTTGGTCGAGGGTTTTGAAGGAATCCGGATCAGTGGCCATCCAGACTGACTCTTCGGCAAAAATGAGCTTCGGATAGGCGGTCGAGTTAGAGATACCAAGTTCAAGAGAGGTGGAGCAGTAGGAAATGTCGGGACATGAAGATGAAGTGTTTTTCGTCCCAAAAAACGGGGAGAAACATTCTGGTGATGAAAGGGGAACGCTAAAAAGGGATTAAATTGCATTCTCAATTTTAGAAAAGATACGGCCATCAAGCAAATTACCTTGTTTTGTTAAATTCTAGCTGCAGTTTTTCCTCAAAGTCTCTGATCCCGAAAGCACCGGCAAGTTGAGCATAAATCAGCTGGGTGATAAACATTCTCTTTTCATTTTTTCGAAAATTTCATTCCACTCGAGATTGGTTCAATCCTTGTCCTTTCGAAATGGTTCGTTTTGGTTCAAGAAAGCAAAAATTTTAATAGCGCAGAGAAGCCAATCAGCGCGCCGCGCTCATGGAATTCAATAAAGTTGGAAATATTCCAGTAGAGTTAGTACTAGAATCTAGTGAGCAATTATTTATTGAAAATACCATCATAAATAATGGTAATTTATGATTACTGAAAGATGATGTTTTAAATTTTTTCATACATCATTGATTCAACAATAATATGAGAAATAGCTTAATCCATTTGTCTCTATCTTAATTTCGTTGATTATCTCCGTTATTTCGCCGTCCAGCCGGATCTTTCCGTAGATCGTCCCGTCCGATAAGTTCCCAATAAAACTCAAGATTCAAGATCTTTCTCTTGCTGAAGTTTTTTCCTTCAGTCCAGCTCTTTTTGCTGAAAAATGCGACAAAAAAAAAACAAAAACGTCTTTTTTCGGCGGAATTTTTATTTAATCCTTGTTCTTTCTAGCACCACCACCAACTCGATGTACCGACATCAACACTTACAACCAGAACTTGACGGACAATGGCTTCCTGTTCGAGATTTTCGGAGAGAATTCTGCGGTAGAGAGAGACAACGAAGAGAAATTCACCAGATTGATCACGTTTTTAGCTCATCAACATCAAGGAGATCCGAAAGGGACGAGGTTTGGACTACGACTGGGACGACCCAATGTACGGTGGCGAGCTCTACATGACTCCCAACAAGGGTTTCGGAGCCAGCGACGACATCAAGGGCGATATCATTCGACTTGAGTGCAAACATGGCGCAGCTTCCGCTACTGGACAACTTTACACTGGCGCACAATGTGTTTGCGACGGAAACTCGACCTGTTCTATAACGTGAGTCCAGTCAGCCTTCTTAACTGCATATTTCATGGAAATTTTAGTCCTAACAACCCTGACTGGACCTGTGTCGATCAAGAAGTAGCACCTATTCCATTGTGGATGGGAGGAAAGTTCAACTTCGTCAAGGGAGTCGAAAGTGGATATGTTGTACTCAAAGCTCGTCTTGGCCAACTTATGGACATGGACAGTAATAATTCCCGTTTGAAATTAACATTAGGAGTATTTAAGGCTGGGACTACAACCGATTCGATACAACGAACCACGCTGACTGGAAGGACCCTAACTACTGGAAGGGTAACGACACCTACACACCACCATTCACTCTCTTTGTCTTCTGTCCCTTTGATGTTTCCCTCGGTGGTCCTTCCAACAAAGAGGGTGCAATGACCTTCCCCGATTTCTACCCTGGCGTAAGTTAATGTCGAGTTCTTCTCCTCTTTGATTCCAAATTTTAGGAAAGCTCAAACGACGGAATGTTGTGGTCATTCCTCAGTCGAGACGGAACTCGATACTTTAAGAACCCCAAGCTCATCACTGATGAAGTCACTGGCAACGTCACCATGAAGTTCCCATCTGTCTACTTCAAGGGATACATTGATCGATCTTCAGATGAGGCTCAGCAAGGTCCAATTATCTTCGATCCAAATATGCAGGTAAGATATTTTGAAGCTCAAACTGTTTCGTATAACTCTTTCAGGTTGAGGAAGATTACACTTGCGAAATCGGTGTGATCCCAGGACATCACCCCGACCACCTTGTCAAGCTTGCAGAGAACTACCCTGTCTTTTCCGACGATTTCCAGGCTATGGAAAAGTATCTCCGACAGCCACAAACCTGGGAAGATCAAAAATAAAGCGCAAGTTTATGAATGTACAAAACAAAACCACATACTTTCTGCACCAACATTTTAGCTCCCGCGTTGAGGACTAATTTATCTTTTATTCAAAAACACTATCGCTAGACTGAGAAATAAAGCCCTGCTTGATATGCTATTTGAAAATTTAGATGTGTTGCTTTTATTTGAAGATAAATGTATCAGTGCGACAGATCAATTCACAGGTTCAGAGTCTTTCCCAGTCGAGGGGTTCTGATTTGTCGATCTTCCTTTCCCTCATGCCAAATTCTAGTCGCCCGATCAAGTAATCATAATTTGGCTAAAAGGAAGAATATAATTACGCTGAAGAAGATTTCTTACCTTGGTGTAGTAATCAAGGGATTCCAAATACTCCCGAAACGGCTTCAGTTCTTTTGGGACTCTTTCTAACTCGAAAAATCGCTTGTGGTCGAACCTCATTTTCGCATGTTTGATTCTCTCCGCTTCCCGAAGCGATCTCCATGGAAGCTGTCCGTATGTGATTTCGATCATGAGGTAGAAAAAAGACCATAGATCGTCGTGTCGACCGAGCTCCTGTCCGTTATGAGCATTCAGAGAAGCATATCTTATTGGTATTGATTCAATAGGAAGGTGGAAACGAACCTAAGTGTGCCACGAAAAGGACATTTAGTATCCCTCGGCGGCCGAAGCATTCCTCTGTCATCAGCGAATTTTCTTGCGAGGCCAAAGTCGTAGATAAAAAGGCGTCTGCTGTGCCTGCCCATCCCGAGCGCGAAATTCGACGGCTTGACATCGCGATGCAGATAGCCGACATCGTGGAGGCTTCTAATCGCGCGAAGCATCTGTACTCCAAGACGAAGGGCAGTAGATGTTGAAAAGTATCCTTACTTGAGCATTAGTTACATTCATAAGAAGAAGACGTTACCTGAGTCAGTTGCTTTTCGTAATGCTGAAATGTTGTTGCCTTTAAGAGGGATTTATTTCCTTATTTTTCACAACAAAAATCAGAAGAATTCACCCATTCCTAGTAAACTCATAATTATATAATTGAATTTTGATTCTCTGCCGCAACCGAAAAATTTGCAGATATATTTCGATTTGCCCTTCATTTTTTGAAGAACTTCTGCTTCCATTTTCAAAACCTAACAGTTCCTCTTAAAAATACAAATAATATGAAGGTTTACCTGTTTGTCATACTGAGAAGATTCAACTTTGACCGCAGCACTTTCTCCTGATTTCATGTACTTTGCTTCGTAAATCTGGCCGAATCCTCCCATTCCAATCATTTTCACAATTATCCATTTTTCTTATTTTCAAGTAATTAATACAAATATGCATAATTTACCTTTGATAATATCTCCAGGCTTCAAAATGTCTTCAACATTTTTCTCTTTGTCGCCCATGAGGTCACAAAATTTGCGTTAAAATGCGAAAATATACCCGGATATAAATTTTCGATGCAACTTGTATCGATTATTGAAATTCATGTTTGTCTTGGGTGTTCCAGAGAATTTTCGTTCATTTTGCTGCAAAAAAATTTAAAATCTTCTAGAGCTCGAGTTGTTTCTCACCAAAACTAACAAAAGTAATATGGTCGTGGTCATGTGTTTTATGCATAAAAATCTCTAGAAACAGCATCTTCCCCAGCGTATATAAAGCGCGCTCATCCCTTCACAACCTCACATTCGACAAGATGGCACGAACCAAGCAAACCGCCCGAAAGTCTACTGGAGGCAAGGCTCCCCGCAAGCAGCTCGCCACCAAGGCTGCCCGGAAGTTGGCCCCCTCTGTTGGCTCCGTCAAGAAGCCTCACCGATTCCGACCTGGCACCGTCGCTCTCCGTGAGATCCGACGATACCAGAAGTCCACCGAGCTTCTGATCCGAAAGCTTCCCTTCCAGCGACTCGTCCGCGAGATCGCCCAGAACTGGATGCAGGATCTCCGATTCCAGTCCTCCGCCGTCATGGCGCTCCAGGAAGCCTCCGAAGCCTACCTCGTCGGTCTCTTCGAAGACTCCAACCTCTGCGCTATCCACGCCAAGCGAGTCACCATCATGCCCAAGGACATGCAGTTGGCTCGACGAATTCGAGGAGAACGAGCTTAGGTTCGCCTAAGCTTAGTTAGGTGATCAACGTCCTTTTAAGGACAAATCGGACAGAGCGACTAAAACCGGCCCTTTTAAGGGCCACAAATAATTCCGGCTTTTCTTCTTCATGTTAGATTAAGACGCATAAATCGGTATTACCGATTGTAAAAGAATTCAACCGCAAAGAGTCTTATCAAACCCTCATCAGATCATTTTATGGTCACTTGGTCGATATAAATTTCTTGGCACAGAGGTCAAACTAGGAAGAAAACAGATTTTCTAGAGAAACAGGTGACTATCATTTTATGCAAATAATTCTTTAATGCAGCCAAATTATCCACTTGAGTAAATCTGAGGGGTGCCTTCGTAACGAAATTTAAAACAATTCAACCAAAGATAACCCAGCAATGATGGGAAATTGTCATAACAACAGAATTCAGATGGCGTTTCTTGTTATAAAGAAGAGGAAAACTATTGAAGAGAAGAAAATTCTCAAAAAGAAGAGTCCCGAATTGTTAAACTCGATCTCGTCGGTATCTTTAAGAGTGACAGAGGATACTATCTCATTTTTGAAATAAAGAAGGACGATGTTCTTTCAACCGCAAAAGTTTCAATAAGAAATTTCAAGGAATACATAAAGACCCTGCTTTCAACCTGTTATCCTGGCTCCGCAGAAGAGTTGTCCTGCAAGATGATCAAGAAATATTTGAAGCATGTCACTCCGAAAGGATCAACAAACGAGATGTTTGAAAGCGTCCAAAAGATTTCTCAAATTTTGAAGAGAGACTCGGCGATAAAAGAGTTAATTTACAAAGGTCCGATGCTGAATCAATTTAGGAAAAAAGTAGCTGATGCAGAAAAGGCGGCAGAGGGCTGCATTCTCTTCAAAATAAGTACGTCCTATGAAAAAAATCGATGTCAAGACAGTTTTAGTTGACTCTTCATCGGCCACGAGCACAATTGACTCCCCACAAGAAGACGAATATACTGTTGCTCAAACTTTCATTGCAGAATCTCCATCCGAAGTGACAATAACGAAGGGAGAAACGGTAAAGTGCCTGTTTAAAAATGAGTCTGGCTGGTGGTTCCTCGAAAACCAGGCGGGCGATGCTGGATGGTCACCTGCTTCTTATGTAAGTTTTCGTCTGAAACTTGAAATAACAGGCTTTTAGTTGGCAATTAACGATGATATCGGTACAAGAAATCGACTTTCAAAAGACATCGGAAGTACTTTTATTATGACCGAGTCTCACATCGCTCCATTTTTCAATACAAAAGAGCTGACTGTTCCAAAAGGATCCCTGGTGAAAATCCTTCAGGTGTCTGAATTCGGCTGGTGGACAGTAACGTACTCTGGAACTATTGGAATCGTTCCAAGACAAAAAATGCGAAAATATATTTTCTGAAATCTTCGAAGAATAAAGCAAAAGTCCTAAGGGTTTTGGCTTGTACTTATTGATGAGTGATACTTCTTTTTTGTGCTGAGAAAGAATAGAAGAGTACATGAACAGTCATATATAGAGATTAATTACACAACGTAGTCAGACTTTAGATCGATTAGCAGGAGACCATTCGCACGAATTCTTCAAAGTCGATTTCTCCATCTCCATCAGCGTCGGCTTAATTTTTCTTTAATCAATTTCAAAGTTGGCGCCTGTCTGGCTTCCCGAAAAAAAACGAAACTATTTGGCCCTGATTCTAAAGATAGTCCATCAATAAAATTCGCAATCTAATCGAGTCAACGAATTAGAAATCCTCTAACCTTCTTTGATCATCGCCTGAATCTGGCTATCAGTCAGATGATCTCCTAATTTCTCCATAACTTGTTTGAGCTCTGACGATGAAATCTTCCCACTTCCGTCGGTATCGAACAGTTGAAATGTTTCCCGGAGAGTTTCTTCATGCGAGTTTTCTGTTTCCATCGCATCTTGCACTCTCATCATTTCAATAAACTGAAAAAATCAACAACCATTTGAACAAAATCTTTTACCTCATCAAAATCAATCGTTCCATCTCCATCAATGTCTGCCAATTTCATCAATTCCTGAAGTTCTTCCTCGGTTGCTGGCTGCCCGAGTGAGCTCAGAACGATTTTGAGTTCTTCGATTTCAATTGTTCCATTTCCATCTTTGTCGAATAGTTGAAATGCCTCTCTGAAATAATAAATCTGCTGAGAAATCCATGAACTTATCATTCTTTTTGCTAGAATCAGATGATTTAAAGAGCGCTAATCCCTCGTTAACACCCAGTTCTACACGAGAATTATAGCCTTTCTTCTGAGAGAACCCTTGTTACCTATATTCTAGCAATCTTTCATGTGTAAGAGGCTTGTCCATTATTCTCTTCTTCTTTTAATTTTGGATCTCTTCGTTGATTTCAGTAAGACTCTTTTTTCGTTTTCTTATTTAGCGATTTATGCGCGCGTTTGTATTCGTCAGGATCTTCTGGGGCGTCGCACTAATTGACGATTTACTAGTTTTCGAAAAAAAAAGAAAGAGAAAGGGTTCTTGTTTGCCAAGTAGGGAGAACTTGAACTTGGATTACGGATCCTTGTTCCCTAATCTTGATCGGGCCTGGATGATCCAGAGCTCAGGAGGATTTCTTTTGTCTACTTCTCTTTTCGGGGTGTTAAATTATTGGGGAAGAGTTTGAAATTACTGTACCAACTTAGTTTTTTTTCGGATATCTTTTCTCGATAAAATAAATTGACGTGTCCTTCTTGATCTGAAAGGGATGAAAAGTGAGGGAGTGTAAACCTCACTTTGCATGGTAATGACATTGTCTATGTCGACACCTGTCGATCGTAATTTATACCTCTGCGAAAATACTTTATCATCATACTTCCACTATAGCTGTAAATCACCTCCGTAGAATAACCTCAGTTTTACCTCGAATAGTTGTCAAGACTCTTATTTTTCAAAAGTTCACTCTCTCGACTTCAAAAGCAGGCTCTGCGAAGCCCTGGGTCTGGCAATCAGTTAATCAAGTGAAACATTTATGGAACAGCTTTATTTCTTCCGTGCAATTGACGCATGCGGCCTGCCTCTCGTTATAGCAGGGCAAATTAGAAATTTATACGAGTTTTTCTTTTCCAATTAAAGTACTCGACTTATTTTGAAAGACCAAAATCCACGTGATTAAGCTTTGCATTTTTAACAGCAATCCAGGCGGAGTTTAAACTTTTTTCCTTATGAAAATTACAGTAATTAAAAGATAAGGATTAACCCTAATAGCCAATGAGTAATAGAGCTTGGGTATTTAAAGGGTTCTCAAAAATATTTTTTGCAGAAAATTTATTATAAAATTTTTGAAAAAAGGCATACTCTCATAAAAACAAAAACCGATAAATTTATTTGAAAATGCTTGCTCGAAGGTCAACAAAATATTTGCCCTGAGCAAAAACGATCTCCGCTTGCGTTTTCTTTCATTTGATTGTCTCAAACGTCGTTACATTGTGTACCCAGAGAAGCTGCTAGAAAAGGTCGTTGTTTGATGGGGCGGAAATTGTGAGTCACTCGTAACTTTTTTGCGATTCACAATTCAGGAAATAACATAGTTATTTTAATCTTCTAGAGCCGTCGCAGCAACACTTTTCGCCGCGTTTTTGGTAAACAGATACTTTACCCCTTGGTTTTTCGAGATGGGTGCTAACAACTCAAGGTACAACGATTTTTTATTTTGATTTTGATTAAATTGGGTACAAGCTTGAAAGATGTCAAATTTGGCGATCTCGAGGCAAAAGACATTGATGGAGCTACAGTGAAAATGAGCGAGTTCCTTGGCAGTCCGACAATTGTTGTAAATGTTGCGTCGCAATGAGGCGTGACTGACCGAGAGTATACCCAACTTCAGGAACGGTTCTCAGCTCATGAATAAACAAGCTCTCATAACTCAGATGTGACCTAATTAAAGCAACTTAAAAATACTTTCGGCGACGACCTTAACATACTCGCTTTTCCCTGCAATCAATTTGGCAAGCAAGAGCCCGGAAGCGCCCAAGAAATCAAAGAATTTGTTAAAAAGTAAGTCCAAAAAACCTAGCCAAGTTGTCATTTTCTTAAGATATAATTTCACTGGCCGACTTTTCTCCAAAATTGACGTGAATGGAAACGATGCTCATCCAGTATTCCAGTGGCTAAAAGCACAAAAAGCAGGGGCCGGAACACTGACTGACAATGTCAAGTGGAACTTCACGAAGTTTCTGCTCGATAAGCAAGGCAATGTCGTCGGCAGATGGGGCACTGTCACCGCCGCTGGAGATTTGGAAAAAGAAATTAGAAAGCTTTTATAAGAAATCTCTGTTTGAAACATTTGAACGATACTTTAGCTTGCAGATAACCAGCTGAAGGGTTTATTTCAAGCGTGCTCGGGATTTGATTTTGAACGAATGAAGGCTTTCATGAAACCAAAGTCTTGGACAGAAAGATCTGACAAACTCAAAGTCTGTCCCGCAGCGCAAAAGTATTTTTCAATTGTTTTTAGAAATAAAGATTAAGAAAAAAAAAAAAGATTTTAACTTGATCTCCGTCGTTTTCTTCAAAAAAAGCATGCTGATATATTAAGAGCATAGTTAACTTGCATAAGTTGGTTTCGCAAATTTCACGGACGCCTCAATTGTTTACCGCTCTCAGCCGCAGCATTACTCTACTAGTTATCGAGCTCTTTTTGCTCGGCAAAAGCTTCATACTAGAATAGCTCCGAGTCCAAGTCGCACAAAATGAAACTTTTAAGCATTTTTCTTGTCGCCGCTGTTTTTGGACAGGAGAAAGCTGAGAAGCCAGAGAATTGGTGGAAACTACAGAAGATCAAGCAAAACCGTCTAGAGAGAATGCAAAGGAAGCAGATGACATCGACAAAGGTCATTACAACAACCGAGGCACCAACAACTACGACATCTACAACAACCACAACGGCATTCGTCAAGCCTAGAAAGACCAATAAAAAGAAGAGAAAGAACCGCAAAAATGGCAAAAACGTTGACTATTCAACCTACTTCGATTTGAACACAGAAAATCTTGCCCTTGACGATGTCACTAACCCAAAATCACCAAATGACAAAAATAAAAGCATTTTTTCGATGGGCCGAAGTCAAGGAAAAGGTCAAGATAATGGCATTCATCCGAATACGCGAAAGATAGCTGGAATGCTCAGGAACCGGTTGAAAAAAAACGACTCTAAAAATAGATACGGTTAATACTTTGAGTCATCGTTTCCAACTCTTACGATAAGACACCGAATGCTCGCAATGGGAATCCAAATTCGCTTCCTGGATTTACTTGGCTACGGGTGCTGGTGTTCATTCCTTATCAGACATGATTTACGGTATGCACGTTTCATAGTACGATATGCGCTTAATAAATATATCTATCGTTAGACCACGGAACAAGGAACCGTCGGATAAGATCGACGAAATCTGCCGCAAATGGTCAAAGTGCCACGAATGCTCCTCAATTGATAGCTACTATCAATGTTCTGCCCAAGGACACGATGTTTATCAAGTACAGGGAATAATTGCAACGGGAAAATTTACATGCGCCAGTAAGTAAAAATCCTTTTGATTGATATTTTTTCCCAAACCAAAGTCCGGAACAGGCGATTCCTACGGGCTCCTGATTGATATACTAAGTCAGAATAGTAAGCTTATAATTTTCAGGTAACGAGGACAGTTGCGCTCTACGTGCATGCGAATGCGATACGGAACTTGTTTACAAGGTAATCAATCATTCAAGGAAGTTTGCTCACTAATTTTTTTGTCTTCAGCTTTCCGATCTATTGGCGAACGACCCGAAGAACTTTAACATAATGAACAGCTACGAAAAGGGCTTTAGTCCCTATTTCCAGTGCATCGAAAAAAGAATGATGACCGATAGAAAGTCTGATAAATGCTGTGGACAGTTTCCCGACCGGTAAGTCAATGTCTTAGTTTAAGCGGTACGAATAGTTCAGATTTCCATTCTGGTCAAATATGAGCCAAAAAGCCTGCTGCGGGTCCAAAACTTACGATGTCAACCTGTTTGACTGCTGCCAAGGAGCCAAGCTTGTGCCAAAATCTATGACCTGCCCTAGACAATTGTAAATAACTCCCTGCTTGTTCTTTTTTAAAATACACATAACTTCGATATCACCAGACTTTATTTAAATCAGATTCTTCAGGAATAAGAATTTCAAAGCGTTGTATTTGTTCATGGTTAGTAAAGTAACGAATAACGGCACGTATCTGTTGCTCAGAGATTTTTACAAAGGAAGGGAAGGGTTGAGCTACAGTTAGGTGGAAAAGATCTTCAGAAGAAGATTGTTGAATCTGGGTTGGCCGGCGGCGTGAAACGGAGGCTGGCGAGGTTCAAAACCGATTGTGAGCTTTGCCAGCCCCGGATTCACGAAAGAGTCACGCAGATGAATCTCGGAGAGTTTCACCACGTTAGGGGGCGCGCAAGCCTCCGCAGACGAAAATTGCGAATTTTGTTAGTAACTGTTCAAGAAGATAATGTTCAAATGTACTTTTGTACTCAGTAATTGATACCGCGATTTGGTAGAAAGAAAATTGTCTCGTGGGGCACCAGTTATGACATCTGGAGTTCAAATCGAAATTAATCGGAAAAGAAGAGCCTAAGCACTTGTTCGTTGAAACTCAGAATGTTGGTTTTCATTTTTTTAGTTTTGGTTAAAAGGCTAAAATTTAAAGCGATAGAGAAAATAAAGTAAGAGAGAAAGATAGCTTTCCCGATAATGACGAGAAAGATCCTCGATTTACATCATTTGTCGGGCGAGAGCGAATCCTCGGCTTTGATCAGTGCCTGGTCCAACTGGCTCTCGGATTTGAGATACCTGTCGTTTCAAGACCTTAAAATGTTATTTCCTATTTTTGATAAGCTTTTGTACCTTTTCAGTAGCAAAACCAGGGCTAAGCTTTCCTGAGTTGTCATCTGAGATCTCTGAGAGATTGTCTCCATGTCCAGAATCTTGGCTAAACGAAGAGATAGGATTTCATTGTTAAATATCTAATTTACCAGGAGCCAGAAATGATAGATTTATCTAGGGTTCCGCACGATTGGAGGACCTTATTTTTCAAAATCCGAATCCTTATTATATCAAAAATAGACTTTGTATAAACTATGGGTTTTCGAATACGGCGAAAAAAATGATGACAATAATATTCCGATTCACCATCGGAGTCGCCGATTTCTCTCGGTTTTTCATACTTCTAGTGGCAGCACAAACTTTTCTTTAACACTGTAGATAGAATCAACCCTAAAAATCACAAATCTGCAAAAACAAATTTAAAAAAATTCAAGGTTTTAATGTGCTGTCCATTTGAAAATTATCCATTATTTATCATTATGTGAAAATTGAGGAGGCGCGCTCTGATTGGCTGATGAGGAAGACATTCTCAAGGGTCGATTTGAAGGAAGATTATTCTAAGCTTCCGCGATTTTGTCCTTGTTGGTGAATAAGCCCTTTCTCGATAAAATTTTAAATAGAAACCATAACAAAGTAAAAATCTTGGATAATTTGACTTTTAACAACAATGGGTGAGGGCGGGGTTGGGGACATAACTGAGATTGATCACCTCAGAGTCCAACGCCGATCTCAAGCCCCTTAAATTAAAAAATCAAGGAACGGGGCTGAAACGGCCCGAAGGGCCGTCAAGCCCCTTAAATTAAAAATCAAGGAACGGGGCTGAAACGGCCCGAAGGGCCGTCAAGCCCCTTAAATTAAAAATCAAGGAACGGGGCTGAAACGGCCCGAAGGGCCGTCAAGCCCTTAAATTAAAAATCAAGGAACGGGGCTGAAACGGCCCGAAGGGCCGTCAAGCCCCTTAAATTAAAAATCAAGGAACGGGGCTGAAACGGCCCGAAGGGCCGTCAAGCCCCTTAAATTAAAAATCAAGGAACGGGGCTGAAACGGCCCGAAGGGCCGTCAAGCCCCTTAAATTAAAAAATCAAGGAACGGGGCTGAAACGGCCCGAAGGGCCGTCAAGCCCCTTAAATTAAAAATCAAGGAACGGGGCTGAAACGGCCCGAAGGGCCGTCAAGCCCCTTAAATTAAAAATCAAGGAACGGGGCTGAAACGGCCCGAAGGGCCGTCAAGCCCTTAAATTAAAAATCAAGGAACGGGGCTGAAACGGCCCGAAGGGCCGTCAAGCCCCTTAAATTAAAATCAAGGAACGGGGCTGAAACGGCCCGAAGGGCCGTCAAGCCCTTAAATTAAAAATCAAGGAACGGGGCTGAAACGGCCCGAAGGGCCGTCAAGCCCCTTAAATTAAAAATCAAGGAACGGGGCTGAAACGGCCCGAAGGGCCGTCAAGCCCCTTAAATTAAAAATCAAGGAACGGGGCTGAAACGGCCCGAAGGGCCGTCAAGCCCCTTAAATTAAAAATCAAGGAACGGGGCTGAAACGGCCCGAAGGGCCGTCAAGCCCTTAAATTAAAAATCAAGGAACGGGGCTGAAACGGCCCGAAGGGCCGTCAAGCCCTTAAATTAAAAATCAAGGAACGGGGCTGAAACGGCCCGAAGGGCCGTCAAGCCCCTTAAATTAAAAATCAAGGAACGGGGCTGAAACGGCCCGAAGGGCCGTCAAGCCCCTTAAATTAAAAATCAAGGAACGGGGCTGAAACGGCCCGAAGGGCCGTCAAGCCCCTTAAATTAAAAATCAAGGAACGGGGCTGAAACGGCCCGAAGGGCCGTCAAGCCCTTAAATTAAAAATCAAGGAACGGGGCTGAAACGGCCCGAAGGGCCGTCAAGCCCCTTAAATTAAAAAATCAAGGAACGGGGCTGAAACGGCCCGAAGGGCCGTCAAGCCCCTTAAATTAAAAATCAAGGAACGGGGCTGAAACGGCCCGAAGGGCCGTCAAGCCCCTTAAATTAAAAATCAAGGAACGGGGCTGAAACGGCCCGAAGGGCCGTCAAGCCCCTTAAATTAAAAAATCAAGGAACGGGGCTGAAACGGCCCGAAGGGCCGTCAAGCCCCTTAAATTAAAATCAAGGAACGGGGCTGAAACGGCCCGAAGGGCCGTCAAGCCCCTTAAATTAAAAAATCAAGGAACGGGGCTGAAACGGCCCGAAGGGCCGTCAAGCCCCTTAAATTAAAAATCAAGGAACGGGGCTGAAACGGCCCGAAGGGCCGTCAAGCCCCTTAAATTAAAAATCAAGGAACGGGGCTGAAACGGCCCGAAGGGCCGTCAAGCCCCTTAAATTAAAAAATCAAGGAACGGGGCTGAAACGGCCCGAAGGGCCGTCAAGCCCCTTAAATTAAAAAATCAAGGAACGGGGCTGAAACGGCCCGAAGGGCCGTCAAGCCCCTTAAATTAAAAAATCAAGGAACGGGGCTGAAACGGCCCGAAGGGCCGTCAAGCCCCTTAAATTAAAAAATCAAGGAACGGGGCTGAAACGGCCCGAAGGGCCGTCAAGCCCCTTAAATTAAAAAATCAAGGAACGGGGCTGAAACGGCCCGAAGGGCCGTCAAGCCCTTAAATTAAAAATCAAGGAACGGGGCTGAAACGGCCCGAAGGGCCGTCAAGCCCTTAAATTAAAAATCAAGGAACGGGGCTGAAACGGCCCGAAGGGCCGTCAAGCCCTTAAATTAAAAATCAAGGAACGGGGCTGAAACGGCCCGAAGGGCCGTCAAGCCCCTTAAATTAAAAATCAAGGAACGGGGCTGAAACGGCCCGAAGGGCCGTCAAGCCCCTTAAATTAAAAAATCAAGGAACGGGGCTGAAACGGCCCGAAGGGCCGTCAAGCCCCTTAAATTAAAAATCAAGGAACGGGGCTGAAACGGCCCGAAGGGCCGTCAAGCCCCTTAAATTAAAAATCAAGGAACGGGGCTGAAACGGCCCGAAGGGCCGTCAAGCCCCTTAAATTAAAATCAAGGAACGGGGCTGAAACGGCCCGAAGGGCCGTCAAGCCCCTTAAATTAAAAAATCAAGGAACGGGGCTGAAACGGCCCGAAGGGCCGTCAAGCCCTTAAATTAAAAAATCAAGGAACGGGGCTGAAACGGCCCGAAGGGCCGTCAAGCCCTTAAATTAAAAAATCAAGGAACGGGGCTGAAACGGCCCGAAGGGCCGTCAAGCCCTTAAATTAAAAATCAAGGAACGGGGCTGAAACGGCCCGAAGGGCCGTCAAGCCCCTTAAATTAAAAATCAAGGAACGGGGCTGAAACGGCCCGAAGGGCCGTCAAGCCCCTTAAATTAAAAAATCAAGGAACGGGGCTGAAACGGCCCGAAGGGCCGTCAAGCCCCTTAAATTAAAATCAAGGAACGGGGCTGAAACGGCCCGAAGGGCCGTCAAGCCCCTTAAATTAAAAATCAAGGAACGGGGCTGAAACGGCCCGAAGGGCCGTCAAGCCCTTAAATTAAAAATCAAGGAACGGGGCTGAAACGGCCCGAAGGGCCGTCAAGCCCCTTAAATTAAAAATCAAGGAACGGGGCTGAAACGGCCCGAAGGGCCGTCAAGCCCCTTAAATTAAAAATCAAGGAACGGGGCTGAAACGGCCCGAAGGGCCGTCAAGCCCCTTAAATTAAAAATCAAGGAACGGGGCTGAAACGGCCCGAAGGGCCGTCAAGCCCCTTAAATTAAAAATCAAGGAACGGGGCTGAAACGGCCCGAAGGGCCGTCAAGCCCCTTAAATTAAAAAATCAATGAACGGGGCTGAAATGGCCATCCGTGTTTTCCAAGCTAGAAAGCTTTTGAAAAAAATGAGACACGGGTTGGATTCGAGCTCGCCATCTCGTCTGCGCGAAGAGAAGCGCTCACCACTCAGCCAACTCCAGGGTGACAGCGCAGTGCAGTACTCGATTCATATTCCCGCGAAGAGCGCCAGCCAATCAGCGCGCAGCAGGCCTCCTTGGCAAAATATACTTTGAAGCCCTTAAAAGGGCTGAAGGGGGATTTTCTGGAAAAACAGAGGCCAGGAATGAATTTCTAGGCATTATTTTGGTGGAATCTCCAAATTTTATTAAAATGAAAAATTTTGGTCCAATCGTGCGGAACCCTAGATTTATCGTCAGAAATAGAAGAACCATCGTCAGATCCAAGCTTGCCCTGAGCAGCAAGTCGATCTTGTCTGTAAAGAGTTCTTCGCATTCGCGGTCCCAAAAGGGCCAATCTCATTCCAGTTTCACTGAATAAAAACTTTAACCAGCCGTTGTTATCTTTTCCGGACTCACCAGAAATTCTCTTTGAGCTCTCTGACAGCCTTGAGGGCTGCTTCAGAGCTTTCAAAATCAACGACGGCGCAGAGGCTGTCTCCAATGTCCGGCACTTGGGTGGCGTAGTTGCGCAAGTCAGAAGGAACCTCCTTGCCTGGCCGGAGGAGTCGGACGAGGCCGATGTCTCCGTACTCGCGGAACATGGTGGTGATCTGGTCAACGCTGTCGAACTCTGGAGGCACTCGGATCGCAACAACAGAAGTGAGCAGTCTTGGCTTTCGGAGGGTTTCCGGAAGGATGTCTCGTCGTTTGACACGGTACCCTTGAAGTAAAGACGTTATATCACGTTTATGGTCACTTTTGTTTTTCCGAAATTTTGAGGTCTTTTTAGATTTCTATATTTTTATTATTCCAAAAATGAAAAATTTGGAAAAAAATATAAACACCAATTTTAACAGGCTTTTATGGTTATTTCTTAATCAATCATTACCTTCAGGTGAAACCTCCAGCTGCGGAGCTAATTTGAGAGCATGTCGAACAACTCGCCAGTCTCTTGTGAGCTTTTTGACCTTTTTGAAGCTTGTCATAAGCTTTTTTCTTGGTTCACAACTGAGCTTCTGTACTTAATTGATGTTGAATAAGAATAAATTTGCTAAAAAACTTCGAGAAATAAAAGTTAGGAACCATTCCTTGATGGAGATATAGCCCTCGGATTTGCATCGGATTTGTCGGAGGAGATATTTGTCTTTGGCAAGGTACTCGTCGGAAAGATAATACTCCACCTGATCGATGATAGCTTCTGATTCTTCCTGAGTTGGCGCGTCGTAGTCGCCCTCGTCCGAGTACTGGATCACACCGGAATCATTCGACGAGCCACCTAGTTTTCAAAACAGTTACAATCTGGGGATTAGAAGATAGGAGCATCAGCGACTGATGCTGAACCTGATTCTCCAGAGTTGCGACGCTGTCGTGGAGATTTTGAGTTGTCGTTGATGCGCATGCGCTCTGCTTGTTGAGCGATTTCCTCAATCTCAGCAAGTTGAATGCTGCCGCGTTGCTTGATTGGGACGTATTTGTTCTGAACAAGAAAGGTTATTTCATTTCCTTCGAACCATGTTCAATAGTGCTAGGCCTCATGATGAGCATTTTATCAAATCATTAAAATTCAGTTTTTTTCCTTACTCTCATTATTGGCGCGCTCTTATGGTGTTTACCTTTGAGGGAGATTTTCTTCCTCGTGAGTTTGATTTCTTGCCGCTGGAGTTGATAGAGTCACGTGAGTCGATGGAACTGTTGTGTGATTCAGTGCGAACGAGACCTTCGCCGTTGTGGCCCAGGAAAGCATCGGGATGGCCTCCTGCTGGGATAAAGACGGGAATTTGTTCGGCTGGCCAGGGCATGAAGGGGTGATGGGGGCTCGGATGGGCCGAGTATGCTGGCACGAAGCCTCCCACAGGAGCATATCTGAAAGGAAAGAAATGCTTATCTTGCGATAATTAATGAGAGAGTACATAAGTTGGCATCCAAAGTGGCGGCTATTTGCACGATTTGGCTCACTCTGAGCGTTTAGAAGTGCACTTGTACCACACCCGCCTTCGCCTCGGCGGGAGATGGAGCTCGGTGTGGTGCTCCGCGCGGGTGTCCGCGTGGGGGAGTCATTTTAAAAAGCTTAACACGACGTCACTCCACCACCGCCAGCACCACCATTTAGACGCTGGGACATGTTATCGGACGCGTTGAGCGACCGAGCGTTGCGTAACGGACTCTCATCTCACCCTACTCAACTGCTCAACCAAAAAAACATCTCAGATGGTGGCCTAATTTGAGGTCGAGGGGGAAAATTACAATTTTCGTGGGCTAGAACTAAATTCGCTCTACAGATGTTTTGTGGGTTTATGCAACACGCCGTGTACTACGCGGCTTTTTGGTGGAGCATTTCTAAACCTTGCTGAAGTATTTTTACAATCCTGTGTTTTTTTTCTTGAAATCAAGGAGGAAAATTCGGAAAATGGAGCTTTGAAAATAAGATTTGAATAAATCTGACTGTAGAATTTACCTTTGTTCAGCGTACTCTTGTGGGAAGTAGGCGCGATGAGCATATCGGCTGTCCAACATGTAGTATCCAGGAGGTCCTAAATCGAAATATTTAGCCTCACATCTCAAGTTTGAGATGCACATAAACTTTGACGAGGACTTCAAAACTCGAATCCGAATGATTAGATAACGAATAACTCGTTATCGGCCACGCGAAACCGTAACGTGTTCAAGTGGTAACTCTAACTGACCGTCGAAATTCGCGCGAGGAGCGTCACATTAATTTGATCATCGAAGGTTAAGAAATATTGATGATATTCAAAGATTTTCCAGGAAAAGGGGAAGAAATTTCCCGTAATTGGGGAAAAATTTTTCGATAAGAATATGCAAGGAATATGATTTGATTTTTGTTTGGGCGCTCAAGACGGAGATTAGGAGCAACGTTGTTAGAAAGACGCGGTTTGGCCTTTTCTGCGATCCGGTTGCGCATCTCTCCACGTTGCCCCAGTCCCGTTTATGCAACTCATTTTTCGCCTGATCTTGCATTTAGATGCGGGATCGGGGAGCGAGCTTGAAATGCGATATTTGGGATGAAGGTACAGTTGGCACTGCGTAATAAATCCACGAAAAGGTCACATTCATCAGCTTTGGGGAGCCCAAAATACCTCCAGCGGATGTATTTAACCATTTAGAAAGGGCCTTTTCTGAGCGAATTTCACGGGTGAAACTTTTTGTTTCAGAAACTTTTACAAGTTTTTTCTTAAAAAATATTTCTTCAAAGAAAAAATTGATAAAAATACTTCATTCAAATATTTCATTCTTTGAGCTTGAGTTGTCTACAAGGCCAAAAAGGAATTATCCTTGATTGCATTTAAAATACGAAAAGTATTCGTAATTTGTAAAACTTGCCTCCCTCCAAACACATTTCGCGCCTCTCACGTTTCGCGAGTTATGAAATCAGCTTATTTTTAAACGCGTCAAATAAAGAAATCATCCAAGAAAATGAAAGTTTATCCTTGTGCGGTTTCGCTGAGCTTTCGCTATTTTGGATCTTGCTTGTTTAGGCTCTTGCTCTAACGACTCTTTTGTTTGGGAAAACGAAAACGCAAAATATATTTAGAAGACAACACAATTCAGGCAAATTCAAAACTGAATATGTCACTTTCAAAACTGATTATTTTGATTGCAAAAAACTTGATTTCGGTCGGAAGAAATTTGATCTTGAAATTTCCTTATCAGCTAATGCCTCAACATTTTTTATGATAAAAAACGTGCAAAAACTTATCGCGAAACGTTTTTTCTTTATCACTGAACATGTGAGCAACTTAAATTGACTCAACCAAATGTTTTGGTTTGCTCAAACCTCGACATATATCCAGGTGGAATTGTTTTATTAATAATAATTATAATTGACGAGTTGGAACTTGGGCTAGAAGGATTACTTTAGTTTTATTAGTAAGTTTGTTTATTGCTAAAGAAAAAATAATTGGTGAAGTTGAAATTGATTAATGAACGAATAACTTAGTAATCAAGACTATCAAATGGAGTCTCATTTGTTGATTTGTTGATTATAATTTTCTCAGCAATCTAATTTTACCGTGGAAGTCTAATTTGATTATGATTATAAGAATGAGAATTCAACTCAGAAAATTACCAAATTAAAGGATTCGAAAGCTCGAAAATCAAAGCCTCGTAAACCCTCGAATAAAAACCCCCCTGTTCAAGAAGTTCTTACCTTTGTTCGGTGAGCCGTACATGTTGAGGGTAATTTGTGAGTCGAAGTATTCCTTCTCTCGAAATTAGTCCGAAGTTAATGGGTGTATTTTTTCTACAGTTGTTTTTTCTACTGCTGCTGCTGGCTAACCAGGCAGGAGATGTCCAAAAATATATTTTTTATAAAATTTTTTTGGTTTAAATTTTAAAAAATTGGTTTTGCTAGACTTATGATGACACCAAAGAGTATTGTGAGTTGTTCAACCCTTTTCAAGACGGTTCACTTTTGAATTTTTTATGGAAGGTTTTCTCTTGTTGAAAAAAATAATATAAAATTCGTATAGATTACGTAATAATTTAGAAGTGAACCGTTTCCTACTCTAAGTTCTCTCGCTATGAATGGTTGGTGTCGAGGAGGTTGCGTGAACAGCTCGATGGTGGTGGTGGTGGTGTCAGAGCGACGCGCTGATTGGCCCGAGCTGACGCGGCCCTGAGATCTACTGCACCAAAAATATCCGACAGCACCAGGTGGGCTACACGCGCTCTGTGTTCGAGCACCACCACCACCACGCCATGCATCGACTCCACCTCAAGATCAAAGATTCAACGACGTTTTGGTACAATCAAATTTAAATTTTCGCTGAAAAGACTTTTTATAAGCTCGTTGATTATAATTTACCATCGCTTATGAATAATTCATAATAATTCATAAAAATTTCTTCAAATCGTAATGGCCTTTCTAAGTTATCTGTTGGCCTAATTTTTGAAAATCTTTGCCTTGAAAACAAGGAAGACCAATCGATTAGCACCAGCTGAATTAACAAGTTCGTTTTTTCTTTTTCTTCCCGCTAAGATCGGAACTACCATGGCAACTTCAAACGTCAGCTAAAACTTTTTCTCCACTTCCATAATTATTTAATCGCCCTGCAAATACGAAAATCTGCAAAAATAGCCCCGCAAAATGGTTTGCTATCAGGAGATAGTGAGAAGCAAGATTGATTATTTACAAAAAAGAAGGCAGCGAGTAAACTTCCTCTTGCCAATACTTGAGGAGCGAGGAGTGTTGGTTCTTTGTATTCTATTTTTTTATAGATACGGGCTAAAGGGGAAGTTCTGTGCAGAATAGGGGCGGATTGGATGACAAGGCTTTTCTGCTCGAGCCTCGGACTGTTTTGTTTTGCCATCAGAAGAGAACATAAACGAACGCTGATTTAATTTGGCCCGGATTTATTCGCTAAAACGCTACTACTGACAATTTATGATACAATCAGAGAGAATGAGTTTGCACGAGCCAGTGCCACTGTCGAAATTCGCGTCACGCAGATCTTCTGGGCTTCGATCGACTTCGAGAATATCTTCAAGCACCGACTCACAGTCTGGCAGGACTCAGGAGGAGGTTTTAACAGGAGACGAAACAGGTGTCCGAGCTTATGATTCTTTTTTTTTTTGCTGAAGCAAACAGGTGCATACCGTCACATATTTACGAGACCCGAATGTAGCATTAGATGCTTGAAAACGTCAGGGCTGTGTTTAATCAGTCAGTGTCTCTTTCAATAGCGATAGATCATCGAGGAACCTCTTAAGATCAGACTTGAATGGCCTGTTTTGGTGCATCCAAAGTTGGAGAAGCACTCAAAAAAGAAAAGGTAATTGTATAACGCGCAATTATCAGCTTTATTCCGATTTGGCTGAGTCATATATAAAAAACATTATTATTTTTTTCGCCGAGTTTATTCGGGAATTTGGTCATTTGGTCTTGCAATTTTTTTCTCTGACTTGGCACTATCTTTTCTTCTGTTTTTATTGCTAATTCTGAACAAGACATTTGTCCACTGATAAAAGATAAATCGGCTTATCAAAGTAATCTTCAAACAAATTATTAGTATAACTGGTAGTGTGTGCTGATTTCGTGCAAACAGAAGTCACAATAGTTGCCCAGGCAATCCAAATCGCTCACTTTTCGACCTTCTCAGAAGTCATTAGAGAATTTACGCATCGAGCTGGATTTATCATTTTTAACTAAGAACAACATGGAAAACACCACCACTAAATTTCATGGGAGAAGAAGGTTTCCGCCTGACTATTATGCCGATCCAAGAAGGGGGCGAAAATTCTTTTAAAAGAAATCATAAACGAGTTTTTTTGGAACCAACCAATGAATAATTTAATTTTGATCTTCAGGATGCATTACCATGTTCCATGTCTAGACATTTCTATTGAGAATTCGGAGATTGATTTCTTAAATCCTCAAAATTCAAGACGATCATAAAAAAAACATAAAATGACCCCTCTGAAAAGTCAAACTAACCGGGCACCCTATCGACCCGCTTATTATTTGGAAAGGTTCAATCAATATTAAAATAAAATTAGGCCCTTGTATCTGATTAACCTTCTAAGCCCGGACTACGGGCCTCGTCAACCAATGTTCTCTCGAAGCCAGACCGCCAGTACCTCCACAAACAACAAGCGCAGAGGTTAAAACACAGTCTAATTAGAGTTTAATAGCTACTATCGTCCTGCATATTAAATTGTAAATCCCGCCGAACATTTGAACTTAGGGGTGTCGCGAGGAAATCGATGAGGACGAAGGAAAGGGGGTTAAATCTAATTTGGTTAATCTGGTTCAATAGATAAGCTTCTATAATCAGACAATCAGTCTAACAGGCTTTCCTTGGAGAAAACTTTCGAACTGTCGATTTTGAAAGCATATCTGACATTTGTTCCTAGAGTCGACGTTTTGCATCCACCAACAATTCAAAGAAGGACAGTAGCGCTAGAAACAGGCAATCAACATGCTCACAATCATAGCAGGTGCGTCAAATCAGAAATCGGAGATCAAGAAAAATTATAGAGTGGTCAATATGCAGCACAAAATGTACATGGATTATATCAACTCTCGAAAACCCGCATTCTACGGGTAAGACTCTCCGAAATTTCCCGGGAAAACGTGAATTATAGAAACGCAAAACACCGAGAAGACTACAAACGAAGTCTACGAGAAAGCCTGAAAGCCCAGATGCAGGAGTCGGCCGACAAACGGCGACACGAGTTCAACACTAGCCGAAGTGAGAGCATGAAAGCAATCAGTGATTTCCACAGTTCGAGGTAAGAGAGGCGTGTTTATAATTGATTTGACAAAAGCCCCAAAGCCGCGCTGAAATGGAGCTGAGTCGATCGATGCTGTCAAATTCACGACACTATATGGAGGAGAATAAAAAGGTAAACGCAAATGTCAGCTATATATTTACGGGTAAAGCGTCTCTTTTTTTTTTTTCTCAAGCGCATCACAAATACTGTCATCCTGGCGATACTGCTCTTTGCAACTCTAAAACATAAATGTTGTTAAAAAGTAAATTTTCAAAGCCAGTCTGGAGGCCCTTTAAATTGAACTTTGCATCTCATCCGGATGTCTATATTTTAACGACATCCCCTGCTGAATTAACAATCTTCTTCAAACAATTACTACTGCCATAGATTCCCACCTTACTTAGTAGCATTTGACTACTATTCGACAAAACCCAAGTAACCTTTCAAACGAAATCTTTTTAGATCGCAGAGGAGCGCCGACGGTACATTCGCGAGCAAAGACGTCTTGATCTTCAACGAGAGCGCGAGCTCCTTCTTAAAACGCCGATTAATTGGTCTTACACTCTTAAATAGAGCCTCTCTTGTTTACTGTTTGGAATTCATATAAATATATAAACTTGCGTTGTATATCATGGATTGATAAAAAAAAAGAATTAATAAACATGTGCATCGAGTCCCACAGTTTTCGACAAAACTGTTTAATGCATGAATGATGTCCCGTTATTATCGCAGTTCAAAGTGTAACTCATTAAAAATGAAGAAAAAGAAACGACAGAAAAAGATTCTGCTAAAAATATACCGGTACTTGATAATTAATTCATCCGCAAACTTGCCAACTAGCAAGGTTCAGTAGAGTTTGTCTTTTATTGACATTGACTCTTCTTCCTTCAAAAACTAATTATATCACACACAACATAATGAAGGTTGACTATTCCTTCCTTTTTATAGAAAGAAAAATGATTCAAAGGATTCACCGCAGTTCAGCTTTTATTCATCATCGTCGTGGTCAAAAATTATAGAAGCAACACGATCATTGCGTGCTTTGGGTGACATAAAAGCCCTTCAGAACAACATGTTCCTATTAAAATTAACAAAAAGCGCCTGAAAAAGTTTAAACCAAAGTTCCACCTTTATAAGGTTTTTCTCATCCAAAATTCATTCAACCACTTCATTCGGCCACTCGGATCTTGCAAAGTTCTATAATACGAATTGTTCAGTCCGACTAGACAGATAAAAAGAAGCAACTCTTTTCAATTATAAATCAGCCGTTCTCCTCCATGATCGCGATCGCAAACAACCGGTTTCTCCGTCCTAACAAGTCGTGCTGTAAATAATTCCAAGGCGATCCTCTGCGTTTCACATTCAGATGGTGTGTTTTCAGACTATTCCTCACGCTTCTTTCACGCAGCGCCCTCGTCCGGCTATCGAGCTCCGCGCGCATCTGCGTTCTCTTCTCGCTTCGCGCGTTTCTCTTTTTCTTTTTGGAAAGTGGATCTACTCTTAAAATCACATCTTCAGTTTTCAAAGAGAGAAAAAGAAGAAGAGAAGAAGAATAATCCCCGAAATTCTTCCCCGCGGAACCCCAACTCGAGCAAGATTTTCGACCAATTGAAAAACCTTGTCGGGCAAAAGGGAGAAAAAGTTCGAAAGAAGCCCTCTAGTCCCGACAAGTCAAAGAACTCGTCTAAAGGCTCGTCGAAGAATTCCTCGTCGCGTCGTCCGTCGAGCAAGTCCTCCAAATCTCCGCCATCGAACGGCGCAGACCCCCCTCCAAAGACCACCCCCAACGCTGCAGAAATGGAATTGAACGGAGCTAGAGTCAACGGGATTGATAAGAAAACACCAATCTACAAAACTCCGATCTCGAACTCGTACAAAATTTCCCACGTCCTCGGCACGTGAGTTTCTAGTAGACAATAGCGCATGTAGACAAACTCTTCTGACCACATGGCTCTATCCTATTCAATTTTTTTCAAAGATGGTCTTTTCAAAATTCTCACAATATAAACTGAGAACCAGTCCTCTTTTCTTCAGATTTGACCTTGAACAATGAAATTCTTTATAAGGTTATTTGAAATCAATGATTATAAATAAAAAAATCTAAAAAAAAGAAAACAGATAGAAAATATATATTGGAAGAATGAACCAGGATGCTGTTAATAAAAGTCGCCCTTGACAGTGATAAATCTGTCTTTCTGGAGAGGAAGAGAATCCCCCAATCATGCTCAAATCTATCCGTGCATATTTTATTGATTCAGTATCTATTCCCGCCAAACGCGCTTCAGGCAGCGTATTGAATAATGTATTTATAACTCTACTTAAATATTTATCTTAAAGACATACGGAGTACGCATAGCTTAGCAAGAATTGCGATACGAAAACCCGGCGCGTTTTGCAGCCCGTGAAGTCCAAACGGGTTTGAAAGAAACTGGCAAGAGGAAAATTGATTCGGTGAACTGCTCCCGGCCAATTTTAATCCATCAATTACTTCTACAAAGCCACAATTTATTCCTTACTCCTAGCTTTTTGTATGTCGATGATGATCGATTTTCGCGCCCAAGGCCGCGGAAAAGTAATTTCACTAGATGATTACTTGGATAGATGAATGTGCGTAAATACATGCACTTGGAGATTATTTGATTAAATGCGCGGTGAAATGAGTTTTTCCAAGTTTAATTGGCCGCGTTAATAATACCGGATTATGGCTGCGGTGGTTTTCTTCCTTGATTGCAAATTTTGATGCCCAATTTGGTCATTCCAAAATACCACTTGTCTGATCAAGGACTCAGTTTTGAGCAACGTTTTTTTCATCGAAATGTTTATAAAAATAATTGATAGTTGTCGTCTACCAACTTTATACTGAAAAGTCTATCCTAAAGGTCAATCGTCTCATCTTTATTTTCAGCGGCGCGTTTTCAGAAGTCAAGTTGGCTGAGCACAAGGAAACAAAGAAACTTGCGGCTATCAAGTGTATTCCGGAAAGGGTCGTTAAATTAAACATTTAATTTCGTATTTTGTTTAACATTGTAACTTGCTCCTCACGTCATAACTTGACGTCACAATTAGATAAAAGCGGAAATTTATTTTATTTAAGATATTCTCACACACGATCGATAATTTCTTTAAACAATTAATTTTTGCCAATAAGCTGAAATTCATAAATGACCCTCTGAAAAGCGCCGAGTACTGCGTGGAAAAGCGGACGCAATCAACAATGAGATCAATGTTCTGCGGAAGATCAAGCACCCAAACATCGTGGAGCTGCTGGAATTCTACGACAATCAGAGCCATATTTATCTAGTCATGGAATTGTGAGTTTAACGCGTTCCGAAATCGTTAATTAACAAAATCAAGAGTGACTGGCGGCGAATTGTTCGATCGCATTGTGGAGAAAGGATCTTACTCCGAGCGAGATGCGTCTGAACTTATTAAACAAGTCCTTGAGGTGAGCATTAACCTTTCAAAAATGAGCTTCATTAGAAATTCATTCCCACCAAAAGCTTCAACTGTACGTTTTTCGATATTCAAAAAATGATATTATCCTCGACTATCACTTGTTTTATTCAGGCCGTCCAGTACTTGCACTCACTTGGAATCGTTCACCGAGACCTCAAGCCAGAAAACCTTCTTTACATGAGCCCAGACGACGATGCTAGAATAATGCTGTCCGATTTTGGTTTGTCAAAAATGTTGTACAGGGATGGCTTCATTTATATTTAGAGTTATTTTGTTTCTGTTAAAATATTCTTAAATAATTGTTTGCCTTTTTGGCCTCAGAAAACCGCCGCATGCGGTAGATTGTATGTCTTTTGGCGATATAATCCACTCTCGCATCGATCACTGTAAATCCGTCTTTGGAGGGATTTCAAGCCCTTTATGTTAGAAAACACGATATAAGCAGGAAGTAGATGCTCGAAAAAAGACTTTGAAGCCTCGATTAGTGATACTGCAATGTTGCAAACAGCTTGTGGTACTCCAGGATATGTGGCGCCGGAGATTTTGCTTCAACAACCATATGGGAAAGCGGTTGATGTTTGGAGTATTGGCGTCATTGCGTATATTTTGTAAGTTAGGCTTAGGGTTAGCGCTAGAAATAACGCAAGTATATAATAGTCCTTGCTATCAGTTACTTTAGAATCTTAAGTTAAGATCTTATAATCGAATAATTTCATTAAGACTCTGCGGGTATCCTCCTTTCTACGACGAATCAGATGCAAATTTATTCGAGCAGATCAAAAAAGCCGAGTACGAATTCGACTCTCCTTACTGGGACGAGATTTCAGATTCAGCAAAGGATTTCATCAAACACCTCATGGAAAAGAGCCCGCTCAAAAGATTCACATGTAAAGACGCGCTGGATCATCCATGGTAAAAGAATGAAAGCGAAATCAAGGAAGAGAACGCTTTTTGTTTATAGGATTTCTGGCGGTATGGCTTCGACGAAGGATATCACCAGTGTGGTCACATCGAATATGCGAAAGCACCTGGCAAAACAGAAATGGAAGGTAGTTGAAAATATTCAGAAAAAATTCGTAGTCATTTTTGTCAAAATTGTTCTTTCGCAGTACCGGTAGATAAATGTATATTTTACAATATCGAGAGTCATAAGGTGTCCATAATTGATAGAGCGGATCAGTATTCTCTGTCAGTTACAGTAGCAGATAATGAAAAATGTATGATCCTTTTCTGATCGTCGCTTAATGGACAATTATTGACAATTCCGAGAAAGAAAACACTAATGATGAATTTCAGCAAGCGTTTCACGCGACCTCTGTCATCCGTCACATGCAGCGGCTGAAAGTCGATTCGTCCGGAGCGGGGACGTGTTCAGATTGCCCACCGGCAAGTGCTGCCACGACGAAGTGATAGGAACACGACGCATGCTTTTCTCAACCTTCTTGTGCCGTCGAATTTCAACAACTGTCACAATCATTACTGCGATTTGCAGCTTACCAACATCAACAAAAAACCATAGAGAGGAATTTTTCTGTTCACAAAAACAAAAACTACAAACACTGTACTAGATATGCTTTATTATATAAGAAGGAGAAACGTTTTCTTGAGACTTTATTGAAAGGCTTTTTTCTTTGAAGTTTCTGACGAAGATCTGGATCTGCTGGTGACAGGAGTCGCTGAGCCAGAATTTGAAGGGCTGATAGTGATTTTTTCTTTCATGTCTTTCGCGAATTTGGAGATTATTCCAAAAGGCCTAGATAGACTGCCCGGTGGTGGTTTTTTCTGATCATCGCTGCTATCTAAAGCATAAAATTTACAATCTCTCTCTTCCCTGTTCTGGAGATTCTCCAAATGCCAAAAATATCCCACAATCGTCCCGCCAAGTCACCCTTCTAAGGAAAATCTCCTGGCAAAATAAAGGTGGCAGGAGCAGTTTGCTTACCGGAAATACGCCGGATTCTATTCATAACTTTCTTGAACACGCTTTCATGCTGTACTGGCAAATCTGACGCTTTCAGCCTTACTGACATCTTCCTTCCGCCCGGCTTGGGTAGCGTTTCTTTGCCTTAAAAATTTCTAAAGAGAAAACTTCTAAGCGAAAGTTCTATAATGCGTTTCTTTGAAATAGTTACCAGTAAGCGCCGCCTTTGTAAAATGCTCTAGTTTCAGCGCAAGCTCATCTGGCCTAAACTATTACGTAGGCCGGATAAAAAGATAGAGTCGAATTTAATCGAAAATATAATATCAACAGCAATCTTTAATTACTGAATTCATACGTTTTACTGCACTTTCGCGAGGATTAAAAGAGCGTTTGGTCACACGAATGAGTATTTACTTTACACTAAAGGTTGTATTTTAATCCATTAATATGGGCATAATCCCGTCGAGCACGAGTTCCATCCAGCGTCTTTAATGGTTTACCTCTTTTTCAACTCTCAAATTAAAAAAAAAATAACTGTAAAAACCGGATTTCCTGGATTCCACCTCGGAATTCTTGTCACAATCGGCATTATTTTCTAAAATCTGTCTTTCATTTCCGCATTGCTGTTCAATATTGACTTTCAGGAAGCTCTTCGCACCTTTGAACAATTCCATTCGACAAATCTTTCCGTTTTTCTACAGAGGCTTTGAGCATCCTTATGAGTTTGCCTTTCAGTTACTTTCTTCCAGCAGCTCCCTTCAGCCGGAAAAAGGTCATTCCTGGATCAATAATTGTCTGCTCTTCGGCTTATCCTTTCATTCGCTCCTTGTCTAGGCCTACCCACACCTCTATAAGCTTTTTTGGAATAATCCAGTTATTGTTGTTTTAATGGCACAAGCAAAACCACATTCCATCACGCTCATTAATTGTTTAAAGACTTTCCATAATTTTTGCTTTGACATTTATTTCTATACAGAACTGGTTATGAAGCAGTCGAAATTTTTTTGGGCAAAATCGGAGCTACAGAATGAGCAGACTAATTTTCGAGATGGTATTTAAATCAGTAGTATTTAAAATATGAGAGCAGGGAGAATCAGGAGGAAATAAGAAAATAGAAAGGATGATGCTGAACTTTCAGAATTTATATCGGTCACTGTTACCTTGGGATCGTTAAGAACAACCCCAGTTATCTTTCCTTTCAAAGACTCAGGAAAATATTCGTTGAAATTGCTCTAAAATCACTTTTAAAATATCATCGCAAAGGCTCTTTTTACCTTGTAAATACTTTTCGTTTCCATTTCTATTTGGGTAATGTCATTATCAGTAAATTCATCGATGTTTCTGGCGTCTTCTTTTATGTATGTGACTTTCATATAAACCTTTATCATTGGTCCAGTTAAGACAAGGTCGATTTCAGTGGTGTCAATAAGGGATGCTCGTCCATTAGTTTGTCTATAAAAAGACATTTAATTAAAACGATGAAATTATAATCAAAAAAGTTGGGAATGACTTACTTAGCCTTTGCAGTGTAGTCCTCTAAGGTTATGTTTGTAGAAATCCATTCTGCACTGATATTGACGGCTGTTATTTGATTTACTTGTCCGAAGGCTCTATCGTGCTTCTTCACAAATTCGCGGTATTCTAGCGAGTCAGGATCTTCGAACTCGTCACTGAAGAGCTCAAATGTTTCGTACTCAATAAGTTGCTCGATGAGGATTTTTGATTGGGCCGGAGCTGAAGTTGTACTTGTTGTTGATGTTGATAAACTGTTGTTTGTTGTTAGTGCACTCGTTGTTGTTGTGGACATGTTAGTAGTAGTAGTAGAGTTAGTAGTTGTTGTAGTACCGATCGTTGTCGTAGTTGATGTTGTAGAAGCGGTTGTCGTTGTCGTTGTCGTCGTAGTCGTCGTAGTAGTTGTAGTTGTCGTTGATGTTGTAGTTTTCGTGGTGGTGGTTGTCGTGGTGGTTGTAGTTGTGGTTGTTGTAGTAGTAGTGGTGCTTGTTGTTGTCTCAGAATCACCACTTCCCTCTTCGACTTGCCTTCTCTCCCTTCCCGATAAAAACAGGTCTATCTGCGCATAGGAAACTCCTTAACACATCTCTTTAAATTGAATAAACTTAAATATGACTTGCCGAATAGAACTGCCAGAAGGATGCCAGTTTTCATTTTCACCAATTCCTCTTTGACTTTCTTTTAATTTCTCTTCTTATGATTTACCGAATGATACGTTCGACTTCCAATTGTTATTTTTGAAGGTATGAGCTCCTCTCGTGGGTGGTTCACAAAAAGATACGCGTATTTATCTCTGCTTCCCTCTGGCGACAATCCGTTTAATTTCCTCAAGGATCTTCTTTACCACGGTATGATTGAAAAAAAAACACACAGAAGTTTAATTGTTTATGCTTCACTTGTTTTCTTCTTTAAACTACCTTCCACTTCCCCGTTCTTGATTGCTATCTTAGAAAAAAAAATGAAGACTAACTTGTGCTGTGAAATCGTCAGATTGCCAGACGAAAACTTTTCACTAGATTGAATAGGTCTGCAAATATGACCATCTGATTTAGTCGCGAGAGGCCTTTTTGTCCGAGTTGCTTATGACGACAACTTTTAATCTGGTGAATAACTTTTCAAAGGACATTCTGAGGTGGAGTCACTCTTGGTTTTGATTTCGGTTTTTTTTTTGTTGTAACAGTCAAGAATTCTGAGTCCAATCGTTCACTGACTAATTGACATTAAATCATTTTAAAAAAAGTACATTTATTTTTATTAATTTACTGCATCAGTAAAAAATTCCAATTACAACCCCTTCATAGTTCCTAGGGGGGCCAATTCATAGTTCCGAATGCCAATCCCGTAGTTACGGAGCTTAGTAGCAGCTATTTCTTTCACTCTCCGATATTTATTCAAAAGTAAACGTATCAAAACTTGAACGAGAAAGAATCTGATCTTCTCATTTCATGAAACAATTCAGGAAACTGTACCTTGCTTGAGCTTTGCATTTAAGAGGATTTGTCTCGAAATTTGTAAAGTTGATCTTCGGCTTTCTAAAGCGGTTTTCATCTAGAGCTTTTAGGAGATCAACATGTCTGCTTGGGCGAAAAATTTCAAGTTTTATGAAACTCTAAAGTGCTGGCAACATAAATTTTACCATGACTCCGTGAAAACGTAGCTCAGCAGGTTTCGGCCGAGAACGTACGGTTGCATCCCACGGCCACTTCGCTGAAAAACGAAGGCTACCGATAATCCTGCCGTGTCAGGTTCGCCGCGGTTCGTATAAAAGCCCCTCTTTTCTCCCCGATCTGCTGATTTCCTTCTTTTTTTCTTGACCGAACTCGTGATTCGTTTATAGAAATGAGACTTTTTTCTCTTGCACTTCTTACTTTGTCAGAGGGACAGAAGATTCTCACCGCGGCCAGACAGGAGACTCCGAAGAAGACTTTGTATCCAACTGAACTGACAGCGAAATCAGGAATCTGTGGAAGAATACAGCTTCGACCGAACCAACCGTATGGGATTCAGCGACCGCATAAAAATAAAAATGGCGTCCCTGGTAAGAATTTTGACATTCTTATCTACTTCCTCGAAGCTGTTCTTTTCTATTATTAAAATTATTTATAAATTTCAGCGAGTACACGAAACTTTCTCAAACAAAACGGCTGTACTGATAAAGATATGAATTCCCTTGCCAAGGAAGCGAAAAAGGTCGGAGTTACCCTCATAAAGTGCCGATTCCCTCGACCACTGAATCATGAAGAACATCGGTAAGCTACTATAAAAGATAAAAATTTATTACTTTCTTCTCAAGAGACGTGATGTACTTGCGTTGCATGAAAAACAATCCCCTCGCGCGAAAATCAGCGAAGCACGATAAAATTCGCAAGAAAGCAATGAAGCTCAAGTGCCACGATGGCAAACTCAATCTGGACCGAATGGTGCGAAAATGCGAACGATGGTGGGACCAAGAATTCGAAAGCCTGGGCATTGAATCGTAAATTTATACGTCGTATTTATTTTTTCCCTTTTCTGCTTTGTAACTAACTCAATCTCTCAGAAACTGAATATACTTTTTATAACAAAAATTTGTCTGTTTGATATTTATTTTTAAGTATACTATACATATTATATGGTACAGTTTATATACTATTTTGAAGTTTCGTCCGCAAGTGTCACTTCATACGTAACTTGATTTCCATTGTCCCAGGCGTATAACCGTTGCTCTAGTGGATTGTACGCTAGATATGCGTTCCAACCGAACTTGTTGGAAAATGGAATCATGGGGCGTGAAGCACGGCCAGACTTGGTGTCGAAGGAGTAGTGAATATATGTCTAAGAATAATCGTAAAAATCGGATTTTCAAAAATAGCTGGAGATCAAAAAACGGACCTGTTTTTCATCGTATTTTTTCAAAACATAAAGAGTTCCGCAGAGCATGAAAGCATTCGCACTCCACTGTTTTTTCCATCCTGTGTTGAAAGTCTCTTTGATCTCGAGCGTTTCCTCGTTCAATTTTGACAGGACTAGGTAAATAATTAGACGGTCATAATTACAGGATGCCAACCTATATTCCAATTGTTGGCTTCAGTTGCATAAATCACCCAGAGTCCATTTTCGTCCACGGCGAAATCGATATCCGTACTGCCGCGCCACTGATATGCTGCTTGGTTCGCGAAGCCAGCTCTAAAAGCGCAAGATTAGCACTGATCGCCTTGTTGTATCACTTCAAGTGATTGACTTGGCTAACGGATTCTTACCCTGAAAGCTCCCGGGTTGTTAGAACCTTTCTGTTCGCCCAGTCGTAACGGTACATTGTTGTGGTGTTGTATTTGGTGAAGTACAATGAACCTGAATTCATCAATTCCAAACTTGAGTATAAATAGACTTTGGTACCTTTGTAAGCGACGTGCCCAGTACCCGCCCAGCGAAGCGGGATCAAAAAGGTGCCGGCAAAGTTATCCTAAATCAGCGTTCTTAACCCGTTAACTGGGCGCTCGGTATTAGGGGTTAACGAGCGCGAGGCCCTCTGAGGGCCTTGGACGTTTTGTCATTTTATGAAAACTAAGGCTAAGGAAACTACTTTCTACGAAATCGAGATGATTCAAAAGCGTCCGCTCTTTCATCTGAATATTGTTTTGTTGTTTTTCTAAATCATTGAAGGGTTGAAAATTGAGGTCAAAGTTATGTCATTTTTGGCGCTTAGTTTCGAAAAATGGGAAAAAAGGGAAAAGGCGGGCCAATTCAATTACTCTTTCCCTTTTTTCCGCTGACTGAAGTTTTTCTTTCGCCTCTCCTGATCAGAATTCCATGCTTTTTTTATTCAGAATCAAAACAAGGTATTGAGAATCGATTGAATTTTTCAGAAATCTAAAAATTTTCAAGCAAAACACAGCCTCGACCATTTTATAGCGCTCAGAAGGCCAAAAGGCCCTGAGAGGGCCTCGCGCCTGTTAACGGGTTAAAAGACATTCACCAAAGCCCCTCCAGATCTCTTTTTGATCCTGGATGAGCTGGCATCAAGTAGAAGGTGCTATCAAGCCTTTTGGAATATGACCGCTTGTCTGCGATTAGAAAACTACGAGGTATACTTCTCAATACGGACCTTTGTGAAGTCATCGGTCGAATTGAAGAATTTGACGTTTCTTTCTTTGAAATAGTGGTCCATAAAGAATACTGTCTTGTCGGTAGAGTTACCCATGTCATTGAACCAGGCACCAAAAGGCATTCCGGATGTTTTATGCAGACTTGGAGCCGAAATCTTAAGAGATTTTTTACTAACCTGGCACAGAATGGAGGGTAAAAAAATGTTAAACAGAGTAAATATAAGTACCTTTGAGATGTGTTTGTAACAGGCGTCCACGCCTCTTTGATGAGCTAACTCGGTCAAATTCTCGCCATTGCCAACGAAAAGATCTTCAAACAAAACATACGGACTATCCCTGAGCTTGAGCCGCGCCTTCTCCAGGACTTTGTTCTTCATCGCATATTGGGCAAAAGTGACCACTGCTGGGCGCGTGCCATCCTGAAGACTGGGCCCAGCCCATTGAGCCAGGTCAATGTCCATGTCTTCCAACACAAGTCCGAGTTTTTTCGTCACCAGCTCACGGAACATGTCTATCAATGCTCGGCCTTCTATTTCTGGCAATCCACGTATCCGTACGTTTTTACGGTGGAGGTACTCGTGGCTGTCGGTGATGATATTGTGATCCTCTGAGGCATATATAATTATTCTATTTTCAAGATATGAATCTACAACTAAAGTACTACACAAAAGCTTGGCTGAGATTGTCTACAATCATTGTTATTAATTTCCCATAAAAGCACTTTCAATCAGAAGCTCAATAAGACTATAAAAATGAGCACATTTTTAGCTATTGAAATGAATGTACCTTCGACATTGAGTGCGATTTTGTTGGCGACTTCAATGAGCTGATCATATTGCTTCACAAGTTGGTTTTGGTTGTTTTCTAGCTCCTTTGTTGGATTGATCATAATGGCACTTATTATCGCGATTATTTTTCGTTAAAATAACTTGATCGAAAACGAACTCTTAGTTGTCAAAACAGGAGACTCAGCGGATTTACTGTTCATTAGAGACCAAAGTACATTACAATCGATATTATTTATTAGAATTTTACGGGTCAAGTTGATGATACGATCAAATCTTTTTCAATCTACCGTCACGCAACTTTCTCCCCGCCTATGTTACAGCTGCTTGTTTGTGCATATAAAAACGGCAAGAAAAAATATCTATCATTCCATAAAATGATTCGAAACCTGTATTAGTTTCCCACTCCTCTTTGAGTAGAAAATAAATCTGTCAAATCCATTCCTTAGTTACTGCAGCAATCGTATGAATGACTCGTAAGTCATCCTTCTGTTCGTGAATAATAAACCCTAGAATTCCAAGTCCAATAACCAGCAAGCTAAAAATCACATTTTTCGCACGTTTTTTGAGCATTCACCCTCAATTTTTTCTCTATTTCCCGTTCTTTCAAAAAGAAACCTTGTCCAGTCATGAATCAATTTCTCGTGAAAGAAAGTGTAAAACGAAATTTTCTGGGCATTTTGTTAAAAGCGATTCAAGACGCGACAGAAGCAATGTCCGATTTCGCGAAAATTTTGTGGAAGTGGCAAATCGCAAGTTAACCCGTTAGCGAGCCGTTGCAAGTTTCGGCTTGTCCGGCCTGCGGTTGATTTTTGAACATTACCTGTAAGCAAGAGTGGAACCGCTCGCGTTCCGCATATTACCGCCCGCTCATAATCAATTCAAACTTCCCAAAATTGCGACGTGAATTTGATCCGGCCAAGTTAACTGTTCTCTCTTTAGGTTTCGTCTTGAGTGTTCAACTGTAGTGTAAAATTGTAAAAAAGGGTTTATTTTCCAGTGGTTATTGGGCGAATTTGCATCCCGGTAGAACGGCCGCAGGGCGAATTCTATAATATTATAGAGTACAGATCCGCGAAAATAATGAAAATGAGAGAATAAAATGAAGCGCTATCAAGTTCAAGTTCACCTGCTACGAGAAGCCAAATATTTTGTCAATTAACTGAGAAATAAACTGTTTGATTATTGCCGTTAGTCCATTACTTTTGCATTCTTGCATCTATCAATCAGGAATCAAATACAGTATGAAGAACTTGTCCAATTCTGACCATATCATTCCGATAGGAGATAGCAGCTTCAAGTTATCAATCAATTCTGAAACTCAAGTGGTCTCGCAATCGCAAATTGACATTTTCTGTTTATTCTGCAGAAACGCGGAAACACGGAAATCCAGTCATTATTTCAAAAGTTCACAGGCCAGGGATGCAAATAGACTTTGATCGTTCTAGCTTTCGTTTCTGGCTGAAATCGTCGAGGTAGGCTAAAATTAGATAATTGGTGTAGACATACGGTAGTTGTCTTGGTACCTTTATGCGCGGCAAAGTACTTTTCTCGCGAGGTTTCACGGATTGCTGCGCTTCTTATTCTGAGTCTATTTTTGATATAATTCTGCTCCGAAAACGTCACATCTGTTCTACCATCTCCTCTGAATTAAATTTTTACGCCTGAGCGAAGACCATCACTGAAGAACCTAGCAATGTAGAGGGCAACGGGCATGGGCGGAGGTTGAAGGAACTTTCTTGAGATCCTGAATTCTTTGAACTCGTTGTATCTTTTCTTTCGGTTGATGACGGTCGTCGAGCTTTTTTCTTTCTTCGCAGCTTCAAAAAGCTTCTGGAAATCGTCGGTCTTGTCCTCTGTGAATTCCATTTTTCGCATGTCAAACTTGCGAAGTTGAATGTGATCCTTGAAGGTATTCAAAGGAGCCTCTCCCCTGTACTTTTTGTGCTTCTGCACGTGCAAAGTCTGCTGAAGTTTGAAGTTGCTCTCCAACGAATTCAGCTGGACCTGTCTGTTGTGATTGTATTTATTCAAAAAATGATCTCTCCCACGTTCCAGTAGCTTCAATTCTTTTTCGAATTCTTCAACAATCATTTACTCTATTTTTCATTAGACAGTATTTACCTGTTTTGGCATTTCGGTTTTTTGAAATAGTCCCTTTCGAGGGTCGAAAAGCTGAAATTTTTATCAATATTTTAACGGAAACCTCATGCTATTAATCCGCCTTACATAAAAGTCTTTTGTAAAAAGAATATTCGATGATTTAACATATACGTTAGTAGAACTTATTCTCGTGAATAATTATTTTTTATCTCATAAAAGATTGAATTGACGCAATAAACATTGAGAAATGAAGCAATTTGTAAATTGATGGTTGAAAACGGCGACGCAGATTTTGACTAGTGATTACCTAGAGGGATTCTTTTTGCTGTTTTCGACATATCTCTTGCTAATACTTTGACGATCAGATATTACGGTAAGAAGGTGCTTAGGAACTCAATCTGGGAGCTATGCGCAAGAAACATGTTTGGGCACACACTGTGCACGGTAAATAGAGCATCTGCAGATAGCCCCGCTAAACGACGATACGGTAGTCGTCAACTTAGTCCCTAGCCAAACACACGCACTCCCTACTTTTTTCATAAGGCCTCGTAAATATCCAACTCATTGCCAGAAGAAGGTGTCAAGCATCTTGAAGTTCACTCAAATTTCAAGGAAAAATGCTCGCCTAAGATGCTACCCAAAAAACGGGTCAATTTAATCTTCATTATTTAAAAAATTGTTGATAATTATATCCAGCTTATTAGCTCAAATTATCAACGTGTAATTAGCAAAAATTCGTTCAAAGACGACCTTGTCCTTATTACTCATTTTCTTCTAACTAATTTAAAAACTTAGTTGAGCTAAAACTGGTCATAGAATTTTCCATAAGAACGGAATCATTTTGTCAGGAGTACTTAGCGCACCTTCAAAACGTCAGAAAATAAAAACTAACATAAAAGGCGAGAATCTTTGTAAACAAAAAATGCTGTTACTGTTTTGAAACTTTTAGGGGTACATCATTTTCCTACCGATAAAAAAAGAAAGTCTCTGACGATCACACTTCTCAGCCACGAAAAAGAATAGGTTTCGCGGTGACTTACAGATATTTAGGAGAACGAAGAATAACGAGTGCAAATATAACGAGAGATTTCTTCATATTCCCATCCGATTACTGTCAAGATATCTATTTGGAAGGCACAGACAATTCGGCCGTTCGATGACTCTATCAAGGATCGTATCAGTCTTGTGTTCACTTTGATCCTGTTCGGTCAATTTGGAAAATGCAAATTAGAGGAACATAATATCAGAAATACACGAAGATGCATCTCTGAGATATACCTGAGTTTTTGTAAGCATTTATTGGGGATCGTTCAGTTTCTTTCGCTATGAAACTTACAGTATGTACAGTAAAACGGTATGTTTCATTTCTATTCAGTAGCCAATTATTTTAGATAGTCTAGAGTCGGAGCAGGAAGTTATTACCAGATGTCGTCGTCGAATTTAATCGAGTTGACTGAGGTGTTGATCTGACCTCCGGAATAGCTTCCTCTTTTCTTCTTGTTTTTCTCGTGCTACAAAATACAATATTAGCTGAGAACTTTTATTTCAAAATTACCGTAAATTTCTTTCCCTTGACTGTCTTCAGCTGTTCGTGGGCCTTCTTTCCCCAACCAACAACGCCTCCTTGGACGTCCACAGCCATTCGGTCGTCAAGCTGTTTGCCGCCCTTGCAAGTGAAGAGTTCAATTTCTTCTGTTCGAACTCGTCTAAATGGAGAGCTCTGGCGCTTTCGCTTGGCATTTCGCGGCTTGGACGGAGTAACAGCCATTTGCTCCTCATCGGGAGACTCCTCTCTTCGTCGTTTTTGCCCGCTAGAGTAAATGAAAAAGAGTCACCTTTGGAATTATCATTTACCTTGCTGCTTTTTTAGGAGGCTCGACCTTGACTTTCACGGGTTCCTCATCGCTAGAGCTGTCAGACGAGCTTTCTTCCTTCTTCACCTTTTTCGCGGGAGTGGCTGGTTTCTTGGTGACCTTCGGTGGCTCTTCGTCTGACGAAGAATCTGATGAAGAAGCGGGTTTCTTGATTGCTTTCTTCGCTGGAGTAGCCTTCTTCACAACTTTCGGCGGCTCTTCATCGGATGAGGAGTCCGAGGAAGATTCTTTCTTCGTCACTTTCTTTGGCGTGGCAACTTTTTTCACCACTTTTGGGGGCTCTTCGTCGGACGAGGAATCATCAGAAGAAGATTCTTTTTTCGCCACCTTCTTCGCCGGAGTAACTGCTTTCTTCACAACCTTTGCAGGCTCTTCATCAGAAGACGATTCCGAAGAGCTCTCTTTCTTTGAAACTTTCTTGACATGAGTCGCTGGTTTTTTCGCAACCTTCGGCGGTTCTTCATCTGAAGAGGAGTCTGAAGAAGAGCTATCCTTCTTCGTAACCTTTTTAGCTGGAGTGGCCACTTTGTTTACAACCTTAGGTGGCTCGTCATCCGAAGACGAATCCGATGAGCTTTCCTTCTTTGGCACTTTCTTCGCCGGAGTCGCCGCTTTCTTTGCGACTTTAGGAGGCTCTTCGTCAGAAGATGATTCGGAAGAAGAACAAGCCTTCTTCACAACTTTCTTCACAGGCGTTGCAGCTTTCTTGACCACCTTTGGCGGTTCTTCGTCAGACGAGGAGCTGTCCGACGAAGAGCTGTCTTTCTTCACAATTTTTTTCGCTGGAGTCGATACTTTTTTAGCAACTTTCGGTGGTTCTTCATCAGATGACGAATCGGATGATGAGTCTTTCTTCGCAGCCTTCTTAGGCGTTGCCGGCTTTACCACAACTTTTTTCGCCGGTTCTTCGTCGGAGGAAGAATCATCGGAAGAAGAATCCTTCTTTACAACCTTCTTGGCTGGCGTTGCTGGCTTTTTAACAACTTTAGGAGGCTCCTCATCGGACGACGAGTCATCGGAAGACGATTCTTTCTTCGCTGCCTTCTTCACAGGTGTGACAGTCTTTTTCACCACCTTGGGTGGTTCTTCGTCTGATGAGTCGTCGGATGAGCTTTCGTTCGCCTTCGTGAATAACTTTTCCTGGACTCCACCAAACGACACTAAAGAAACGTTGATTCGGGTATTAAACCCTTCTTTTCTTACCATTTCCGGGTGTGGTCTTTCCAGGAGTCTTGATGTTCGATTTCTTCACTGATGGAGTGCTTTTGACGATCTAAATCGCCGTTAACGTCTTTTCAGCGATGAAAGACCTACCGGTGTTCCGAAATCTGGAGGAGGGACAGCTGCAAACTTGGCTTTAGCGGGAGTCTTAGCTGGAGCTTCATCTTCCGAGCTACTATCAGACGATGATGCAGGCGGTTTTCCGAGCGATTTTCTGACAACAGTCTTCTTCGCAACTACCTTCTTTGGAGCTTCGTCTTCGCTCGAGCTGTCGCTTGAGGAAGACTCCTTCTTTGCAGCAACTTTCTTAGTAACCTTGGCGGGAGCTTCGTCTTCGCTGGAATCGTCGCTCGAGGAATCAGCAGGCTTCGGCGGGGCAACCTTCTTGGGAGTTGCCTTCGGCGGCGCTTCATCTTCGCTAGAATCATCGCTCGAGCTGCTTGCCGGCTTCTGTGGGGCCTTTTTCTTTGGTGTAACTTTTGGTACTGGCTCCTCATCACTGAATATGAAATTAGAAACTGTTATATAGAAGAAATTGTACCTGGAAGACGAATCAGAAGAAGCAGGTTTCTTGACTGCGGTCTTCGCCTTTGCCTTCTGAAGCTTTGGTGCTTCCTCCTCGTCGGAGCTAGAGTCGGAACTCGAGCTGCTCGCAGGCTTGTTCTTCTTGAAAGGAGTCTTTTTTCGGTTTGCGATAGCAGCGGACTTCGGTTTCGGTAGGGCTTCCTCATCGCTGGAATCGTCTGAAGAGCTGTCTTTAGGGGCGCGCTTGATAATTGGCTTCGCAAGGGCGTTCAGGTTTTCGTTTGCGGGAAGCTCTGCTTCAGAAGAACTGAGACTTTCTTCGCATCCGGAATCCTTTTTCTCTTCCGCCTGTTCGCTGATAAGTCGTTCCAAAGAAATAGCATCCTTTGCATCTTTCTTTTTCAAACCGGTTTCTTTCTAAATAAATTTTGCGAAAATGAAAGACTTTTTTCAGAAAATACACGAAACTTACGCAAAAAGCCTTAGCCGCCTCCTTAAACTCCTCATCAAGCAGATATTTAAGCACAGCTTTGTCCGATCTTTTCGATTCTCTCATCGATTCCTCTTTTTTAGTTTTATCGGGCAGTGAAGGCAGAAAAAAAGGAAAATTCGCACTCGAGCCTGGAGAGAAGCGAGCCAATCAGAGCGCGCGCTGGTCTCTTGTTCGAAATGAATGAAATTCGGACGCTTTAGGCTCTTTTCCTTCAATGTGAAGTACAGCCGCGAATTTTCTTACATGGCTTTGAAATACCTTCGAATTGAAAAGAAACAATTAGCGTTGAGAATTTTCTGGCAGTTAGGGACCATATTTCGGTCTTTTGCGTAGTCAAATATCATTTATTAATTATATATTAATGAATAGAGTCAATATGTTCATAAATTAATAATTAGTAAATAGACTGCCAGAAAATTCTCTAAACTGGTCCTTTCTTTTCAATTCGAAGGTGTTTCAAAGCAATGTAAGAAATACGGTATTTCAAATACCGTAATCCTATGGCTCTTTCGTGATCACAGTTGACAGTTTTAAAATTCAGTAAAACCAAAAGCGAAGCCACCAGCTTTCGTGTCCTTCATTCAAGTTGAGGTGTGAACTTTTGCAATTTTCAAATTTTCGCAATTAAAAATTTTTGCAATTAAGACTAATGATAACTTATGTCAGGGTTTGGGGTGTTGATGAGTTTTCAATGTAAATTTTCTTTTTAACTTAATTTTGACTTATTGCCACATTAGCCGGCTCGAGTCATTAGCGGCATCGTCCACAAAGATGTTCATTTTCTCTGAACAATGAAATTTAACAAAGCTCATTACGAGCCTGTTAATCATGAACACTTAGAGAGTCTTGCTTCAGTTTCTTACAAGCCAGCTAGCTGAAAAGCAAAAAGCTCTAATCAGCAAAAATTTTAAAATGTCATCTGAAATTTCTGAATTTCTTTCGCGTTCCAAAGACCCTAAACAATCGTTCCATCAAAAGTTCATACTTGAATTTTCCGTGAAGAATGGTTGTCCATGAAATTTGCGTCGGACAATGGACTGATGTACCAGGCTGCCGTAACCTATAAGTGTACCCGGAACGAGCTAGCGAAGCCTCTGACGAACAACCAAGAACCAGCAAGTTTCATAACTGAAAATCATTACGATCTCTAGATGTGCTCGAGTTTCCCAGGAGAAAATTGCATGTTTTTTGCACCTGGGAAGCTCTAGCCCATCTAGAGAAGATTTTCCAATGCATGAGCTATTCGAAATAAGATTAAATAAAAAAATTCTCTAGTTCACACCGAGTTTCTCAGCAAAACAGAAAAGAACGGTAAAGGCAACTCCAATGATAGGAATTCGTTTTCTCAACCAACAGTCTCTCCCGAACAAATACAGCCCGAGTCTGAAATGCGAACCGAGATGCTAGTCAATGGAAAATATCGCGTCAATCATCAATCAAATCATCATCTCTTCCACATTCCAGCCCTTTTTAGGGCTGCATTTTCGCCGATTCGGACAATCAATCGTCTGCAAGTACAACAGAAAAAACAGTCGTTGATTCCCCATCACTGCGGACAAATCGACCCATACAAGAAGAAACCCATACAAAAGTTAAAGAGCGAAAAGGCTGAATTTATCTCCTCGGCTGTCACTTGCACGCCACCACCTCGCGCGGCTAATCCACCGGAACATGCATTGAAAAGGCCAGCGTCGTCTTTATTGAGCATCATTAAAACCTTTGAGCGAAATTTTAAGGATACACTTAAAATATATCGAAATTTTTAAAATGAATTGCTTGTTGCTGGTAGTCGTAAATATCTTGAGAAGCAGTGCGCAACTGATATATGCAGATAATGGTAAGTACCATCACAAGAAAATCTTATTGCCCTAAAAAGGGCAAATTGGAATTGATTAGCAAGCATTTGCTAATTTTGAATGTCTCGATTCATGTCGGACTAAATGTAGGAGCACTGATGCAACTTAGTAATACGCTGAGGTTCTAGCGTTGTTTATATATGAGCGCCCGAGAAGCGCCGTATTCCATCTAGAGAAAATTCAAATTATCAGCATGTTCTTGCAAAGACTGCTTTTTTGAACGAAGCGCTTCAAAGTGTTTATTTTTCAAACTTTGCATCTTCCTATTATTAATAAATTTTCAATATTCTTCAAAATCAGAAAGATTAATGACATATTTAAGGAGATTTTCTATAATTCCTTACTGTTACTCTTAGATAAAATAGTAGCAGAAAGCGAGAGGGCTTTGCGAAAATGCTTTGTCTACATGGAACAGGTGATGGACTGTAATCCGCCGTTGAGGAAGATAGGAAAGGTAGCGTCGATTCGTAATTATTTCACATCAAAAATGGTTTGAAGTATAAATGGAGGATGGAGAAGAACTTCAAAAACGCGCTCTTCCATCTTCAAAACGAAAATTGCCGCCTTCAAGAAGATTCTTCCTATGCTCCCCCAAAAAGGTATAATAGAGGCCAAAATATGTTTACAGATAGGTACTTTGCCAAATTGATCGAGCAAGCGCAGAAGAGAAAGATCGCCAAGACTTGGTTTCCAAAATCGTAAATTTCTTGGAATTAGAGATCCACTCTGTAAACCACCAAAGCCACAGCTATCTGTGAAATTAGGCGAAATTTGCGAAGGATTGTCAAGGAACGGATATAAGTGTCTTATAATGATGACAGCTTGTGTGGCAATTATGAGTGTAATTATTGTTCAATCTCCAAAAATTTGATTTTGGAAACGACGATAAATGAGTCACAAAAATGTTTTTTTTTTCATAGAAAAATATAGTTAAATATCCGCGAAAGGGACTTTTTCGCAAAAGAAATCTTCTCTGGCTGCCGACGATTCAATGCCTGGCAAGACCGAAACAACCACTTACTGAAGGACATCCTAAGAATGCGCAATCAATGTCTAAAACGCGCAAATCTACCTTACTAAATCATCACTTCCACCTCAATAACCTGTGAATAAAGACATTTGTAAGCATTAAAGTCGACTCTGAAAAATATAACGGCAAGATTATTCGCGCAGCCGCAGCGACAAATTGAAACAAGCAGGAAAAAATTGAATCGTTGTTTTTGGCATTGGAGGAGCGTTTTCACGCGTTTTTCGCGGAAGTGAAATCAATCTCATTTCAACTGGACGGATGCAGATTACAGTCTTAGAGCAGGTTTTCTTAGCAGTGAATAATGGTGTTTTTCTAGAGGTGAACGGGCTTCTCAGAGAGAAAATTGCAATTTTTTACCTGAGAAGCTCCTTTTGTCTAGAGAAATTATTGGTAAACATTACTTCCGTTAATTTTTTGACGGCGAAAATAAATTCTTTCTAGATAAAACTAGTGAGCTTCTCAGGAAAAGCTATATAAATCGCCATTTCTTTTGAAAGCCAAGATGTACTGAATGCAATCGGTAACCGACGATGACTTATTGTTAGGGTCCGTACACAAAAATTCTAACTTTTTTGTTACAAAAGCAAATCCTTTGAAAGTTTTAGTGGTTATTAATATGCCTTTGTGGATTGTAAAAACAGAATTAAATTGAAAATTCAAAAAGGGTTGATGAGATAAGCGCTTAAAAAGCCTGAAAAACACTGTTGTATTAAAATTTCAGAAAATTAAACAACATGAGAAGATTTATCGATGGCGATTTTAATTTTATTCTTCAATAAAAAAGTTTGAAAAGCTTCTACAACATCCTCAAATTAAAGGAAGAAGGTCAAAATCTGGCCTTCTTGCGCTGCGCAGCGCGCGCGATGCGTCACTTTCCTTATTTGGAAGTCGTAGGGTGGCCGCAGCGCAGAGACGCAAAAAGAAAAAAATTCAATTTTCATAAAAAATTATATTATAATAAAAATAAACTTTTTTCTTCTAAAATAAGTAATAACAGATAAATTTTATATTTTTATAAATAACAAAACATTTTTATTAAAAAAAATTCAAAATTTAATAAAAAGCTCATTAATAATTAATGAATAATAATATCAATAGAATAAATAAACAATCCTTCGAGCCCCATTCCTTGATTTTTAAATTAAGGGGGCTTGACGACCCTTCGGGCCGTCTCAGCCCCATTCCTTGATTTTTAAATTTAAGGGGCTTGACGGCCCTTCGGGCCGTCTCAGCCCCATTCCTTGATTTTTAAATTTAAGGGGCTTGACGGCCCTTCGGGCCGTCTCAGCCCCATTCCTTGATTTTTAAATTTAAGGGGCTTGACGGCCCTTCGGGCCGTCTAAGCCCCATTCCTTGATTTTTAAATTTAAGGGCTTGACGGCCCTTCGGGCCGTCTCAGCCCCATTCCTTGATTTTTAAATTTAAGGGCTTGACGGCCCTTCGGGCCGTCTCAGCCCCATTCCTTGATTTTTAAATTTAAGGGGCTTGACGGCCCTTCGGGCCGTCTCAGCCCCATTCCTTGATTTTTAAATTTAAGGGGCTTGACGGCCCTTCGGGCCGTCTCAGCCCCATTCCTTGATTTTTAAATTTAAGGGCTTGACGGCCCTTCGGGCCGTCTCAGCCCCATTCCTTGATTTTTAAATTTAAGGGGCTTGACGGCCCTTCGGGCCGTCTCAGCCCCATTCCTTGATTTTTAAATTTAAGGGGCTTGACGGCCCTTCGGGCCGTCTCAGCCCCATTCCTTGATTTTTAAATTTAAGGGCTTGACGGCCCTTCGGGCCGTCTCAGCCCCATTCCTTGATTTTTAAATTTAAGGGGCTTGACGGCCCTTCGGGCCGTCTCAGCCCCATTCCTTGATTTTTAAATTTAAGGGGCTTGACGGCCCTTCGGGCCGTCTCAGCGCCATTCCTTGATTTTTAAATTTAAGGGCTTGACGGCCCTTCGGGCCGTCTCAGCCCCATTCCTTGATTTTTAAATTTAAGGGGCTTGACGGCCCTTCGGGCCGTCTCAGCCCCATTCCTTGATTTTTAAATTTAAGGGGCTTGACGGCCCTTCGGGCCGTCTCAGCCCCATTCCTTGATTTTTAAATTTAAGGGGCTTGACGGCCCTTCGGGCCGTCTCAGCCCCATTCCTTGATTTTTAAATTTAAGGGGCTTGACGGCCCTTCGGGCCGTCTCAGCCCCATTCCTTGATTTTTAAATTTAAGGGCTTGACGGCCCTTCGGGCCGTCTCAGCCCCATTCCTTGATTTTTAAATTTAAGGGGCTTGACGGCCCTTCGGGCCGTCTCAGCCCCATTCCTTGATTTTTAAATTTAAGGGCTTGACGGCCCTTCGGGCCGTCTCAGCCCCATTCCTTGATTTTTAAATTTAAGGGGCTTGACGGCCCTTCGGGCCGTCTCAGCCCCATTCCTTGATTTTTAAATTTAAGGGGCTTGACGGCCCTTCGGGCCGTCTCAGCCCCATTCCTTGATTTTTAAATTTAAGGGGCTTGACGGCCCTTCGGGCCGTCTCAGCCCCATTCCTTGATTTTTAAATTTAAGGGCTTGACGGCCCTTCGGGCCGTCTCAGCCCCATTCCTTGATTTTTAAATTTAAGGGGCTTGACGGCCCTTCGGGCCGTCTCAGCCCCATTCCTTGATTTTTAAATTTAAGGGCTTGACGGCCCTTCGGGCCGTCTCAGCCCCATTCCTTGATTTTTAAATTTAAGGGCTTGACGGCCCTTCGGGCCGTCTCAGCCCCATTCCTTGATTTTTAAATTTAAGGGGCTTGACGGCCCTTCGGGCCGTCTCAGCCCCATTCCTTGATTTTTAAATTTAAGGGGCTTGACGGCCCTTCGGGCCGTCTCAGCCCCATTCCTTGATTTTTAAATTTAAGGGCTTGACGGCCCTTCGGGCCGTCTCAGCCCCATTCCTTGATTTTTAAATTTAAGGGGCTTGACGGCCCTTCGGGCCGTCTCAGCCCCATTCCTTGATTTTTAAATTTAAGGGCTTGACGGCCCTTCGGGCCGTCTCAGCCCCATTCCTTGATTTTTAAATTTAAGGGCTTGACGGCCCTTCGGGCCGTCTCAGCCCCATTCCTTGATTTTTAAATTTAAGGGGCTTGACGGCCCTTCGGGCCGTCTCAGCCCCATTCCTTGATTTTTAAATTTAAGGGGCTTGACGGCCCTTCGGGCCGTCTCAGCCCCATTCCTTGATTTTTAAATTTAAGGGGCTTGACGGCCCTTCGGGCCGTCTCAGCCCCATTCCTTGATTTTTAAATTTAAGGGGCTTGACGGCCCTTCGGGCCGTCTCAGCCCCATTCCTTGATTTTTAAATTTAAGGGGCTTGACGGCCCTTCGGGCCGTCTCAGCCCCATTCCTTGATTTTTAAATTTAAGGGCTTGACGGCCCTTCGGGCCGTCTCAGCCCCATTCCTTGATTTTTAAATTTAAGGGGCTTGACGGCCCTTCGGGCCGTCTCAGCCCCATTCCTTGATTTTTAAATTTAAGGGGCTTGACGGCCCTTCGGGCCGTCTCAGCCCCATTCCTTGATTTTTAAATTTAAGGGGCTTGACGGCCCTTCGGGCCGTCTCAGCCCCATTCCTTGATTTTTAAATTTAAGGGGCTTGACGGCCCTTCGGGCCGTCTCAGCCCCATTCCTTGATTTTTAAATTTAAGGGCTTGACGGCCCTTCGGGCCGTCTCAGCCCCATTCCTTGATTTTTAAATTTAAGGGGCTTGACGGCCCTTCGGGCCGTCTCAGCCCCATTCCTTGATTTTTAAATTTAAGGGCTTGACGGCCCTTCGGGCCGTCTCAGCCCCATTCCTTGATTTTTAAATTTAAGGGGCTTGACGGCCCTTCGGGCCGTCTCAGCCCCATTCCTTGATTTTTAAATTTAAGGGCTTGACGGCCCTTCGGGCCGTCTCAGCCCCATTCCTTGATTTTTAAATTTAAGGGCTTGACGGCCCTTCGGGCCGTCTCAGCCCCATTCCTTGATTTTTAAATTTAAGGGGCTTGACGGCCCTTCGGGCCGTCTCAGCCCCATTCCTTGATTTTTAAATTTAAGGGGCTTGACAAAGGCCGGGAACTCTGAGTTGATCAATCTCAGTTCTGTCCCCAACCCCACCCACACCCATCGCTTTTAAAACTCAAATTATCCTCGTTTTTATTTTAATTATGGTTTTTTTTAAGTTATGAAAATCGTCATTATTTTTAATTTCAATTATCAATTAAAATCTTGCTTGAGCATTTTTATCGATTATTTTGGTAGACTAACGCTTAGTTTTGCAAATTTGAAAAAATCTATTTTACCCTTTACGCTGGCGCTTTGCGTGCTCACCCCGTATCATGCGCTCCCCTGCGTGATCGCGCGCCACGCGCTGCATTCAAAATATCGGCAAAATTTGCAGTTTTTGTAAATTTCGGACAGAAGCATGAGGTTTTCAAACTTTTTAAAGGGAATTGGAATAAGCTTGTCCCGCCGGTCATCTCAGTATAATTTATTTTTTGAAATCGGAATACAACCTGGTGAACACAAAAATCACCATCTTTGACCCTTTATATTTTTCAACCCTTTCATTTTAGAGAGAGTCAAAAAGCAAAAATGCTTATTTGAACTACCTCAAAAACATATTAAAAAATAAAAACGATTGGATTAGTATTTCGGGTACTTAATTTTTGTGTACGGACCCTACTTATTGTTACGACAGAAAGTGAGAATGGCTCATGGTTTAAGGGCCATGGAAGAGGAGTGTGCGTATGGACGGATGTGGAAGGTCCTGTTGAGGAAGTAAGCGAGTCACGAAAAGCATATGACATTGAGCCCATCGACTTGACTCCGAACTCGAAAATCCACGCAAAAAATGTATCAAGAAGAAGGCATTTGATGCTATGATGAGGACTCATCATTGAAGAGCATTTATTATTAGCTCTTTTAGGGCTATAAATGGCTAAATGGGACGCTACTATCAGCACTTGGTGGTTGGTAGAATTGCTTGTCGTTTTTATTTTTACAAACATGTATTTTAAAAATTCATTCACGGTCGGTTAGACCTCCATCACGGTATCGGAGGCATAACTTGAAAAGGTATCGGAGGAGAAGCGATTTTCATTGTGTTTCTTATTATCGTCGTTCTGCTCGGTCAGCTGTGCACTTCCGCTTTCGTCGGTCGCTTCAAACAGATCGTCAAGGCCATCGTCGGCGAAATCGTCGAACTGGGCGATGTCCTTTTCGAAGGCTGTCGAAAATCGGTCGCAGTCTTGATCAGCGCTAGAAGATTTGAATTTATGATATGGTTAAAAATAACTAAGCAAACATCTAAAAAGCGATGACAGATTCACGGGCGGTTTATAGATGGTTATATTTATTGTTTTAAACTTATAGGTTATAGCTGTTTCCGAAGATGATTATGACCATAAATGAAACTTTTGATACTCTGACATGTGACAAGAGAAATAAATCTATAAGAGGAAGTCGCTACCAAGAGATCAATAAGCATTTCATTGCTCAAATTTATGTGTTACGGGGGTCCAAAATCGTGATCTTGCTTTACAGTTTTCTCAATGTAGGATTGTTATTATCTGACTTACTTCGATAAGAGCTTGCCAACAAAAACTTGAGGTGGTTTGTTTTCCTTCTGAAGAAACTTTTCACGCCTGGCAGCAACAGTGCCATTCTGTATCACCCTTCTGGTGACGCTGGCTGGCCCACGTGACCTCATTCGTTTAATGTAATCCAAGTAAGACTCGCTTTTCAAACGCATTGACGCTGCTTCCCGCGAGTTGATAGACTTGAGGCTTGATGACGATACAGAGTGAACCGAGGACAGTGACTGCTCGACCTTCTCCTCCTTGATGACGGGAGGAAGGGGTGATGCTTTTTCAACAGCTGACATTTCGGGTTTTTCCGTGGGTGCTTCGGGGGCACTTATTATTCTTAAAAATGTATCAACGAATAATTCTTTTCAGGGTTCATGGCTGTTATAAGTTATAACTCAACAATTGCCACACAGTCCGGATCTAAATCCACTAGATTTTACTCAGTTATCATCATCTAGTGAGGGCTCTTTTTCTATAAAAATATCACTATTTTATCAACTTTATGTGTGGGATGACTAAGTTCGTGGGGACTAGGTTCGTGGGACTAGGTTCGTGGGTGGCTGGCTGGAAAACGTGGTTCGTGGGACTAGGTTCGTGAGTTTTTGATTTTATATGTATATTTTTATTTATACTGATTAAGTGTTATTTATATGTATATATTTATTTATATATATTTATATATATGTATTGACGCGCTTTTAAGGTTGGGGTATTTAAATCTCCCATAAACTTATCTTTAGGCCCGGAGCACCATATATATTTAGAATCAGTAAGAAAAATCTAGAAACTTGACCATAACCGATTCTCAAAAATCACTTCCGGTAGCGATTCTAGAGCCGGAAGTTGATGAAATTTAGGTGTTAGGGTGAAGTGTGACCTATCAAATTGATGCTAAGACGATTTCCTATCATTTAAGAAGAGAATCAACACCAACGGAGATCAAACCAACCGGAAAAAACAGAAAAGAATTTCATCATTTTATGTCTTTTTAACATGATTTTACCGGTGGGTTTGACCACGTTTGAGACTGTTTCTTCTGATATATTTATTATAGGATGACTCAAAATCTTCTGAGCATTAATTTGATAGGTCACACTCTAGCATTACTACCAAATTTCATCAACTTCCGGCTCTAGAATCGCTACCGGAAGTGATTTTTGAGAATCGGTTATGGTCAAGTTTCTAGATTTTTCTTACTGATTCTAAATATATATGGTGTTCCGGGCCTAAAGATAAGTTTATGGGAGATTTAAATACCCCAACCTTAAAAAAAGCGCGTCATTGTAATTATATGATCATATAATATAATATTGTTATCTAAATATAGGTTCGGGGTTTTTGATTGGTTAGAATTTTTATTCTATAAGGAAAAATATGTGCGACTAGGTTCGTGGGACTAGGTTCGTGGGTTTTGAAATTTTTTATAAGGAAAAGGGAGGTGCGACTAGGTTCGTGGGACTAGGTTCGTGGGTTTTGAAATTTTTTATAAGGAAAAGGAGGGTGCGACTAGGTTCGTGGGACTAGGTTCGTGAAGACTAGGTTCGTGAAGACTAGGTTCGTGGGACTAGGTTCGTGAAGATTAGGTTCGTGAAGACTAGGTTCGTGAGACTAGGTTCGTGGGACTAGGTTCAGTTAAAGAGCCTAGCGGCTTATTTTGGGGGTTGGGGGTGGGAAAGTCATTTTTTACCATTCAACTTTACCCAATTTTACAACCCACGAACCTAGTCCCACGAACCTAGTCTCACGAACCTAGTCTTCACGAACCTAATCTTCACGAACCTAGTCCCACGAACCTAGTCTTCACGAACCTAGTCTTCACGAACCTAGTCCCACGAACCTAGTCGCACCCTCCTTTTCCTTATAAAAAAATTTCAAAACCCACGAACCTAGTCCCACGAACCTAGTCGCACCCTCCTTTTCCTTATAAAAAAATTTCAAAACCCACGAACCTAGTCGCACGAACCTAGTCGCACCCCCTTTTCCTTATAAAAAATTTCGAAACCCACGAACCTAGTCCCACGAACCTAGTCGCACCCTCCTTTTCCTTATAAAAAAAATTTCAAAACCCACGAACCTAGTCCCACGAACCTAGTCGCACTCAATTGTTCCTTATAAAAAAATTTATAATTTTTATAATACTTATGATACTTATAGAAAATATCATTTTCAAAACCCACGAACCTAGCACCCCTACGAACCTAGTCCCACGAACCTAGTCGCACCACATTGTTCCTTATAGAAAGGAAACCATACCCCATCTTGCATACTTTGGCATAACCACCTACGAACCTAGTCCCACGAACCTAGTCCCTACGAACTTAGTCATCAATCCCAACTTTGTGGGTTCTAAAAAAAATAATACTAACCTTTCCCGACTTTTCAAATTCTCTTTTGAGAAGCTTTGAGAGATTGACTCGAGCTAATAAAGGATGATTTTGTTTCTGTTGGGTTTTTGTGGCTCAGCAAGCGTGACGGTTCAGAATCCTTCTCCCCTTTGAAAGTAGGCATCCTCATGTCAGCCAGGTTGAAATCGATCGCTTCGTGGTTTTCCGCCTAGTTTAAATTGTGATGAAGCGATCCAATTTGATGATTTCAAGTGTTTTTGAGTTGGAGTATTTCCGGAAGGGTAATTCCCTTCCTTTCCGGAGCAATTTTGGATTACCTTAGTTGCTGTGTAGTCGATGGACTCTTTTCGCCGAGGCCTTATTTTTGAGTTTTCGACATTTGACATTATTAGTTACATCATAGGAGCCTTCTGAGAGCGCAAAAGTCACGAAGGATTAGGCGGAAATTATCCGATCGTAAACGTCAACCGCCATTTTCAGAAGATGTCAGACCAAAAGGAACCATTTTAATAGCTCTATAGGTTAAGCGCGATGCTACAGTTTATCAATTGGTCTCTCGGCAACATGGTGGGTTGGTAATTTATGTCGAGATATCATAAAGGAGGATTAGGGCTGCTATTTTTAAAAATTGAACTCTTCCTTGATTTCGATCGGGCGCGTGTTTTGATCTTCTCAAAAAGCTGCGGCAAGCTTGCTAGAATTTTCTCAATTAAAAACGATCGCTTTTTCAAAAGTACCTCTTCTTCCGAGTGGCATTTTCGATCGATCTTCTCGGCCTTGAAATTTTCTTCAAATTTGTTATTGTTAATCCGCCCTATTCTTCGATATCGTTCTCTATCCAGCTCGTCAAACAAAGTCGTGATTTCGAATTTTGATTCAAGAATTATTGTTTAAAAATGTTTAAATCGATAACGAACGAAGGCTATTATCTAACGTGTGTGCTCGCAAACAGAATACGAAAGAAAGGAAAACGATAAATACGTCCGGGTGATCATCAAAAGCAACTTGGCGCCATAACTTGGACTCGGCCGCCCCCAACGTTGAGAACCAATTTTTGAACAAGATTGCGCCCGGAAATCATTTTACTTTCAAGGACTCGTTTTAGGATGCCGTAAATTGGTTATTCTGAGACTGGACTCTTCCCAGACCGATTCATGCTCATATACCGGGGCGAAAACGTAAATTTTCAAAACCACAGGCTATAATTATTTCCAAAAGGATCTCACAAAGTAACTGACGTCAGAAGATAATTTTTAAGTGGGACTGAGAACTTTACCAATCATATTTTTATTAATATTAACATGCTTTTCATCATCAATTTTGATAAATCATCGATTCAGTTCGGTTTTGAATTCTGACACATTTTAACTTCGAGCACCATTTTCTAGAACACCTTCTATGTTTTGAAAAGATCTTTTTTGAAAATCAGTTCAGGATGGAAGCGCAAAGGAACGGTGCCGCATCCAGTCCTTTTCAACCTGTGCGCGAATCGATTGACTGGCTCGAGCAGGTCAAGGCCGAGCGAGCCAAAGCACTCGAGGTATATAATCACAGTTAATAAGTTTATGTAGGATTCTTTAGATCCGCCGCGCGGAAAGAAAGAAACCAGTATATGATCAATCGACGTATGCGACGAGAACATATGGCAGCGTTATTCCAGAACTGCGAGCAGAGATCGCCAAGATTGGAATGGATCCAAAGGAAGATCCAGAAAGGTTTACATTAAAAAACGCCCTCATTTAACGGTGCTTTAGTGAAAGTGCTCAAATTCAATTCCGCATTGACGAGGCTAATTTGAATAGTTACCGCGAGAAGCTCGATCAGAGGTGAGATTTAATGATCGAGGCTTCTTTTGATCTTCCCTTGTTCAGGTCACGCATCAGCCGCTACGAACTGCTGGCGGATAAGCGTAGGATCTTCCATCGTCAATTTGGGATACTCAGCAAGAAAGCAGCCATCAAGCAGATTACGGAGCGCGCTGATGTCGCAGAAAAGGTAAGTCTTATTACTAATAAGTTATTAGAACAGAGATGTTCAAGATTGACAATCTTAGATTGTCGACTAAAAGCAAATTTTAGGAAGCTGATGACCGAGAAAAGCGACTCGAGGCAGAAACTATAGCTTTTGATGAGCACTTGCACGACGCCAATGCTGCGGCGATCTCTGCAATGCAAGAAGCAGATGAAATGTCGCGCCAACATCGTCGCAAAAACGCCGAAATCAAGAAGATGACTGGGCAAATCGCTGAGATCCGAGCGGAAATCTGCCGCATGGAAGACAAATTCAGGGTCAAGGATGAGATTAAGCAGTTTGTCAATTTGGTACATCACAATACGTCCACGAGCGACAACAAGCCCATTCGCATGAATTCTGAGGATTGGAATGCCGCCTGGAACACGATTTACTCGACGCGAGATGGGAATCCCTTCAGTCCATCTACGGGTGTGGCTTTGATGCTGGAGCGAATCGATGAGCTGGAAACGCGCAATTTGTCCTTGATTGGGCACTTTCAGCACTCTGAGGAGGAATTCGACGAGATCAAAAAGGTCTTTGAAAAGACAGAGCAGCGTCTCGAGAAGCAGATTCAAGACTTACAGGTAAAACTGACCATTATTTGGATATTAATTTGCATTTCAGGAACACATGGAAATGATGGAATCAACGGCAGAACGATTCACCAATCGATCTGAAGAGCTTGAATTCTACTGCAACATGTTTGGCGGCGCCGCGGGCTTTGAAGACCAAGATGCTCAACTAGCGATCTTTGAAAAAGTGATTGCTGGAGTTTACGCTGATACAACAGGCCAGAAGTCGCTGGAGATCACGATTGATGCACTTTCCATGCTGACCTTTATCGAGACGCGGCTCGAGGACTTGATTGAGATTGAAGATAGACTTCCGCCTGCGAGAGTTAAAGCCGAACAAAACGAAAGGTAACTCTTCATGATCCTCAGCATTCTCATGACTCTTTCAGAGACAAGCAACGACGAATCCAAGCTCGAGAGCAAATGCAAAAAGAAAGTGAAGAAAAGCAGCGCGAGCGAGCTGAACGCGCCAAGAATCGCAACGCCACCGATATGCTCAAGCGAATCGGCCGAAAGTTGAACCAGCGATCTCGTCCTCCAAACAGGCGCCAAAATCTTACTGTAGAAGTACTTGAAGAAGATCCAGATGCAGAGTTCTTCAGATATGACTAAATTTGACTGTGATAAATAACTGCGGTAGCTCACGAAATAAACGTCCATTATTTTGTAAACAAATTTCGAATCAACCCACCAAAATGCAACTTTTCACTTCCAAAAGTTGCAATTTGAAGTCTCCGTTTCTTAATCATTCTAGCACCAAGACAATTAGTGGAGACAAAATAGAATGCTTAGATCTTGCCCCCGGCAGAAATTCAAGTTTTTTCTGAAGATCAGCTTCTAAACGTTAGTAGCTAACTGGTCCTCAAAAATCTAATTTTTAAAAGGTTAACCTGTTTCATCAATAAGTTTATGTAAGAACTACTGCCGCCGTCGTGAACAACAGTCATCGGACCGGATTGCACCGGCTGTAACCGCCCTCGCTTGTCATAGGTCTGAGCTCCACGGACCTCATGCAAGTAATTTTGCCAGCAGCCATTTGCCAGCGATTCACACATTATACGACTTCTAAATCAATATAGAGTAATATGAAGATTGTGAATAAAGAGACCATCGGCAGTTCGAGAAAAGTCCTACAAGCCTCTTATATTTCGTTTTTACTGCTTGTCGCTGGATATTGTATTTTGTCAAGTGCTTTGGAAAAGAGCGAATCTGTTCAAGATTATCGAGTCTCCCGAGATCTCAAACTTCTAGACGACCTCAGAAGTCTGAAGGATGAAATTCATAGATCACAAAACAAGCGAAAAAGTGAGGCTCAAGCAATTATTGAATTACAACTGCTTGACGATCTGAAATCACAAAGTAAAGAAGAAATTCTCCCAAAAAGTCCACCGAAAACACCGATTCCGAATCCATGTCTTCCCGAAAAGCGATCTATTTTACCAAAAGAGGTTCCACTTTTGGACAGAATCGGTGAATACGGGATTGATTCTTGCAAGAGAAGAGAATCGATTTACTTTTTGAAAACGTCGAAGACCGGGAGTACCACTTTTGCGAACATTTTACAGCGATTTGGTTTTGCTAGAGAAGGAACAAACTTTCTCTTCGGGGAACAGACGAATGGAGCTCTGGTGAGAATAGAGTGGGAGCTCGATAACTCACTTCGAACGATTTAGTTCTTTATAAATGGCTACATGCCGTTTAACGAAGACCAGTGTTATCTAGGCAGAGACTTGGTGGAACGTCCGAAATTTGATATTTCTTATGTCCACATGAGGTTCATTGACATTGAAAGTCACATGATTTATCAATCATTTGATGCATTTCGAAGCATTAAACACTAAGGTATATTATATTTTTGTATAATATATTAATTTTTGATTAAATTCTCTTCGTTTACTTTTTCAAAGTATCACAGTACTATTATAGATACAACAAAACAGCAGTAGATCACTTGATGAAGAAGGATGTCTTCAAAGTCAGCATTCTTCGTGATCCTTTAACCAACTTCATCTCCGGCTGGAAGTACTACAATGGTCTTATTGAAAGGATGAGAAAAGCAATCCGCAAGGATTTCTTCCCGCGAGACAATGGTATTGACGATCCAAGAGCAGATTTCATCGGAGAAATGAATCAGTTTCTAAAGATGCCTTGGGAGTACCTAAAGAACTTCCCTTATGCTCACTCTGCGTACTATTTCGCGGTTAATCCTCAGTTCCTCTTCTTTGGCTACCCTTCATATCTTCTCAACATGAGCTACCAAAAAGCCGCAGATCTCGTCGACCAGTGGTTGGAAGAAATCAGCGAAGAATTCGACCACATTTTGATTCTTGAAGATTTGGACAGATCACTTGCAATCTTGATGCTGAAACTGTGCTGGTCAATAGAAGACGTCATGCATCTGAAACTTAATAGTATGCGGCAGATGAAGAGAACACTCAGCGAAGCTTCAAAGCGAAATCTTCGCGAATTCAATTGGGCTGACCAGAGACTCTATGATTTTTTCAGGAGAAAACATGAAAGAGAAGGTACTTTGAGAGCTCAGATTTTTGATCATTATTGGTTTCAGTTCAGCAAATTGGCAAAGAGAAGATCGACGTTATTGTAGAGAAAATACGTGCAGCTACGAAAAGAATCACAGAAGAATGCTTGGATACAGACACAAATCAGCATTATGCGCCCGATTCAATAAGAGATCCTGTTTTAAAGCCAGAAAAACAATCGAATCAAACTTGCTACTTGATGACTGTTGATGCATCAGACTACCTGATAGTCGATCAAATTGAAAGGTGGAAAGAACAATATCCAGATTGGAGAGGAGACGATGGAGACTTCCCAAGTTGCAAAAAAAGTATGACTTTTTTATATGAATAAAACAGGCGGAAGAATAATAATTAAGAATTCAACGAAGAAATAAACTCCACCAAAGAATGGTATCAAGACTTTCTCACTTGGGAAACGAACGAATTCGACTTAAGAAATTCTGTTCCACTTTATTTGCAAAACCTTCAAGCCCAGAACTTTACATATGCATATGAAAACTAATAAATTTTACATTCGAAAACTTTATTAGAATTTGTTGGTTTGCTTATTTCGAAATGAGATTAATGAGAATATTAGTATCGACGGAAGAGATGGTAGATACAGAGGTAGTTTTCTCGCTAATTAATCTTTCTTTCTGCGCCTTTTTCAAAACGCGCTCGATAGAGGGCGCAATTTCTTAAGTGACAACGCCCGTCAGCCGCTCTTTGCTGTAAATCTCTTTTCCCCATGAAAGCTTGATAAAATATTTATGATAATAAAAATTAATCTGACTGGACTCCTAACCAGAGACCTGGAGATCTCTTTACTCTCAAGCTTTTTCATTTATCCGTGAAACGGCCAGGGTTTGAAAAATTTTTGGCTCAGCGACTGAGCACGGCGTGCTCAAATTTCCGCTGAGCCTGAGCACGATTGAGTATCGATTGGAGTGCTCATGCTCAGTGCTCTGAGCATGCTCATGCTCAGACTTTTCAAACCCTGGAAACGTCACCTGAAAATCATTCAAGAAAGGTAAGAACGGAAAATGTTTCCCTTCTTCTTTTAAAAAATCAGTTTGCTCATTTTAATCCCATCATAGTTACGCTAGAGTCTTTTAAGAAGATATTTGTTGAGCTAGAAGCATGTCAATCCGTGCTTAACATTCCAATAAAAGAAACAGATGTCTACTGGCACTGTAGTATCTCTACAGCTCAGTAAATAGCAAAAGCTATTTGTCCGAATTTCTTTTCTTTGCGGCATGATAGGCAGGTCGTATTAGCGCTGTTTGCTGGAAAGTATTGCTGAGTCAATAAAAAGCGGAAAAAGGGCGACGACCTCTTTCGTCTCCGTTCGCATGGCTTTTTCATTTGGTGGACTCGTGACGCGAAAACGATAAAATTGAATGTTCATTTACCTTGAAAATGGTAACATAGTTACTGGGCGGAAAAAAGACCTTCATGAATTGTTTGAATTCAGTAGAGTAGCGACAGTTGGCAGAAAACCAATTTTATGTCTATTTTACTTATCTAATGAGCGTTATCACTTGCTGGACAAACTTATGTAAACAGATGCAAATCTGAAACAGTAAACTGCTTTAACTCGAAACATTTGATAAAACAACTCCTGACTGAAAGTTTTATAACACGAATAAAATGATTTCAAAATTAAAAAGCTTTCTGTTGCCTTAAAGGTCGATCGCTGACCGATCTCTATCCATAACTACAGTGTAAATACAAAAACGTAGGAGCTGTTAGTGAAATTTAGTATTCCAGCCACCTTTCAGAAGAGACACCCATCTTCATGGGCACGAATAAAGTAGAGAAAAGGATTCCAATCAGAAAACAATTAATTTACAAACCCTAATGCACTTCAATTAAAAAAGTCTCATATTTGTGTGCATAAAAATAAACTAAACTTATTTCAAAAATTAAAGTTAAAAAATATCTGTCAATGTATTTTGAGCAACATTCGCGAAAACAAAAACTAATTATTGGTTACTGCGCGATAGCAAAAACCAAAGTCCTTCCAGAACAGAGATCTACGTATTCTAAGTCAACAGACAAACATCACCATCACCAGGCATAGCCGTCGATGACCTTTTCAAAATTTGTCCTAGGAACTTCGTAAGGATATTCAGCTTGGACTAGGGGGTTTACAACTGTCTCATATCATCATATCTTCTCACCTGCATCAATTATATGGATAGACAAGCATTTATAAAAAGTCGGGCCATTGAGCTTCTGGTCAGACTGTAGTCACTGTAAGACAAAATCTATAGCATCGAATAATCATCTGACAACAGAAAAGGTCAACGTCTTATTCAACTGTACGTCTTACTGTATCCGAATCACGAATTTGATCATGAAGTTTTTAACGAATGTTGAACTAGAACTGATTGGACAGCGCCTTGCATAAACTGAATTTTATCACCCTAAACTTTGGAAAAGTGAACGACCTTTTATACGTCAAGGAGTCTGGTTAGTAGAACGTTAATGATTACTTCTCAAAGCAAACAAAATATTTCGATGAAGCGGCACACAACCAAAGTCAAATTAGCGAGCAGCATTCCACTTGCTCACGAACATACAGAATAATAAACCAGAATTGATAATTTTTTTGAGAGCTGGAAAGGAAAAGAGTTTTCTGAATGGGACAAAAGTCCGCAGAGATCCAAGAGACGAGCTTTGGCATCGACAACGATGCCTTCGTCGGTGATCAAGATGCGATTGCCGTGGACGCCGATGGCAAGCCAAAGTCACAAGCAGTTTCGACAAAAGAGCTCTTTCGATTTTGTGGTAAAAGAGAGAAGAACCTCATCTTATTCGGTACAATTGGCGCGATTTTGCATGGAGCCGCGCTGCCGGTTATGATTATTTTTTACGGACAAATGACGGAGAATTTCGTACAGTGGAACATTTGTGATGAGTTAACAACTGTCCAAACTTGTTTTTATAACCAAACCGCTATTGATTTTGATGAAGAACGCAAAGACTTACCATATTCAAATGCAACGGATTATTGCTATAACAGAGAAAAAACTTTCGACAATAAACCTTTCGACGAAAATGATGAAGATGAGCTATCGAGAAGGGATGTCTACCGATCTGGTTGCCAGAAACAAGAATGGATTGATTGGGTAACGAAGTGCAACTACTGTGGGGCTGAACCTGATGAAGATGATCCAACAAGCAGCTATGTTAAAAAATATTTTTCATGCCAAAGAGTTTATCTTGGAAACGAAGATGTTCCTCCACCGTTTGATAAAGCATTTATGGACTCTCCACCTGAAGGAGAAACTCGAACAACAAACATTCCACCTCCACCTGATAATAAAACCGTATTTCCACTTACTTGCCCGACTTTGACAGGTTCAAATGTCGCAAAAGTTGGAAAGATAATGTTCGATAATAGTTCATTTTGTTCTCATTACGACGCATGGAATTCAGCAGAAAGCTTTTACGCTTGTGGCCCAAAACAGGTTGAAGACGCCGTTGCGATCGAGAGCGGAGCGAACTACGACGGCGTCGAATATTCAATTCTCAAGGAAGTTGCTCTAATTTGCGGAATCTTCGCCATCATCGCCTGCTGTACCGTTGCTGCTGGTTATGTGCAAGTTATGTGCTACACTCGTGTTGCTACATACCAAGTTCATCTTCTTCGACAAAAGTTCTTCAAAGCAATCATGCGAATGGAAATCGGATGGTTTGACAAAAATGCTGCTGGAACATTAAATGCTATGTTGGCTGATGACGTCACGAAAGTCTCTGATGGCATGGGTGATAAATTTGCCATTTTGCTTCAGAAAATTTCCTGCTTCATTTTTGGAATTGTATTTGCTCTACTTCAAGGGTGGCAGTTGGCCTTGGTAATTATGTGTGTATTACCTTTTATTGTCCTCGGAGCTGGTTTCCTCTCTCGCGCTGTTTCTCAAATGACTGAAAAAGAACTCAAAGCTTATGGAAAAGCTGGAGCCGTGGCTGAAGAGGTTCTCAACGCTATCAGAACAGTCAACTCCTTCCATGGACAGGACAAAGAAACAGAAAGATACGACAACAATCTCGGTGCAGCGCAGGATCAAGGAATTCGAAAAGGAATGGTCAATGGTATCTTCCTTGGTTATTCTTGGTGCATCATCTTCATTTCTTTTGCCATCGCATTCTCGACCGGTGCGCTCGTATTTGATTACTCTGCGGATAAGATCACTGCTGTCTTTTACTCGATTCTTATGGGTGCCCTTCAACTTTCTCAAGCAGCTCCTAACATTGAAGCAATTGGTGTCGCGAAAGGTGCGGCTGGCCCTATTTTCAAAATCATTGACAGAAGATCCAAAATTGATCCATTTTCTAAGGAAGGAAAGAAAATTCCAGCTGCGAATTTCAAGGGCACAATTGAGTTCAAAGGCGTAACTTTTGCCTATCCTACTAGACCCGATGATAACATTTGCAAAAATCTGAATATCAAATTCGAGACTGGAAAAACGACCGCTATTGTTGGTCCCTCTGGTATGGGTAAATCTACTGTGGTTCAGCTAATCGAACGATTTTACGATCCTCAACAAGGTGAAATCACTGTCGATGGTGTTAACCTCAAAGAACTCAATATTGGTTGGTGGAGAGACACTATTGGAGTCGTCGAACAAGAACCACCACTTTTCAACACAACTATTTACGAAAACATTAAATACGGTAAACCAGATGCTACTGAGGCCGAAATCTTTGAAGCTGCGAAAGCAGCCAATGCATATAACTTTATCATGGACTTGCCCCAGAATTTCCACACAAATGTTGGCGATCGTGGCAATCAACTCTCTGGCGGCCAAAAACAGCGTGTCGCAGTTGCTCGTGCACTTATTCGAAATCCAAAGATCTTGCTTTTTGATCAGGCTACTTCCGCACTTGATACAGAGTCTGAAGCTATTGTATTGAACGGTATCTCCAAATACAGAGCTGGAAGAACTACAATCATCATCGCTCATCGATTGTCGACCATCAAGGCCGCTGATGTCATCAACGGAATGGAGCATGGAACTGTTGTTGAAAGCGGTACGCACGACGAACTTATGAAAAAGACTGGTGTTTACTTTTCGCTTGTTACTCTGCAGTCCCAAGATAAGAAGAAAGATGCCGAAGTTGCCAAAAAGGGCATGGCAGAGAGCAACGAAAAGGCTAAAGTGGAAGAAATGTCTAGAAAAGACTCTGTCAGAAGATCAAAGAGAAATTCAAGAGCCAACTCCCGTGCGTCCCGGGCTTCAATGCCAATGGATCTTGGTTCCTCGGCTGTTGTCGCGAAAGATGCATTTTCAGAAGTTGATGAATTTGATGAAGATAACTTGCCTCCAACAAATAACATGCGAATTCTTAAGCTATCTGCTCCCGACTGGCCACAGCTACTTTGTGGTTCTATAGCTGCTACGATTAACGGTGCTGTCTTGCCTATTTGTGCTCTCGTCATTTCTTACATTCTTGGATTCCTTGGTGAACCAGATGTAAAAACAAAAACGGATGGTATCAAGAGTGCTTGTTTCTTCTTCCTTGGCTTGGCTGGTGTGAATCTTGTTTCTCAATTTTTGCAAGGGTACATGTTCGGCTACTCCGGCGAGCGTCTTACAAGGAAGATGCGAAAAGACGGCTTTCACGCAATCCTTCGACAAGATATCGCTTTCTTTGATGACCCAAGAAATAACACGTCCGCTCTTGCCACCAAGCTTCAATCTGATGCTGGTATGGTCCAAGCGGCTGCTGGTGGACAACTGGGTATTCTGTTCAGTTGTTTAGCGACCGTTGTGATTTCTCTTTTCATCGCCTTCGTGAACTACTGGCTTTTGGCAATTGTTGTTCTCGCCTTCTTCCCTCTTACAGCTTTCACAGGAATGATTCAGGGTAAAATCTGGTCAGGTCAGGCACTCACAGACGGTGACGCGCTCAATGAAGCTGGAAAGATGGTCTCAGAAGCTGTAGAAATGATCAGGTACCATAAACTTTAAGATAACATCTAACTAAACGTTAAATATAGAACCGTTGCTTCCTTCAACCGGGAACAGATGTTCGACGATCGCTACAACAAAGAAATTGAAGCTGTAAGAAATTCCATGTTTTTCTTGACTCATAATAGTTCTAGCCTCTTCATGCTGGTTTGAAACGATCTCACACTTATGGACTTATGTACGGTGTCTCGCAATCTGTCCTTTTCTTCGCTTTCTCGTGTACATTTGCTTTCGGTGCTTATCTCGTTGGTGGACATGAGCTTGGATACGAACAAGGTACGAAAAGATATGCTCGACGATGGTCTCAAATAATTTAGTTTTCCGAATCTTCTCCGCAATTATCTTCGGTGGTAACCAGCTTGGTCGAGCAGCTTCCTCCGCTCCTGACTTTGCTAAAGCGAAAGACTCCGCGGCAAGAATCTTCCGACTTCTCGATCGAATTCCAGCGTACGCTGACCCTTATGATACAAAAGGTAAATATTTGACCCCTCTTCATATTTAACGGATTCAATCAAGGTGAAACCTGGAACTTCAAGGGCGACATCCACTTCAAGAATCTTCAGTTTACTTACCCTACTCGAAAGGATATCCAAGTTCTCAACGTAAGTGTCTGTTGAATTTTTGTTAGGGAAAAATTTGCTTAGGGACTTGATGTTTCCATCAAAGCAGGTCAGACACTGGCGCTTGTCGGTCAATCCGGATGTGGTAAATCAACTTGTATGCAGCTCATTCAACGGTAAATTAAACGACAAAGAAATGATTTAGTAAAAGATCAGATACTACGATACGAATGGCGGCCAAGTGCTCGTTGATGGGCATGATACCACTAAAACGAACACCAAGTTTCTACGATCCAACATTGGTATTGTCGCTCAAGAACCAACTCTATTTGATGCAACTATCGGCGAGAATATTCGCTATGGCGCTCTTCACAGGAATTTGACGGACGAGGAAGTCATTCAAGCTTCGAAAACAGCTTCTCTTCATGATTTCGTCAAGGACTTGCCTATGGGATACGATACACCAACTGGTTTGTTTGTGTTGATGAAATCAAAAGCTAAGAATATTTCAGGTGGTGGAGGAGGAAATCAACTTTCTCGCGGTCAGAAACAAAGAATTGCCATCGCCCGAGCTATTATTCGACAGCCCAAGATTCTTCTTCTTGATGAAGCTACTTCTGCACTTGACACAGGTAAGTTATCGAAACTTGATAAGATTCTAAAAGCCAATCTTTAGAGGCCGAAAAAGTCGTCCAAGCCGCGCTGGATCGAGCTCGAGAAGGAAGAACTTGTATCGTCATTGCTCATAGATTGTCCACTATCCGCTCTGCTGACAAAATCGCTGTCGTCAATAAAGGTAAAGAAATTGAACCTCATCAAGAAATAACACTCACCTTTCTTCAGGTCAACTAGTTGAAGCTGGAACTCACGATGAGCTGATGGAACTCCAAGGCGCCTACTACAAACTCATCACCATGAATGTTACGCTGTCTTAAATTATTCTTTAAACATTGCTCAATTAGAGTAACCAATTTACCTCTCTTTCCCTTAGTGCACTTTTTCTAATTCTGCTTCTATTACAGTTTCAAACTCCATCTCATGTACATTATCACAATAAACATACAAAAGAATGCAGCAATGGAGATTCTCTTCCTTGATTTCAAAGTAGTGGCGCTCTTCAGGCCTATCCAGCTCTTCCAATCGCGTAGGTCCTCCGGCGCTCATTGGTCCGTGGAAAGCTTTTTCTTTTAGAATTTCACAGCTGCACTTTCTTTCTTTCTCTGTTAGTAACAGACTTTTTCGGAGATATTTTTTTAAGAGAAATTGCAACTTTCACGATATTTATTATTTTATGAATTAAATTGATATATAAATACTGACTGTCAATACTGAATTTCTAATCGAATCTGTGTTTAATTGCCAAAGTTCAATCTTTCTAAAGTTTAGAAGGAGCAATGGGATTTTTCGGAAGCAAAAAATTCTCGCCAAAGAAATCGACGATGCGTCGAGCACAATCCCTCAACAGCTTGAAAGACCCCATTCAGATGCAACGAGAATTCAATCCAGACCCAAACAACGTAATGATGCAACTAAACTTTCCATCGAATAATTGTCTTTCAGCAAAGCTTCAAGATCGGAGAAACGACTGTGAAAGTCAAGGCTGACGGATCCTTGACCACTTTGTATAACGAGGCAGATCATAACGTCAAAGAAGTAAGCATACTCATTTCTATACGTCTTTAAAGCTAAAATTTCTAGCAAAACGAGCTTCTTCAAAAGCAGGTTAACCGACTCGTTCTGGAGCGCGAACTTCTCCTTGGTAAGAAATTATCCGATTCTTCCTCTTTTATCATTTCTATTTCCAGATATGCTCGCAGAAGTCACCGCCGACTACAAAATGAGCCAGAAATACGGGCCCAAATAAGCAAAGAAAAACCTCGCGCTAAAAATTTCCTCAGAAAACGAATTTTCCTCCATTTCTACAACTTTTCCTGTTTATTTCCTGCAACCGAGAATTTTGATTTTCCATCTTTATTTTTCCTATTTTTGAATAAACTCTTCTTTTTTACGAAAATCATGGATTAATTATGAATTTATAGATGAATCGCTATGTTCGGGCGCAAAATGTTATCAGTATTGCCAAAAGAAGTGTTTTAACCACAACCAGGTTTGTTCAAAAACTCTCTTTTTGACATGGCGTCTCAATGAAATTCTAGGCTTAATGCCCATCCAAAGAAAGTCCTGCCTAAGAAGGCCTCCTCCATCATCCATCTTGATCTTCCACAAATCAAGACAGCCGAAATCACTCCTAAAAAGATGCGAATGGCGCTCAACTACATCCTCGAAAACCTCCTAGTCGACGGTCGGGTGACAGTTGTCCTCAAAGAAAGCCAAAAACCGCCAGGAATCCTCATCGACGAAAACTTCCTCAAAGAAAACTTAGAGCCCGACGTTTTTAAAAACTACTTCCGTAATAAAACATATCTGAAATCAATCGGCATCAGAAGAATTCGTCAGCGCGGGGACTCGTGGAAAAGAGATCAGCGCGGAAAACTCAACGATTTTTACTACCAAATTTTCATCCCTTACAAAGATGTGTCGGTGGAGAATAGAAGCAAGTTGGAAGAGTGTCTCAAAACGGCAGGATTGTTGGAAGATTCTGTCTGCGAACATTACGCGGATTCGGAAGGAAATCAATTCTCCAAAGAAGTGCTGAGATCCGCGCTAGAATCTAAAAGCCCTCTAGAGCTCATTTGCAAGGGCTACCCGATTAGAGGAGTAATGGATATGATGAAGTACATGCGTCTTACGGGAACAGGTAATCTATAAAAAAATATTTTCGTCTATTTACAACTATAGTCAAAAATATCACTCATTTTTCAGAATTTTCGCATAAATACATCGATGACCCTACTGAAGAGATCTACAGGCCACTTGCCGCGCTAGAATATGCAAAAGGCGAACTTCTCATGGATGAAATAGCTCCGGAAGAAAGCGAAAAACGAGCGATGCAAGATTTCATCGGCGACGCAATCTTCCACAAGAATAATTATGGGATCATTCATCAGTTTCTCGATTTCATGAAGATCGACATAAAAATTCGAATACACGCTGCTTACAGAAATCGAGGCCAGCTCTCTGAATTGTACAAAGAGAATCCTCACAAACGAGCCCGGCGATTTATGGCTCAATATTCGCATCTGGTCTTCCCGAATCATTCCTTGAGCCGATTCCTGAACCAGAAAGCGCTGCTCATGGCGGAACTTGCTGAAAGAAATCGAACAGATCCGCGTGGTTCTGATCCGCTTTTCTGGGAGTACGAGCGGGCCTCGCAGTCGATTGATTACAGAATGAAGAGGAAGCCTATCTTTGAAAAACTTGATTTGATTGTAAATCCGGCAGTGAATCAAGCGGCGATTAGGTCGTTCGATCAAATTCAAGAGGACACGTTGGGTATTTTGGACGAATACAGCGACATTATTGAACGAATTTGGGATGGAGACAGGGTCTCGAAAAATTGGATGTGGGGCGGTTGTTAGGGCGCCCCCTCTCGCTCTCAACATCGGCGCGCTCGTTGTTCACTTTCAAAAACAATTTGGGCTGGATGTTTGAAATATAGGCTCGCGCCAAAGGGAAAAATGTTCAAATTCAGTTAAACTTAGACTCCAGATGTAACTTTTTCCGCTGATTCCGAATATATAAAAATTATTTTGAGATTCGGGGCAATTAGCTATTTATAATTGACAGATCACAAAATACACGTTCAAGTAACTAGCACATTTTGGACGTAATAGTTGCCTATGAATTCGATATTTTTTGCAAACAGGTAGCTTACCACTTCCGAGAACTGTTTTGTTTGGATTACCCGGTGATTTTTGTTACAGTAGGTCAGAGTGTGCACCCACTGAGATTATGGGGCCTTTCAGGTGCCCCGGGGAGCGCGCAAAGCACTAGCGCACTGCCACTTACACAGTGTAGTTACACTCAATCATCTAAACACCGCGTCTACCTGATAAAATCCCTAACTAGGCAGCTGGGGTAATCTGAAATATTTTCTTCTGAGGTGGGTTTCAAAATTACCGGGGCAAAACTACTTTTGCTGTATTTCCGACCAGAGTCATTCAAACCCAGACATTCATATATGAGTCGACTTAGAATTTTATGCTCTTTGTCTGGAACATTGAAAAAAACTGGAACAAGAAAAAAAAAAATTAATCGAAAATCATCGGTCTTTTTGATCATTTTCCTCCTAGAAGACTCATATTTTCATCATCATTTTTCGGTTTTAAATGACGTCACGCGAGTCATGTGACTGAAAATTTGGTATTATAATTATCAGTGGTTTTAGGGCGTTTCAATTAACTATCATCCATCGAGATTCGATGACATTTTCGAAGCTGGATTTTTCCCGGCGGACGCCGGAAAAATCTTACAATAACCGGTTTCTTTCGCTCAAATAATTTTCTTAACATACCTGCGATATCTTCGACTACAAATTGACGAAATGCAGAAAGAAAACCGATAATTTGAAGGAAAAACCGATAAAAAATCCGACAATTTTTGAGTTATCGAAAAGTCCAATGCTCCAGCAAAAGAGCAGAAAATTCTGAGTCGATACATATATAGATGTTTGGGGTTTGTATGACTCTGATCGGAGCTAGAGGGAAAGTAGTTTTGCCCCGGTAATTTTGAAACCCACCTGAGTGTTTCTCGGATTTTTCATGAAAAATACCGATTTAAAACTAAGATTATAAAGATATCTAAAAATTATTTGGATAATTACATCTATTTCGATAAATCACATATGATATTTTAATCATTTACTTAGAATGGCGACGTGGGGTACTAATTTGTTTATTTCTATGAGGCGAGGACCGCCTTCTTGTTGGTGAACAACCGAGCGCCCGTTGTTAACAATCGGCTCCCGTTGCGCACAACTGTCCGCGGAGGGTGGCGCAACATCCAGCCCACCGTTGTTTTCTCGCGCAAACATCTAGGGCGCGGGGGTTGAAAGCGAGAGGGGGCGCCAAAACAACCGCCGCGCATCCAATTTTTCGAGACCCTGGATGGAGAGCTTTTCTTTATGAATTATGATATGAAGGAATCTGTTCCTCTCATACGGGTAAGTTCTTTTCGGGAAATTTCCTTTCTGATAAAAAAATTAAGGGCGTCTCAGATAAAATTGAAAACGGAACAATCGACCTTATCGTTAAAATGGTCAACGCCGTCATCTTTCAAACAAAACTCGATCCACTTTTCGCTGCTGACCAAGAAGCTACTCTCTTCCACAGCGCCAAGCAATTCATCCGTCCAAAATACAAAACACAATATCTTCTAAAATACTTCGATTACTACAGCATCGATGACGTCCTAGACGAAGCAGGGTTGATTTTTACTGGCTCGGAAGTGAGCAATTTCCCGGAGCACAAGTGCTTTGAAGCCGGAGATTCTGTCCAAGAACGAATCGGAAGAATCTTTGATTATGCATTGAATATCATCATGAATGACGCGAAGGAAAATCCAAATGAAAAGGGAGCGACTTATGTTCCAAGTGAAGACGTTTTCAGACAACTTAAAGTTCTCAAAGAAGTCGCACTTCCTGTAAAACGGCGACTTCATGGAGTAGACATGGCTGTTGAACAATATTTATTCTTCATATCTGAGTTGCTCGGAAAACATATCGAAGAAGAACCAGACGTCACTCTTTCAACCTTAGTCGACTACATAGAACAGTTTTTGGATATTATGCCAGACGCTGTTCATCGCTTTGCTTCAGAGAATTCTTTCTCTGGTGTCAATATGCTCAACAAGAAGCACTTTAATTCAAAGATTGGGAATATGTTTACGATCGCAAACTCGTATCCTCTTCAGTCCTTGCTCAGCAATTGGATCGGCGCAGGGGGAGAGGACGAACACAAAACTCGAATGGATCAAGTTCTAGCGCTAGAAAATCAGTACAAACTCAGCCAAATACCCTCTTCTCTTGGGAAGAACATCGAGAGCCATTACTCCGAAGAGCCAACAGTGAAGATATGGAATTTAATCAAAGGACTGCGAGTAGAAAGAGCCGAGGCGGAGCTCAAGACCTGGAAAAACTATGGACGAGTAGAACTAGACCTGGAGTTTTTAAGAAGAGTATTTGATCCTAGGAGAAAGAATTTGAAGGTTTTGCATCTGTTGCAGGATGTTGGCGGTCTGAGCGCAGCTGAAGTTGATTATATAGCAAAAGTGAGTGATTTTCGCGTATCATTCCTTCAAAATAAATTCTAGAGCGATGTCTTGCTAACGCGAGCTTCGAAGCTTGCTCGGCCAGAACTCCTCGAGTCATTTTCTTCGACCAAGTCTGAAGATTTTTATTCAAGGGACTTCAACAACCTGATGTTCCGATCAAGTCTACCTTCTTCAGGTATTTCATGTAATCAATCACTTAGGTTTTATGTTGATTCTAGCTTCAAACTCTCTTCCTGACGTTTTGCGAGAGCTAGAAGATGCCCGGGCGAACTCGAGTCTCAAGATGCGCCGCATAAATGGATACATCGCAACTTTGCCTCTTTCTGATTTCGCCTCAACGATCTCTATACTAAACCCTCGTGAAACTGTGGCTGTTCTCAAAAGTGTTCTTCGAGGAGTCAGAATTGGATGTACCGATAAGATTGCTCCCTACTGGATCGAAACGACTACTTCTCATTTAATGGATCAACTGGACAATTCTATGGCATTTGACTTTATCGAAAATATCTGGGAACATTTAGAAAATACAAACTACCAAATTCCGGTTCCATTGAGAAGACCATCAGGGGATTCATGGCCGGAAGAAATTGTTAAAGCTTGGTTCAAAGCACAGGCTGAAGATAGAATTCGAGTTTTGGACGAAAGAGATGTCTTTTTAAATCCATCGCCTGGCTCATCTTTATTGGCAAATACAGTCGTAGCGATGCTGGATCAACTTTATGAGGAAAACCCAACGCTTGAGGATTATAATTACAAAAATTATAAAAGAAAAGTGGAAGAAAAATGCTTCCCGTGTTCGAATGAAGATATTTCCTCGTGTATGAAAATATTAAATATGAAAGTTGAGCTAACGAAAACGAGGGATCGAGAAATTCAAGGAAGGAAGCAAATTGGTGGAATCAAGGAAGAAGCCATTGACGACGATAGCATGTGGAAAATGCTCGATGAGCTTTCAAATGAAAAACCAGAAGAGGAGACTGATTGGGATATTGAAGAAGATCTTGTGCCTGAATTGAAGAAGGAAGAACAAACTATCAGCATTTGGGATGAAATCGACAAGAAAAATAGAGAGATCGAAGAAGAGCTAGCTGAAAAGGATTCTTCTACTGACCTTTCTTGGGATGACATTGACAAACTCTTTGCAAACACTAAATAAATTCCCGAACTAACTTAACCAAATGAGAAGAATTTACATATTCCTCAGAGTAAATGTACAGGCATATGCATAGATGAATATCAAAATTAAATTTTCATCAGCTTTTCCTTAAATGCAGTGAAAATATGCAGTACGAAGACACTTGCTTGTCAGGACCATCTGTTGTGCGCCTCTCCTGATTTTTCCCCTGAGAATTTTTAATCTGCGTATATTTTTTGGGCCAAGGCCAACAACACAGTTTTGTACTTTCATCTTACTGCATTAACTCGATGAAAAGAAGATGGAGCTTTCAGGGAGCTTTGTTACTTTTCAGTGGAGCTTGACTCGGAAGACAAAAAAGGGGGATCAGTTGAAAGGAAGGATCTTTCCGGAAAGGCCCCGAACCTAAATAAATTCGCAAAACACAAAAAGGAAAACTAAATAAATATACACCTACAGAGCAGAAAATGCGCCTATTTAAAAGAACACAACGCCGGTGCCTAACACAAACACCGTGTAAGTCAACAGGTGGATAAATAGAAAAAGGGATGAGCCTCAATTAACAGTAGGGATTACACGCGAGGGAGACGGAATTTATTTCAATCAGAAGAAAAACTCGTCTCGAAAATCAGTTGAATTAGGAGTTCTGTTATAATTCCAGATTATCGATAAATTCTGAACAAGAAACGAGTTTGTTCTGTTCCCGCAAATCGATGGAAATTTTCTTTGAAAAATTATTCAAGCACTTGAAGAGACATCAAGCTATCCAGATTTCCAAAGGTAAATCGATTCGATTGCTAGGATATTGACTGCTAGAATCTTTTGTCAATATCAACCTGACAATGATATGCTTTGCTAGAAATATTTTTAGCCATGTAATCGAAGGAATAGTTGATTGCATATAAGTAAGACAGAAAATGCTCGAAGAATAAAAATCCCCTGAGAATTTTGCGCGGAGTATGTGCGTTGGGCCAAGTCCAAAAGCATTTCTCAAGTCAAAAATATTTTCCAAACGCTGACGCGCGGGCACACGGCCAAGGTGATCTTGAAAACATCGGACAGTAGCATCGGGAATGTGCATACATTATTATCGAATAATATGGCGTGTGCCTGAAATTTTTGCCAGTCCGTTTGGCTCATCCTTTCTCGGCTGATTAGACTGCTGGGTTTGACAAATGGATTTTCCGGTGCGTCGTAAAGCCGAATTAGAAGAAAAAAGTTCAGAAAATAATCAATAGTGAATTTAAATTGCCGTATCTGCTCATTCTCTGACTTCATTAGACAATCTTCTTCCAGCTCAGAAAGTTTGAAAAGACCTTCTTTTTTAAATCAATGAGGAAAACTGCAAGAAACAAGCGGAAGTCATTTTTTGTTTATATGATTTTATTATCAATTCTCCAATCAATAAATTAAGCATCGTTTTTTTTGTTTGTATGTTTGAAATTGGGCAAACTAGGATACTGTAATGTTTATCCTAAGCGACAGTTTGGGTTTCTGTACAGCAGTTTTGTTTGAAACTGGGTGTTTTGGCGTTTTTATATGTTTTTTCGCAGTGAGAAGATGATTTGAATTTTTGGTGATAATTTCCGGGCTATTTTTGGGCTTGAAACACAGTTTTGAAGCATAATAAAAGTCTGGAACTAGACTGGAGCAGTAAAAAATTGGTAAGACAAAGTTATTTTGAATGAAACAAAATAAGAAGGATCTGGCTCTCTACAAGTTTTTAAAGCGGAATTTATCGAATTTTAGCACTGTTCTTGTTTTGTAGGGATAAAGAAGGGTTGCCTCAGAAGTTTGACATTTGTTTTTATTTGGGCGTTCTATTTGTTTCGTTTGGGCTTTGCTGTTTACTTTGTTTTTGTTTAATGGGCTAAGGTGGTATTTGCTGGGCATCTGTTTTAAGCTGGTGGGGAAATGTTCATTGGGCGACTACGGCGTTGACGGAGAAATCGGAGGCGTCGGGTATCTTCGATTCGGACATTTGCGACGGGTGCTCCGGTGAAGGGGTTTTAGAGCAGTTGCCTTCGCTCGAGTTTCCAGAGCTGGTGCCAGAGGAGTTTGCGAGGGCTTTGTCGGGGAATGGGAGCTAAAAGGACGAGTTAGAAAAGGTTTCAACGGAATTTTGTTGCCCAGAGTTGGGGCCTATATGAGCCATCAAAAACATGCGACCTTTGGATCAATAAACGTCCGAAAATGTCAAATTATCAAGAGGAGGCTACATAAATCAATTGGAATGAAATGCTTACCCTCGACTCTTTCTCGTCAGAATCGGTGCAGCAATGAGTCTCCTCGTTGCCAAGCTCCATTCCGTTTTCTTTCTTGCCATCAAAGGAGTTGGACCGCGCGCGGCAAAAGGACTTCTCGTGTTCTTTCATCGTTGAGCGTCTTGGGAAGCGTTTTCCGCAATATTGGCAAGCTGAAAATTTTGAGTTTAAAATACAAATTCATTGATTAGAGCTAATTAGTCAAAGTCAGAAAAGATCAATGGAACTTACCGAATGGCTTTTCTCCCGTGTGAACTCGCTCGTGAGCCATGACGTCCGTTCGCTGGATGAAGGCTTTGTTGCAAAATCTTAAGATCCGTTTTAAGATTGATGGGGATCAAGGAGGAGTACAAACCTGCATCGGAAGGGTTTGTCACCGCGGTGGATCCTCTCGTGTCGAAGGAGGTTTCCGCGAAGACTGAATGTTCTTCCGCAAAGAGAGCAAGCAAAGGGCCCCTTGTAATTGACTTTATAATGAGTTTTATGAATGAAAGTTAAACCTTGTCTTTCGATCCTTTTCCATCAGAGGGAGCTCGATTTTGGTTGACATTCATTCCGGGAACAGGAGATCGCCCAACCGGGGAGATCATCGCAGATCGCTGGACGTTTTTGAGGGCATCCAGGGAGTTTGTTGTGAGAAACGGGTTCGGCTAAACGTTGAGTTAGATAAAATCATTGATTCATTGTATTCAAGCTATTTTGCAGCTTGAGAAATAGCTCTGGACTAATGAGCAGATAAGAATGTTGTGCGTTAATTTTCAGAATTCGCGAAGCGTGAAGAAAAAATTAAGTGGCACCGGTTTTTTTTAAGGATATAGCCTATGAAATTGAACTTTCATAGCGCCTAAATGCGACGTCGGATCATTTTATTTCAAAAGCAATCCTATCTAAAAATGTGCGCAGAACTCGATTCTGGTACTTTTTTAAAAATTCTAATTCGAATTTTTCTCTGTAGAGCGTTTTGAAATCTTACGATCGCGTTTTCTCGAAATTTTTACATTAAATCGGTGGAGTTTTTTTGATAGAAAGGTACTCTAGATCTTTATCTACAAAATTGTGGGTTCGGTTTTCTCTAATTCCGACAAAAACCGATTTTAGAGCCATTTCCGTGAGGCTTCCCCGGCGCGTGAGTAGTGTAAAAAGCGCTGCGCGTGGTGCTCAATCTCTCGACTCCTCTTTCCCGAGAGAAAGTGCGCGTTTTAAAGAGCGCTCTGATTGGTTGGACCCAAAAAAGCGCGCATGGAAGAAAAACAGGAGCAAGAAAGAGGAAAACACTAGAATGAAAATTTGGACGAGTTTGAAAATTTTTCAGCCACAATATTCTAGTTTAGCATTTTGCTAATGCAGTCATTGGTTTAGTTTTAGCGATTTAATGTAAAAATTTCGAGAAATCGCGATCGTAAGATTTAAAAACGCTCTACAGAGAAAAATTCAAATGAAAATTTTTAAAAAAGTACCAGAATCGAGTTCTGCGCACATTTTTAGATAGGATTGCTTTTGAAATAAAATGATCCAACGTCGCATTTAAGCGCTATGAAAGTTTAATTTCATAGGCTATATCCTTAATTTGGAATTTTTCCTCGGAAGGGATGGAATTTCAGCCGCCGGGCCGATTTCGTTTCCGAAGAAATTTTCCGCCTCAATGAGTTTGACAAGTGAGACCACTTCTTTCGTGATTCGAGTACCGCCGGTCATCTGCGGATCATCCAAGGGGCTCGGGAATCGATGGAACATGTAAAATTAAGTTCTGCACTTTGCTTTACTTTAATTTCCAGTTTATAATATTTTTTCTCAAAGGACTGATATAAATTCTCCATTATGAGCTTGTAAAATAGAGGCACTGACTCGTTAATACAGTAAGATTAACAATCATCTATACAGTGAGCCTACAGACCTAGAACGAACTACTGATCCAATAGCTCAGATAAGCCAGCAAAAAGAAGCGACCTTGGACACCCGTTGGCACCCTGCCAGCGTGTTGACGCAGTGGGGCTCATTATCCCTCGCAGTGGCTCATCCCCTTACCAGCGCGAGTACTAGCCCTACTAGACTCGAGTGAGCTTGTTTCTATTGAAATTCGTCCCGCTCGTTGGCTGAGTGCCGACGCCTGGCCACTTTGGGAGCTGAAATCGATTCGTCTCAGCCGGCTCAACTAACTTTCCCACTCTAGGCCTGATTACCCATTACTCAGCCAGACTTTTACTGCTTATTTAAATTGATCCTAGGCACCTTAGGGATTATGTTCTGCTTCAGAATTACCTTTGGGGAGGAGCTCATTACTCCATTGGCTGTGTTGGGGAGAAGAAGGGGTAATGTTTGGGGTGTGAGCCCACGGTTTTGAAGGACTTGGTTCCGCAAGTTTTGATGGAATAGTGGATTTCCATAAAGTCCCTGTAGTCCCATGGCTTGGAATGCAGGGGGAGTCTGGCCATTTTGACCGACAGCTGCTAAAAAAGAGTTAGACGGTTGTTTTTTAAGAAGTTTTGATTTACCTTGGGATCCCTGAGCTGACTGGATTTGCTGCGCCCGATGTTCCAAAAGCATTTCAATCGGGCTTTTTCTTCTTGGAGGCTCTTCTTGGTTGGCCCATTCGTTTCGATTGGGAGCATCGCCATCAGTAACATCAATGTCGCCTTCAGACTCGTCGATTTGGAGCTCGTCGTTGCCAGAAATGTCCGATGCTTCGGCGGATAAGTAGCGCTTGTTTCCAATGAGGCCGGCGGTATTCTAAATATTGAGATGAGGATTTATGATTCGGACGAGTCGATGAGCAGAGAGACAGGTACCGCCTATTATCTTTATTTTGTTGAAAGGGGAGAGAGATGAGAGGCTGCTCAAACAAAGGGCTACTCGGCGGAAGCGCAAGCGTAAATACACTGTGCAAAGCGGGTTTACGAGGGGATGTTTCAGCCCTCCAGAGCCTCTAACTCCGCAAAATTTACTAAGGAAATACAACCCTCATTTATTATGAAGGCTTGTTGGGAGATGATAATAGTTAACTCATAGGGGGACTGAGAAGAAAAGTCTTGAAGAAAGTTACCTTATCAACATCCATAGCTTCAGTTTTCATTTCGTTTGAGTGGTGTTCTAGTTCCTCGTCGGATTTCTCCCTTTGAGGTGGAGACTCAACCGAGTTCGCTTTTATGGGCTCGCCAGAATGATGCGCATCCTCTGCGCCATTTTCAACCGAGGATGATGTGATGACGGAACACCTTTGATCGTGCGAAGACGCCACTCTGTGGAACTAAAATAAGAGACATAAGAAAGGTATTTTTGTGTGTCTCAAACTTCTATCTGTTCTTACTTCAATGGTGATAATCGAAAAAAAAGTTGACTCAAGGTGACGTACCTGATCTGGGCGTAAAGATAGGATAGACTGCATCTGAGGAACTCGCTGTAAATATGGGACTGGGGAGGGTTCAGAAGTATTGAGAAGCTTGCCAACAGGAAAGTTGATTTTCTTGATCACGCTGGGTTTACTCAGCTCATCATCCTCCCGCGGCGTTACCTAATTAGCATTAGTTTTTCATTAATGAAAAGAAAATCATGAGCATCCAGAAGATATTTGAAAGTATGACTTACTATCTCGCTTTTGGGCACATCATCAGGCTGCTTCCAAGACATGTTCAGATTGACGCCGCCCTTGTTGAGCGTAATTTTCTATTTTTCGGATCATCACGTGATCGTTAAATTTTTGCGCTCGTAAATTTGTCGGTTTTTTGAAAATACGTGGATTCCGAAAAACACGCTGATAATCGTAAAAATGTAAAATTTATGGAAAAAGAGCTTGCTTCAAAAAAGGGATGATTCGAAGCCTGGACCCATTGTGGCACATCGTACTGGTCCAAGTTGACGGCGGAAAGCGCCCAAACCACATCATCTGGAATGCCTTTTACGCCGAGGTCATAAGTCACTGCTTTCTCAGCTGCAGAACCTTCGTGAATCTTTTCCCCATTTTCTTTTTGCTGGAAGAGTTGCTGGTAGATGAGCGAACTTGCAAGGTTCAGCATCTGAGGTGAGCCGCGGGCGGCGTGCCCTGAAATCAAAAGTGAAAACCATAATCAACTGGTCGAAATGCTCTTCTGTACAAAAATCCGATTCCTTCCTCACGAAAAATGTAACATAAGCATATCCAGTATATTAATCAATATCCATGAGAGTCGAAAATCGCAAACAAAAAACAATTTACCTTGGCTATGGTCAGAAACCAACTGCGTAATGTTGTAAGGAGGAATTTTCAAAAGAAGATCTTCAAGTTCCACTTCTTAGGGTTCGATTTCTTCTTGTCTGGTCTCTACTGTATCATTCTGAAAGTCAAAAAGTTACATAATTGTCTATGTCTGAAAAGTTGCGAGTGAACTGGTCTCTGAGACAAATCTCTCGCCTTGGCATTGACGTCAAAAAAGAGAAAAAGGGCCGTGTGGTGTGTACGTGAGTGAGTTCAGAGCCGCGCTGGCACTGAGCCAACCTCCAGACAAGCTAAGGGACGTGCTTCGGACTCGGGCCCGTGCGCGGACACTCTGCTCTCGGCCCCCGCGCGCCCTCCCCCGAGCAACAAGAGCCATTTGACCAACAATGGCCTCGATCCACCGAAGGATCATTGCTCATGTGATCCTCAATTCGAAGAAAGAGCGCGACTCCGAATATCCGCCATGTTATTCAATTATATCTTTTAACTCAAATATCCTAAATATAAGAAAATCATATTTTTCATATTAAAAATGTAACTATCAAAAATCAAATTCAAATTCATAAATCATTCAAATATTTTAAAATTGTTCAGCTTTCCGTACCCTCCTAAGGAAGTATCCTTAAGTCTCCTTATTAAATCTGGGTTGATTATTTTCGCTAATTTAACATGAAACTAACAACAAATAGTGCTGTGTATTCAACATGATAAGATTTTACGGGTGGCAGGTCATGAAACATGTGCTCTCCCCGATTCCGGGAAAACTGGAAGTGACCCAGAATATCGCGTGCGCGCTCAATTCAAATTTCACGCTTGGGATTTACAAGGATTTACGAGTGATATTTACTCGTAACAATTTGATTCCATTTGTTGACCAGACCCGATTATTTTTAGAAGTGGTAATCTTTCTGGAGACATGGAGGAGAGCCCTAGAAATATGGATTTTTCTAATCTGTGGGATGGGAAATCGAGTCTGAAAGGCCTCCACTTTGGCACCCCTTGGAGCCCCATGTCAGTGTCTATATTGACAGTCTCCTCTTTTTCGCGTTTTTAATTTGGGTCTAGTTCACATCTACCACACCGCGCGGGACAATGGGATCATCCGCGCGCTCATCTCAGGTTTTACCCCGTCCTCCCGTTGGATCAGAGTCAACCCAGGGCCCCTTATGGCAAAAAAGGATGGGAAACGCGAATTATTTGCAAATATCAAACAGTGTCGGAGTCCGATGTTGACTGAACGCCAACGCGCGGATATCTTGAGCCACTTGGCAAATATAATGCATCTGGATTTTCATGACAGGTGATTCTTTTTACATCCCGCTTTTTTTAAATTGAATATTTAAAAGCTTATATTAAATCGTATGCACTTACCAACTATAGAATGAAGAGGTTCTTCTGAGTCGTTTTGAAGCTGCGATCAGGATTCAAGCTCTCGATTGAATTCAGAATTCTACTGAAGCAGGTCAGTAGAAGTGTACGTATCGTCTTCGGAAAAAAAGCGTTCAAAAACTAGTCGATATTCTCCAGAAGTCCTGAGAGAGAAGTCTGGTGTGTCCTCAGTCTGGCTCGCTGCCAACGCGTAGCCTTGAACGCCTCTGGGCTCAGCGTGGGCTCAAGAGCGCCATCACGCGAATTTAACTAGCCACGAATTCAGCGAACTATATCTCTCTTACTCCACTTGACAAACTGAATTCTACCACACTCAGGCTGGTTGGGATGAGCTGAGATCTTGATCTTGTCTTTTCAAAAATTCAATTTTTATACGCGGTCGAAATTCTGGATCAAAATCCGATAAAGCCGTCAGGGAATCTTCTTTATGAATATCTCAACAGCCAGTATAAGTGCTTGAAAGAATAGCAGTAAATACGGTGCAACTGATACTGACTATGATTATACATAAAATGTCCTCCATTGGAAATGGTCAATTTCACGAAAAAATGCGAAACATAGAATTCAGAAAGACACATTTATTTTCGTTCAAAAATAAAGTGCCCAAGCTACGCATTCGAGATCGTTCAACTAGACTCAAGGGCTGGCGCAGTGAAGTGTGGTACCAAAAGGCGGATGAGCTGAATACTTTTGAGCTGAAATTTTCGATTTTTTCAAGCTTCGGAAAACTCCGGGAACCATCAGATAATTTCAGGGTTAAATTAAAATCTGAAGCTTTGGGATTTTCTTCGACTTTTAATGCAGTTTGAAATCAATGATTGTTGATTATGAGTTCATGAGTTTTTATTCTGTTGAGGAAACGAGCAGGAAAAGGTCAATCTTTGAATCTGGAATTGTCAAGGTTTGACCTTAGCAGTTGTCAGGTCGTTAGGTGATTTAGATTTTGCTCCGTGTCAGGCTGGCTCATCCCTTTATTAGGTTTTGTGGTGATTAAAACTGATTTTTACGATTTCGCGTGAACCGCTTGTCTGACATGAGAGGCTCTTTGAACCTTTTTTTTACGAATTGGCCTCGTCATCCGAAACTCGTCTTTCTTCTTTCAACGAAGAAAGCTCCGTGCAGAGGATGTCCTTGGAAAAATTATGACTTACAAAGACATCAATCAAGATTCATGATTTTTAGATAAAGGAAGAAGGGTTTATGCAGAAGGTGACCTTGACAATCATTCTGGCTGAAGTATTTATGACGGAATCTTGCAAGAAAAGAGAGCTTCAATCATTCAAAAACCGACCGTTTTGGGGAGCAGGGGGGTCAAACGGAGGCTGGTATATTATCCGGAGAAATTCGGTGGAAAAGTTCCGGCTCGCTGGTTCTGCGCGGATCAGCCGCGGCGCGAAGAAAAAAATCCACCTCACTCGAAAAGAAAATAGACATACGCGCATACGAGGTGCATATTATATTCGCCTTCCTGCGCGTTTTGAAAACATAATTCAACCACAAAAGGGAAGAAATAAATAAGACAAATTTAACTTCCGGGGGACGCGTTGTAGTTCAGCGCGAAAGGGTACAGAGCTCTAAAGTGCGAAGCCGCAGCGACTTTGATCTGATCTTGGCCGGACGACCTTGGAAATCTCAGAAAAATAAATTTTAAAAATTCACACCTTGTCTCCATCTGAAATTTCTACCTTCCCAGCGCTCTAATATTCAAATTTCAATAACTAAATCATCCCTTGATTGGCTCGTTTTAAAAAATAAGATTTTCAAAAATCGAAATTCTAATTATCTGGATGAAATTAATTGCTTGAGTTATTTCTTTTGAAAATTCAGTACGGAAGATAATATATGTAACCAGCAACATTTTTGATAAGTTATATTTTGCTGCTAATTTTTCAAGGATGATTAAAAAATGTCGAAATGTCACGTGAGAGTGTGTAATTGTCCGTGGCGGTAATCAGAGGTTCAATCAATCGCCCAATGAAGTGGCATCTGCTCGGACAAGTTCCGTCGAACAGGTTCCGCCTCGCTGGCTCGACGCCGGATCAGCCCGTCGGAGGGGCTCAAGCCCGTAGCTCAAGGCCATCAATTTGTGTTGTCAAAAAGAAAAATATAAATAAACCAAAGTCGGTGATTTTCGATCAAAAATATCTGGATGTTTTCTTGATTTTCTTAGTTCATCCTTTTTTGATATTTTTGCATAGAAAGTTTGTTTATAAATGTCAGTTTTGAAAGACTCAAGACCTTGAGTATCATCATATGGGTCTGGCCTTAGTTTTTTGTCCTTCAGCTGTAGATAAGGGCACTTGAGTTGCCATTGTCCGTATGTATCCCCGCGTATAGCCGTTTTTTATTCGGACAAAAGCTGCAGAGCCGAAATTCAACTGACCGTTGTTCAGTTTTCTTCTTGAAGACTAAACCTGTTGGATGCGTACTTAGTATTTTTCTTGCGCGTTGTGGCAATATTCAGCTTATGGGTATTTTGCATTTTGTGTCAAAGGTTGCGCCGGGCGAAATCCGGCGTGACGGGTCACTTGAAAAAATTTCGGAACGCTCCAAAATTTCGCGGAATTCTGCGCGCCAAATGCACCCAATCGGAAAATTAGATCAAGCAACACCAGAAACCCGGTGCTGTTCAAATAAATACTCCACCGCCAACCAGGCGGAAAAGAGTTTCTCAGAAGCCGGCTCTTTTCTGGGAATTCGATATGAAGATTATGGCGGCACAGGAATAAGATAACGAAACATCCTTTATATACCGGTTTCTGGAAATAGGATACCGGGAATTTCGATAGCGGTTTTGAGGGGTGGCGGGCGGCCTCGTTCGCAAAGGCTATTTGCGTAAATTGCGAACGCCGTTCGCAAAATCGAAAAGATCTCGGTCGAAAATCGAGTTCTTTTATTTTCAAAATGTGTCCCTGCGGTAGAGAAAGACTGCCCCTGCCAACCCAATGAGTTCTCTACCAAAAAATGCGCGAAGCGCATCTTCACGACACAAATATATTTCATTGCGAACAGCGTTCGCAAAATTACGAACGGCGTTCGCAAATTGCGAACGAGGCCGCCCTACACCCGTTTTGAGCGTTGGTTTATCGTTAGAACTCGGTAGAAAAAATCTCAGAAAATGGACCAATTTTGAAATTTTGAAGGTGATTCGCTTAGCAATGAAGACTATAGTTGCCATAATTTTTGTAAAATGATTTCTTGTTGTCAGTAAGATATCTAACTGAGCATCTCCTAGAAGGACTTCTACTAACAGGTCCTTCAGTTAAAAGCGGCTAGAATCATCAATGCGTAAAATGATTTCTGAGAAGCAGAAGAAGCGGATTTGCGGGTATCGCTGTTTTGTAAAATTTGCAAAAAGGGTTGACGCAAGAAATCTAGATAATCCGCGAAATGCGCGCCGAACGCGGATTAGCGCCAATTCAAGAAGCTAAAACAGATGGGGGAAGCGGAGCAAGCTAAAATTATCTTGAAAGAATTTCCAGGCGAAAAACTTAGCAGCCTGGAAATAATTAAAATCAATGGCGGGCTTTGGAATCTATTTCATTTCAAGGGAATTACTTTCTTCCTCAAAGAGTGTTTTTCAAGCGACAGACTTGAGTATCGTTTATAAAATCTGCATCCTTTCAAGAAGAGCATCATTGAGTTGAACTCGAGCGAACTGGGAATATAAACTCCTTTGAGAAAAAAAGTACTCAACCCTTGTGCGCGGGCATTGTGTCGGAGCTGCTCGTCCGTGGAAAAAAGGGATGAACACAAAGAAAACATCGATTGTGTTTTATCTTTTTCTCCTTTGTCTGAGAGTCAGCCGCAGAAGCCACCGGAAACTTCTTCTTTGTCCGAAACGGACAATTCCGGATTCGGTTCTTTTCCGAAAAACTGGAGCTTGCAGGAAGTGGATAATCCTTTTTGTATGAATATGGAAAAATGAACTCACGTGAATAAAATCTAACCCGACGGAGCTCAGGAGCTCATCCGACCCATACACCACATGCTACAGAAATAGACGAACTTTACGAACTCGCCCCGGGCAGCGTAGATCAAAGGCAGAAAATGGATTTGCCCGCAGGCACGTGTTGGCAGAAATCCAATACCTGCACTTGGAATTTGGGAAAAATCGATCCTGCTCGAGCTCAGAGTCAACTTGAACTCGGATTTAGCCATTTGAATAGAGTTAGATTCAATTCGATTGAAAACTAAAATGATGAATAATTCTTTTCTTGTTTTATAAATAAAAACTGAAATTTCTCAAGCCCGGATTTTTAGCGACAGTTTTGACCTTTGCATTTATCGAGTGACCTTCGGCCGACTCTGCTGACCGATAAAAGCTCTCAAAAAGCCCCTTCGTTTTCATGATGCTGCCGGAAACTCGGCAAAAGAGCAGCTGTAATTGTCCGCAAATAGAGAGTGAGAGGTGCTCCCTGTCAGCGCGCTCTCATCCTCTTCGTTTTTCAGTTGCTCAAGGCAAACAGTCGGAAATTCGTCAAATTTGCAACCGCGAAAAATTGCATTTCAAATATTTAACACATGCTCATATTTGCCTATCATGCGACATTTCTCATCCTTTACTGACTTTTTCGCATATTGAGATGGGTTGGTCGTCGTTGTTTTCAGTCAAGAACTAAAGCAGCTAAAATCAAAGCGATTCTGCAGGATATGTTTGTTTTAGTTATGAAGCGGGGATCGGCTCAAAACTTGTTTTTGTATCAAGGCCAGGTGCCCCTGTGAAGCTTTTATTTTGATTTTACTTTGACAAATTGTCGATTTTCCATTTTTTTATGAAAAATGACCGGTGAAAGAGTTGTATTTATTTCTGCATTTGAGGGAAGAGAAGATATTCTTTTCGTTAAAAATGACAAAAAGAATATTCATACGACTACCATCTTTAGGCAACCAACCTGTGCCTGTAACAGGTAAAGAAATATGATGATATAGCTCAATTTAGTCGATAAGAAAGCTAAAAGGTTTCTAGGCACACAGAAAAAATCATTGAGAGAAAATATCCCGGTAGCGACCAGTCGAATTGCTATTATACTTGTGAGATTTGCTTCCATGGTCAAATTGATGCAACTGCAGTGAAAAAAGAAAATACGACAATGTTCAAATGTCCTGCAGGAGTCTGTGATGGTTCTCAGAACTTCAAATCTTTTATCGAAGGAATTTGCTGCGAATCTGCTCAAAGAAAAGTGGAGTATGGTAAGGAATATTAATATAAAATCATATTTTTAAAGTCATTTTTAATTGAATAACCAATTTAAAAAAAAATAAATTTTTCAGATCGACGGGTTGACATTGGAACCTTCCAGCGCGACTTTGAAAAAGCCGTGGATACAGAGAATAATATCATACAAGACATAAAGGATGCAAAAGAAGCCAAAAAGAGAACGAAAGAAGAAGCCGATAGAGCCATTGAAGCGGACAAAGCTGCTGAGGAACGAATAAGATCTTTAGAAGAATCCCTTCCAAAAATTCAGCAAGAGGTTGATGCAAAGCGAAAAAAATTGGATGGGGTCATTGCTTCTACCTTCAGGGTCATCAATACATGTGAGTCAAGATTTTTATGAACACGACAGCAAAATAATTAAGTTATTATGAGTCGTTTTAAAAGCATAATTCGATAATATTTTTATAAAGGTAAGACTGAACAGCTGAAGATCGAAATGAAAAAGAAGGAACTCTTCAGATTCGAGAAAAATCGGAATTACCCCCATTAAAATTATCCCCATTGAAATTACCATTAAAATTTACCTAATAATTTAGATAATTGTTATAAAATGTCACATTCTGTATAAATCACTTCTAGAACTCTTAGTTTTCAAAAATGCTTTACAACTTCTCTTTCTTTCTTTCTGTCACTTGTCAAAAAAAAACATTGAAAATGGGCACCTTCTCTTGGAAGTTGAGCGACATTCCACTCGGAACAGAAGACGACAGCGTATACATTAGCTCTACTACGATCAAAAATGAAAATAAATTTGCCTGGTATCGATTCATTCAGGTAAGAACTGGAAAATTATTATTCTGCAAAAAATTTCATAGAGCGGCTATTTTTTGGGCTGGTTCATGATGATTTTAATCACGACAAACCATGTTAACCACTGGGTTTATCTGACCAACTGGGGTGAAGCTCTACTCACAACTTATTTTCTACTCGCAGCAATCACCAATGCTTGCTTAAAATCAGGAGGTAAGAGCTTGTCAGATGGGTAATCAACTAGCGAGCTTTTAGTTGGCGAAGAAAAAACAAACGTCCTCAAGAAAATCACCTCGCTCTTTCAACACTGCTCTTTCTCCGTCAGCGTCACTCTTACAGTTGCCTACTGGGTTTTGCTAAGAACTGAGTTGGAGAAACCACGCAACTGGCATACGCATGGCATCAATATGCTCTTGGTTTTTGTCGACGTCATCGTTACTGAGGTTCCAGGTAAGAATTTAAGTGAGAACAGCTGGTAAAACCGTGTTTTTAGTGAAGATGGCTCATTTAATGTACACTTTTGCTGTCTGCTGGGCTTATTTTTCCATGACTCTCATCGTCTACTACAACAGCACAAACCCGAAGCACTTGGAAATCTACGCTGACACATTAGGAACGGATCATTTCTACAACCTTCTGGGTAGCATAAGTTTGAATCTATCAAGATCCATGCCTAAGATTGGGGAAATCTTCCCGTAAAATCATGCATTCTTGGTTTTGGTCTCATTCTCCTTGTCATCCCGCTGTTTCACACTCTTCTCGTCGCACTGACCAAACTTCGAAAGAAAAACAACAAGGAGTAACTCTCGCTATTATTTTTTTTCTTCTGCTTTAATAGACATGTATACAGTATACTCGCCCGATATGATTTTTACATTGACATTTATTTGTAACGAGGGATGCATTGCAGTTTATTCATTAATTTGGTCAGAGGAGTATTTTATATATTTGAACAGAATAAATTTTAAGCTGTTTGTCCAGATTTAACTCGAAGATGAGCTCATTCTGATTTCGCGAAGTTCAGCTTCACGCTCCTAGAAATAGTTGAGAGCAATTCAATTCTAAGAGGAGGTCGTTCGGAGATTCTTGATTGCTCAAAAGGCGAGCACTCAAGAGGAAGTTCGGTAATTCTGAGATTTCGAATTGAATAAAGGAGAATTTGGTGTTTGATTTAGATTTATGTGGAAGGTTTGATACGTACTCTGCATTTCATTTTCTGCAGCAGGAGATGAAGCTAAAGCGTTTCTTTTGCTTAGGAGGAGGCTGCTAGAGGAAGAAATTGTAGAAGGAAGAAGAAAGTTATAAGAAAAACAACAGCAATCGTGTTATTTTTCAAACTGAACTCAAATGGAACACATGGGTTGAGTGTTTTAAGTAAGAAATGGAGGATGAAGAATAGAAAAAAGCAAAAGCGGAAAATAGGAAAGAGCTTGTTAGTCTGGTGACTCGTGAACTGCAATTTTATTCCGTTACCTTGAAGCTTTCAATCTCAGTATCGATTATAGTCTGAGCGGTTTGGCGTGCGGAGCTGATGCTGTGACAAATCAGTATTAACTTTTTTATGTTAGAATTTTTCTTGGGCAAACCTGAAGCGCGGTCTAGGAGCGCGAGCGTAAGGAATCGGGGCTTTTTCGCTTTCTCTGCGAAGTGGAAGGGATGAAATGTCAGTTGTGCCGACTTCTTTGACCGGGCTCGGGAGAGAGTCGAGATTGGAGTATTGTGAACTGTTGAAAACGTCGTCGGTCTGATCGGTACTTGATCTTCTTGAGCTCGTCGAGCTAGTAATACTGTATTACTAATACAGTCATTTGCGGCGCCGATTGATCTTTAAGGTTTTATTGCTCCCGGAATTTAATACTCCAAGGTGCTAAACAAGAAAAAACTTATTGTATAGGAAATATCACCTGTATGACGATTTCCATCCGCGTGGGGCGATCGACTTGAGCCACTTGGTAGTATTTGTCTCTCGGTTGTTATTCTGTTCTTCATCCACTTTGTTCTCGTCGCCGTCTGCTGATTGATGATCCGGATGATCTGGGTGATCCGAAGATGCAGAGGGCAGCGGTGAAGAGACCGAGTCCCGTGGTGGGTTGAACTCAATAGAAGTCGTCATCGAGTTTTGACTTTCATCTTTATGGTCGATTCCACTGTCTATGCAAATCATCTAAGAATTGCTTTTGTAAGAATCTTACCTGAAATAGAACCAGCATTTGATGTAAGTTCAGCTGCAGATTTATCGACAAGATTGGCGAGCTCCTCAAACTTATCGATATCGTCCTGAACCTCCGCAGGTACTTCTGGGAGCTCAACTTCCTCTTCCTCTTCATTGTCATCTTGTGTGGTATTACTCTCTGGAATGTCTTGCGAAGTGTCTAACTGGGCATTTTCGTCTTGATCGATTTTTGAGTTCTGTTCGGCTGTTTTCTCCACTTTGTCTTCAATTTCTGGCTCGTCGGGACTTATTATTGGTAACGCTTTTGATTCTATTTCCTTCTCTGCTTCTGTGTCTTCTTCTGGCTCAGCTTGACCCTCCTCTGCTCCCTCTACATCGTTTGACTCAACATCCTCCGGTTCTGGTTCCACTTGCTCTGAGATCGGCTCCGCTTCTGGTTCGATCGCAGGCTTTGGTTCTTCCATTTCCGGTTCGATGTGATCACTTTCGTCAAGCGTGGTATTTGGTGATGGCTCAGCATCCAGGATCAACTGATAATCAGGATCTTCTACAACTTCTCTAGCTGGTTCTTCCTGATGTCCGTTTATCTGTTCAGAGTTTGAGCTAGAATTTGCCCGTGACATCGTCTCCCGCTCAATTCTAGCAAGTTCTTCTTCGATTCGATTGAGCTGCTCTAGCTTTCTCGTCGCGTCTTCAAGATCACTCTTGCTTTCTCGCTCGGGAGCTTTTCTGAATACAGGCTTACCGCGAGTTTTTACAGGTTGAACTTACGGAGCGTTGAGAAGTCCCTTTTCTTTTCTGTAAAGAGCCTCTTTCTCAGCAGCCTGGCGGATCTCGTCGTTGATTCTGTCCTCTATTCTATTCGGGCGCTTATAAGACGGCTCTCTGTGGGGTATTTGGCTAACCTTCCATTGACTGAATACGGTTAGACAAGTAGGCATTATATATTTTTACCTCATTATGTTTTTGATGTTTGGTGTGCTCGTGTCAATGTCGGGGTTTGAATTTTGAGAGGTTCCGTTTTCTGTTCCGTTCTCTGTGTTTCTCTGGAATGAATTTGAGACTCCCGACCAGTCCTAAAGCTTGATAAACAGCCATCTTTCTATCAGAATTTTTACCTTGATTCGACTGCGGCGCCTCTCCTGATATTTCTTGTGCGAATCGAGCTCTTTCCCTGACAGCTTATCCTCTGTAGATCTAAAAGGGATTACACTTCTTTGAAAAAAATACTGCTGCGCCCTCGAGGAAGAGCCGATTTTTGTGGTGTGTGCCCAGGGTGAGACAGAGAGGGAATCCAAAATTTTTTTTCCTTCGCGAATATCAAAGAAGTGTGAAGCGAATAGTCCTCCGAGGTAATTAATTTTATTATGGCTCCTTGATCAGGCTGACAAGTTTTTGATGAACCCCTTTTTGGGAAAGAAAGACACCGTCAATGGCAGGACGGAGATTGGAATTTTAAATACTTGACTTACGGTTCAGGCTTTGGCGCTTCCCATCGTTTTAAAACACTTTTGCTTTGCGATCCTCGGGCCATCGTTTTGATGATTTCTTTTCTCTGCTTTGCTGCTTTTTGAGACTCGCTCTTGACTGAAAATTTTACTTGAAAAAAGTCGATACTCGGCGGCTTTCGATATTTTGCGGCCCTAATGCCCTTACGGTGGAGAAAAAAAAAATGGATCGAGCCCGTATTTTTAGTTAAATTATTGATGAATTGCGCACAGAGAGAGAAACAACAACAAATTTCACCCTCGAGAGTCCTCTAGTGGCCACATGGCTTATTGAGTTATTCAAGTGAAAATTACGGTAGCTTGAGAAAGTCTTTGAATTTTTTTTCTTAAATTGAAAACTTAATTATCCTTAGCTTTGAAACTTACCGAGCGCATCTGGCGAGTACCATTTCAAAGTTGAAAGATTGGCAACCTTGGCGTCCTGAAAGAAGAGTAAGAAAGTAAAACTACACCGGCAGTATAAATCTTTGATAACATTTGATTTTTTATTGCTGTCTAATCTGACACATTTTCATATCTGCTGAATTTGTATAATAAAGTTGAGACTAATCGCCAAAAGCTATTAAATTGGAAATCAAAACTCTCATGTAAAAAATCATTATGTTCCTCATTGTTATCAAATCGGAGAGATCAAACAAGTTTCCAACGGGTTGGGAATAATGGAAGCTAATTGAGGCTGTGAAGCGGGAAAAATGCTTCCGCCCCGCTCTCATCCCTCCCTAACCTCTTTTGCCTCCGGTGAGAAAAATCTGCCTCTTACCATAACTTTCTCTTCTGAGGTCGTTTCTTGCTCTCTTTGAATTCGCTTCTGCGCTCTGTCGGTAAGATCTGTTGAAACTGAAAAACGGAAAAAGTGTTATTCAAGCGCGGACAAAAGGTTTTGGAGATTTTGAGGAAAAAATCTTTGGGAAATGGGAGAAACAATTGGAGAAAGAAAATTGCCACTTGGCAGGGCCGTCACACAATCTTACGTTGCCTAATGACCCGACCAGTATAAGAAAAAGTCAAGACCTCAAGGTCACCTTAGAGTTATTTTTGGAGATTCAAGAGTTCTGTTAAATTTCTAAAATTAAAGATGAATTACGTTTATGATTGTTTCTCGGAGAAATATTTGGTGGAGATCGATTCATTTTGGTTTCAGTATTTTTTGAACCGGAATCATCTTCATCCTCAGTTGAGTAAATTTTTGAGCGCATAATTTTCTCTTTTGTACTTTTTCTAGCAATTTGGGCTCGAAAAAATGGGTTGTTTCAAGAGTTTTATGATATTAAACAATCAATGAAGTCTCTTAGATTTATGTGTTAGGTAAAAACTTTACGATTATCGATAGTTCTTTTATATTAAAAAATGAATTGATCTAATTTCTTTTCAGGAAATGTTCACTTCCTCTTTTCTCTAAATACCACAGATAAGCTTCTAAAGGCGTAACAAAAGGACCTTCTTTTTATACCTCAATTTCTGTTTCTTTCTGGTTTCTCCTCTCTCTCTGTTTTCTCAAGAGCTCGATAAAAAACCGCTAGGTTTGGATTTCGGTGGGAATGCAGCTACAAGCTTGATGAGGGTGAGTTATTAGATGAGAAACTGCGAAAAAGAGATGAAATCAACTGGCACGCAGGGAAATGCCATTTCGTCTCTTGCGGATTTTACTCTTATCCGCGTCAACTGATTAAATTCTCGACTACATTGTTCAAAAAAGGAGTTAGCACCTGTGGATTTACGAGTACACAAAAATTTACCTGGTAATGATCTCTGGGTTTGAAAAATTTTATAGAAACTGTTGAATTCTAGTTCAGAGCGTGAAATTAAAATATCGATGTCCCACGATTTTCCGACGCGTCATGGAAATCAAGTGTCCTTTACGTGACTCTCGTAAACGATCGTATTAGCTCTCAAACCTACTTTTGCCTTCAAGAGTGGTTTATAGTTCAATAAATTTAAAAGAAGGACTTCAGAGGACGATTCTCAAAATCTCCAAAACAATTTTATTTCTTTCTTTTTCGTCAAAAAAGTCGAAGGTGAAAAATTTTTTTTCAAAAAAAGTCGGACTTACTTAACGAGTTCATATCTTCTTCGTCTTCTTCTTCGTTCTCTCCAAATTCAGCCTTTAATCTCTCTTCAATAAGTCGCTGTAGCTTGAATTCCTCCCCCTCGAGCTGAAAAAAGACTCGTCTTTACTTTCTCTCTCAGTCTGATTATCGACCGGTAATAGGAAAAATTTGAGCAAATTTCTCGTCCGCCTTTATCTGCTGCGCACGTGTTGACCTTGAAGCCAATATGCTGCCCTGAAGGGTCCTTTCTTCTGAAACCCAAAACGAACACCTGGTAAGGGCACAAAGCAACAAAATGTAATTCTGTTGATTAATCGCTTATTCTAGTTTTGGTTTAGTTGGATACGCATAATAATAATAATCAGAGGGATACTTGGCCTCCGGGCGGGCGTGTTATCTGCATTTGGATGATGCTCAGATAAGCTTGGGCCTATTAGGGACATGAGAACGTTGATGAAATTCCGACGAAATTTAATTCGAGTTATTATGCTCCGAGTGCCGGCAGGTTAATTGAAGATATCGCCTCGCATCTTTATGAAATTTGCTTTTCAAGTTGAAACAACGTCGATTAAAATTCATTAAGATACCTGATCGATCGATTTCCATGTGCCAAAGAACACTTCCTCTTTCGCTTGATGAATTAAACTCTCCTCTGAATAGTGCGCTTGCATGATCAGATTTGTAACTTGTACCAGCTTTTGTCTGATCCATATTATGCGGATAGAGCGTCCATTGACCTTGGGCTTAGCGCCATGACCTCACTCTGGCTCGAGTCCCGAAAATTTTAGGGGATGGTTTTGAGTGGCTTTTTAGTGTTTATGACAGGAAATAACTAGACATGAAATTGAGGAAAAAGGGAGAACTTGACTTTGAAGGGATGAGCCATTCAAAACACAAGCTCTTTGACATGACAAAATAGTTTCTAGAGCAGTTAGAAAAGTGGATGCAAATTTTGCTTAAAATTGATAATTTTTCTCTAGACGAATTCTTGTTGTTCTTCCCAGCTAGCAGTATATAAGCGCTTGTTTTCGTCATTTTAGTTCACAATTCATTTTTTGTCAAAAAGAAGAAAATGGCCAAGACTGTTACCAAAGCCGCCAAGCCCACTGCTGCTGCCCGAAAATACCGAAAGGCCCGAAAGGAGTCTTTCGGTATCTACATCTACAAGGTGCTCAAGCAGGTGCATCCCGATCAGGGAATCTCCTCCAGAGCCATGTCAATCATGAACTCTTTCGTGAACGACATCTTCGAACGACTCGGAACCGAAGCTTCTCGTTTGGCTAAAATGAGCAAGAAGTCGACCATCTCCTCCCGAGATATTCAGTCTGCTGTCCGACTTCTCCTCCCTGGTGAGCTTTCCAAGCACGCCGTTTCCGAGGGAACCAAGGCTGTCAGCAAATACACTTCCTCTAAGTAAATTTTTAATTTACAACGAGCTAAAACAGGCCCTTTTAAGGGCCACAAATTCCAGAGAGATCAGAAGTCTGCTTCGAGTTCTTTTATCAATCTCGTTAGTTTGCAGAATGAGACACTATCGCTCTTGCTGAATGCCAAATAATAAACTTTCAAAATTTTTATTGATCAAGTTTTCAAAAAGAGGTTTTTACTTTCGATTTGTTATTCTCTTCCTCAGCTTTGGCAGCCATCATCTGTCCAACGAACTCTTGAAATCGCCCATGAATGCCTGCGAACTCTGGTAGAGCGGCAACTTTTCCGAACCAAGCTTTCACATTTTCGTAGTCATCCAGGAACTTAGGGTTAACAAGGCAGGGCATTGTTAGTCCGCAAGCGATGCTTATATCCGCGATTGTGATGTTCTTTCCGGTGAGAAAGTTGCCGGCTTGAATGGATCCATCAAGGAATCGAATCTGCTCAGCCAGCTTGGCCTCCTTCGCAGGCAAATCATCTGGCATCGGGAAGAACCCCAGTTTTGGATAAACAGCGGCGAAAATGGCGGAGTACATCGAACCCATGTCCCAGTTGAGCCAAAAGTCAACTTTTGCCCTCGCTTTTGGTTCAGCAGGATAGAGCGTAGATTTTGGCGCATATTGATTGACGATGAATTGAAGGATAGCTCGCGATTCCCAAAGCGTAAAACCATTGTCGACGATTGTTGGAATGCAATGTCGAGGATTGATCGCAAGGAAGTCCTTGTTCATGTGCTCGCCCTTCATCAAATTTAGACTACTGAACTCGTAATCGACCCCTGCGAGCTTGCAAGCTAAAATATTAAGTTACAAGAAAAGCCAAATAGTCTCACAGTACTTATTTCAACAGCTCGGGATGGTGGGGAGAAGAGAAAACCGTAGACCTTCATTTTCTAATTTCTGATAAAAAAATGACTTCGAAGATTGATTTCATCGGCTCTTTATATACCTACTGGTGGAATGTTTCTGGAAGATTCTTCACACGCCTCGATGATCAAGCAAACAAAGTTTTATGAATTATTTGATTTGTTGGCACAAATTCTATAATTTCCCGAAAAAAATTCCAGCTAATCTTCAGAAGGAAAAACCTTCATAAGGGGAAAGAGTCTTTCCGAAAGACTAAAATATAAACAACTTCAAGAATAATTAGTACCTCCCTCTAATCAATCAGTTTTATCATCCCTTAAAATCGGGCGCTGGTACCTTATCATTATGTTTACGATCCGTACACCTCATGTTTCCGCGTAATTGACCTTCTTTTCATAAAACTCATAAAATGTAAATCTCCAGCTGTCCAGAAGAGCGATGCGCCCCTCAGTCCCGGATAAAAACCGGCGAGTCATGGAGGGATCATATCATTCTCTTCCGACAACAGAAATCGACAACATGGCCCCGAATACTTTCAGAGATGCAACGAGAATTCAAATTGAAGATGAGCGCCAGCGCAAACGAAATACTCCCTACCAGGAGAAGCCTCTTGTTGATGTCTCTTCAAGAACCAAGCTTCAGACAGGAGCCTTGGCCAAGATGATCCAGGCAACAACTGGCGTGATGGGAATAGACTTCCACGATCAGTACAAAGACCTCGAATGGACTGATGAAAGCGGAAGTTTCAACCGTCACAATGGTCTTCCAAAGCTCGACAGTATGCCGCTCGCTTTTCAGCTCAAATACGAGAGCATTTTTAAATATGCCCAGGTAAATTAAGCATGAGTGAATTTTTATTCAAGGTTTTTTAGTTCTTTCAACAATGGATAAAGCCAATTCTCGCTGAGCTCATCGCTACTTTTATGCTTGTTTTCTGGGCATGTATGCTTCAACCAGGGAGCTCAAATCCTGAAGGAGCTCAGTCCCCATTGGTGTTTGCGCTTGCCGCTGGAATCAACCTGACAATCATCATTACAATGTTCTGGGACATTTGCATCATTCAATTCAACCCATGCATGACAGTTGCGTTCGTTCTTGCGGGAGTCGTTCCTTTCCGACTTCTCATTCCAAATATTGGAGCTCAATTACTCGGTGGATACTTGGCCGCTCTTTTTGCCTCATTGATACGTGGAGAACCACTTGGTAAGAAATGACTAGAAAATGACCTCACCTTATTTTTTAGGCGCAATCCCTCTGACAGAAGCCTCAGATCTTAATGCAGTCTTTTGGAGTGAGTTTTTCTTTACGTTCATGATGGCATTTGTTGCTCTTGCCGCGGTTCTCGATCCGAAATACCAACATTCTCTAACTCCTCTCGTCATCGGTCTTACAGTTACTCAAGGTAATAAAGATGAATGAAACAATCAAATGAATTTCTTTTAGGCGTCTTTGGCGGATGGTACATTGGCGCTGGCTGCATGAATCCAGCACGAGTTTTCGGACCTGCTGCTATTTACAATGATTGGGACCTTCACTGGATCTGGTGGATCTCGGAAATAGCCGGAGCGGTTTTTGCTGTCTTTGTGGAAATGATGATTTTTGCGCCAATTATGATCGAGAAAGGCAGCACCAAATCAAACCTCCTGTGGTGGCGATTTGCGATGTGGTACATGTCAGATGGACATATTACTGGAAAGATCAACAAACATCTATCTACTTGGCGAGCGGCTGTCTCACGACATGAGCATGATGATTAAAATTTTATCGGCTGTAAATTTCAAATGAACTTTTGAAATAAACTTTACAAAAAGCAAAAAATGGTCTTCTTCCGAAAGATTGCAATTCAAACGCCCTTGATATCTCGGCAGGAGCTTAGTCTTACACCCCAGTTTCTCTAATCCGGCGCCCTTGCCGAATGACCTTACACCCTTGAGCAGCTGATATCCGGCATAAAAACTCTTGCTGCTCTTATTTTTCTTAGCAGTTTCAAGAAAGCTAGAGACCTCACGTTCTTTGGTAAAACTTGAAATAAACTAGAAAATGTCGCTTTGGGACGCAGACGCAGCAGGAAACGCTGCACAATGGCTTCGACTTCCGCAAGAGACCATGCTAGAGATTCAAAACCGCCCTTACTCGGGACGAAATGCCGTTTGGGTTCCAAACTCTGCTACTCAATACTGCAAGGGTGAAGTTATCGGCGACGGTAAAAAACCTGGACACAAGCTGGTCAAACGTGAAGATGGAAAAGAGAAGGAATACCACGAGGACCATATCGAGTTCCAGAATCCTCCCAAATACGAGCTTCTTGAAGATCTCGCCAACTTGACCTACCTTTCAGAAGCATCAGTCGTTTACAACTTATCAGAGCGATACACGCGATTCATGATCTACACCTATTCCGGTCTTTTCTGCATCACCGTGAACCCTTACAAATGGCTGACTGTCTACGACAACCACGTCGTTGGAATTTACAAAGGAAAGAGGAAGTCGGAAATGCCCCCACATATCTTCGCCATTTCCGATAATGCTTACAACGACATGTTGCGAGAACGACACAACCAGTCTATGTTGATCACTGGTGAGTCAGGCGCTGGTAAAACTGTCAACACCAAGCGAGTCATCCAATACTTCGCCGTCGTCGCCGCCCTCGGCCAATCTGCTAAAGGAAACGAAGATGGTGCACCAGCTCTCAAAGGAGGCGGAACCTTGGAAGATCAGATCGTCGCTGCTAACCCTGCTATGGAAGCATTTGGTAACGCCAAAACAACACGAAACGATAACTCCTCCCGATTCGGTAAATTCATCCGAATCCACTTCGGTATGACTGGCAAGCTCGCTTCTGGAGACATCGACACGTATCTTCTCGAAAAATCTCGTGTCGTTTTCCAGCTCCCATCTGAGCGAGGCTTCCACGTCTTTTACCAGATCTGTTCTGGTGGCCGACCTGAGCTCAATGACATGACACTCACGACAACGAATCCATACGATTACCATTTCTGTTCTATGGGAGAAATCAAAGTGAAGTCCATCAATGATGTTGAGGAACTCGAAGCAACTGATGGATCTTTCGATATTCTCGGATTCGAGCCCGCAGAAAAATCTGGCATCTGGCAAGTCACAGCTGGTCTCATGCACTCTGGAAACATGAAATTCAAAAACAAGCAGCGAGAAGAGCAAGCTGAGGCTGACGGAACCGAAGCGTCTGAAAAGGCTGGCTTCATGTTCGGAATTTCTGGAGCCGAGTTTGTCAAGGCTCTTTGCTACCCGCGTGTGAAGGTCGGAGCTGACTTTGTCACCAAGGGCCAGACTGTTCCTCAAGTCGAGTATGGCCTTGGCGCCATCTGTAAAGCCGTCTTCGAGCGACTTTTCAACTGGATTGTGGCCACTGTCAACCGAGCCCTCTCCAATGAGTCACCACGAAACTTCTTCATCGGTATTTTGGATATTGCTGGATTTGAGATCTTCGACTTTAACACCTTTGAGCAGCTCTGCATCAACTACACCAACGAAAAATTGCAACAATTTTTCAACCACCACATGTTTGTCTTGGAACAAGAAGAATACCGAAAGGAAGGTATTGAGTGGAGCATGATGGACTTTGGCATGGACTTGGCTGCAACCTTGGAACTCATTGAGCGACCATTGGGTATCATGTCCATTCTTGAAGAAGAATGCATGTTCCCGAAGGCAACCGATATGACATTCAAGGAGAAGCTATACCAAACTCACATGGGCAAGAACGATAAGTTTGGCAAGGTCGTCAAGACAAAGCCAAAGGACAAGTCTGTTGAAGAGCCCCACTTTGAGATCCACCACTACGCCGGCACTGTCGGATACAACGTTACTGACTGGCTCCAGAAGAACAAGGATCCGTTGAACAATACCGTCGTCGAGCTTTTCAAGAAATCTTCGTCGAAGATCATGCAAGCTCTTTGGGCAGATTACGCAAGCCCCGATGAAGCTGCTAAGAAATCTGCCGGAAAGGGAGGTAAACGTCAAAAGGGTGGTTCTTTCCAAACTGTGTCCGCTCTTCACCGAGAGTCGCTCAACCGACTTATGACCAACTTGAGGTCAACACAACCTCATTTTGTCCGCTGCATTGTGCCAAACGAGTGCAAGAAACCTGGAGAAATGGACTGGAATTTGGTCCTCCATCAGCTTCGATGCAATGGTGTCTTGGAAGGTATTCGTATCTGCCGAAAGGGTTTCCCCAGCAGAATTCAATACGACGAGTTTACTCAGCGTTATCTCATTCTTGCTCCATCTGTTGAGAAAGGAAACGGAGAATTCGCTGACCCTAAGAAAGCCGCTCAAAACGTTTTGGCCAGTCTTGCTGAATCGGGCAGTATGGATCAAGATAAATACCGACTTGGTCATACGAAGCTCTTCTTCCGAGCAGGAGCAATCGGTGACTTGGAAGATCTTAGAGACGAAAAGATCTCTTCAATCCTTACATCACTTCAGTGCTTCTTCCGATACAAGCTTGCTGCTATCAAATACAACGAGCTCGTTCGACGTCGAAATGCTATTGATCTGATTCAGACCAATATTCGATGCTTCCAGTACCTCAAAGATTGGGAATGGATGAAGATCATGTTCAAGATCAAGCCTCTTATCTCTCAGGCCGAAGAAGGCAAGAAGCTCCAAGAACTCGAGAAGAACTATGCTGAATGCAAAGCCGCGCTCGAGAAGGAGACCAAACGACGAAAAGAACTTGAAGAAGCCCAAGTCTCCCTAGTTCAGGAGAAAAATGAGCTCGAGCAAAAAATGAATGGCCAGCTTGCGCTTCTTGAAGATGCAGAAACAAGGTGCGAGGAACTCATTGAGCAAAAAATTGAGCTCGACGCAAAATGTCGCGATATGCAAGAAAAACTCGAAGAGGAGGAAGAACTCAACAACGACCTTGTCGCTAAAAAGCGAAAACTTGAAGACGAATGCTCTGAGCTCAAGAAGGACATTGATGATCTAGAATTGACTCTTGCAAAGATCGAGAAAGAAAAACATGCCACCGAGAACAAGGTCAAGAACGTCACCGAGGAACTTACCTCCGTCGAAGAAACTATTTTGAAGCTTCAAAAAGAGAAAAAGGCTCTCCAAGAAGCTCAAAAGCAAACTCTTGCCGATCTGCAATCAGAAGAAGAAAAAGTTGGATCTCTTTCAAAAGCAAAAGGAAAGTTGGAAACTCAAGTTGACGATCTCGAAATCACACTCGAGGCCGAGAAGAAGAACCGAATGGATCTTGAGCGAGCCAAGCGAAAGTTGGAAGGCGACATCCGTCTCACGCAGGAAAATGTGATGGATCTGGAGAACGACAAAGCAGGCGAAGAGGAAAAACTCAAAAAGTCTGAGTTTGATTTCTCGCAAATGAATGCAAAACTCGAAGACGAGCAGGCACTCTCTGGCCAGCTACACAAAAAAATCAAAGAGCTCCAGTCTCGTACTGAAGAAGTTGAAGAGGAGCTCGAGTCTGAGAGAGGTTCTCGCGCTAGATCCGAGAAAACTCGAACCGACCTTTCTCGAGAGCTCGAAGAACTCGCTGAGCGTCTTGAAGAAGCGGCAAGCAATACCCAGACTGAAATTGAGGCCTCAAAGCGGCGTGAAGCTGAGATGGCCAAGATTCGAAGAGAGCTTGAAGAAGCTACACTCAACCATGAGGCAACTCTGAGCAACACCCGCAAAAAGCAGAGTGATCAAATCGGATCCCTCAATAACTCTATCGAACAGTTCTCCCGGCAGAAGCAGAAACTCGAAAAAGAAAAGTCTGAGATGAAGATGGAAGTTGATGATCTTCAGCAAAACGTTGAGCAGCTCACTAAATCCAAGCTCAATTATGAGAAACAAAACCGCAATACTGAGGATCAAATAATGGAGTACAAGCAAAAACTCGAAGAAGCTGACTCGACTCTCAACACATTGAACTCAAATAGAGCTAAAAACGCGAATGAGATCAATGAGCTCCGACGATTGATCGAGGAAAAAGAAGCCTCGTTCAACCAGATCCAACGCCAGAAAAACTCGTTGACCCAAACCAATGAAGAAATCAAGAGACAGCTTGATGAAGAAACGAAGTCTAAGAATGCCTTCTCTCATCAATTGCAACAGACAAAGCACGACATCGACATGCTTCGTGAACACTACGAAGAAGAACAAGAAGGCAAACAGGAAGTCCAGCGTAATCTTACCAAGAGCCAAGGTGAAGTCGTTTTCTGGCGCAACAAGTACGAAACTGATGCCATCCAGCGCACTGAGGAACTCGAAGAAGCGAAAAGAAGCTCGTCAACCGACTCCAGGAAGCTGAAGAGCAAATGGAAGCGGCTCAAGGACGATGTGGATCCTTGGACAAGACCAAGACCCGTCTCCAAGGCGAAGTTGAGGACTTGGGCTCTGATCTCGAGCGATCAAACGCTGCTGCTGTCCAGTTGGACAAGAAACAGCGAAACTTTGACAAACTCCTGGCTGAAACTAAACAAAAGCAAGAGGAACTTCAAGTTGAGCTCGAAGTTTCGCAGAAAGAAGCCCGAAATCAGCAATCTGAGCTTTTCACTCTCAAAAACTCTGTTGAAGAGTCCTGCGATCAGCTTGAAGCCATCCGAAGAGAAAACAAAAACCTTGCTGAAGAAGTCGCCGAATGCCAAGAATCGCTTGCTGAAAGCGCCAAGACGATTCATGACTTGGAAAAATCAAAGCGAGAACTTGACTCTGTTCGATCAGAAATCCAGGCAACTCTTGAAGAATCCGAAAGCATCGTTGAAGCTGAGGAAGCAAAATGCCTCCGAGTTCAAGTTGAGCTCCAGCAGATCAAGCAGGAAATGGACCGAAAGCTCGCTGAAAAAGATGAAGAGATCGACAATAACCGACGAAACCACACTCGCGCTTTGGAACAGATTCAGGCCAGTCTTGACAATGAGATGCGAGCTAGAGGTGAAGCCGTTCGAAGCCGAAAGAAAATGGAATCAGATTTGAACGATCTTGAAGTTCAATGCCGCCATGTGCGAAAGCAAGCTGATGATGCCATCAAGCATGGCAAAGAACTTCTCAACAGCCAAAAAGAGCTCACCATTACCCTCGATGACCACCAGAGAGGATCTGAGGACATCAAAGAGCAGAGTCAAGTTGCCGAACGTCGCGTCAATTTGATGACTGGCGAAATTGAAGAGCTTCGAGGAGGGCTTGATCAAGCAGAGAGACAGCGAAAGCAAGCCGAAAATGACCTCATGGAAGCGAACGAGCGTGCAAACATGCTTCATACGCAAAACACAGCATTTATCAACCAAAAGCGAAAAATCGAGAACGAACTTGGAACCGTCCGAAATGAAGTCGAAGAAGCAATCACAGAAGCTCGATCTGCTGAAGAAGCGGCCAAGAAAGCACTCACCACTGCTGCTCTTCTGGCTGAAGACCTCAAGAAAGAACAAGATACATCTCATCACATGGAGCGCATGAAGAAGAACCATGAAAACTCTGTCAAGGACCTCCAGCTCCGACTGGATGAAGCTGAGCAAGTTGCCCTGAAGGGCGGAAAGAAACAAGTCCAGAAACTTGAAGCGAAAATTCGCGAAGTTGAAGGCGAACTCGAATCTGAGCATCGCCGAAACGCTGAGCACACCAAGGTAAAAATTTTCTTCCTTGATTTCATCTAACCTAATTTTCAGGTTGTCCGAAAACTCGAGCGCAAATTGAAGGAATCTACCTACACCAACACTGAGAGCAAGAAGAATCTGACTCGAGTCACCGACCAAGCTGAGAAGCTCCAGGCAAAGGTTCGCAACTTCAAGAAGCAGTCTGAAGAGGCCACCGAAGCCGCGCAAATGTCAGCTTCTCGATATCGAAAGCTTCAACACGAGCTTGACGAAGCCGAGGAACGAGCTGAGCTCGCAGAAGCTGCTGTTGCCAAGGCTCGAAACCGACAGCGCGAACAGATCTAATGATTCTGCATACGATTTCTACTTTTTCTACAAGTACATGTTTCGGAACACTCTACCACCTCACTTCTTCAAACCAAACTAACCGTTTTTATCCTTACTACCACCTCAATTCTTCAATAAATCAACTGATTATCAACAAAAAACTGAAGCACGATTAAATTAAATACAAAAGTTTATTATAAAAATACAATTGGTTATTAATTGAAGGAGCCTCGAAGTCGCTCAAGCTCAAGAGTCTTGTCTTTCTCAGATTGTTTCAATTTTCTGACGGCGCCGTCGAGTGAGTTCATTCCTGATTGGTGGTGTTCCTGGAGTTGGCGCAAAGCAGTCAGAGCGGACAATGATTTCTTTGGTGCCACGTGGATGGGCTCTGACATTGCGTGCATCTGGCACTGCTGGTTCATATAACTAAAGATCTGTTTAGAAAATAGAGGCATTGCAAGGGCTTACCTTCGTTCATTGATTGACTGTACCATGTCTTCGATCATCTCGAGCTCAAGTTTTGTTTCTTTCGTGTCTCGCTCGGCGGTTTCCAATCGCTGTCGAAGAACAGTGTTCGTTTTACGCAACTCGCTGTTTTCGATCGACAGATGATCGCGTTCCTCTTTAGTTGCTTGAAGCAACGTTTCAGCCTCCTTCAACTGGACTTGGAGATCATTGAGCATTGCCTTATGCTCTGAAAGATTTGTAAACCGAAGGTAGCAGTAGAAAGCTTACCAAAAAGCTGGTCAGCAAGACGATCAGCGCGCTGTCGCTCCTTGATTTCGCGCTGCTTCACATCATGAAGCTTGTTTATTCGCTCCTCGCACTGTCGCACAAGTGTCACTAATTTTTCATTTTCCTCCCGGAGAGTCTTTATTTCAGCATTTCGTTTGTTGACTCGATCTGTGGCAACTCTGAAAGTATGAATATTTATCCATTTTCCTCGTTGATTTCTTACCTTTGCTGAGATTTGTACATTTCGAGCTCCTGTTCAAGCTGTTCGTTTTGCCTTTTCCACCCTTGGATGACTTCCGAGAATCTCTAAAGTACATTATAATGATCCTGGTGTTAGCAAAAAAGGTACCTTTTCAGTCATAGTTCTTAGATCCTTGGCTCGATTGGCAAGACGAGTCTCGTCCGTGGTAAGCGCGCTAGGCACGGAAGAGCGTCGGTTGCAGCATTGCGAACTTGACGGAGCTGACGAGTCTGACTGACCGGCAGCTGAAGCCCGCGTTTTCAATTTCTTGATGGACTTTTCCAGCGCCTCGCAGTCGGCGGCAAAGGTCGAGTTGACCTCGTTGAACTGAGTTGACGTGGAGGGACGTACACTACGATTCATCGTTCAACCAGGACTTTACCGCTTTGCTCCTTACCTCATGCTTGCGAATTAGAACTAACGAGTTTATCAACAAATTGTCAAATAAATACAGATGTTCTAGAAACTCTCGAAAATGTGAAAACCAAAAATAGTTTTTTCGCTCAAGCGTTGATTTCAAACAATGCGCCATTTTCTGATTGTTTCTTATCTATTTTTAACGAGCTCGCCCCAATCTCAGGCCAACTCGTCTGTTATTTTGAGGAGTGGTTTTTGCTTGGGTTGAATATTGCAGATGATGCATGCAGACAAACAATGCACAGCTTGAGATGCGAAATGCGCTCGATGCTCCATGTGAATCTATTATTCCTTTGTTTCGAAATAGACCAGCTACCAGCAAAGGGTTGAATCAAAACCAACTCTTATTCTGTGTAGCAAACAAATAAGGAAGAAAAATGAATGTTTGGAGAAAGAGATACTCGGAAGATTATCGGAATGTTTATTACGAATCGCTTCTGAAAAGTAAGTTTATCAAGTAGAGACTTTACTGTAGAGTTGCGGTGCTATGATTACTGCCCATGACTTGAGAGTCTCAACTTCTCGAACTCAGATCCTGGCCAGATGAGATCTGGATTCTGCGGTCGGCCTCGCCCGGCCACCCAGTGGGAATTTGGCAATAAAGTTGTAGTGTCGATCGTAAGGAAGGAAATCTTGGATTTTATATAAAATGATTGCGCGAATCCTTTCCCAGCTCATTCAGACGTTATTCATTGACACATGGGCATTTAATGAATTCGCAGAGAATTTGGGATCCAGATTTTGGAATTCAAATGAGTTTTTTTTCGGAGAGAAATATTCCAGAGATTAAAATTTTGATTTTCATACATTACATGTATGATACATAACAATCAGACAACGGAGTTCTTATGAAATAAATTACCGCGAAACTCCTTCTGAAAGAGGTTAATTCCACGTCTGTCCAAATTCTTGGCGCAGGGGAAATTCATATCTCCCGCCAGATGGGGAACGGGGACGTTTAATTGGGCGACTTTCCTCGCCTCTGGCCAATGGGCGCGTACTGCAAATCTCACCGTTTTTCCTTTTCCCTCGCGCTCCTCCTTCGCCAAAAGAAAGAAAAACTCAACCGATCATTTTTCGCGCTTCGGGAAGAAAATAAAAAATGAAGAGAATTTGCAGCTGCGTCGAATTATTATTTTGCTAAAGGAAAATAGTCGAGAAGAAACTTGGAAAATAGCAAAAACGAAACGCGAAAAACGAAAAAGAGAATTGTTTAGAAATGAACGAAGATGGAATCACAAGAACGCAGTTTATCCCGCATTCAGCACCGATTTCTGCACTCAAATTTGGAAATGACGCTAGGTACGAGTCTTTACCATTCGTTTATACAGTATGTTCTTACAGTAAATGTCTGCTGGCGACATGTGGCGAGGACAGGAAGTTGAAGATCTGGGATGTCTCAAGGGCGGGCCAAACAGCGGCACATTCCTTTGATCTGGTCTCGACTGGCTCCGGGCTCAATTTCAACTCAGAAGACTCGAAGGTGACCACCGGACTGCAAAACGGCACCATCAAACTTTGGGACTTAGAGAGCTGCAAGGACTTTCGCGTTTTAGCCGGACACAGAGCAGAGGTGAGCTTTTTTCTCCTTAGATTTTGGAAAGAGAACTGATTGATTAGGTGACTTATGTTGAGCATTATGAATATCACAAGTCAAACTATCTGGCTTCTGCTTCGATGGCAACCAGTGTTGGAAAAAACCCGCCCGCGAACCCCGCGGGGGCGGCGGGCGGGGGCTGCGGGCGCCCGCGCCCCCCGAACCCGCAAAAAATTTCGGATTTGGCCCCCGCGCCCGCCCGCGACCGCAAACAATTTCTGATTTGGCCCCGCGCCCGCCCGCGCCCGTACAAAATTTTTCAACCGCCCGGGGCCCCGGGCGTTGTTATAATTCTCTTCCCTCGCCTTGAATTGAGCTTGACGGCCCAAATGGCCAATTCCCCCTTTTCTCCCTCCTTGGTTTTTGAATTTAAGGGATCCCCCTGTTTTTCAACTCTTTATCACAGGTCTCATAGCATGTAAACCTTACGACGAAAAACCAAAATTTCACCCGCCGACGACAATTGTGCCATATATGGCACATGGACTTTAATGCCATCGTTTGACCAATAGAATTCCGAAAACCAAACCTTAACCCAAACCGAAACACAGCCCGAAACCTAAACTCGAACATGAACCTAGTGTCAATCCCAGACTAGTGACCAAAAATGAATGAAATAGAGTAACCGAAGTGATCGAAGAGAGAAAAATGGGCGTTTAAAAGTTTTTGTGCCATATATGGCACACTTGTCGTCGTAAGGTAAAGATTCCCTGTTTTATGAGAATCATTTTGATGTATCACACTATCCCTTAACAAACATCTTAACCCGAAATTTTGGCAAACGTAAAAATGCATATAAATAGTACTAAGCGTGAAAATCGCATTTTTTCCGCTTTTCAATGTAAATGAAAAAAAACAAAGATCTTTCGATAGCTTTGAATCAAAGGAAAAAGAATATGCACTAGAATTTCGTCTTAGCCCTGTTCCATGATTTTTGAATTTAAGGGGCTTGACGGCCCTTCGGGCCGTCTCAGCCCTGTTCCATGATTTTTGAATTTAAGGGGCTTGACGGCCCTTCGGGCCGTCTCAGCCCTGTTCCATGATTTTGAATTTAAGGGGCTTGACGGCCCTTCGGGCCGTCTCAGCCCTGTTCCATGATTTTTGAATTTAAGGGGCTTGACGGCCCTTCGGGCCGTCTCAGCCCTGTTCCATGATTTTTGAATTTAAGGGGCTTGACGGCCCTTCGGGCCGTCTCAGCCCTGTTCCATGATTTTTGAATTTTAGGGCTTGACGGCCCTTCGGGCCGTCTCAGCCCTGTTCCATGATTTTTGAATTTAAGGGGCTTGACGGCCCTTCGGGCCGTCTCAGCCCTGTTCCATGATTTTTGAATTTAAGGGGCTTGGCTGGGAACTCTAAGTTGATCAATCTCAGTTTTGTCCCCAACCCCACCCACACCCATCGTTTGAAAAATTCAAATTATCTTAGTTTATCACTCTATTATGGTTTTTATCAAAAATTATTTTTTTTATTTGCTGATTTCTGAACCCGCGGGGCTTGCGGGCGCGAGGGTTACGGGCGCCCTCAACCCCCCGGGCGCCCGCGGGCGCGAAAATCTGCGGGGCCCCCGCCCGCGCCCGCCCGGCCCCGCACGAAATTTTTGAGTTGGCCCCCGCGCCCGCCCGGACCCGCAGGAAATTTAGGAATCGGCCCCCGCGCCCGCCCGCAACCGCGGAAAATTTTGAAATCGGCCCCCGCGCCCGCCCGCGCCCGCGGGAAATGTTGCGGGTTTTCCAACACTGATGGCAACTGATATCAAAATGTGGGATATAAGAAAGAGAGGCGTTTTACTGACGTATGGGGAGCACCAAGCTGCGGTTTCCTGTATAAGATTCAGGTACAAGTCGACTTTAATTCATAAATACTCTTGCTAGTGATTTGTCAGTGGCCTAATTTTGTCCTTTTTAGTCCAGATGGCCGAAGCATGGTTTCAAGCGACCGAGATGGAATCCTAAAGGTCTGGGATCTGCGAAGCGGGAAATCGGTGGTGACCAAGTCTGACGCAGCGGGGGAGATAACGGATCTCCAATTCCACCCCTCGGAAATGCTCTTCGCCGCGTCCAGCCAGGTAGAAACAATTTCATTCTTTTTCGCTGAGTTTCGTTTCACGCTCAAGTGGGGATCCTCCTAAATACGCTCCTAATTGATAATTTGCTCTCACGTTGTTTTTATAAACCGTCCGTTATCAGATCTTTGGCCACCTGTTGCTTGAAATTCAATTAATTGAAAGCCGGATGGATATTTTCTTTATCAATTTGGATTTCGCTCTTATCCCTTTTCATTGATTTTTAAAATTCAGGATGGCCGTTGTTATTTCTACGACTTCGAAAGTTATCAGCTAGTGTCCGTTACTGAGAAAAGCACGAATATTCCGAGCGCAATTCGATTTTCCTTCGCTGGAGATGTCCTGACCGCGCTGATGGGGGATATTCTTGCAGAGTTTGCCTGGGAACCTGAAGCCAAAAGAACAAAAGCGATTCACATAAATAATGGAAAGAAGGGCGATCTCATATTGTCGCAGAATAAAGCAATAGCTACTGGCATAAAGGTCTGTCTCCCTGCTTTCCGTTCAGTTTAACCCGATTTTGCAGGAGAAAAATCAGCTGATAGTAAGTGTGGTCGACTCCTCTAAAATCTCGACGAAGCCACGAGCGCGAAAACAACCATCTTCCACGCCGAAGCAAGTGAAAGCAAACGTCTCCCTTCCAGATCCGAACATAAGCTTGATTTCCGACAGGCCCCGAAACGGCATCCGAGCAAATGCGAACCAGAACAACTCAACTAAGGAAACGAACGTTTCCCTTCCGGCCAATGCGTACAGCGATGCCTTTTCCTCGGTTCATAAAATTCCTCGCTCGCCGAGAGGTGTAAAAGGTGCCTAAAATCGATCCGTAAAATCTTCATCGAGCAAAAATTTGTAGCGCCATCAAAACCGAGAGCCCGGGAAGTCAAAGCGGATTTCATGAGCAAAATGAAGCAAAAGAATGAAAACGACATTCCAGTAGAGATCCACGTAACCCCGGCTCCTGTTGTAAAATCAAAGAGACCACTAGCGATGGTGAAGCCGAATAACTCGATGGAAATTGACCCGGGCATGCTGGCAAGCCCAGTTTCTCCACAAGTTCAAAAGAATCTGCCCAAGCCTAATAGCATCTTGAGCCTTTTACAACAATCAGTAGAGGTGAAGAAAGTATTGAAAAATCGACAAGTGGTTCTTGAAGATTGCACAAGGCAACATACGATGGGTAAATTTTGAATCCAAAATTAGAATTTTATAATTTTCAGTCGGAGCGCTACGAAAAAGCTACCGAGATCGAGGGGTTATGTACGATTTACTGAGCAATCTTCTATCGATGCCAGATGCGTGGACGCTTGAGTTGGCAGTGGAAGCAGCGCAAGTAGCATCGCTCCTCGCTCAGTCTTCAGAGGTTCATCATCAAAAGCTCTCTTCCACGGCGCTCAAGCATATCCTCACGCACTTCAGACAGACAATAGAACACAGTATCAGTGGCCCCGTAAGTCAAACATAATTTGTTCCTCATTTACCCTTCATAAATGTCATAGATAGTCTTTCATGATATCATGATCAAGTGGGAGTAACAAATTTTTATAGCACGGGATCGGGGTCGACCTTTCAGCAGAGCAACGTCAGCAACGCTCGAAGGAAATTCTCCGCCTGGTAGACGAGACTCGCAATACATTCCAATCCTCTTCACAGAACGCTACCACATTGAAGGAGATCGATTTCCTCATGCGAAACTTCCAGATTTCCTGATTCCACTTCTTCAAACATTCTATCAAGTCACCAACGTCACTTTTGCTTCACTACCCTAGATTTTGACAGCTTTATATTTTCACCAATTCAACAAGTTCATTTTCAACCAGTTTCAATCCTTTCAAAAAGTAAAAAATGCTATCCTTCTGTAAATTCTGTTTTTTTCGCAAACATTAGCCTGTCGGATAAATCCCATATAGTCTGACATTTCTTTCAACCTTCTATCTTTTTAGATGCTCGTAGATCCAGATACTCAAGACGATGATATAAAAGCCTTCGAAGCGCGGCTACAAAAGTCAATCGACAATCTCAGACCATACGCTGCAAGATGGAGGTAAGGCTAAAAGGTAGTTTATCAAATAAAGTTTTCTTAGATTATTTCTAATGCTGGTATCGATTCTTACCGTACTATGCGCATATTTATGGCTCACTGATCCTGATACCGTAAATACCTCGTTATACACTTCCCTCCGAGCGCATCCAGTGTTCTTCTTCAGGTAAGCTCAAGTATGCGATCAACTGATTTTACCCTTCATATTTTTAGCTCGCTGACCCTTATCGTGTTATTTACCATCGGAGTCCACAAAAGAGTTGTGGCGCCTTCGATTCTAGTCCAACGCCTAAGAATATGCCTGGCGGACTTTGGATTCTCAATAACAGAAAACGGGACTTTAATAAACAAGGGAAACTAACGATATGTCACTAGTCTAAGATATTACCTGCCGACTCTGCTCTATTATTTTTCTTAAATTTTCATTGTCTACATGTTCAAACAGATACTTTATCTTGTTACTGCGGTTTCTGATTTGGAGATTCAAAGAGAACAAGATCTTATTCGAATTTACAAATCAGATGGAATCGAAATTAACTAAATTTGGCTGATTCAGATCTATAATTGAAAACCTATCATTTCGATTACGACCTATCTGAATCGCTCATCATAAAAATGGAACCAATGCCGATGTGGGACGGCAGCATGGCGACACCTAACGGAGGAATGCACGCTTCAGGAAACCAGCAGAATCCAGCCGCACAGCAACATCATCAGCTTCACAATCAACACCAGCTCCCGCCACATTCACAGCACCAGAACGGAAATCCCAATCACTTCAACCAGAACATGAGTAACAATCAGATGCCCCCTAGTGATAAGCATAATCCCGTCGGCGCGTGGCAGAGAGGTGGCTGGGACTCCGGCATTCATTCAGGTGACACACATTCTTCCTTGATTTCGATTTCAAATTTAGCCGACCAAAAGTCACCTTGCATTCTTTTCTATAGTTGAAAGATCATCAAATGTAACGAAACCTTAAGGAGCTACCTCTCAGACGCCTTCAATCGTTTCCGGCCAGCACTCAGAACTGTCGGCAATCGTCAGCGAATTCTCAGAGCACATTCCCAACTTCGAGCAACAGGCCCAACAAGGTGCGCACAATCCAAATGGCCAAACAAACACATCCGCTGTGGAAGCAGCTCAAGAAATGCAACAAATGTTTGACTACCAAGACGAGGAGGGCATGGCCACAGGAAAAGTTTAAGCTCTTTCAGTTAACTTTAAGATAATTGAAGAGAAAAATTTAAAATGACAAAGTTTGAACTCATAAAAGCGATTCCAAAGCTCGTCGATTATTTGAAAAACTCTGACACTACAATTGTACAATCAGCTTCGCAAACACTTCATCAGTTTTCAAAACGAGATGCTGCCAAGAGTCAACTAATTACCCAGCGAAACGTTATTCCTACCCTAATCATCGTCCTCCAGCAGACAAACGACCCCGACACCGCCAGAGCTGTTACTGGTACTTTGCACAATGTTTCTCAGGTAAATTTAATTTTTCATTGACCAAAGAAATACGAAAAATTCTAGTCCGATCCTGGGCGAAAAATGATCTACCAATCGTCCGGAATACCTGCCTTGGTTAAAGTTCTCCAGTGCTCGGTAGATGCCGTCGTTTTCTACGCTATCACTACTATCCACAATCTTCTTCTCCACATCAAAGAGTCCAAGCAAAACCTACGCCAGACAAACGGTCAGTTTCTTATTACATACTGTCTAGTCAACGATCCTTTTAGCGACCCATCTGATGGTAGATCTCTTGCAGAAAAAGGGGAATGTTAAATTCCTGGCGATTTGTACCGATTGTCTGCACCTCCTTTCCTACCAACACAACGACACAAAAATGCAAATGTTCCAAGCCGGCGCCGCGCATCACCTAATCAACATAATGAACCAGAATACTTACGAAAAGCTTCTTTGGACAACCTCGAGAGTTTTGAAAGTCCTCTCCGTCTGTAACCAGAATAAAAGGGCAATCGTTGAGGCTGGCGGAGTTCAGGTAGATATTTCCTTTCGGTGAAAAGTTAATTAATCTAATCAGGCGCTTGGGCTTCATCTTCAAAACGGCTCGTCGCGATTAATTTCAAACTGTCTTTGGACGTTGAGGAATTTATCAGACTGTGCGACTCATATTGGCGGTCTGAGTCCTCTTCTCCAGGTAATTATCAACCCGTCTGTCTGAAATGTAACTGATCTTTTTCTAAGGCGCTGTTGCAAAGGCTTAATTCGCAAGATCATCAGAACATTGTGATAGCATGTGGAACCATTGCGAATTTGAGTTGCAATAATATACAAAATAAAGTTGACATCGTTCGCCATGGCGGAATTGAAAGCCTTCTCCGCGTCATCCAGCAGGTTGGAGATCGAGCGGAAATCGTCGAACCGGCTCTATGCGCACTCAAGCATATTACTTCTCGGTAAGATATAGAATATTTTTGTATCGCCATTTATCTTGTCTGAGCAAAATAGAAACATCAATTTTAGGCACCCAGAAGCTGATAGAGCTCAAGCAATGGTCCGTGAAGCGATGAATGGAACGGGTCTTCAGCTTTTGCATCGCTTGATTCAGCCGGGTAGCGCGAAGCCTTCGATAAGAAAGGTAACGAGTACTTCTTGAAATCAAAGAAGACAATTTTGGATTCAGGGAGCGCTGCTGGTGATGAAACAATTGGCTCTTGAAGCCGGATGTCGTCGAGCACTCGGCCAGGCGGATATTGTTGGAGAGTTGACTGCGATGGCGATGACTTCTGGATCATCCCTTCAACAAAACCCTGGTGATAGAGATGCGATAGTAAGAGATGAACCGTGAAGTCAGTTGATTTATTCTTTGTTTTTAGTCGACTCTCGACTCAATTTTCAACATATTTATTGGGCTGATAAAAGAGCCAGATTTGAAGATGCGGATAAAGAGTCAACAAAACCTACCCTTTTTCATACAGGTACTTTTGAACTTTTCGCGTCACTTTTCTAACATGAATACTAGCTCTTCCATCATCAACACCTCCAAATGACAGTCGGTGCGCTTCTCGGAAACCTCTGCGTGACAGAAACCGATGTTCTTCAAGAAGTCGAGCGTAGTCAAATTCGCGAGCAGGTCGAGCGAGTCTTTCAACACAGTGAAGCCAAGCGAGTTGAAGTTGAGCGGCGGTCAAGGGGAGGTCAAATGGGAGGCCCCCCTCCTGGACAACAAGGAGGACCACCAGGGCATCCGGGTGGCTTCCAAGGGATGCCTCCAAACTCACAGCATCCTGGAATGGGCCACATGCCTCCCAACGGTCCGATGGGACATCCTGGTTTCGATCCAGCCATGGGATCTCCTCATGGACACCCTGGTCATCCAAATCATCCTGCTTATCACCAAATGCCTCCTGGAACTCCAGGACACTACGACCCCAATCAAGGATTTCCGCAGCATCATAATCCCACGATGACTCCTCCAATGACACCTGGTAACAAAAGCCTCCAAATAATGAAGTTATTTACTTAAATTTTCAGAAACACAAATGGTTCACCCTGGTTTCCATCCAGGTCAGCCTCATCCCGGACACGGGCCTCCTCAAGGCCATCACATGCCTCCCCACCAACAGCAACAACAAGCTGCTCCCCCGCAAGCGCAGATGAGTAACTGGTTTGAGCCAATTTAACAATCGCGGAATCACAAAAAAAACTGACAAAAAATCGTATTTCTTCCCACCCACTGCGTCTCAAGAATAATTCTTTTCTGTAAACTATTCACTGCATTCTCATTCATCTTTCTTTTTTGTTACGGCCAAAAGAGCAAACCGGGTTTGTTTTCGTTGCCTCCTGAATTCTGTAACTTACCTTCGACCAATATTCCTGCGCTGTTTTGTTTTTGATTCCCGAAAAAGTATGCAACTGCCCTGTTTCGAACCGAAATTCAACCCCGTCAAAAAGCCAATATTCGAGCTACTTCGTTCCTCGAAATCTTCCCACGAAAAAAGCCTTCCCTCATGTACAATTTCCAAAAAGAAAAAAAAACGAAAAATGACACACTCGCTCAGACTCCTGGAAATGCAGATGCGTTAAAATCCACTTGCCATGTTTCTTTATTACACGTTTATAATTTCTATCATTAGTAAAAAGAAAACTCTGCAGTACACTCCCACATCCAAACTCGTTACAGTTTAGTACAGCAAATAAATCAAGTTCAACGATCAATCTGTTGTCTCGTTAATTTTTAAAGAGTGTATGTTCAACAGGCAGTTGGCCTAGATAGCATCAACCTAGAGGGAGGAATCTAGACGTCTGAAATTGCGGTTTTATGATCCCCTGTAATCCCAATAACCTTTTCCAACAGATTGGTCTTCAGCTTGTGGAAAAGTCATTGTTCACAGAGAGACTTTTTTCAGAATGATAAACCCAGAGCAGCAGCAACCACAACAGAGCGATATGCAACAGGCCCTGGCTGATTTTTGGCAGCATCGTATTGCCGAGGTTTGTTTCAGCTGCCTGTATCAGGAGCGTACAAGTTAATTCAGATGCGATCCTTGAGACCTGATCATTTCAAGCAGCAGGAGTTGCCGCTTGCGCGAATAAAAAAAATCATGAAAGTAAGTTTTTGTCCTTTTTAAATAGTCTTTGTTGCCCTCTAATTTTTATTGGCAAATTACAGTCACAGTTACAGGCTAATTTTAATCTCGTAAAGCACAGTGACAAGGGATACAACACTACATGCATATTGATGTGCATAAATATAAATCTGAGAAGAGAGGAGGAGAGAGTGTGCGGCGGTATACTGGGGCTCTTAGATAGATTTGTGGGGTCATCTTTTGAAGAGTAGGCATTCATTGATTTTCTGTGACAGATCTCAATAACAGTAATCCGCTCATAGATCCTTTTTCTTTCTGTTTTTTTACTCTCCGTCTTTTTTACTTGCAAAGAGAATAATTTTTGGAAAGTTGCATAAAAGGTGATTAATATTTTGCACAAAAGTACGTAGATAAGCCGCGTAGAATCCAATATAAGAAGCACATTATGTATTCCGTTTCGAACTCAGTGTGGAACATGTTTGCGTTAAAAATAGATTCACAGGATTGAAGTTAAATCCAATTAGGACGATAGAAATAATTATCTGTCGCGTTCTTGTCTCATGTTGAATTCAGATCGATGAAGATGTCCGAATGATTAGCTCGGAAGCGCCGCTTCTTTTCGCTAAAGCCGCTCAAGTTTTCATCAATGAGGTAAGATGCAACCTAAGAGCTGCGCTAGAGAAAAATACCACTCTTAATTTCTTTCTAATGCCAATTTCTTCGTGGTGCCTCTCTAAGTTTTCTTTGTAAGCGTGATTTTCGCTTAAGAGTATCATTGAAAATCGCTAGGAGTTATTTTAGTCTTTATCGCAACGATGGCATCGTAAGTTTTTATTTAATTTTATCTCTCTCGTGAAAGCTTGGCGAGTTTAACTAAAGTAAATGCTAAATTATGAGAAATTATAATCATATCCATCCTATCATTCCTATCATGGAACAAGATCGAAATTCGTTTCATCAAGGCCGTTTTGTAAAAAGAGAGCTTGTCCTTATTTGATTTTCTTAGAGAAAAGAAACCATTCCATTTTCCGATAAGCATGTCACCTTAAAAGCTAACCTTGTCTGAATCTTTTCAAATCGCGACCGCAAATTGAAATAGGGGAGTAATTTTATCGATTGGGCGCTATCGATTCTGTAATGTTTTTTGTTGAATTTTTAAAAATTTAATATACCTCGTTCTCTGCCTCGTTCGACAATGAGTGGCTCCATTACAATGTTAAACAATTTCATTACATTTTTGGCTAGCTGACTCTCCGCGCCTGGATTCATACTGAGGACTCGAAGCGACGTACTCTTCAGAGAAACGACATCGCCATGGCTGTCCACAAGTTCGACCAGGTAAAACGGAATAAACCCCACTCAAGCAGAGCCCCTTGCTATTTTATTTATTCAGTGTCGTTGACTCAGTATCCTTTCACTTAACGTCATTAACAGTGACTTTAGTTTGACTTTCTAATTGACATTGTTCCACGCGACGAAATTCACAAACAATCCTCACAAAGGAAAGGGCTTATATTCAATATTCAAGAGCAATTGATTCTCAAGTCAGGGATGCGCAAAGAAAAAAACGAAAGCAAATATTTTCTTGCAGGTTGTTTAAAAGTATATAAATAAGTCCTTAAAGAAGCACCGCATCAGTTGTTCACACGACATCTTCACAGCCGATGGTCGCCACTTCTGGCGCGGGAGGACAGACGGTAAGTCAATAACTCAGAGAGAGGGGGAGTGGGAGAGAAAATAGATTTACTGGCCTTTCTGTGCTCATCATTTATTTTTCAGTATTACGTGACACTAACAGCTTCCGAGCTAAACGGCAACCAACAAGTCGTCATTCAAAATCCGCAATAAGCAGCAGCCCAGCTGGATTGGCCAATTGCTCGCCAATTTGAACAACGTTGAATCTCCAACAATTCCAAACAAATTCTTTTCCGATGCTTTTCAAAAAATGATCGGAATTATCTCTACTGCCCGATTTCCTTTTTATAAAGGTCTTACTTCTTCGACCTTGAATTTACTAGACAAAATACTTGTGCTTTTACTGAATTGAAATCAACGACGAGTACCACTTTTAGACTGAAGTAAAAACGGATGTCTTTAAATGGAGGGTTTTGAAATCAACGAACAGATCGGAAAAGTAAGTTTTTATTATAACCAGTGATAAGTTTAACCGTAGGGATTTTTCTCAACCGTTTACGCGGCGCGAATATGTAATGAAGACAGAAAAATCGCAATGAAAGTGATTGACTTGACAAGCGCATCAAAGGGAGGGCGACTCAGACTGAGAGGAATCGGCGTTCAATAATTAACGCTAATTTTCTGAGAACCCTTCAACTTCATCTCAAGGATAAATCAATTTTGACACCGAGGAAAAGAAAGATCGTTACAACGCGAGATTGAAATATCGAAGAAAGTAAAGAGGTATTCTTTAGAAAACAATACGAGATTCTAAGAGGATTTTAGTGAAAATTGCGTTGAGCTAGTGGCACATTTCCAGCATCAAAACTTGTGAGTAGCCGTGTTTTCGTGTGCGCGTGTGAGAAAAGGAAAGCCAAGTGTTCTGAGGTACATATTTTATGAAGAGAGTACCAAAAATAACAGCTCGTTTCAGGCATTACCTTGCTTATGAGTTCATGCCCTCTGGTGACCTCCAAAATTTGATTTTCAAAACGGGAAAAATGAACTCAACGAAAAGTCATAGGCAGGGCTCCGAATGAATCCAAGGAGACTTCAAATTAAAGTAATTTCTTCGGCGAATTTAAAAATTTATCAAATCTGAATTCGAAAGGTGCCCGCGATTAGCGTGATCAGCCAAATCCTCTCCGGCCTCGTCCATATTCACACGCTGCAAATTATTCATCGAGGTACAATTGAGCTTTTGTCTTTGGCTTTTTCACTTTTCGAGCGATTTAGATTTAAAGCCTGCAAATATTTTACTTGACGCAGAACGTGGCAGCTTCAAAATCGCCGACTTTGGCCTCGCCATAGAGAGTAAAGGAACACGAGCGTGGTTCGGCCACGCTGGAACCGCGGGCTTCATTGCGCCTGAAGTCTATCTTCGACAAAGCTACGATGAGCAAGTCGATTGTTGGTGCTTGGGTGCCATTTACGCTTTTATAGCGACGGGAAGGCCGATTTTCTGGAGCGAAGATAAAGGTGCTATTATCTTTCTATTGTTGATTTAACCCCTTAGCGGCTAAGCCGAAGGTCAACTAAAATAGATATCTATTTTCTCTTTACTGATGTAAACACAAGATTACGCCAGTACTGAAGATGACCTGAAATAATATCGAAAATGTTCTACTAACAAACTAGTGAATAATATAAACTTTACATGGTAGACTAAAGAACCTCTCTTACATTTTATGAATTCGGCATTTAAAAATGACCTTTGGGACTTGTTCATCTTGGTCAATTCATGAGTAAATCATCAGATATGACTGCTTTAGAGAATCTTAAAAACGCGTTCAGATGTCATCCGTTCTCTCGTTCTTGACACAAGCAAGAGGGACGCGTGTATAAATGAATTTCTTTCTGAAATGGACGAACTTGGTCAGGTGCTGATTCAAAACACATTGTGTGATGTGGACTCCCGTGCAAGATCAACTTCTATTTTGAAACTTTTTATAAGATGAAAAGAAAAATAGCGAGAATACTTTAAGAATGTTTACAGATCTATACGAGATTCGCGAGGAGGTCGGGAAGGGCGCATTTTCAGTCGTGAAAAAATGCGTTTCGCGGAAAACGAAGCAAGAATTCGCCGTCAAAATCATCACAACGAGCAAGCTGACGAAACGCGACTTTGAAAAACTCGAAAGAGAGGCGCGCGTCTGCCAAAAATTACGCCATAAGAACATTGTCCGTCTCCATGAAACCTTTGATCAAGGAGGATAGTGAGTAACATATCAAACGTATTGGTTTTTAACGATTATTTTAGTCACTACATGCTCTTTGATTTGATTACCGGTGGCGAGTTGTTTGAAGATATCGTGACGAGAGAGTACTACTCCGAACGCGAAGCTTCGAGATGTATTCAACAGATTCTCGAAGCCGTCTCTTTCTGCCACAAAAATGATGTTGTTCACAGAGGTACTGCTTGATAAAAGACGCCCTATCTTACACAAGCGTAGATTTGAAACCTGAAAACCTCCTTCTTGATTCAAAGCGGCCAAACGCAGCAATCAAACTCGCAGATTTCGGCCTCGCCATCGAGTGCCAAGGAAACAAACCTGATCATTTCGGTTTTGCTGGAACACCCGGTTATCTCTCCCCAGAAGTCATTAAAAAGGAAAAATACAACAAACCCGTGGATATGTGGGCCGTCGGCGTCATTCTTTATATCTTGCTCGTTGGTTATCCTCCCTTCTGGTAGTTTTTCGTGCTCTTTCTATAGAATCATTCTCTTTTTAGGGAAGAAGATGCGAAAGCTATGTATGAAATTATCAGGGAAGGCAAATACAGCTATCCATCACCCGAATGGGACACAGGTTTGAAATCCCTGTATTCCTCCTTCGAATCTATCGTGTCTTTCTAGTATCAAGAGATGCGAAACAGTTGATTGATAGCATGCTCCGAGTAGACCCAAACAAACGAATCACTGCTGTTGAAGCACTTAGGCACCCGTGGATTTGCAATCGCGAAAAAGTTGCTAACGCTGTTCATCGTCAGGTAATCAAGTCGATCAAATTCAAGCTCTACATCTTTTCAAGGAAACCGTCGACTGCATCAGAAAGTTCAACGCTCGGCGAAAGATGAGAGCTGCCGTTACCGCAGTGAAATTGACGAACATCTTCGGCAGAGATTCTGAATCGACGAAAAAGTCGAACGACTCCAACTCGCAAAATCAAGAATCAAGCTCTGAAGAAGTCAAGCTGGAGATCAAATCGGACGCGAAATCTGAAGGCGAGAGCGACGCTGAGGATGAAAAGCTTCTGAAACGCGAAGTTCAACGGGTAGATTTTGAAATATTGACTTGATTCTTCACGTATATTTAGGCGTTTGACTCGCTTCAAGAAGCAATCCAGTCGCGCAACTTCGAAAACTTCAAAAAATATGTTTCGAAGTCGGTGACTTCGTATGACCCGGCGGTTTCTGTCCTGGTCAAAGGCCTCGAATACCACAAGTTCAACTTATCAGAAGGATCTAGTAAATCTCGCACAACAATAACGAACCAACAAGTCAAGATGCTGTCGAAAACAAGCGCTATCACTACTTGTGTCGTTCTCCAGCAGCGGCTTCGCGATGGAAATCCGGTAAGAGACCCGAAGCTGAAACTAACAAGGACTAAAATGTAATTACGTTTTCAGGAGACTCAACAATTCTGCGAGACACGCACCTGGACAAAAACCGGCAGTGCTTGGAAGAATTGCCACATTCATCGAAGCTAGAATGGTGCTACTTATTTATAGACATGCTCAAGCAACTTTCCCGCGAAGCATGTCCAGACAAACTCATCAGAATAATGAGAATATTTTTGCCGAACTGCCATTTGATTATTTTTATATTTTATCATTCAACGCGAACGTTTTCGCCTCGTCTAACAAAGTACTATCAAAATATGCTTGATGAAATGAGTTTTGATAACGCCATCTTGTATAAAAAGAAAAAAATAGTTGCAAAAAACTTGTGTTTTACTGTTCTTGTAAGCCTGTTGTCTCCCCACTCGCGAAATTTCGAAGTACAGATTCTTCCATATCATTTAAAAATAACTTTTATTTCAACCAACTTTTCCTGTACAAAAAGAAAACAAAAACTAAATCTTCAATGCAAAAAATATCTTCATTCCAAAAACAATTAAACTTGTTCGAATTGAATTTTATTAAACTACAGTACTCGCTCATTTTTTCTCGAAATTCTGTCTAATTTTCAAGCATCCGAAAGAAACAAAATCCAGTTAGAGAGCCTGTCATTTAGTCAAATGTCGCCGGTAATAGTTTAAGTCATTTTATTGCCAAGTTTTCTGTAGAGCCGGTAGTATTTCAGGCCCAAAAGAAATCTAGATGAATTACCATAAGAATTTTTCGGGCAAAAATTTTTTTGAGATATTGGTATATTCTGAAAGCCCGTGAAAAATTATACAGAATCACCAAATTCTAGGGTCAGATGACGTCATTATGACGTCATCGGGCTGATTTGAAAATGTTGTCTTTGGAACGCTTTTTCGAGCCGAAAACGTTTTTTAATTTTATTTTTCTCGACGGATTCGAATTTTCCATAAAAAACTACGTAGGGACCCGGGATCAAACCATTGAATATCACCCATTACCGACCGGTTCAATTTTTGAAACCGGTCGGTTCGAAAAATAAACCTCGGGTCCCTACGTAGTTTTTGATGGCGAACAACATGCCATCAATAAAAAAATCTATTTCCAGCAAAAACCGCCTCAAAAAGTGTTCCAAAGTTTCATCAATTTGGAGCCTTTTCGGACATTTATTAATCATAAATGACGTCATAATGACGTCATTGAGCGCTAGAAATTTGGAAATCGACTAATTTTGACTTGGGCTTTCAGAATATGTTCTTATCTGAAAAAAATTTTTTTTGGCCAAAAAATTCTTATGGTAATTCATCTCTAAAGCATTTGCTTGAATTCGTAGAGAAAATATATTTGTCAAGTTAGTCACTTACGTACGAATCCTTTTAACGGTCTTTTTATGACCCTGAGGGGTTGATAAAAAGCCTTTCTTTTTGTAAATGAATCTTTCAGGATCGTAAAAGGGCCAGAAAGTCCAAATTATAGAGCTACTCACTTACCTACTTGTATAATTCCTCCAGTCAAAGTTTTGACAAAAATAAAAGTTCATTTTCCCACTATGTTTCATCTCGCTCTCAATTCTCTCAAAAATAAAATCATCAAAATAGAAACAAGCTCTTCTTTCGTTATTTTTCAGGCGAAAGATCCGTTTTCGAATGAAAGACTTGCAAAGAAAGAACTATTTACTGAACCTGAAGCTCGAACTTCTGAAAATTCAACTGCGAACTTCTTCCTAAACAAAGTGGAGAATGGATTATTTTAGACGAGAAAGAGCGTCGAATGGGCCGGTCAAGATCACCTTCCAGAGAAAGACGAAGGTTTTTAGCTTTAATTTTTAAACATTTCAAGTGATTTTTAAACTAGTCGATCGAAGAGCGGAGGTCGACGATCACGCTCGCTGGAAAGAAATCATCGAGGGCGATCATCACGCTCATCCTCTCCGAAGACTAATACTGTCGCCGTTTTCAACTTAAGTTACAGATCAGATGAGCGAGAAATTGAGAGGATTTTCGAACGATACGGGCCAATCAAGGTAACTTTATTTTCTTAGATCTTAATTTTAATTTAGCTTTTAGAAATGTAATGTCGTTGGCGGGCGAAACTCGCACCGAAGTAGCTCGAGCACGGGATTTGCTTTCATAACGTTTGAAAGAATGGACGACTGCAAAGAAGCGAAAGAAGATGCTCATGGAATGGAGATTGATGGGAACATGTAGGGATTATTTGATTGAACTGAAGATTAATGATGATTAGAATTCGAACTGATTACTGTATTTCGGACGGACAGAGAAGGAAAAGACGGGATTTCTACGTTTCTCCTGACAGAGCTTATCGAAGGCGCAGGAGGTAAGACCAATTCGAGCAGTGAAATATGTAAATTTGAATTCCCAGTCGAAGCTACGAGCGAAGCTATCGAAGAAGCCATCGATCACGAAGCAGAGAAGATCGCCGCCGCCGCTCGCCTTCTCCCTATAGCCGCCGCCGACGATCGCGATCCTAGAACTTAGAAATTATTCGAAGAAAATCTCCTCCACGCCATTAGAGAAAAAAAACAGTTTTTGTAGATAAGCGCATTTACTTCATTTATTACTTGGCTTAATTTAGAAAAAAGAGCTTCGAAATATATTTAGGCCAGAACTTCTGCTAGTTTTTGACTGAAATTGAGCTGAAAGCTGCCTCTTGATCTTGCAGTAAAAATAAAAGAAAATATGAAATCAGATCTGCGATGTTTAGGCGTCCCTGACTCCAAGGGGCGCTTGAATGAGAATATTGTTGTCATAGAGCAGGAGTTGTAGTCTTCAATTATGAAGATCTAATCAAATACTTGACTATAATTTGTAATAGTTGTGAGCGTAATTTGAAAGCTATTTGTATTCATTTATTAATCTATAATCAGATAGAATATTATTTGAGATAATTGATCCGGCTGATCTGGATCGGCTGAACTTCCATCGGAAAGCGCAGATTTCTTTGATTTCTATTAGAATTTCAAGTTTAGATACTTCTGAAGTAGAAGACAAGCCTAGAAAAGCTGCCGAACCCGAGAAAATCAAAAAGGAAAAAGGCCCTAAATCCGACGAGCCCGAAAAGGCCGCCAAAAAATGAGAAAAAAGAAAAGCAAAAAAGGAGACAAAAGCGTATAATTTTGTCTGACAATCTATGGGTCTAATGTCATTCGAAAAATGAAACAAGTTTCTGGACTTCAAATAAAATGCGTACAGCTCATATAAAACATGATCTTTCTTAATCATTATTTGATGCGTAGCATGATCACCTCCATTATAGAAACATAGAAATGAATCGTTAAAATTCACATATGAAAAAAGGCGCCACATTAATTAGTCGCAGAGGATGTGAAGCACCCTCTTACGGGGGGTAAGAACATAAATACGAACCTTTCGTCTACCAAAATCATTACAAGCTAACAATCGACTGAAACAAGAACATCAAAAATGCTCATGGAAGCCCAAAACATCCAGCTCTTTCAGCTCAAATCCGAAGAAGACTGCCTCGACATGCTCAAAATCATGCTCAGACGTACTCGTGCTGAATTTGACAGCAATGACGAAGCAGACATTGTAACTGCTGCATGCCAGTACATCAGAAAACTTGAAGTCGCTATTGCTTCTTTAGGAATGCAGTCCTTCTGAAAATTTTTCCAGCTTTACTTTCTCTTATGATAAAAAAGGAGATTACTCCTCTTGATCCTTTTAAAAACAAATGAATTTCATTTACTCTGTTCAACTATCAGTTATTTACTAAATAAAAAATATTGTTTCGAAAGCAAGATCAAAAAATTATATTCTTTTAATTGAACTTTCCCCACTTGGAACCGGCCATTCGTCTGTGTTTTCATTCATTAACATTTGAACAAAGGAAAACAGGGCATTGTAAATCTGTATCAGAAGTCATTAAGCAATTGAAGGAGTTTGATTTGCGATTGCTGAGCAACGTCGCGCCTGTATTTGACTTAGCTGCCATTTACGCTTTTATCAGAACTCTCAAATGAGCTCCGAGGGTTTCAAGTTGTTTCTCAAGAGTATTCCAAACAATGTTCCGGTGAGAGAAATACTTCTAACAAGTTGATAAGAAAGCATTTTGTTTCGTAGAAATCAAATCACAGTGAACGCGTTTATGCGATGAGAAAGTACACCTCCCTGTTTAATCTTCACTGGAGAGACTTTCGTCGAGGCAGAAAACAGTTCCGTGCTAGAATGATGGAAAGATTCGGCGAAAAATGGACGGAAGAATACATGGAGCTAACTAAAGAGTCCAGCCCGCCGAAGATCACTTCTTTTTCGAAAGCGATGGACGAGGAATTAGAAGCTGAAGAAGAATTGGAGAGACAAAAAGAAAACTCGATTTAAAAGTCTTATTCCCGCTGTAATAAAAGAAAATACTGGCACTCCACTCAAGCTATTAAAGAAGTGAAGTCTTTTCAAGCGAACTCGATTTTTATAACTTTTAATTCATTATCAAAGGAGAATCCTTCCTTTTTTGAGGTTATATAAGTTCAAAGATAGATTTCTAGAGCTTTATATTTGCTAGGAACTCGATGCATGGCTTTTACAGTTCAATGGCGCGAATTTACAAGTCGAAATGGGTTTGTTGAAGAAATTAAAGTATTGCTGCTTTGGGCATGGTTTCAGTCGTCAAAATTCGTTCATTATTATCTGACGATTTGAAAGCATAAAAGACCAACGAAGAACTTTAAAATGAGAAGCGATGAAATCAACGACAAGTTTCGAATTGAAGATCAGCTTGAAGAAAAGACACAAGAAAGCGTTTTTTGCAGCAAATGTAGACTTTAGCGGGAGACAACTTTGAACGTTATAAAGAGGATGATCTTGGGATGCAAGGATTTTTCTTTGATGAAGAAGATACAATTCAAGAAGATATAATGGAAGATTCAGCTTTTGAGCGTCAAATGGCTTTGAGGGAATTTTCGAAAGAGATCGAAAAAACGGACGAGTTTCTTAAAAGATCATCAGGTAAAAATAATAAAATGATTTATAATTGACGGTTCATTTAAGTTCATACAATTATTTCAAGTACTTCGCGATCCATAAAATCATCTCCAAATGGGAGTCTATTCGAGCTTTCTCGCCCCAGGAAGGTTGAACTTTGATTGTAATTTGGAAACAACAAAATCAGCAAGAACAGTCATTGCAATTCTCGAAAAAGCATGCTGATAAATGATGTGCTAGCAGACATCGTAAAAACACGAAGAAACGATGAGAATAAAAGACGAAAAACGACAAAGCGAATGTCAGTCATGTCTCAAAGCCGGTAAGTTGTAACAATTCTAAATGTGTGTAAATCATATTTTAGTCTATCGACAAACTTCAAAGGTTCGATGGCCGAATTTAACTTGCAGCTGGACTAGTCAAACCAACTTGTAAAAACTAACTTGCTTTTATTATTTAGTGTACGTGTTTCTCAATGTACATAAGTTGGGTTTGGAAATGTAGTTTATTGTTATCGCGAGCAGGATAAAAATAGTGAACGTTGTTTTGTAAAAAGTGAGCAATTTTACATTGTGAGCTGATTTTCAAATGAGTGTCGAGTTGCGAAGCAGAGCGACTTATATACTATTTCTGTGCGTACGGACAGAGCTTGGTCCGCGCGGAAGTGTAACAGTTGCGTAAGAAAGAAAGAGAGTTCCGTATGGAGGATGAATAATCACGTGCGTAAAGAAGTTTGTGCACAGGGAGAAAGGGGTTTTACGTAGGGAGCAAGCGTTCTTTGTTACGGGCGTAGATAGTTTTGTCCGCGCGCAGAGAAGTCTCTCCGTGCGCAGGGAAGTCTGTCCGCGCGGAGGGGTTTGTTTGCGCAGGAGTTACTATGAACTCCGTGCGCAGCGCGTATTGCACATTGAGATCCACTATATATTCTTCCCCCTTTTAAAAAAGAGCCTTGTTCATCCAGTTTTCTTCCAAAGTGCAACGGTTTCTCATTTGTCTGATCGTTTTTGCTTGTCTTCATGTTTCTTCTAGCAATATGTTCCTGTATCTCTTGCACTTTTGCTTTTTGCCAATCATCTCGTGAGCAGTGCCACAAACAACTTCCAAGTGAGCGAGCAGTTATCACTTCTATTTTCATTTTTCCTGTGTTGAGATACCTTATTGTCCATTGTGAGCGAGCAGTTATCACGAGGTATCTTCATTATTATTCCATATCATTAGCATGTAGATCGCAAATTTATAGTGATCGAGCAGTTTCACTTCTTTTTTTTTTGTCCATCATTTTTCAACTTTGCGAGCAGAAAATTGAAAATCTCCAGTGGTCGAGCAGTTTCACTTTTTCCGTACTTGTTCAATTTTGTGAGCATAAAAATTGAAATTCCTTAGTGATCGAGCAGTTTCACTCTTCTCTTCCCCTTTAAAAAAAAAAGGCTTTGCATCGTGCCATTGAGCTGGGATGATGCCATTGTAGATCCCTTTACGAATATTGTGTGATTTGGCAACTGCACACATTGCCAACATCTGGAGAAGTCCGGCGCAAGGTTAAGACAAGAGGTCCAAGTCGAGGGCGCCATTTACTTGAACATTATCAATGTTATGCGAGCGAAAATCCACAGCGGCCTGCATTGAACTTTCATGGCGATGGAACGGAGCTTGACTTTTCTTCAAGTGTGCATCATATCGCTAAAGTTGTGAGCATTTGTTTGAACACGGATTAATCCTTTGAGCAGGGCTTTTATACGTCATAATATTCGACTCTTGAGCATTTTATGAATAGAGCATCTCATGTTACCAAAGTCGTCTAAAGCGAAGACATCTTCTTCATTTTTAAATTAATTTCCCACTTCCATCGATCAGTTGCCTTCATTGACAACAGGAAGTTAATCCTCAGAGCAGGGATTGTGAGCATCAGCTGAATATTTCATCGGTCGGAACAGATCGATGCTTTTGAGCTTCTTCATTTTCAAGATACAGCAAGTTAGAGCATAGTTGCTGCAGAAGTTCTCATTTTTCTTATCAGTATTTTTGTTTAAGCGGGCGGATCTAACTGATATGACGCCGTGATACTTGATATTGACTTCAATCATTAAGAAAATGATTCCAAATGACCTTTGAGCGAGTCAAATCATCCATAGTTAACGAAGATCTTGAACATCTGAGCGAAATGTTCTTTCTCGTCACTTTTGAGGAGGTGGAAAAATTTGTCCGTTGAGCATAATCTTAACACAGTTTGTCCAGGCCGGTCCGAAATGAGTCGATTCGCACGCAAAGATGAATTTTTGGAGTTATTCGTCTTCTTCATAAAAGGAATTGATCATTTCTTTAAGTTCGGAGCAGATTCGTGCCATTTCAGATTGTTTTGCGCTTTCATAGGATTGAGCTGTGAAAACATTTTCTCTCTTGTTGAAACTTCTCTCTAGTTCCGTAGCACGTTGAGCAATATTTCGAAGGTTGAGCAGGGACTTCTCTCGTCGGAGCAGTTCAGAGAGTCTTGGTTCTTGGCATTCAATGAATCGATCACAGATAATTGATTCATCTGCAGCATCAAGTCTCAATTTTCCGTATCCCTTTTTGAAAAAGGCTTGAAGTTTTGTAACTGCCATTTGCTGTGTCTCTTGACCTCGCGTAAAGGACGTATACAGGTATTTGTAGTACTCATTGTCCTTACCAAGAACCTGAGAAAGCTTCGTCTTGAATCTATTCCAGTCTCGTTTTTCTTCCTCGGTAATGGCTTCAAAGATAGCAAGTCCATTCTCTTCAATCAGGAATTGGGATAAAGCAATACTGATCAGGTCTTCATCACAAATCTTTGAGCATTCGCCAAAAAGTTCCAAATTTGAAATAAAGTTTTCAATTGGAAGTCGAGCATCAAATTTCGGGATTTTCATCTTCACTTGTCCAAGGGATTTCGAGCGTTCATTGGTTTGTTCCATCTCTAATTTGTTTCTCTGACTGTATATGTTTGGAGGCGTTCCGTTTTATTCAGTCACCAAAATATGTACGTGTTTCTCAATGTACATAAGTTGGGTTTGGAAATGTAGTTTATTGTTATCGCGAGCAGGATAAAAATAGTGAACGTTGTTTTGTAAAAAGTGAGCAATTTTACATTGTGAGCTGATTTTCAAATGAGTGTCGAGTTGCGAAGCAGAGCGACTTATATACTATTTCTGTGCGTACGGACAGAGCTTGGTCCGCGCGGAAGTGTAACAGTTGCGTAAGAAAGAAAGAGAGTTCCGTATGGAGGATGAATAATCACGTGCGTAAAGAAGTTTGTGCACAGGGAGAAAGGGGTTTTACGTAGGGAGCAAGCGTTCTTTGTTACGGGCGTAGATAGTTTTGTCCGCGCGCAGAGAAGTCTCTCCGTGCGCAGGGAAGTCTGTCCGCGCGGAGGGGTTTGTTTGCGCAGGAGTTACTATGAACTCCGTGCGCAGCGCGTATTGCACATTGAGATCCACTATATTAGTATTATATTCTTAATAAATTATCTAATAAAGTAAACAATTGTTTTACAGCTCAACTCATTCTTTGATATCTCTTTACAAGCGACACAGATGTAGTTTTTCATCTTTAGAATCGTATTATTAGACTCAAAGGTGTGTTTTGACTAATCTTCTAAATTCTAGTCATAGATTATGATATGGAAAAATAGACAATACGTTTGAGTTTATTGAGTTCGTTTCTACTAAGGTGTTACTTTCGACATGTCTGTCTGGTGAAACTCAAAGGATTTATAAATTATTCGTTTCTCAAAGGATAAAAAGGAGGTCGTTCTGTTCTAGGTCGATAAATCAGACGATTGCACCTGATATAATCAGAGCGTAAAATAAACCACCGTATCTGCCCGTCGCAAGGTGGCCGTGGCGGTATAAATCTGTGAGCGATTTCTGGATAGTCATCAAACAATCAGCTTCTCCTCTTTTCTTATAACAAAAAATATTCAAAAGAGAAAGAAAGTACAACAAAAATCAAGAAAATGAAAGTCCTCAGTCTCTTCTTTACCTTCTCCTACGCTCTCGACGAGATGTTGCTCATGATGATGATGCAACAGCAACAGCAAGTCGCTCCTGGCCAAACTTCTCAGATGAACAACCTTCTTCCTCTCCTTCTGATGGACTCCGACAGCGGTTCTTCTGACAACTCTCTCGCTCTCATGATGATGATGATGCAAGGCGGCAGCACTTCCGACATGAACTCCATCCTCCCACTTCTTCTTCTCTCCGACGATGACTCATCTGACGACGGAATCGACTTTACAAGTTTCTTCCTTTTCTCCTCGATGCTTCAAACAGACTGTGCTACTTCTACCGACGACCAATTCGGAATGATGCTCCCACTCCTTCTCATGGGCGACAACAGCACCTCTTCCGATTTGATGCTCATGATGATGATGCAGACAATGGGCGATTCCCCTGTCGGAATGGAAAACATTATGCCCCTCCTCTTCCTCCTCGATGATGATTCCAGCGACTCTAGCGACAGCATCTTGCTCATGGTCCTCCTCAACTCCATGACCGGTGGCCTTAACTCCCAGCAAGGATTCGACAACAACTTTAACATGATGCTTCCTCTTCTCCTCATGGACGATGACAGCGCCTCTAACAGCACTACCGACATGCTTGTTCTCATGATGGCCATGCAATCTCAAGCCCCCAACTCTGCTTTTGGAACCGACATGATGCTCCCTCTTCTTCTCATGGACGACAGCGGTGACAACGAAACTCTTCTTTTCTTCATGATGATGAACCAAGGACAGACTAAGTGCGAGCCCGAAGCTGTCTACGTTCAGCCTGAGCCCGAAGTCGTCTACGTCCAGCCTGAACCAGAAGTGCAGACTGTTTTCCGAACCTGGAGAGTCAACGCTGATGGCACTCGAGAACTCATCGAAGAAACCACCGAATAATAGCTTTAGAAACGTATCCTCAAGCCGATCGTCTGGCTTATTTATTCCTTCGATATTCAACATTACTATTCATTCTTCCTTAAATTATTGCTCTTTTCTTTGCCATAATCAAATAAACATGAATTAAAAATTATAATCTTGTTGCTTTATTTTCAAAGTTTGATACAATTTAAATATACATTCATTTAATTAAAGCTCTTTGTTCATTTTCGCTAAATAATTTGAAGTTGCAGAGGTTTTTTCTTCCAATTGTTTTTCTTCCTTTTGAATTTGTTCAACAATCCACTCGTTGACCACGTGATCATTGTATATTTTCAAAAGCTCAACTACTAAAGTGTCTTTGATGTTTTTCAGCTCGCTTGTAAGTGATTTCAACTCTTTGACAATTGTTTCCAGGCGAAAGTAAGAAACCCGTCCAGTTTTGACCAGATGCTTGTTAAAAAAGCTGTTGTAATTTGGCCCCTCAAGGAAAGAGTGGATCTTTCCCTTGACATTTTCAAGCAATTGAGTTGATCGCCATATTTCCGATCCAGGAAAATTACCCGGCACAACTGCTTGGGGACGAGGACGATTTACGGTTGGAATTTGACCTTGAAATCCAAGCTCTCTTGAGGATTCCCATAATACTGATGTCGTGAAGGCTCGACGGATGGTTGTTTTGAAGGATGTCACGAGACTTGGCAGCGAAATTGGTAGTAAAGAACACATTGCAGCAAAATGAGTATATCTCGATTTTCCGGTCAAAACAAATCCTGAAAAAGCGTTTTGAAAAATGTTTCGCATCATATTCCTTACCAATGATGTTTGCATATTCAGGTGCATTTTTCGCAGCCTGAAAGAGTTCCTCTGCCTGTGCTGCGTTTCGCTTTACATCCGGTAAAGGGTCAAGAACATCTTGTCCACACTTGAAACTGGTCGCTATCCAAATTCCTTCAAAGATTTTTCCGTGAAAGTTCAAAAGTTTCAGGGTTGCTCGAGCATCCAAATATCCACCAAATCGTTCATTTCTAGTAAAAAAATAAATTTTGCTTTTCAAAACTCACTTACTTGATGACAACATCAAAATAATCTGGAGCTTTGTGACCGATTAAAACTTCATTATTAACATTTCTCAAGGTATCGTCCCAAACAAGAGCTCGAACATTCGGCGCAAGAACTTTTATCGTTTTACCAACGTCCTCGATATAATCAAGGTAGACTCCAGTTGTGGTTGTATTTCTAGCGTGAATCTCCTTCGCCAAAATGTTGCGAGAAATAGACTTGAATAGGCCACACCCGATATGAATCCAGGATGATAAGGGATGAGCCTGGAGAATTTCTTTTCAGAGCTTATACATTTTACAAATGAATTAACATATAAGAAAAATATCATATGCACGTTACATATGCTTGTATAAGCTGTGAAGAAATATAAACTCCGTTCCGGATAATAATGTTCTTACAAATTTATTAGTGTCTTCACTCAAAGGATGAAAGTCCATGAAACAAGTAGGAGAAATCTTCAACTCTGATTTATGCTTCGTCGCAAATTCTGCATTTGTGCACACATCAATCAGCGGAATAACTTCGAGCTTGTTTTCCTGAGCTGATTTGAGAATTTCATCGAGCTCTGATCGAGAGTATGAGCGTTCAGGGCTTGAGAGAAAAGAGATTTCTCCACCATAAGGAAATGTCTGCTCCCATTCGAGGAAGATTCCTGAGGCTCCAATGTCTTTCAAAACTTTAAAAAACTCCTTCAAGTATTCAACACTTGGTCTTCCAGCTGCCAGATCAACATGCACGAATCGTTTAATATCAGGAAGCTGGTCTACAAGTTGATCTTGATTCTCCATGTCTAATTCGTCAGAATCCGTGTTGAACAAGTCATGAACAGGTTGATGCGAGCCGGGGAGGGGTGCGACAAGGCCTTCCCATGAAAGTTGCGATCCGATAGCTTGGTTGGATTCTTTCTCTGCTTTTCTTGCTGCGGCGATTCGCTTGGCAAGTTCTACCCTGTCAAATGTTTTTTCTTTTTCCAATATCTAGACATGTAATAAAACTTAATTCATAACATCAATTTGCCAATTCAATTCAAGCTCGTATTGAATTCGGTAATTGCCGCATTTAATATTCATGATGAGAATAACTTCAAAGCTTTAATCAACTCACCTCTTTTGGAATATTAATCTTCACATTTGGCTCCACCCATGATGTGGCTGAAATTATCTCGATGAGTAGAAAAAGTCTCTTATTATCATGTCGAAATAAATTAAAATTTTTATCAGTGTGTTTTTGCGATTTCTTGAGCTTTGAGGCGCCCCGCGGGTGGGTCGCTCTTCCAGCGGCGGGGATCCTCCGGGCGACGCTCGACCCACGCGCGCGCACTTCGAAGTCGCCCGAGAAAGAGGAGGACGATCAGAATCGACGGGAAAAAAGGGGACAATTGAAGAAAAAACGAAGGGAACAGTCCTCAAGCAAAATGTACTGGCCCTTGGGATGGCCCAAGGAGCTCTTTGTCGGCCACCAGGATGAGAACAAGTCAAAGCCTAGGTAAAAACTGCAGTATCTTGTCGGGATCTTGGCTTTAAAATTATTTAAAAAATATATGAACAAATATGAATCTGTTTTGTACATCTAGAGCAGTAGAAAAGGCCCTTCAACTTATTTAGGGTGGCAATAATGACCGCTGAAGAAATGAAATGCATCGTTCCGAACCGATATCACATGCTTTTTGCTCTACTCGGCTCATCCTCCGTCTCCATTTGGCACTCAAAGCCCTGTGTGGAAATTCTCTGCTACAAAAGACCAGCTGAACAGGTTCAGCGACAAGGAGAATTCGTCCGCGCAGAATGGAGGGCTGATTCTTCAATGCTCGCCTGCAACACGACGAAAGGCTTTCTCCTGTTGTATCTGCTCGAGCAAGATATCAAGGGCGAAACTGGACTGACGCTTTATGAGCATCGCGGGCCAAGACCGACGAATGATTCGCAAGAATCAGTGCCAGCGCTGCGATTGAGCTTGAAACATGTCGTACCAATGCCGGAAGGAATGCTCTCCTTGTGCTGCGTGCGAGATGAACTTTTGGTGACTTCGAAGGATGGATTGCTTCATTTCTTTTCCTGGGAGAACTCTGAAACGGAACGAATCTTATCAATAATGGACATTCCTTTTGCAATGGATCTTCAACAGAGCCGTGGCAGCTCACTGGACGAAGTAAGAAGCATAAAAGAAGCCCTCTTCTCCCCATATTTAGACGGCTTCGTCGTGCTGTTATCAGACGGCAGAGCTGCTTTGGTGGCTCCAAGCATGCACGGAGAAAAATTTAACTATTCTCAAAACTATCAGGGTATTTGGGCTCCCGGACTCTCGAATTCCACCACAGCTGCGATCAACAACAAATACAGACTTCTTGCTTTCGGTACTGCTGATGGCGATTGCTCCGTTTTTGGAGTCGATGATGTTACTGGAGCGCTCGTTCTGTCACATAAAATGATTTTGGAGAAGAAATTCTACCCGGGAGTCAAAGTTGGGCCGGTGAATAATCTAGTCTGGACGCCAGACGGGTGTGCTTTGGCAGTCACCTGGGAAACGGGAGGACTAGCGGTGTTCTCTGTTTTTGGCTCGTGTCTTATGTGTACGCTTGGTGGAGACTTTGGAGTCACAGCGGAAGGGTTGAGACGAGAAGCGTCGATTTTTACCTCGCTATGCTGGGGAACGGAAGGTTATCAATTGTGGATGATCATGCGAAACAAAAAAGAAAGCGAAAAAGGTTTATACCAGCTCAGCTTCATCAAGTCCGCTCTCACCTCGAACCCGAACTCAAGCAACCATTCGCACGTGATTCTTCAAGCTGAGGACCGAATTTTCTTCACGCCGCATTCGGAAGAGCGTCGGGGCACAAGAAACCAGATCAACTCTGTTGGCTCGAAGCAGTGGACAGTGATTCAAATGCCTTGTAACTATTTGTCAGGAAACTGGCCGATTCGTTTTTCTGCTGTAGATTCAAAAGGTGCTTATGTCGCGATTGCCGGAAACTTTGGATTCGCTCATTACTCAGTTGCCACAAAAAAGTGGAAACTCTTCGGCAACATCATGCATGAGAGAGACATGGTTGTTACCGGAGGACTCACTTGGTGGGAAGATTTCATTTGCGTAGCCTGCTACAATTTACAAGAGTCGAGAGACGAGATGAGAATCTACCCAAGAAGCACGAACTTGGACAACTCTTTCGCGCATTTCAGACGGCTTCGTTCGCAGATTCTTCTTGTGAACACTTACCAGGACAATCTCATCCTTTTCTGCGCCGATTACAAAATCGAGCTGTTCAAAATTGAAGCGGAAAAGAAGGATGGAACTCCGACGGCAAAACTGACACCTCTCCAGGTAATATAACTTTGTTCTAATTTCAAAAATGCTATTTCTAGGACATTTATCTTGCTAGATACGTCGCCTATCCCTCCCTCGTCGTATCCATCACAATGACTACTCTGCACATGGATTGGTCTGGCCGCCGCCAAGCAAGTCACAAAGAATCCGAAACGTTGATCATCAATGTTGCTGGTCGCCTCCTAATTCTCCATCGAACTCCAGAGGAAGAATTCTCAGTTCCACCAGTGGTCCTTGCGTCAAGTGTAGAGACACTTTGGGCACCTCCAAGCCCGAGAGATAGAAGAAAACTACATCTCCTTGATACATTGTGGCTCAATTGTGGAGCCGCGGGAATGCGAGTCTGGCTGCCGCTTTTCCCCAGAAATAATGAGAAATTGTTGTCTAGGAGAATTATGCTTCCATTTCTATCCGATATTTATCCACTTGGTAAGATTTCTTCCGGATAAACCCACCTCAAAATATTTTTAGCTGTGCTTTTCGAAGAAGCAATCGTCCTCGGCGCTGCAAATGACACGATGCAATATCCGGGCGGACAAGAAACTGCTGGCTTCCCCTTTAGCACGCTCAAACGAACATGCGACATTTACCTTCATCAAATTCTGCGTCAACTGCTACGCAGGAACTTGGGTCAACATGCGCTGGCGCTCGCCCAAACCTGTACCTCGCTTCCTTATTTTCCTCACGTGCTAGAACTGATGCTGCACGAAGTTCTAGAAGAAGAGGCCACTGCCTCTGAGCCCATACCAGATCCACTTCTTGTAAGAAAACCGATAAGTCATATCCCAATTAACCCTTTTTTAGCCTACTATTGTAAAGTTCATCACAGAATTCCCGCAATACCTACAGACAATCGTTCATTGTGCAAGAAAAACTGAAATTGCTCTCTGGCAATATCTCTTCCAGGTAAGCATACGGTTTAAATCCGTGATATTGAGTATATTTCTTAGTCGGTTGGAAAGCCACGAGATTTATTTGAAGAGTGCCTTGAAAATGGAAAGCTCGAAACTGCCGCCACTTACCTAATTATTTTACAAAACTTAGAAAAATTATCGGTTGCGCGAGAAGACGCAACGAAACTTTTAAATCTAGCATTGCAAAAATGTAGATGGAAGCTAGCTGCTGATCTTACACGATTTTTAAAAGGTTCGAAAAAGCGATGCGCCGTTATTTCAGTGTTTTCTTTAGCGATTGGCGATGGAGATCAGTGTAGTCCAAGTTTCCGTCATCCGACGCTTCTGAATGCAAATATCTACCCCGTCGTTCCGAATGTCAAGCCAGCCGCTACCAAAGCCGTCAACGGCGTCAACTATGCAAGAGACAAATACGGCCGCGAAAAAGATGAAAATCAAGCGAGGATCTCAGATAACATACTCCCACGAGTTCCCAGTGAGGCGAAACTAACGCCAAAACATAATGTCGGAATGGGGAGGACAATTTCGTCGCCTGTTAATCTTCTTACGCCTGAAAAACCGTCTGGAAAGAATGGAGAAGACGCAGAAGAAGAAAAGGCTTTCTTCCCGGATGAAAAGTCTGGCTCAGGTCCCTGCTCGGGTAGATCTCCTGACTCGAGGCCCAGCTCACCTGATAATGCTGAAATTCCAGCGGAGCATTATTATATCGAAACAATCTTAACCCGGCAGGCGAGAAAAATGCTTGAAGGTTTGTTCCCTAACCAATTCGAAGGTATTATCTCTTGTTTAAGACATGAGGCTGCGTGATTTGGGCCAATTTGCGGCGCACATGCAATTTCAACTGGTTCCATTTCTAAAGCGCGAGCAAGGCCGAGCTGCTACCGTTCTACATCCTGTGAAAGCGCTGAAAAAGCTACACGACGATTTCGAGTGGCCACATCCGACAAGTTCATCATCCGTAAGCAAACGGTTGATTAAAGAATTTCCTCGTTCGTTGTCTATGCAAGAGCAAGGCTCCGCGGCCGTTGACCCCATTGATCAATTGAATAGGCATGAGTTTCTGATTTTTAAATTTATTTCACACTTGATTTTTAATTCTCCGTACTTGATTGATTGTTTGCATGATTTTCGTTGATTTAAACTCGTTGAAGGCGCTTTGAGATGCTCTCCACACAACAGGAGTCGTTCCAATCTCAACAGCGAAAGATTCAATTCGAGGAGCTCTCAATCGCCTCTCTCCAGGAAGCGCATTTGATGCCTCTTGGTAATCCCGAACTTCAGTCCCTCGCCGGCTTCTCAGAACTATCTGAAGGCGATTCAATAGAAGATCTCTCTATGGACCACAATGAGACGCAAGGCCAACTATCTCATTTAGTCTTAGACGCTGCTAGGGGACCTGTCAGGACTGAGATGCAATTGAGGTACGAAAAAATTTTATTCTTACAATATAATAGAGGTTTTTAGGTATCTTCTGGAGCTAACACTAGAATCGAGTTGTCACGAGTGGTCGCTGCTGATTTCATTAGTTCTCCGCGATGCGGAGACAATCCAACGTCTGATAACGCGCTCAAATGATCAAGTACTCGAAACTTTAGCGGCTGTTCTCAAAGCGATTGAGAAATGGGCCGGCCTGGAATCACAAGGCTACAGGGTCTTTGTCCTCTGTATAAGACAACAGAACCCGAATACCATCAACAAAATGATGAACAGTGATTCTTTACCGGATCTTTACCAACCGCCCAGTCCAGATTCGCATGATTTAGGAAAGGATTCAAAATAACAAGGATAATTTGCTCTTCGAAACGTTTACGATCCAAAAATAGCATCAGCTTCACCGACTCTAACAAGAGCTCAAGTGGGCTCCTCTCTGCGAAAGAACTCCGACCCTTTTGCCGAAACTCGCAGCCAGATGAAACGAAGTGAAACCGCCCCGGAGCTCGACGAACAAGCGGGCTACACTGATCAGTGTTCGATACAGTAGCAAGCACGCATTTTAGATACTATCACAGTCTTGCCTTGTTGCCTTTCAAATGTCTATACAACTTTAAAGTAGTATCTATATCTAAATAATGGTTCTCTTGAGTCATTACTTCTTTTTTAGTTCCACCTTTCAATACTTCGGTGCAATATTGTTCAAAAACTCTTATTTCTAATATAATGCAATCTTTCAAACAAAAATTTCTTCAAATAAAGAATCTTCCATTTAGAATGGTTTTCTTCTCATGCGGATTGTGTGGTGAGCAAATTAAGAAACCTAAAGTCGAAAAGCATTTGGGACGATGCCGCTCAAATGAATTGACTTGCATTGGTAATTTTCTATCATGAAACTATATGAATGTTAAAATATCATTATATAGTCGTCTCCTTAATTTAACTGTTTTATTTTTAGACTGCAACGTCACGTTTAACAGAATGTCTTACGATGGGCATAAATCGTGTGTTACTGAAAATGAAAGATATGGAGGCAAAGACTACGTTGAAAAAGGAAATAAGGTGAGTCTCCTTCATTTTATTCCGTATTTTAACGATTTTAAGGGCGACGAAAAGCAGCGAATTTGGCTTGAGAAGATAACCACGGCGATGAAAAAGGCGAAATTAAGCCCAGCTGGAATGAAGGTTTGGAAAATGCTCGAAAATGGAGGTTTCGAAAATATTCCAAGGTCAACTTCTAACCTTTATTTATTTATTTTACCGTCTTTTAGAAAGGAAAAGAAGTTTGTCAACTTTGTTAAAAACTCGCTGAACATGCGGGATACAGGCGGCATTGACGAAGTTTGGAAGATCTTCGACGCTGCTTTTGAGAAGCAAACCCCAACAACGCCGGCTAAGAAAGCCAAAAGTACAGCAGTAGAAGTGAAAGCGACAGGAGATAAGCCATGGTGGGAACAATTTACTCCTACCAAAAAGAAGAGTGGCAAAGGTAAACATTTTAGTTCATGAAAAGATATTTATCTAAATATGATTTTAATCATATTTTAGAATCTTCAAGCTCCGATGCTGATTCTGAGTCCGAAGAGGAAAAACTTGCGAAAAAGACGCCACAGAAAAAGAAGACTGTAACGAAGCGAAAGAAAGAGAGTAGCTCTTCAAGCTCAGACTCTGAAGAAGAGCCAGCTCCTAAAAAGGTAAGCTGTCAAATTCATCCCTCGTTTCTATTTTCCTTTAGGAAGTCAAGAAAGTCAAAAATGAAGCCAAGAAAGCGCCGAAGAAAGTGAAATCCTCATCGTCGAGCTCTGACAGTTCCGATGAGGAAACGCCGAAAGCACCAGCAAAGAAGAAGTCAAAAGTTGAATCCAAGAAAGCTCCTAAGAAGGAATCATCGTCTGAATCTTCTTCGAGCGACGAGGAAGATGCGCCTAAGCAGACTTCGAGCCCGCTGAAAAAGATCGTCAAAAAAGTGCCGAAAAAAGCCGAGTCAAGCCCTGATACGAGCTCTTCCGAAGAAGATGCTCCAATTAAAAAGAAAAAGACTCTCCCACCTAAAAAGACCTCTCCTGTAGCCAAACCTGTGCCAAAGAAAGTGGCCGAAAATAGCTCTTCTGAATCATCATCATCGTCGGAGGGAGAGCGAAAGGCGCCAAAGAAGGCTCCTGTGAAAAAGCAACAAAACAAAAAGGCGAAAGAATCCAGTTCTTCGTCTTCAAGCTCATCCGAGGAAGAACCCGCGCCCAAAAAGAAAGTCGAAGCTATAAAAGCCCCTGTTAAAAAGACTCCGGCGAAGAAGGAGTCTAGCTCGTCTTCTAGTAGCTCCTCTGAAGATGAACCTGTGCCAAAGAAAAAAGCTCCTGTGAAAAAACTGCCAGCGAAAAAAGCCGAAAGCTCTTCAAGTTCGAGCTCATCTGAAGATGAAGCTCCCGCTCCGAAGAAAGTAGTTGCTGCGGCTCAAAAGAAGAAGGCAACAGCGAAGGAGTCCAGCTCTTCTTCTAGCTCTGAGGACGAAAAGCCCGCTCCTAAGAAAGTTGCACCCTTGAAAAAAGCTGCCCCAGTGAAAAAGCCTCAAGAATCCTCTTCGAGCAGCTCTTCATCGTCGGAAGATGAAAAACCAGCTCCCAAAAAGTCTGCGACTCCGGCAAAGAAAAAGGTCCTGACAAAGAAAGTGCAAGCTTCATCTTCAAGTAGTTCCTCCTCATGCTCCGAGGACGAGGCCCCCGCCAAAAAGAAAACGCCAGTTGTAAAGAAATCTCAGCCTGCTAAAAAGGCCAAAGAATCATCATCGAGTAGTTCTTCTTCATCGTCATCAGAGGAGGAGAAGCCAGTTGCTAAGAAAAAGGCCAAAGTAACAAAAGATGCAACATCTGATTCTGAAGACGACTCAGCATCAAGTGGTATTGGATCAGGTGACGATTAACCATTCCATTCTTTCAAGTCAGCTTATTTGATACGTTACATGATTAATTGTTGTCTTTTTCGAAGTGCTAGACTCGTAATTGTGGCCATAAAACGTGCTCCTTATTGGAGTGTTTATTGTAAAATTGGCAAATTATCTGCTCATTTTATTTTTTTTATTTTTTCTTTGTAGATCTTCACAGTGAGCGTTCTAAAATAGATTCCCTTATGATATCAACATCAATAAAAAAATAAAGTATGATGACTAGTGTTAAAAAAACATGTAGATGAAGACGCAAGCCCTGTCAAAAAGGTTTCTCTCGAAAAACTCCTGAAGAAGCCAGAAGAAAAGCTTCCGACCCCAAAAATCAAAGCTGAAAAGCCTCAAACACCAAACAAAAAAAGTCCACTCGAACAAGGATGACTACAACAAGGAGCGTGACTCAAGAACGATCTTCATCAAGAATCTGCCATTTGACACGACTGTCGATGACTTGTGGCATGTTTTTGGAAAAGACGAAGAAATGACGATTGATTGCCGCTTTATCATGAACCGTGAAACTGGAACGCATAAGGTACTTATCTCGAGGGATTCTCCTTGTTTATTTCAAACTTCAAATAGGGACTCGCATTTGTCGAATACGCGTCAAGAGAAAAGTGCGTTGAGATGTTGGAGAAAAAGTGGAAAATGAACGGACGCCCGGCGATCGTCATGCAAGCTGGAACAAAGAAGCCGGCTACGAATGGCACGCCTGGGCCAAACTCCGGTCTCAGCCAAGATGAACGCGACTTACGAACGCTTTTTGTCAAGGGACTTCCCTTTTCGTCTACTCCTGATGATTTGGTCGAGCTGTTTGGTTGTCTACAAGCCCGATTGCTCAAAGATCACGCTGGACAATCCAAAGTAATTTCGTCTTCATTTTCTTTCTAGTAAATTTGAAATAAGGGAATGGCTTTCTGCGAGTTTGAAACCCCCAGCGCAGCGGATGAGGTGTACAACTACGCAGACGGGTACGAACTTGGCGGAAGATGGTTGCAGTTGGACAAACTCCGCCCAAAAAGTCAAATGAATGGCGGATCAAGTGGGTCGGCACAAAAAAGACATGCTCCGGTCAGTGCTGCACAGCGAAATCGCGGTGGAGCGGCCGGCTTCGAAGGCAAAAAGATGAAATTTGACGATGACGACGAGTACTAGAATGTTATTGACTGTAAATTTGAAAAGTTTCCGGAAGTTGAACGAGAATAAACTAAAAAACTTTAAAAAAACTCTTCTATAAAAGATCTCAAGAACAGCAGTTCTCCCGTGGGTAAAATGTTTGTTTATCTCCTCTTATTGACATATTCTCCCGGATGATCACAACAAACTTTTCTCCCGCGCCAAGATTTTCAAAATGAAATTTCTTCAGCTTTTCTTCAGTTTTTCTTTAGCTCTAAAATTTGAATTGCAAATCGGAGATGATCCGAGATGTTTGAGCATTGAGGCAGCGGCGGAGAGCAAGGTTGACTGGACTTATGTTTTTGAAGAGAGGGATCAGAAGACCAGAGAATGGGTCTTGACAAAGGAAAAGCAGGGAGTTCATATTGAAGTCACGCCAAAAGGTGATGAGTACCCACTTCTCAGCAAGTCTTATTCTGGTAAAGGAAAGGTGAGTATCTAATTTAACCGATTACGAATGAACTTGCAGAGAATATATTCAATCGTATCGTAGTTTGTGTACACCACGCAAAAACATGGAATGCATACAATCTGTTTTTCACCGGCAAAACTGCAGGAAGAGAATATTCGACTTACCCTGTCCCGAAAAATTGGCGCTTTTGAAAACGAGGAGATTATCGCAGAAATCGACGATTTCTTCCATTTTTCCGAGGCCGAAAAAGTGACGAATCTACAGTTTGAATTTGGAAAGACGAAAAACCGAGTGGATCAGATTTTAAAGGAGCTCAATTATCAGCGATCGAGAGAAGGCGATTTCCGAGAAATCAGTCAAGAAGTGAATGATGCTGTCTTGAAATTTGCTTTTATACAGGTACTCTCTTTGGGAAAGGGGTTTTCTTACATTATTATAGGTTCTTGTTTTGGTTATTCTGGGCGGATGGCAAATTTACAACCTCAAATCATTCTTTCTCTCGAAGAAACTAGTCTAGATTATCAATAAAGAACACAATGACGATGCCTGTTTTTATCAATTTATTGGTTCCAATAACCATGAGCATTTCTTTTCCATTTCGATTCTTTCTTCGACGCATCATCAGCTGGAACATTCGATTTCTTAAATTTCTCATCCATGACGAGCGATAACTTTTTCCCGACGTCATCTTCAGTAACTTTTCTCATTACAAGCCAGTGAATCCAGTTTTCTTCGTCTGTTCCGAACTCGAAAATCTCATCTTGCTGCAACTGTTTCCCCTCTATTAGACGGTAAATCTGGCTGGGGGTAGATAAAAAAAACTAACCTAAAAACCAGAGAGCAACAGTATCTTCTGGTGCAGCAAATTTAAATCTCGCTTCATTACCAACACTTTCAGAAATTATTTTCCAGAGAGGACCCATTTCTCTCAGAGAGTGAGTGCTAATTCTCCTTGGATTTTTTTCATGCGCGCTTTTGGCAAGACAATTTTTGGCATCTTTTATTATGTACCCTTGATAAGTTAAAAAGACAGTAAAGGTTTTACAGTGAATTTTGTAGCAACTTCTTTATGCTGATCGATCTTGGTAAATATCTTGAAGACGATGTTCTTTATATGCGGCGAATTTCTTCATCAATCCTAAGAAATGTAGAGGATAAATTCAATGTTAATTTACCTTCGTATTGAATGCCTGGAAAATGGAGGCACATGGTCTCTTTTGAACTCTTTTCCTTCCAGTGCGCTTCTTCCAAGGATTTTGGCCGGGCGAGTCCCGCTTTCTTTCGAATAATTCCTGTATAAAAGAGGTCTTCAACTCTAAAGTCGTGGCGGCGCGTTGTTGAAGCAGTTTTGTAGATTTCTTTGGCAGTGTATCCAGTGCAAGCTTGGCACTGTCCGTTGCAGTAGCTTGGGATATTATAAATTGAAGGCCACTGATCGCGCCAGATGAAGTATTTTCCGGAGTATGGTGGTTTTCGCAAGGAAATCGGGCGCCCTCGGAGGCAGAACATTTCGTCCTGAGATCCGGTAAACAAATTATACAGTCTTTCATGTGGTTTTACTTTGCTCTCAGCGGATAAATTCGGAGTCTTTAAAATCCTTCCCTGTCAAATCTAACGAGCGTATCATCGTCAACAAAGGCCACAGGCAGGTCTGAGTTGGGACAAAAATCATTGTAAAATTGATACCCAAGAAACGTTTTTATCGGCAAGTTGTCATACGTATCTTCAAAATCTCCCACTATCAAGTCGCCGTTTTCGTCAGCTTCTTTCTGGATCTCTTCTTTGTTGTCTCCGTCTCCGAGGAGGAAGTAAAGATTCATATTTGGCTGAAGAAGTTTTGCATGTTCGCGAAAAGCCTGACGATTTGATGGGCCACGAGAAAGTTTTACTCGACTTTAATTGAGTTTTATTTGAGTTTTGAGCAAAACTTTTGAGATTTTATTAAGTCTTTTTTATTCGATAATTAAACTCTTTCTTGTTTTAACAAAGACGGTTATTTCTGCCTCACATTTCTGAGTCGGTTTCATCAAATAGTTTATGTGTTGTGTTGGAGAATCTTCTCGATAAATGACTGGAAGCTCGTCAGATTTGATATAGTTGTCCATCTGAAAGAGTCCCTGAAGCTTCATATTTTGTACAATGGGTGGTCCAACAAAGGAATCTTTCATGTAAACGCCATCTTTATCCATGAGTTTTGCCATGGCGAGATGGTACTGGAAAAAGCAGTGACCAGGCTGTAGATTGTAGTTTGACGCAGTATGCTTTTTGTGTCTTTTCGTTAGTTTTGAAATTGATATCTGATTGAAAGGATTAATTTAAAAGAGAATCTAATTCAAAACTCAAATATAAATGCAACAAGAACTGGGTCCAAAAGCATGCGTTGATTCTTGCTTGAAACAATACAGTCCCTTCCTTTGCTATTGTAGTATTCTATGTATTCAACCACTTCAGGGTCGAAAGAACACTCGTAAGAGCAATGATGATTTTGAGGACTTATGTACTGAAATTGCTTCTCATTCTTCAATAGTGGCTTCAGATCTTTGATATTTTGTAGAACATCTGTTTTATCGCTCAAAATAAGGATTTTATCGAAGAGCTCCAGTTTAGAAATTAATCCAGCGGGCCAAGGATTCACCCAAAAGTCGAATTCCAAGAATTCCTCGTACTCGATGTTTTCGGGGTTTTTGACGACAAAAATCGGTTCGATGTACACTTCAGGATAGAGTAGCTTCAGATATCTGTAATTTTGGCGTTGTGCTTGAATTATGCTCTCTTGGCTTTCCGTATCGTCGTCGTAAAGGTGGATTACAGCGAGTTTGTACTCAGTTCTAATATCTTCTTGCAGAAAGAGACCTGATGCGTTTTAATTTATGCGAAATTCTAAACCTGTACCTGGGTCATTCATATGCACATTCTGTGACGCTTCAGTAAGCACCGCTCGTACAGGAGCTATCCCGATCTCTGCTTGATCAACTTCATAAAATAAAAGAAACACGCTCGAAACAATAAGTATCGAAATAAAAAGTGAAATATTTCTCCTCATAATCCTCAAATGTCCATCTTCGAATAAAGTTTTCTCTGGCCGCTTTTTGTTTACTGCAGATGTGATGACCTTTATATTGAATAAGGATAATAGACCCCGAAGGAGAGGTGCTTCCAAATGAATTCTGACGTGAAAGAATTTATCTCATTTTCTTATATAATTTCATAATTGAGATTCTTTGCCGCAGAAAATTTCCGGGGAAAAATGTTCTGTTTTCGTATCTTTACAAAAGGCGGAAAAGCTTTCTGGCGTAAAACGTAAATGCTAAATCATATCCTGACAATTAAAAGGGCTTTTCGACAACGGACGAAAGAATCTCTTGAAAACAAAGAATTGACTGCTTCATAAAAAAGTTGTATTTTTTTTGAGTTTTTTTTTGCTTTTTTTTTTATTATTGGAAATTTGAATAGTAAATAACTACAGATTAACAGCTAAGAAATGAAAGGAATTGGAAGGCATAAATATTTGGAGAAATCTCCGGAAAAGAAGTTACAGGTTTTCAGATTCGGAGGACGAGTTCAAGCTTTTTAATGTACTCGCATGCGGCAGTGACGATTTCAGCCTCGTCGTCGCTTTCGAATCCGGCTTGTGAATGATTGAGGATCATTTTGAGCATGTCGAGGCAGTCCTCCTCGGAGTTGAGCTGGGAGAGGTTGATGTTTTGTCCTTCAGTGATCATTTTGGATTTTTGCTTTTGAGGCTTTGCTTCTTGCAGGAGAATGTGTTGTGATAATTTCCTGAGACTCGAGCGACGTATTTATAACGGAACCAGCCGTAAGATGGTGCTGCGCGGAAGGGGTTCTTAAAGAGGGCGCGGCGCATCTCGCAGGTGTTGATCATATCGTTTGATAATTTTATCGCTCAGCTTGTGCTTTTAGTACCTCAATTATACAGGGTAGGATGTGTTTGAAGTTCTGATGCTTCCGTCATTCTCAGCAGATGCAAATGTCTGCAGCTTGGCAGTTATTCTTCTTTGCCTCTCTGAAGTTGGCCCGGCTTAGTTATTTTATATAACAAAATTTGCAATTATTCATGACGCATAATACTGATGCTACATTAGGCTTGAGACTCGGTTCTTCAGCTACGATTCTTTGATAATACTTGAACATTTGCGCCAAGTTAGATGTCTGCACTAGTTGTTCGTAATTATTTTGAATACAAGGCATACGATTTTCATCAGTTTAACTAAAACCAATAATTGTCCAATTGAAATTATCAAGCAATCATATTCTTATTCTCTTTTTGTTAATTAGAATAAGGTTTCAGATCTTTCATACTTTGTAAAACATTTGTTTCCTCGCTCAAAACAGGGTTTTTATTCTAAATAATCGTTACTGTTAATTAAAACATGAAGATACACTAGTTTATAATCTTCATCTGTCTTCAAACCATCAATAGAAATTAAAGATATTAGTTTTCTCAAGTATACGGTATACCTCGGAAACATCCAATTATCAGTCCTTGCAAATTGCAATGAAAACTATGAGCATTTGAATATTCCAACTTCCGGTTGATGCGTGAAATCAAAATCTTTCTGGGAGAGGCTGTTTCTGTCTCAAAAGCACCTGGGGATTACAATTGATGTCCTCATTCCCAGTACCTCCCGTATTTGCTCGTTCTAATTGAGCAATTTGTCCGATTACCATCGCCAAAAAGGGATCTGTTTATTTGTCCGATAGACAGGGGCAGGTCACCGCGGCAATAAAACTTTGAAAATGATCCTCAATCCACATCTGGGGGAAAAACTAGGCTGTTTGTGAGCATCAAGTGTCTGGAAAGCAACGCGTTCGGTTTTTTAGGGACATGACTAGCAGAATTACTGCCGCAATAAATCCATATTCCGAATATCATATTCGACTAAGAAATATCGTATTTCGATTAGTGTGAGCGCACAAGATTTACTACGGAGAACAAAGATCTTTTGAAAACGGTTTTGTCAAAAGTAAAGGTGTTCTCTAAGAAGTTTATGATATCTGCGCCAGTCTACCAGTAGTTTTATCTTTGTTATCAACTAATTCTCTAAATGATCAAACGAATCGTCGATTTTCTTTTAGATTTTCTTGTTCTCGACTTTTCTACAAGAAAATCGACGATTAGTTCGATCATTTAGAAAATTAGTTGATAACAAAGATTAAACTCCTAATTTATGTTATATATATATTGTTTACGAAGCTAACATCTGCTGAAATTATTCGGTTTCGCTTCGCTGTTCACTAATTCTTTGTTTCAGAGAGAATTCATATGCCTGATCTCGAGTTATACTCAATTGATACTACCTCATGGTAAATCATTCGATATCAGATTGCTTCGTTTTTCTTTCAACGAAAAGCAACCAGTCTATCAGACCCGTTGTCTATTTGCAAAAAGAAAAGAACGCCACCCATCTTCGACGAGACATCGCAGAATGCGCTTTCGGTGCGTTTTCAGCCTTTAGCGTTCGCGGATTGGCTGAGCCCGTTGAGCTCGCTCTTCGAAATTGGCCCAGAGAAACGATCGAAATTCCTGTCGTGTTTGATAAACTACGTGTCCAACCCGAAAATAAACAAAAATTGCAGAAAACCGGGTTCAGAGGCCACTGCTCAAATTAATATTTAACCCCAACTTTCAATCGCTGGCATGCATCCTGTCATTAATTCCCGCTGATTTTTATGTGCAGAGTTCTTGCTTACAGACGTCTCGGGAAAATATTGTGTTATTTTTGAAAAAATTGATTCAGAGTGCAAACGATGGATAGGGAATACTGCGGCTTTCTCCAGAAAGTTTAGATTTTCTCCGTTTTTTTTTTTTCTTCGTCGAGCAGTGGAAATCGTCAGCTACAGTCAGGAGAAAGCTACAGAGATGAGCGCGGAGAGAGAAAGAAGATTCTTCCTAGCCTCGTGCTGCTTTTGGTTTCTTTTGTCAGGCATAGAATATAGTATAGGAATGTTGTTACATAGAATTGAATACGGATCGTTGGTATGAATAAAGACATAACAATTTATTCAAAACTTGTGGATAATCGTTTTCACATGAATGGTCATTTCCGGCAGGATAACAATTCCTCAATCTTAAGCCTTTCATACTTTCATCCTTTCTTTTTGATTCCCATGATTTTTATCATGGAGAGGGATTTTTACGCATTAATTGTCAATAATTATTTGTGTTATTGTTATTATTTAAAAATTAAAAAATGATAAACCATTAGTTTTATGTCTCGTTAAAACTGGCCATGAGACTTGCAAATATTTGCCCTTTCTCTCTTTATTATGTGCAAAATTGCGTCAAAAAAACGACCTCGTCGTGAAAAAGTGCCCTTTGTAACAACCGAAAGTGCTTCCAACGATTCTGTACTACTTTCAAAGTGTCGGCGCGGGAATGAGCTACCACGGATATGGAATTGCTGCTCTGGCGTTTAGTGCGATGCTCAGTGCTCCAATCTACGCTAGAATCGGCGATAAGCTAATGTCGTGCAAGATGGTCTTGCAAGTGGGAATCGTGTTTTCGATCGTTGGAAACTTTGTATATTTCGCGTTTCCAAAGGCGAATTTGATCGTCCTGGCGAGAATGATTTCGGGACTTGGATGGGGACTAGAAGGTTTGCTCAATTATCTTTTCCTCCGTAAACTTTCGTTCAGGTGCTCTAATGGGTCAAATCGGCAGAACATACAACCAAGAAAATAAGACCAAATCGTTGGCTCTTGCTCTTATCACTCGCCAAGCTGGAATCATTGCTGGCCCGCTTTCCGTGCAGTTCTTTGAAAATATCAAATTTTCCTTCACTGTTTTCGGGCTTTATATTGATGTAAATCAACACAACTTTCCCGGCTTTCTTCTTTGTAAGTCAGAATAGACCTGAATAGCGAAGAATTGTTTTCTTACAAAAATTTCAAGGTATCGGATGGGCAATCGTCTGGATCTACATGCTACTGTTCTACCGCGATGCGGAGGCGCAGCCCGACGAAAACTGCAACTATCTGGTGATCGAAGAAAACGAATCATCCGAATCGCCTATGAAGAAAAATTCAAAGCTAACGAAAAGCTCGGAATCGTTCAAGAACCAATCGTCGTCGCCGCTGTTTGCTCCTTCGCGACGTACTTGTTGCAGAGTGGGATGGAGTCCCTTATTACGCCATTTACGAGCCACTTCTTTGGCTGGGAACCAAAGGAGAACGCGTTTATGTACACTGTTGTTGGCCTGATCTCGTTTCTAGGTTATTTAAGGTGCGAAACATCAATGAGAATGAGCATTTTTCTTTAATTTTTGAAATGGCCGAAATCAATGACATTTTAGTATTCAATTTCTCACAAAATGCACTGACGATCGTCACACTCTACTCGCCGGAATTTCCGCCTGTGCACTAGTCTTGGTAAAAACCCCTTTTGACCACAAAGTTTCTTATACTTTCCCTATTTTCAGTTGATGATCATCGCAATCATCCCCATCGCGACGTTCCGCGCCGAGTGGGTCTATCCACTGTTCTACATCGGAATCTTTCTCTTCTGCTGGTTCCTCCCTTACGTCGTCTCTTCATCCGCTTCCATTCTTTCCAAAGCAGCTTCAAAGGAACAGCAATCGCAGGCCCAAACGATCCGCACTTGCGGCGAAGTTGGCGCCCAAATCTTCGGCCCTTTTTGGGTCCCTTCCATCTTCGAAATCTCCCAATCGCCCGGAATGGGCATTTTTGAATCTTCAATTCTAATGTGGCAACTTATCTTTATGACGCTGTGTATGGCATTGACGATAATCAGCTGGGATTATATGAAGCCAGAAGGTATATTTTATTTACCGGCTTAGATAAGAAACACGTGCAGGGTTAAATTGGAATGGTCAGCGTACCGTGTGTCATGATAATTTTTAAATCAATCAAATATAATTTTCCCAAAATATCGTATTAGATGATTATCATAATTGGCGATTATCTTATTCATATTTTGATCAACACGTGCTCTCGATTAGAATAGAGTACTATTGGATTGACGAACTTAAGTATTCAAAATATCTTCTCAAAACTAGTAGAAATAACTACAGTTGTTTGCAATTGCATCCTTTGATTAAATTTTCCTTCAGACGTGGAGCCGTATTTGGACCCAATCCTTCCGAGCGACGGGCTGGACCCAGTTGCCGGGCTGGCCAAGTACGACGATGATTTGCTCGCCTCTCAAGCGTCGCTCCCGACTTCTATGATTTCGTCCCTTGCCGAATTGAATAAAAGGTCAAAACTGGACCATCGGATCCGCACAAGAACGATCAGCAAGTCCGAAACGCAATCAAAACTCGTCGACTCGGTGATGCTCACCGAGCCCCGTCAAAGTTAACTCGCTCTGTTTCAATAATGCTTTTATTTCTCCTGAAAGTTGCCCTTCTATCGTTATTCTTCAATTCCCAATTTTGTACATAGCTGAATATAAAAGATCTTAATTTAAAGCTGTTGCATCTTCCTGTGCTTGTTGTCATTTGCGTTCCAATATGAAAATCGTATAAAAGAATCATCATCCAGTAAGGGTACTTATAAACGATTCAATAGCGATACGCGCTAGTTGAACTAACTGGAAATCTTTCGCTCGAAATATTAAAAAAAAAATAATACTGACCGTTTAGAAAATAGCACTAAAATGACCCCTTATTTTCGTCTTTTTCAAATTTTCCTTCGTTTCAAAAATGCAGACGGCGATCTTCGCCTGAGGCAGTCCAACTGGCCGCATTTATTTCCCAAAATCCGCATCTTTCACCAATTAAATCCTTATCCAGAGAAAACATAAAGCACAGAAATGCTTGTGTAGTGACATGTATGCTTATTTTATATATTTCTAGATATTTTCCACTTTCCATACATTTTTTCTTTTGCCTGAGCTCCGTATACCTCCAGTCTCATTTTTGATTATCCTCATTCTTACTCGATTCGTAAAAAAACCTTTTTCACAGATACTTTTTTCTTCAAAAACTTACATTCTCGTTCATGAAACAAGTCATTTCTTGATCATTTTTCTTCAGATGCGCTTTTGAGAAAAAGGAAGGGATGATCATCGTTTGCAGCAAATTAGAGAATGACCCGCGCGTTGCTGCCTCCGTCGCCTGGTTGATCCAGAGCGGCAAACGCACGAAATTCATGAGTGAAGATGGTATCATGAACTGGCTAGAGCACAGGGAGGATGAAACGCTAACTACCGTCGTTCTCGGCGAGTTCTGGGGACATTCGGTTTATCCTGCCTTGGAAAATACGTCGAATATCAATGTGTTAGGAAGGACGATCTTTTTAGGTAAGAAAATCGAAAACAAAGACGTCTTATAAGAGGAAAATATGAGTTTCCAACTTGGAAATTCAGAGAGCTCAAAAGCTAAAGTTCTCCCCTTTTCCTCGTTCTCAACTAATCGTCTTTCCGTACAACTTCTTCCCAGAAACTTCCCTTCTTTCTAAAAACTTCTTTTGCTAGAGCGTTGCGAGCACCGCAAATCCCTCCCAACGCGTCTTCGCCATCCTCTCTACTGTTCTGCCTTTGAGGGCCTCAATGTCGTGCTTAACACTTGCGGTAGGCCGAATATGGAGAACAGAATCCAACGAATTCGCTGGATGGGCGGCAAAGTCTACGAGAAAATAGATTCAAACAATAACAACAACATAAACAGGCTGATTGCGACACGAGTTCATGGCCCGAATTTCAGAAAAGCGGTTGGACTTGACATTCCTTGCGTTTCGCCTAAATATGTTCTGTAAGTAGACTTCTATTGAAAAGATTCTTAATTAACTTTTGACTAGTGATTGTTGGGATGAGAAACGGCATCTTCCGTCATTCCGCGCTTCTGATCCTGAATACACAAAGATGTACAAACGAAAGGCATTCGAAGAGTGCAAAATCTACTTTCACTGTTTCTCCCAAAAAGACGAAGAGGAACTAGAGAAATATACTGTCAAGCTTGGCGGAGAACGAGCCCAAGAAGCGCTCAAAGCGACGCATATTCTTTGCGCGGTGGATTCGCCGCCATTGACAGCTAAACTAGATGAAAGAGTTTTTCCTGTAACGGCAAGGGATGAAGCTTTATTTCTATACCGTCACTTTGAATGAGTCTCGAATGCAAATCTTTCATCGCTTTAAAAAGTACGAGTGGTTTTGGCACTCGATTCAAATCGAAGCCCGAGCTGGTGAGCGAGCCTATCGCCCAGAAAATTGGGAACCAGAAGATTTAACCAGCTTGAGTGAGAATACATCCGCGTCTGATCTTCAAAAGAGTCGCAGCTTTGACAGAACTCTTTCACCAACAAGTATTCTTGATGAAGTTGTAAATACGAGCGTGGTTACAGGCACATGTCCTCTAATATTCATATATTTAGTGGAGTGGAAAAGGTTTTAGTCAAAAACCACCTGTCAAGAATAATTTCAGGACCTGTTTTAAGCCCAAAGGAAACGTACTAACGAGCAATTATCCGACACGTCACCAGATAGACTATCACAACAAGAGTGTAAGACACAAATTCTCTTTGTAGTAGCCATAAAATCATAAAATGTTGATCTTACTCGTGTATGTCATCAATTTCTCTCGATTTAAGATTAATTACACACCAATCGACATTCTAAAGTGATTGAACATATGTCTAAGCTGCTAAGCGTACATATGTGTATAACGACCTTATTGCTTCCCTAGCCAGCAAAGAATCGTCAGTTATCAGCGAGATTCTGGCAAGAACTGCCAGCTTGTCCACTCGTCCGACGCGTTCGGATTTTTATGACTCGCCGACGCGCGTAAAAAGTCGAGAGCGTTTTGGTAATTCTCACTTCTTTTTCAATCCCTTTATCACTCCTTTACGGAAATGTCTTGTTCCTCACGTATTTTTGAAAACGCATGGTTATTTTCTAAGACTACGGTAAAGCTCTTGCTTTATGAAAACAACCCCCAAGGGAGGAAGCTTTTTATTTATAGGCTATAAATTATAGCCCGTCTTTCTTCCGGATACTCATCCCTCTTTTATCAACTTCGAAATAATCCAAAATAATCATAAACAATGATTCTCATCCGAGAGAGACTGGAATTAGAGCTATTTGAATATAAAATCGGCTGTAAGTAATGCAAATATGCCTGAATCATAAAATTTATTATTCGCGCTGGCAAAAACTAAAATCCCATTCATCATTTTTCGAAATAAATGAAGAGAATCGCCAGAAAATCGTTTCGAGTTCTCAAAGCTATCCGGGAAGATTTTAATCGTATGTCTAACTCAACTTACTAAAAATTTTTTTGCATGCTTGAAATTCTGCTCTTCTCGATAGAAGGCACGTTTCACTTTTTCACAACTCTCATTTATCCCTTTGAAAATAATTGTTTCCTAACTCCATGTTTCGAATAGTCGGAGAGCCACAGAAAAAACTTTCAAAAGCAATCGCCCGTGAACTACTCGAAACCGAAGAAAATTACCTAAACTTATTGCGTTTTACCGTCAACGACCTGAAAGAAGCACTCGTCGCACAACCCTCAAAAAGTACGTCTTCCACCTTTGTTTTGATTCTTGAGTTACTATTTTAGGCTCTGGTCCGATATTGGATAGTCTTACTGCGAAGACTATTTTTGGCAATCTTCCGGGCATTTTAGAGCTTCATGAATCGATCTTCAAGGATTTGCAAAAAACAGTGGATGAAATTGCCCTTGGGAAACAGGTAGCAGTTACTGAAACAATTCAGTTGGATGATAAAAACTATTCAGGGGCATATTGGCGAATGCTTCGTAAATCATAGCAAAAACATGCAGACAGCATACCGTCAATACGTCGGTTACATGGACGCATCCAAACAAGAGCGCACCTATCAACGAGAAGAGAACGACCGGTTTACGGCTTTCCTGAAACTGAAGGAGCGATCTGCGCCTGGACGACAGGGTCTCGATGGGCTGCTGATGGCTCCCGTTCAGCGATTACCGAGAATCAGCCTGCTTCTCAAGCAATACAAAAAAGAAGTCGAAGCAGAAGACAACGCGTCAAAAGAGCTCGATGAAGCGATCGAACAAGTACACAAAATCACACTAGAAGTAGACGAATTCACAGCAGTTCAAAACTCCTACCGGGAAATGTTCGCGATCGCAAACGAGATCGAAAACTGTCCAACAACGCTGTATTCTGGAAATCGCCAATATATCGACAAAGTAGAGGCGATTTGCGTACGCGAGAATCCATACGCAAGAGTTGGTGATCAAATGATCCTGTTGATATTCAATGACTGTGTTGAAATTACAAAGGTAGATTCATCAAAAACCAATTCCTCTAACAGTTCTGTAGAAAAAGAGATCCAGAGGCGGCTCCTTCAGACTCGGTAAATCTGATACGAGGTCAGGTTGTCCGGCGAAAAAGGTAAATGAATGATAAATGGAAGCCGATTTTACGATTCTTAGATCAACTACTCACACCGTGAATTGGTAAATTTCTCCAACCCAGCTCCGGGAGGGAAACAACAAAGTAGCACGATCTGTCAAGTGATGGATATCCTCGATTCAGAGCGCAATTTCGTGATCACACATCGACACCCAAGTGATAGTGAACCTACAGAGTTGTGTCTTCAGATCGTAATTCCGATCGATAAGCAGACAATGATTCAGGATTTCGATGAGACAGTCATGAAACACAGGAAAGCGGTTTTATATCTTTTTTTTTTTTTTTTAAATCAACGAAGAGAACTTCCACTTGGAAATAGACACTCATAAACTATCAGTAGCAGTTTTTACGTCAATTATAAAACCTCAATGCGAAGAGCAAGTAAAGATATGGTGACGGACTCAATAATCTTACCAGTTTACGCTGAGCAAATCGGAAAATTGGCAGACCCATCGCGTCATCGCGGTTTGATGAAGTAGAGCAAATTTTTCCAGACAGGACTAATCTTTTATGACTAGGGGTTTGGGACGAAAAATGAGTTTCCGTGGAGACGACGATACCTATTCGCTAAAGCGATACGATTCACAGGCGTCTTTGGCATCTTACACTTCCATGATAAGTAACTACAGCGTACAGTCTGAATTTACATCTCCAAATCAGTTTGAATCGAGGGTAAGATAGGACTGAAAAGATAAATTCAACTAATCTAAAATGAAGTCCCGAGCAAGCTCTATGTTCGACCAGCGCCTAAAGCCGTCCACTTCCATGTTCAATCTCCCGGATATTCCAAAGAAGATGGGCCGAACGTTCAAAAACCCGCTCAAAAAGATGGTCAACGCGTTCGTCCGGCCGCACAGTCCGAAGTCCCTTCTGAGTTCAAAGAAGTCACAACCCGCCCAGCCCTCACCACTCACCGATATGAACAAGAATTCTTAAGGCAGACTCCTTGAGACCCCATGTAAATTATTTTCAAGTGCCTTCGCTATCACAATTTTTGCTATCGAGTAGCAAACGTCTCTTCACTATTTTTTTCACATTCCATGGCAAGAAAAATGGTTTTCAGTTGAACTGAAGATCATTAATACTATATCACGGTAATGCCTTTATAAGTATTTTTCTATATATGTATTCACTCACTGTACCCACACATACGCACTTAACTGCCTTTAACTCTCACCTTTCTTTCTTCCTGTTTGGACCTCGAGCACCTCCAGTACTTCTACTATTCCATCACTGAATAAAAGAATATCCAACCACTGTCCTAACAGAAAACGAACAGAAATAAAAGTGAAATGAAAATGGTGTTATTTAGCAGGGGAGTACTTGAATTGGAGAGATGTCGATTCTCCAGAAAATCTCGGATATCGAGGCCGAAATGGCCAGAACGCAGAAGAATAAGGCTACGGCTGGCCATTTGGGTTTATTGAAGGCTAAGTTGGCGAAGTTGAGAAGAGAGTTGATTGAGCCCAAGTCCGGAGGAGGCGGAGGAAAGGGAGAAGGGTTTGATGTCGCAAGAACAGGTTTGTAATTGGGAAAAATAATCCATGAATAATGGAATAAAGGTGATGCCCGAGTCGGATTCGTTGGGTTTCCGTCAGTGGGAAAGTCAACGCTCTTGTCGAATCTGGCGGGTGTTTACTCAGAAGTGGCGGCGTACGAATTCACAACTCTGACGACAGTTCCGGGTGTGATTCGATACAAAGGAGCGAAGATTCAGCTACTCGATCTTCCTGGTATCATTGAAGGTGCCAAGGATGGTAAAGGTCGAGGTAAACAGGTCAGAAAATGAATTTTTAAGTACCATTCGGAAATGGCAGTTTTTCTGATAAATGAACCTAGGTCATTGCTGTTGCCAGAACATGCCACTTGATCTTCCTGTGTCTTGATGTTCTGAAGCCTTTGGGACACAAAGCAATCATCGAACACGAGTTGGAAGGATTTGGAATTCGATTGAATAAGAAACCACCGCAGATTACATTCCGAGTGAAGGAAAAGGGAGGATTGAATTATAATGCGCAAGTCGAGCAATCGGAATTGGACAAGGAACTAGTCCAGGTAAATTTACTTCGCGCAAACTTCAGCGCGATGCCGACCAGTTTTATGAAAACATGAATTAACCTTCTTTATTGTTTATTTTAGTCAATTTTGAAAGAATACAAAATCCACAACGCGGATGTGACATTGAACGAAGACGCAACCACAGACATGCTGATCGACGTTATTGAAGGAAACAGAATTTACATTCCTGCGATCTACGTCCTCAACAAAATCGACCAGATCTCCATCGAAGAGCTCGATCTCATTTACAAAATCCCCCACACTGTTCCCATCAGCGCGCATCACAAGGTAAATCAAAGATGAAAAAGAAGATCATTCTAATATTAAAATTCCAGTGGAACTTTGATGATCTTCTGGAAACCATGTGGGACTATTTGAAACTCACGCGTATCTACACGAAACCAAAGGAAAGTAGATAATATCCCCTATCTTTTGTAAAAATATCACGAGCTAAAATCAGCTCATTCCTGCTATTTCGTTCGCTAAATTCGCTAAACTTGACACGTAACTCACAGCGATTATCTATCTGAAAGGGTCAACTTCCCGACTATACAGAACCTGTTATTTTGAGAAAGGACATCAATACAGTCGAAGGTTTTGTGAACAAAATTCATAGGACGCTGATGGACTCATTCAAACACGCGCTTGTTTGGGTAATTATCTGTATTTTACAGATTTTATTTAACAAAATTCGCAGGGATCTTCCGTGAAGCACTGTCCCCAGCGAGTCGGAAAGGATCATATTCTGATGGACGAAGACGTCGTGCAAGTCATCAAGAAACACTGAAAGACCAGCAATTTGGCCAATCCTTGATGATTTAACTTATTACTTTCTGTAGGATAAAGATTATTCTTTCGCTAGTATCTCCCCCATTTAGACCAATTTTTCAATTGATGGAATCGCAGGAACCGCCAAAAATTTTACAGCACATTTGAGTTCAAAATGCAATTTTAGAATGGTCAAAAAACTCGGAACAATCACAGACATCGACACGAAGAGCTACTATCTCGTTGTGGACAGGCAGAGCTTCGTTGTGAAGGATAAAGCTCTCAAGTATGAATTTTTCTAGTGACGCAATTATGAAGATGTTATCTTTCTGCCTAGGAAAGCAAAAGTTGCGAAGCATGAAAACGAGCCTACCTTGAACATTACGACTAAGAAATTGAATTTGATGACGAAAGCGAGTGAATTCGACGAGTATCTTGTGATTAAAACACCTGGGGTAAGTAGTCCGAGCGAACAAAATTCGTTCATGTAATGGGTGAAAAAGTGGCTTCTGACGATATTGACTCTGAGACGAGACGGAAATTATTAATAACTTTTGTTTTAGTCGAAGAAACTTTCCGTAAAACGAGCATATGTGCACAGCCTTCGTCCCCGCCCCACAGATAGCCAAGATGATGGTCAAACAACGACCATCAGACGCGACAACTATAGAGAGGCGAAATTCCGCGTGCAAGAAGAGCTTGGAGGAGCTAGGCAAAAACGAATTCTGGCCGAGAGAAAGAAAGAAAAACAGATTTTCGATCATGGGCAAGCACTGGAAGCGTCAAAGGAAGCGATCAATGCTCCACTGCCGAAGCTTGTGAAACGATTGGGCAGCAAGAGGCACTAGAATGAAGAAGGACTTTTTGATTGTAACTAATAAAGATGTCAAATTTGAAGTGATCTTTTCGCCATTTGAAAGGACTCTGGGTGAAGGGCTTAGATTTAGTAAACTTATCGATATTCAGAATGTAAAATGGTTAGATGATCGGATGTGTAACTGCCACAGATGATTTTGAAGGGCAGGAAGCGGTCGACTTGGCTTTTGTGAAAGGAGAGACAATCTTTTTGCAAAAGCTAGTCGATGAGAACTGGGGCGAGGGACAAATTGGAAATGATCGTCAGGGTAAGATAATCCATTGATAAAACAGCCGTGTAAGATAATCTTCTAGGTATCTTTCCTTTGACTTTTACGAATTACGCGGAGCTGCGTGACATTCCAGTTGAGCAGCGGCCGCCCTCGCCAAACAAGCAGCGCGATTTCTCCGTCGGGGCGCAAGGAACAATCGTCAAAAATGTCAAGCACGGCAATCTCGGTAACAACACTTTCTTTTTCATCCCCCGCCATTGCCACTTGTAAAATATAATGCCCGAATTTGAATCCAAATTTCAGAAATTGGAGATCTTGTCAATGTCCTGTCACGTGATGACGATGTGTTCTGGGTCGAGGATAGGAAGAAGAATATCATTCCAGGAAATTGGTTTGAAACCGAGGTTTCTTTTCTAGAACTAAAAGGAGAAAACATGAGTCATTTGCTTCTCCCGTGTTTCGTCTTCGAGTCGAAGTAAAATTTCTCAAGGCTACAAAATATATATACAAAAAAACTTTTTCGTAATTTAGTAAGAGAGAGATATTCAATGGGAAAATATGAAAGATTGATGGAACGAAATGTTCCTCGGCTCTCAAGTATCTTTCGTCTTCGTAAAAATCGACACTCCGTGGTAAGATAAAAAATCATTTTCAAACCAAGTCTACCAGTTCCATACAACATGATTGAGCTCAAAACAGGGCGCAAATCGACAGAGCCTCCGAATCTACGCAATGGAAATCAACAAAGACAATCTCCAACGACAAGAGGATTTCTCGACAAGACAAAGAGCACCTTAGAAAAGAAGCTTAAAAGAGCCTCGTGGTCGCCCGATAAATCACCGATCCTTGATTTAGGACTCGAAATCGCAAATTTTGGGATCAGAATGTTTCTGAAAATATTTTCAGAAATTCCTCTTCGCAAAAAGTGTGAAAGTCGTTGGCCTTGATTTTAGAACTGAAATTCGGTCAATGATATTTTTGATGCTCATAAATGCGTTTACGATGCGTTATAAGATGAAACTCGTTCTGATTCCACCAACAGATATCATTTGATGATTCCTCTCCATGCAAAGATCGCCGTGAAAGGCCAAAGTCAGTTGCAGATGTCCTTGGTATGTATTTTGTTGCTAATGCCTTTTCCGTAAAATATCAATCATTTTTTGAGTGTTGCTTCTTATTTTTCCAGGTGACATTGAGTGAAATCTTCCTCTGAAACATCAAGTTTAGATCTAGCAGACGAAAGTCACATGCCACTTTTTGTAGGGGTCACACATTATGCCAATTTTATGATTCAAAGATTTTATTCTTCTTCTCCCTTTATGCTCGATCATTTCGGCGAAAACCAATGCATAAGTCAGACATAAATATGGCACACTTCCTATTTCCTCAATTGATTGCATCTAGATCGGATTTCCGAAATCATCGCTTCCTAGTAATTGACACGAACTCCTAATCCTCGCTTGCCTTAGTTAGCGTTGGCTGCGCATCTGCTGCGCCACCAGCTGCCTTATTCTTACTTCGCGCCGCGGGTGGCCGTCGCCAAACAACGCACGCGCCACCAGGGAGTCCCAATCGTAATTTCAATCATTGCTCAATCGCAAAATCAAATCTCACCTTTTTTGAATTTGAAAAGTTAATTTTTATGACAAACATCAAGTACCCACTTCTCGCGAGAATACGAAGAGTGCGTAAACGAAAAATGGTTATAAGAGGTTAGACAGAGCTAGAAGCTTTCAGGAACTTCGGTCAAAGTTTGACTCAAACGAATGTAGTAAATTTTCGCGTGCTCTGCAATTAAAATTCTGACTTTGGGCAGTGTTTTTTAATCAGTAAAATATTCACATGTCTTATATATAACAGCCATGATTCCTAGCCTAGAGTCGTAAAAGGCCTCACAGACCTTAAAGTAATATCGTATAATTTGTATTTCCGATAGGAAGTCCTCTATGTCTCCCAAAACCCCAATAAGTGGCGGATACTACCCGCAGCGAATAAACACACTCGAAGGGTAGAAAAACTAACAAAGTCGTTTTCAGATTCAAACAGCAAGCGACGATCCTACCAAGAAGCAACAGAGCCGGTTTGGGAGAAGACTGCTGAGAAGGAAATACGAAGAGATCAACCTGGCAGAAAGAGCCTGAAGGACCTTTTCAAAGGCAAATTTTCCAACGCGGACTCGAAGAAAGAATCAGAAAAGCACATTCAGAAGCTAAAGGAGCAAATTGAGCGACAAGAAAAAGAGAGAAAACGTCTTGAAGACAGGTAACAGATCTCGTAGATAGTTAAAGATTTCAAACGGGGAACTTCACTCTTCGAAATACTTCGGTATCAAAGTCTAACTGTATGAATAGATTTGGAAGCGCGAGCTCGGAAAGCGAGCGGACGACGATCCGGAATCAGCTAAAGATGGCAGACTCTAACCTTCGACGTCTGAACGTTGAGCTTTCCAAGGAGTGTCCGGTGCCTATCTATAACCATCAGCGGACGCCGTCTGCCCCTGTATCTATGGCGTCCTCCGACGAGTCCTCCCAGTCACGCGGCGAGATACAGCTGCAAAAATCCATAGAAGAGTTAAGGGAAACTGAGGTGGACTATGTCAACGATTTGTGGTTCATACTAGGAAGGCTGGCTCCGGAAATTCAACAGGACAGAGATCTTCTCTTTGGCGGAATTGATGAGATTCATGAGTTCGCTTCAGGTAAAATATTTACAACGTTTATTGAGGGGCTCGAGATACAAATTGATAGTTCCGGAAAATCCCTTATTTATTCACCTATCTTAGATGGGATATCTTATAAACAAAATCTGAAACTGTTTTTATAGCGATCGCGTCTAAATTCGCCGACTTGGACAGATTAGAAACGCTTGAGGAACAATGTGCCGAACTTGCAAAGCTGTTTCTGGACGAAATCGTCGAGATGCGAAATGTTTACGGTCCCTACTGCTCGCGCCAGGGCGAGGCTTCTGTTAAAGCCGCCCAGTTGAATACACAAGAGATCGACCAGATGATTTCTGAAGCAAGGCGACGAGGAGAGACCAAGGCGTTCAACATGAACTCGTTGCTGATCAAGCCTGTTCAACGAATCACCAAATACCCACTGCTCATCGGACAGATCATGAAGTACGCACCAACTGAATCTTCCAAGCTTCTTCTCAGCGACGCGATGAATGAAATGAAGAAAACACTTGATGACATCAACAATCAGAAGCTCAATTTCGACATTGTTGACAGGTAATATTTACAAAGAATTAGTCTTGTTTTTGTTTTCGCCTGTTAGTCTTAGTTTGCTGTTAAACATAAAAAGCTGTGAATAATCGTTTGCAGCTAAACGTGATAAAGTATGATCTCACAATATTTATCCAATTAGGGAAGAAGTGTTTTAAAAATCATTTCTCTGAAGATCTTCATTACTAACAAGGAATAATTAGCAACTGTTTCAGGTACACTCGACCTGCTCAACATCGACAGCCAAACATCATCAACGGCTTGAAAAAAGGCCTGAAACAAATGGAACGCATCAAGCCACCACTCACAAGTCCGGCTAACCCAAGCATCGAAGACCCGAATGACAAAATATTCAACAAGGAATACCAAATCGCCACGAACGTCAAGTCTAGATAAGGGTGTCGCCTTATCATTTTAAATATTTATTTCTGTATCTATCTGTAGAAAATGTTATGCTCTTTATTTAAATATACTGCGATAAAAACGCGCCACCCACGTGATGAGAATTGAACGATTTCTTGAAGAGCTCAAAAAGTTATTACCAACGGTTCGGGCCATGTGTCCCGAATCGGTTTTAGGAGCAGAGTTTGAGCAGACACTAAGGGGAACAATTTTTTTCCCTCTCCAAGCCAGGTTATAAATGTTCTTCGTTTACTGGAGCGCAAGTTAATAATAACATTACTTCATAAATCATATTATTATACGTTGTTTTGGTAAACTTGGGAAGCCGTAATCATTACGGCCGCAACTATTTATTGTTAATAAATCCGATGTGGTTTTATCTGGATCCCATTAGATCAGTTGTGGAAATTTAAATTTCCTCAAGACTGGTTTCCACGTCATGCTAGTTTTATTTGAGTTTAAAAAACAAGAGTGTCTATTTTTTGGATTTTACATGGGGAAATTTAAGTCGTCCCGGGACGAAAATTTCCCTGGGTATATCTACTACTGAAAGGGTGTTTGAGTTCGGAAAATCCATCGAAACATCATTGCTCATCAGTGATCCGTTTCATTTTCTCGAACGTTCTTTGAAGGTTGACGTAACAACCTTCAACCAATTAAAGCCCCATATCAACAATTTTGAATTTGAATTCCTTTAGAGCAATTTTTCAAAAGACGCTCACTTCACTCTTCGAAGAACCAGAGTTCAGATTAGCAATGAGGTTCTGATGGGATTTTTTCCGAACTCAAACACCCCGTCAGTAGAAAGGATGTCTAGTTTTTGCCAATCTTTACACCCTCCGGTCTAGTTTTTGAACATAATTATATAACCCTCTCGTAAGAAGTTCTGAAATGCTTTCAAATGCCAGATACGCTCGTCCGGAAGAGGTCGGCTAAGCTGCAAGATTACGAAAGAATGTCCAAAAGCGATCCACGTGGTGCTAGTGACGGTATTTAGCAAATAGATTTCTCCTTCTTTACGCTGTCTTTTAGCCAAGCAAGTGTTCTCCGCGCTGAATGCCCAACTGATGGCCGAGCTACCAAAATTATCCGCCTTGGCGGAATCACTATTCCTCTCAAGGAAGTGGATCATAATCATCAAATATGAGACATATAACTTGACATTTAGCGTCGTCGAATTCTGTTAATCTTACGGAGCATTACGTCGCATTTAGCATCTGCGATCCATCGAAAAGCGTAGCCTCGTTAACTTATCTCGTCGGACAGCTTCTTGCTAAGCTGAATTCCCAGCACCCGCGTCCGTCCTCTGAAAATAATCATGCTGCCCGTGCAAAGTTTAAGAAGAGTAACGACGATCTCTGGCTTGCCATTCAAAAGCTCGATCTTATATCCACCAATTTCAATCGCCCAAAACCAGAGCCTGTTCTTACATCGAGCACTCAAACTCCTCATGGTAAGATCTTTGCCATTTTTGAAAAAATTTTTATCAATAATTAAGATAGAAGTATTATTGCAAATCAAAGAGGTTATGTCTTCCAAGCCAAAGATAGATGGATATCTGGCGATAGAAGGGATCTGAAAGTTTCTAAAGGAGACCTGCTTCACAAAATACACGATCAAGTCGTCCAAGGAAAGATCCTTGTGGACAATGGTTCCAAAAAAGGATATGTTCCGATGCGGATTCTCTCTCGTACGTTAAAATTTAAATTTTAAAACAGGACACACTGATTCACCTACCTGATTCTTACGGGATTTTCAGCAATTTCAAGGCGACAGTTAGGCTCATTCGTCAACGGAAATTCTGATTCTTCTGAGCAGCTGCAGACGGTTTTGCCGGAGAAATCCGGTAAAGACAAGAGTTCCTCGGCCTTGATAGATTTCGAAACTGAGGCTGACTCTCCTGTTTCTAACAAGACGAACACAAGCGAGTTCTTCATAAACGCAAAATACGACTTCACTAGAAGAAGTGATGCCGAGTAAGTTTGTTATTGAGCGTCAAATTTGATTTGAGTCTATTTGATACCGCTCCCTGTATATCTGTTTTACGAGCTATTAAAATAATTGATTTGATTAATCGCAGCGTTGTTTATATCAGTCAGTATTTTATATGCTGTCGATAAGACCAAATTTTGACGTAAATATTTAACAATAACGGCAGGGATGATAATAAGAAATCCTAATTATGTAAAAAAAACGCTAACGCGATTAATTTCTCGCTGTTAGTTTATAGCTAATCTAAGCAAGACTTGTTCTTGTGATGATTTCAGACAGCATTTCACCGTTCATATTTATATTACTATAGTGTGGGACTTGACTGGAACAAAAAGGACTCAAAATGGCTCGATGATGAGGAGGAGTTTTATTGTGGTGAATGTGATGTTGAGTGATTGAAATTGCAGAGAGAGAAGTCGGCTTGATTATATGCCGAGAGGAAAGGTGTGAAACAGGAAATATGAAGGAGAATCGGTAGGGGAAAGATTGTGTGCCAAAGAAAGCTAGGGGATAGTTCGGTAGTCTTACACTATATATAGCCCTCCCTACTTTATAGTGAGCGAAGCTCAGGTAGAATTAAAAGAAATAGTGACTGTATCAAAGAAATTAATAAATCTTTTTTGGCGAAATTTAAAGAATAAGTTTTGGCGAGCACGTTTAACTGATTTATGGATTCTTGAGAAGGTGTGTCGCGTTCAGTAGTTGCCATAGCTTTATTGACTAACTTGATAAGTGTTTTTGGAGTTAAATTTGTTTGCTAATGCTAAGAGCCATCATATCGCGAAAAATATTAATTGATAAGAATAATAAAATGATGAGTGTCAGGTAACAAGGACCATCTCACGGTTACTGGCGAACGTCGAATCTAGCTTCTTTAGGGATACCCCGACCTATTTTTTCTGTGTATTTATTTATTCTGTGGCGAACTAGTAAAGAAATTCACCAGTAATTCGCAAGTGCTACGCGATAATTATCATTTAACCAAGCGTCCCCAGTAGAATTCTTAGCATTAAATTTTTACGTTCTGAGAATACTCTTAAAATCCCGAAAAATTTTTCTTTTACTCAAGTATACAGAAATAAGGCGGAACTCTCGGTATGGGCGCTCTTCAAAACATTGGCATTTTAAAATCAAGATTTAAGTTTTTATAGTTATTTTAGAATTATCATAAATTTAAAAACTACTAGAATTTTAAATAATGAAATAGATTAATAAGTCAAATATAAGATGGAATTTAAAAGGAGATACTTTTGGGAGAATTTTTTTAGCTGTTTCAAGGTGATGATGGTGGATGAGTTGAAGTTGAAATTGTCATCATTGTTTGTTTTGTTGTTGTCGTTGTGTTGGTTGTGGGTTGCACCCAAGTAACAAGTTTGGCTTGACGTCTAGTTGTAGATGTAGTTGTTAATGTAGTTGCGATATGGTCATTGAAAATGTTGATGGGAATGAAGTGGGTGAGGTGGAGGAAATTGTTGGAGTAGTTGTCGTCGTTGTTGAGGTGGTGATAAACTTGAAGATGGATTTTTCTTCTCCTCCTCTTCTTCTTTTTCAGCCATTTGAGTTATTGGAGCGGCTCTTCGGGGAATCTCTTAGTTCGATCTGTTGATCAGTCACCAAACTATATAGTGTGGGACTTGACTGGAACAAAAAGGACTCAAAATGGCTCGATGATGAGGAGGAGTTTTATTGTGGTGAATGTGATGTTGAGTGATTGAAATTGCAGAGAGAGAAGTCGGCTTGATTATATGCCGAGAGGAAAGGTGTGAAACAGGAAATATGAAGGAGAATCGGTAGGGGAAAGATTGTGTGCCAAAGAAAGCTAGGGGATAGTTCGGTAGTCTTACACTATATAATTACTAATAATGCGGATTATCACCAAGAAAGCTTAGTTTTCATTTTTTACCATTAGAAGATAATTCAAAAAATTCTTTTAATAATTAAATTTATTACCGACAAGAATAGTTTACCTTTTTGAATAATGTGGCGGAAGTGAAAGATCTATTGTCCGAAATAACGAAATTTTAGGCTGACTGTGGAAGAAGGGGAGCGTGTTTTGGTTGTTACGCAAGCAGATGCCGATGGAAATACAGACTGGTGGTTTGTCAGGAACAGCGTCGGAAAATCAGGATACGTCCCACGCTCCTATCTCGTCAACGAAGCCGATATCTAACGCCAATAACGAAAAGTACAATTTTAACATCTAAAAGTAACAATTCAATTTACCATCTGCTATTTAGCAGTACTGATCATTGTGATACTCCTTTTCAAAGTAATAACGGTTATTTTCTTCTATAGCCTTTTATCTTGTCTCCTGAAAGTACTTTTTATTTGAACAACTTCAAAAATGAATCTAAACGAAACTTTAAAAAACTGCTCGCTCGTTTACTTACCTCTGCCTCTATTCATCTACACAAAAGTTCTAAAATCCTTCCAGCCCTTTCAATAAATAAATAAATATAATGCACTAATTCGTATAATCATTCGAGTTCATAACCCCCTCTTTCTTTTTCTGTCAACAATGCAACTTCTGGCCCAGCCGTATTTTCTCGTGATTTTGTTGCAAGCTTTTTATTCTGTATTATTTTCTTTTAAAAATAAACTCATTCCATAAACACGCTCCTTATCAGACTCAAATGCATTGAACTTGACAAGATTTTTACATTTTCTTTTTATTAGAAATAGATTTTTTTCAGAAATGACGTTCATATCTGACAGAGCATTTTCTTCGTTAGCAGGATTATAATACAGCAGAAACATACTACGGCATCGAAACTAGTTTTACAAGTTACAAATACGAGTGGGAGACAGTTTTCTAATTCACGATTCAAGACACTTTTTTCTTGCATGTTTCTTTCTCAACAAGAGAAGGTGAATTTAAATCGTTTCCTGAAATTCACTCGTGGATTTCGCATCTTTGCACACGGGGTAATCCACTGATGCTCCGAGCTTCACGTGGTCAGCAATTTTAATCTAATAGACCGACTCTATACAAAAACAGCCCATTCATCAATTTCGACCACTTTCCTGTGGGACCCAGCCAACACCATTAGGCACAAACCACATTTCTCTCCACTCTCCCTCGAAGCATCCTATGCGAATGCTGTTTGCAGTGGAAATATTTCTCTGCTTGTGACATCGAATTTTAGAGCACTTGTTTTGTGTTTTGAATTAATTCCTAGTTTGGTAACTTGTTGCGGGTGATAATATAAAAATAAATTCGGTTGAACAAATCGGAACCAAACCTAATTCGTTCAAATTTACTTTCTTTCGATTAATAGATAATAAGAAAGTTGATGGAAAATATTATAGATTGGTTGCTTCGTTAAAAAAATGGTTGTAATGACGCACATTTTTCGCGAAGCAGTCCAAAAGTATTAGACATTCCTTAATTTTAGCGGAAAAAGTCGTGTCATTGAATCATTTTTCGATTAGATATAGACCTAATATAATATTCGATCTCCTTTCTCGTGATACAATTCAAAAGAAAACAAGTTTATATTTACTGAAGCTACATCAGATGTAGTTCATCTAGGTAGCTGATATTTTTAACTCCAAACCTCTTGATAAAGATGCATTCAAAACACTTGACAAAGTCCCTTCCGGAAGCGACTCATTTGTTGTAAAACCGAGAGAATTTCTAAACGACAATTTCTTGGATTCACCGGGAGCTTTGCAACCAGAATAATCCCATAGAAGCTCTCCGTCTGGCTGCATTCCTTCTAATTTGCAACCTTTTTTCTCAGATTTTTCGCTGACTGCCAGGGCTAAAATATTCATTTACCAAAAACCAACGAATAATCTATAGAATCTTTAAAATTATCAAGAATTACGATAATGTATCGTACTAACAGAAGAACTGGATTCTGATATTTCGAAAAGAACTGTACTGGCACCCCCTAATATTTATGTTTAAGGTTTAAATGGGCATTATCCGTCTAATGTCCTGCCTATACGGTACCACACGGACCCACTGTAAGAAATATAGAAATAAACAAACAAACAAACAAGCCCTCAAGAGATCGATTTAGCGTAATATTTTTTTGGGAATTCATGACCATCAAAATCCGATTTTGTGTAATTTTTGCGGTGGATTGAATTTTGAGTTGTCAGAATCCATCTCTCGATATTTTCCTGAAATTTGTTTGACAATTTTACCGATTGATTGTACTACAAATGAGTTTAAAACTCATCTCTATTGAAAAGAGAACACTATTAGTAATTAATATTAGCTTTAAAATCTTGGATCTGAGATAATCAACATTTTCGAATCCCCCCTTTCTGTATAATTACCTGGCAAAATTGTTAAGACTTTCATATTATTTCTTCTTTTGCACTCTCTTTCTGCGAATTATTTTAACGACGGTTATTTTTAGCAATTGTAGTCGATTCGAGCTGTCAGAAATTTTTATTTTACGAAATGGTGCTCGCACCAAGGTGGTGCGCAGTACATGATTAAACCGCCGCAGGGGCTTGAATACGAAGGAAAGGGATGTTATTTTATTTTTTCTTGCAATAATTCATTTCAGCAATTTGAGCAAATGCAGGTCATAATAGGACCATAAATAAACAGAGAAAGAGGGAAAATATAAGAGGGATTTCTGACGACATTGCTTCTCGAGCTTTTATTGCGCGGCAATGATCTTCAAGCAATTCTTAAAAGATACTCTCAGATACTGTTAGAGCGAAATCGTTAAAGATAATTGCGTCTAGGCGAACCTTTAGTTTTTCCATTTTCAATGTTTTCGATAGTCGTCAAATTTGCTGAGCCATTTTCGATTCCCTTGCAGACTCCTTCCAAGACAACCATCTAAAAAGGAACAATCAGAGTCAGTTGCTATTCTATGCGTCTGACGTCTTTTTCATCAGTAAACCAATCCTGGAGGTATGAATTCCACTGATCATTGTTCCACTCTTTGGCATTGTCGAAAAACTCCTTAGTTGCTTTCTTTTCGCAGGAATTCAAAAACATTCATTCTTTCTAATAAGATCAGGCATCAGATCAAGCCGACGGTCCTTTTAGTTTATGTAAATCCCGTTCCTGTGCGTCACTTAATCCCTGTTCAGTTTTATCCTTTATTTCTCCAAACGCATCCGTCACTGTGTCCGAGAGCCAACTCCAGATGCTCTTTTATAAGTTTCTCATCATATTTTTGATTCTCCCCAAGAGTTACCTCTTTCTATCTTATTACTGCGGAAAAGTTTATCAGAAATAATTGATAAAACTTAATGCAAGGGTTTAATAGACAAACATCTAGAAAGGGATACATTGTTGCTCTATAAATACGACTTGAGTGGTACAAATGAAGAAATTTTGTAGAGTAGAAACATTTTTTATTTGTTTTTACAAAGCATTATTATTAATGAGTTCTCTAAATTTAAGAGTCTAAAAATCAATACTTCATTGCAAAAGATATCAGAAAAAAACTATTTATAGAAACGGTCCTGGACTTCTTCGCCGATTCCGTCAGTTATTTCGGTGAGCTGATTTGCCTCGGAACGTTGTTCTGTTCCAGTATCTAATTCTTTATACTTTATTTGTAAAAAACGAGTATGAATAATTTTTATGCACAAAAACTTAAGGTTAAGGTTGTTAAAAAAACTTCGACCCTCGCAAGTCAAATTATGCGTACCGGGAGGTTTATATCTCGAATCTCCCCTCTCCGGCGTATCATTGCCGAAAACTGTGTAAATTGCGTCAATGTCAAAATCATCATCGCCTGAGCTTTCGAGGCCATAATTATCAAAGCGCTCGTCGAAAACTAAACGTTATGCTAGCGTTTCGGGCAACCTCGGAAACTCACTGGAATTCGTCTCTGAAAATGTGGCTGTAATCAAGGAAAGAAGAAGCAGTTTCATTTCAAATCTTCTCTTTTTGGACTCAAGTTTGAGGGATCGAGCGCACAAGTTAAACGGCTCAATAATGCAGGGCTAGAAATTATTTAACGGACTAGCGTTTCAGAATAGTGAGCTAAAAACCTCATCTTGAGCGTGTCAAAGCAAGCAGATTTAGAATTATTTGACCATGCCGCTAGTTTGACTATTATTGTAGAAACAATCATTTTGTCCTTCTTTATTAAATAAAAACGTTTCAGAAATGCATTCACAATAACAAGTTGACAGTTGGAAATAAGCACTTTTTTTAAAGAAGTAATTCTACGGTTGCCAGTTTTCTAAATGGATATTAGTCAGCGAACTTGAACAAGGTACTTGCGGAAGTCAGGGATGTCGCTTGCGAAGTGTCCTATTTGATCGGGGACGTTGTAGAAAGGATCGTTTGGGTTTGCTTGTTCCGGAAAATTCGACATCGGCTGAGCTGATCCGATCGCGTGATTCGACACGTGTCCTCCATTCCCCATTTGACCTAATGGAAATTCATTCGCTGTCTGGTTTCGTCCAACTGCTAGACAGAACCGAAAGCCAAATATAGTCATCCCTTCTCATACCACTATTAGATAATGTTAACTTACCCATCGAGCCATGAGTGGGATAAGAAAAGGCTCCTCCTTGAGGGCAGAAGCTGGCAGACTCGTTAGCCATCACGTGTGGTCCATTTTGAGGATATTGACCATCACCAGGATATGGAATGTTATGACCGTGCTAGGAGGAAAGTGTTTTTCAAGTTGACGCAAAAAGAGAGAGAGAGCAGTTAGGACGATTTCCAAAAAATAAAAACCTGAGGATAGCCATTCCAATTTTGGGAGGATTCCGTGCTGCGATAAGCGTTGTACTCATTCATTTTCGACTGAACGGCCACTTTTGCTTGGTAAACTTCATGCTAGAAAGTCAAGTCATAAAATATTCTTGTGATCTAATTGACGGTGCCTTGACCATTTGCCAGAATCTCGGCTCAAGTTGACTGCTGGAATTAGTATTCATCGTGTCCACTTGAAGAGTCAATAGAAGCTCAGCAGTCGCGTGCCATTGGAGCCGCTCTTTCGGGCAAGTCTAAATAAGTGATTTCATGAAGCGACAAATCAATTTACCTGGACATCGTTTATGTATGCAGCCAAAAGACCCTTGCTTTCAAGCTGCTTGAGGATATAGTCGCGATATTTTTGCTCTTCGGCAACTTTTTTCGTCAAAATGGCTATTTGTGTTAGCATTCTTTCCTGACTCGGCGGACTTTTTTGACGAGCAATTTGGGTTAGATAAAAGGTTCGGTTCATGATTGCTTCGAGCTTACATAACCGGTTAAACATGGAATTGAGCTGTTTAGCAACTTGAGTGTCGTTCAACCGAGCCTTGGGTAAGATATTTTGATCATTGAAGAAGCCTCCTTCGAATAAATTAGTGAGGAGCACGAGGATATCGTTGATGATTTTTCGTTGTCGAAATACGGAGTTTTCTCGCAAAATAAATAGTATATAACATGGAAGCGCTCCTTTGAAGATCGAATTTGAGCCTAAACGATTACTTGTTCACGATTTCCATCATTTACAAAATTACCTGAGCCCGTTTCGCAGGATCTTGCGGAGTCTTCGTCATGTCATTCGTTAGAATTTTCAAAGTAGAGGTGGCTAACTCGAGCAAATCTGTACTTTTCCCTCGTGTATCCTTCGCCGACCCAATTATATGGAGCAACAGGTCTATCGAATTCGTATTGTTGACGAGATAAGCTAAATAGTGAAGTATTTATCCGTTGAACTGCGAATTTCGGGAGAAAATTGGTATTTTGTTTTTGCTTTCCACATTAGTTTTATTATAGTTAACGTGTTCTGACTACTCTCGGGCAGTCTAAAAAAAAAGACAAAAAAAAAGTAAAAAAAAATATGTTTTCAAAATAATCATGTTAACACGTTTAATGAACGCCTGTCTAAATTTTAGACTCTAAAACACTGACACTGTTTTTTTTATGTGTCACTGTACTCTTACATTTTAACCAATATTTCTACCTTTATTGACACAATTGTTGCAAACGAGATTATACAAGATCCCTACGGCCATTGTTTTGATTCCCTCATCTACGTTCGATGCAATAATTTTCGTCATCGCGTCAAGAATACTGTTATTATCGGCTTGCTTCGGCTGGCGGTTTGCCTCGTCGGAGAGATTGCGCAGCGTCAGAAGTGCATGAAGCAGCACTTTTTTCATGACAGCCGGGTCGCCCATGCAATTTGTTATGACAAAACCGATCGCCGTTATTCCGCCGCATTCGACGATTTTCGGCTTGTTTAGTTTACAAACAGACAGGACCTTTTTAGGGCTCTTAACCCTTTAACTGGGCGCCTGGACCTACCCGTTAACGCGGGCGTGCAGGTCTCGCATGCACGAGAAATATTAAATTTCTAGCTGCCTGAATCATCAAAATCAAAAAAATTTTCCTAATTTATATTCATGAGCGTTTCCTCTTTCTCCTAAATGTTTTTGTTTGCATTTGCGAATTTCGGAAAGGGCTGAAAAGTCATTTCAAAGTGAGGGTAAATTTCCCGCTCATTGGTCAAAAAGGGAAAAAGAGAAAGGGAAAGCGCGCGCCAATGCGTTTTTTCGCTGAGTTGAAATTTTCTTTTGTCCTTTTGGCGATAAGCGTTCAACTAAAATCAAAAACCGAGGAGTTGACTAGACGTAAAAATGTCTGAATTTTCCGAAAATGTAAGAATTTTTTGATATTTCATTGATAATTGAGGATTTATGGGGGGTCAAAGTCGGTGTGCAGGTGAAACCTGCACGCCCTTGTTAACGGGTTAACTAAGGAAGGAGGAATTTTATACCTTTCTCATTAAAAATATGCTAAATACTCGTCACGAATCACATGCTCTTTCGATCCCCACGGATAAATCGTAAGGTAATTTATTCGATTTAATAGTTTTCGATGCTCAGAAAATGATTTTTAGCCCTTCCTTGAGAAGCCTCGTGATGTAAAGACCCAACTTTCCGTTGGAAGGTAAGGCCACAGGACGATAAAGCAGTTCCACCAGCATCTCGGGCACGTGTTCGTGGAGTAAAGCTTTCTTTGTAGCGTCATTTCGAAAAGAAACACAACGCAAAATGTCAACACATATAATGACGAACTTCGCCATCGATTGAATCATTTTTTGATCAATTTGGGAACGGTTTTCGTTCTGAGCTCTCGTAAATGCTAAATATCATTTCTATATAATAACCATGTCAGATCTTTGAGAAGAAATTCTAAAGCATCCTTTCCTGGTTTGAAGAATCTTTTCCGAAACTTTCCTTGCAACAACAGCTGGTCCTTGTATATCGCGGAATTTCGAAAAGATCGGAGCGTTAGAAGTTGGATTGCCTTCTTCATCTTTGATTTCGAGTTTAACGAGGATATTGTGAATGGAAGTGATGCTACAGAAGACCACGTGGTCGACCGTGGCGTTCAGCATTTTGATGAGCACTCGGAGCCCGTCAGTCTGCACGCCAAACATCCTACACCATGTTTTGCCTTCCTTATTTTTGGATATCGTCACATGACTCGGGAAAATATAAATTAGGACATTTGTCTAATAAGACCATATCCTGGCCGTCTTTTGAAGTCAAATTGTAAATCGTTCTTGCCATCTCCTTCGCCACACGATCGTTTAGACATTTGTCCAGAGCTTCGACTACTTTGTGCCAGAAAGAAGGCTCTCCGGAGAGGATAGCCATTGCACCAGGACACTGACGGGTTAAATCATGGATAACTCGAGCAGCCAGGAATGTACATCGCATATCTTCATCTGCAAGGTACTGCTCGATTTTAGGCGCGAATTGAGCCGTTGTTTGGGGCTGTTTCAAGATTTGTTCTTTGACGTTTTTGAGAACTCCTTCAATTTGCATGATTTCTTCCTCTGATTTCCAACTGGTTCGCATTTCTTGGTGTCTAAACCATTCACTGTTCTGAAAGTCGTTGGAATATCCCGTGTTATTCGACAGCTGCGAATCATTGAATGACGATAGTGAGTGAGTTTCTGAAGTTGTGAGAGATCCAATGCCAGAATCCTGGAGCTGTCCCCATCCATGATTCCAGTTTCCATCGATTCGACCCTGCTGGGGGCAGGGTTTGAAATCTGACGAGGTCACGAGCACGTGAGCACGTGAGTGAGCTCGATGAGCATGCTCACGCGTGCTCATGCTCACGAAAATTTGAGCATCCCGTGCTCACGCGTGCTCATGCTCACTGAAATTTGAGCAGCCTCGTGCTCACGCGTGCTCGTGCTCACGCAAAATTTTCAGATTTCAAACCCTGGCTGGGGGTGCTGATGCTGTTGGCCGTAGTTATGATCATATGGGGCAACACTTGCTGGAGGAAACGGCTGGGCAGGATGTCCGGCAACAGTCGGCTGATAGATGCCTCTATTCTGCATTGCCTGGGACGGATTAAAAAAGTTTTACATCCGATGAACTATGGAATTATAAAGTTGAAGTAGAGAAAAGAGAGAGGTGGATTCTTCCATGTCTTCTACTAAATAAGGGTATTTCTGAAATAATATTCCACGTGAGAAACAAATTTCTTCGAATAAAAGAAGATTCTTAATGATATGAAATTTATCATGATATTATTGATGTAATCCGTGTCTGCATATGTTGATGCTGCTGACCAGCCATCTGAGGCCCTCGTCGAGAATTCCCAATCGTTACATTAGGAGGAATGTTATGCTTTTACAGATGAGCGAACGTAAACGAACCCGGATTTTTTTGTGGAAATGACGTTGTTTATCATGCATAATTATTCCTATTGATATGCTCCTGGGCATTGGTACAATGAGGATTTACAAAGGCGAGCTCTTAAAATCTAAGGAAGATTAATAACCCATAAGCTCACGATCAAGAGCTTCTCACGTTCCTGATTCATTTTTGACAGAGTTTAAGATCACCAGGTACTGTTTCGTTGCGTATTTTCAATTCTTCTCATTTGCTCGATATCTCTTAAAGTCCTTGAGCGGATTGCTGAGCCGCTATTTATCACCTCAATGCTGGGCCCGTGAATCATTCATTTTAAACAAAAAAAAATAAAGAAAAATTTGACCACTGCGCAAATAAAAAAAAACGGTGAGATCAGCCAGCGCGCATCAAACGTAGTAGAGCTCAGATCTAAAAATGATCAAACATCCGCGATTCAATTATTTGAATAAAGCGAATTCCTCCACCGATTAGCTTTTCTTTCAAAAACTGATTTTCTCAGTACACCGCTCAGTAATAATACGACGCGTAGTAAGAATGTCAAGTGCAAGTGAAAAGGCAAGGTCCTACTGTAATTTCTGCTGACAGGGATGAGCGAGGTGTTTAGATGCCAGTTGTTCGTGTCCACCTGCCAGCCTTTGCTACAGGCGTTCATCATGGAAGCTGTCTTCACAATGAAGAATTAAGAATATCAACCAATAAATACGTAATTATGAAGATTAAACTAAAATATTATATAATGCTGACTAATACTGCGACATTACCATATTTAGGTAAATTATTTACCGCAAATACTAGATCATATTTATACTTAACGGCCTCAGAATACTGCCAGATTCATGCTACACCGACGTAGATTTTACGGAAATTATCCTGTTTGATATATTCGGTATCTATTATTCCTGACAAACCGGCATAAGAGCGACGTCTGTCTCACTGTACATAGTACTGGTTATACAGTAGTATACTAAAATACCATAAATCAGTATTTATATGCACTCTTCAGCATGATTGAAAATCATGAAAAACCGTAGAAAGAAAAACTTTTTCTTATAATAAATTTCATTCAAACGATCGTTTTTCTGTATTCTTCCTTGTTTTCGGATGAAAATTTTTCTAAATTTTGAATCAATCTTAGCATCAGAAATCAAAGTTTCGTCTTGAGAATTAACAGAGTTTTACCTACATGGAACATAAATTTCGCGTCGTAGTGTGAAACAAATGTATGCTGAGCTTGGGCAGGTGAAGGAGGCAACTGCAAGGGGGATCAAGCCGCTTGTCACTCAAACCAGCTGCTTCTGAATGATCCATTTCCGTCTCCAGATCGCGCTGTTATCGCCACATTCGATGAAAACCTGTTTTGCATTTGTAATTTTTCTGTACTCTGCAGTCAAGAAATATTGGAAAATCGGATGCCTTCCACTACGAGATGATCTTAGGCGGCGTTCTGGACAGGGTCTGGCCTTTGTACCTGGCTAGCAGTCGCCAGCGGGGGGTGATGGAATGACCTCGTGACCTGCTGAGTGTTTCAATATATCACGCACCAGTCGACCCAGTCGGCGACTTCTAACAAAATTCAGATAATCGCCGATTGATGCATTTGCATACGGTCTAACGGACGCTACAGGGGGCGCTTCAGTAATTTGACGAGCCTGATTTAACTGAAAATCGTTGAAATTTGTAATTATCTTCCATTGATGTATTATCTTTTAAAATTTGAGGAGAAGGAATGGTCTTCATCAAGACTCTTAGATCCAAAATCATCATGACTTCTGAAAATCAAGCTTCATCCATGATCTCAAAGAGTAAAAAAGAGGGAGCTGAATTTTAAAGCCACAGGGTTGGACAATCTTGGCACTGTCTTTCGTACCCCACAGCGTGGAAAGTGCCCAGCTCGGTTATTGTATATTGTCTGTAGAGGTGCTCTGGGGGTGCGATGTGCCAGGTCACCAATCTAGGTGGGTCGATTGTTCTCAACCGCGGGGCGCAACTCAGATAAACTCCTTTCCCCTTTTCTTTTGGCCAGTGTGCCCATGCGGGGTTCATTGGGCACGCCAGGGGTGCATTTGACTTATTAGAAAGCCATCCGCTTGTAATCCGGAGATGAATCCTTTTGTAAAAAGAAAAATTGAGTGTTTGATGTTTTTGTTTTTAATTTATTGGGATTTCAGTATTTTATACATTTTGATGGACTTGAACTTAAAATGAAATAATAAGAATGTAAAAGGTAGTAATGAACAGGTCCTAATGAAATAGGATGATAAAATGATATTTACAGATGGTTGATAATACCCAATATTTATTTACAATTTAGCTGGAACTTTCGCTACGGGTGTTGTGTCGAATCATTGGATCCGAGGAATCTCGTTCTGTGGAATCGCGTTTCTTTTATCTAAGCATTTACGTTCAGGAAATGAAAATTAAAGGGCAACATACCTGTCGACTCAATTTTCCACGGAGATCGTAGCCACAGGGGATTCGTTGGGGGAAGACTGATCTGACGAGCCAAATTCAAGCGATGGAATTTTGCCTACAGTTGGGGGAATCTGCTCAACACGTGATAGCCGGGATCGATTTCGTTGGCACACGCGCTGTTTCTTGTGTTTCTCAAGAACAGCGTTTCGACTGAAGCTCTTGTGGCAGATATCACATTCGTGTCGGCGAGTAGGATCTAAAATTTGAAATTGAAATTCTTTTTATATAAATGTGTTTCAATAGAATTTGAATAATTTCGAATTTCTAATCACAAAAATTTGTCTATATATTTGTGAATTACCATGAGTAGCTCGGTGAGATCGCATGTTACTCCTGTCCGCGAAAGCTCGGTTGCAGATGTCGCAAACGTAGGGCTAGAATCAAAAGTTAGGAAAACTACTATAAGGTATACAGTAGTTGAAGACGCAGCTGAGTAGGCTTTGGCTACTGCAGGTGCACTAAGGTGTCAGGGCGACCTTGGGAAGGCGTCCATCATTCACCTTTTCCTCACATGCGATCAAAAACGATCACTTACCTTTTCACCGGTGTGAGTTCGGATGTGGCCTTCAAGAAGCCACTGCCTGGCGAATCGCTTGTGGCAATAGGGGCAAACACAGTTGAGCGAAATCTGCGAGCAAGTGCGAATGTGGTTCTTGTGCTCGGTGAGGCTCGTTCCGACGAACTTGCAGTGGACACAAGGAAAGGTCTTTCCAGAGCTGGGCGAGTTGGTCGATGAAGAAGGAGAGTTAGATGTGCTGGATGGAATATCTCCTTCGGAACCAGGAGTGCGCTCAGACTGGTACGCTGGTCGGCGTTTGGGTGTAACAGACCAACTGAAAATTGTAATTTATAATTATTCAGGCTGCTTTCAAGCTTACTCTTTCTGCTGCGATGAGAGTAGGGATTCGACTTTAGCCGCTGCATCGGTGACGTTTGTCTGCGGAAAGAGAGGGCTCGGCCCTAAAGGCCAAAGATTCAATCCAGGCATGAGGGGCGTTGGTGGCGAGAGGCTGCTATCAAGCTGGAAAAGAAGACATTAGTTATAGAAATAAGTATTTTGTAGGATTATGTCGACGGAACTTACTCGAATTCGTTTGGTCTGTTGCTCAGGAGCGTCTGATTCCCCGCAAATTGTTGAGAGAAGTCCAGGCTGTCTCGAAGCGCGCAGGATGTTCATGAAAGAATAAACCGATGGGGAGATGTGCGGCGACAGCGGAAGCTGAGGTAGACCAAGACCTGCTCCTATGAGAGAAGGATGCGATGGGAGGTAAGTTCCGCCTAATCCGAATGGTAGGAAACCAGGTACGGAAACAGGCGGTGTTGAAATGTGAGCAGGGAGGGTTGGTGTTGACTTGAGCGGAGTCTCGGGCTTTTTCTCTGGCGATAGGTAGCCGGAATCCTCCCTAGAAAACGGTAAGGAACTGTTACAATAAGTGAAAGACTTACCAAGTTTGCTGCTCGTCAGAATCTCCAACGACATCGACTTCTTCGACTTCTGTTTTCTGAAGCATAAGAATGAGCTCTGTGCTTGAAAAACATGAGATAACAAGAAGAAGGGATTTAGAACTTCTCTTGATGGCATGCGCGAGTTGTTACTGTACTTACAACTTCTCCCGTGAATGGGTACTGTCGCTTCAGGCTTCTTTGTGTGGTAGAGCTCTGCATCTCTGGTGATCTAGCTAGCATTTTCTTTTTTGAAAAGTTGAGCAACTAGAAATTAAATTTGAGTCTTCCGAAGGTAGATGAGATAAAGGATATTATTTGAATTCGTTTGAATTGTGCAAAATTGCAATCAACAGGTTGCTGAAGTGAGTATTTATACCCTCTTTGTGCTAAGGAATCGCGTGCTCTCTCGCGCGCCGTTCACAGCGCCGCCGCAGCGCCACTACCATGACTTGGGGCACGCGCCCTGCTGCGCGTGCACCGCGGGCTACGCCTAACGTATTCGGACACGCCAAATCCCGGAAGCAGAATAGGAAAAGAAGAACCTGTTAAGACCTGTGCTTGCAGTCCCAACTGACCGCACCCCGGGTGTCTTCGAAGACGGAAACAAATATGTCCGTTAGCTGTAAAGGGGAAGCATCTTTCCGTTCCACCAGTGGAAACCGTCTGATATTTAATCTTTAGGAATCAAAATTGGAATCTGTCTGCCGAATTTCCGAAAAGGACAATTATTATATTTGATAGCCGGGGAAAACTTTCAATTTATAATTGAATTTGAAAAGAAATTTAAAAAGACAAGCTCTTTCTTATAGTTAGGCTTTTACGATATTGTCACTTACTGTAGCAGATAAGAAATCCCAGAATATTCGTTCGTGGCTGTCTCTATCACACACAATCCCGTTTTGAAAAACGAAAAGTGCGATCTTCTAAATTCGAGTCGACCGTGATTTTTGAGAGATTGCGGAAACTTGGTGAACAAATAAAAGTAAAATGACCAGGAAAGCCTTTTTTGCAAATTTCATGACACAAAAGTCTCACTTTTCTATATGGACAGAAGCTTGATTTTGAAGGTATAAGCTGAGTATTGTATTCTGTAGCAAAATATCTTTATTGTTAATCTTATATTTGTAAAACATCATCTTACTCAAGGATAAGCATCTCACATTTTTCCTTTGTTTGTCCTCTAGAAGAAAAATCAGGTCAGAAGGTGCAATTTGAAAGGGCGGCACCGCCGGAAATATCAATAGCTAGCGCGGCGAAAGTGTTGGAAGAGAGCGCATGACAATTGGGCACACGCCTGGAGCTTTATTACTCGGCAGGGGCTTATTCAGGCACACTGGGTTATCCTATTCAAGAAAAAGGCGGTCGGTATTACTCGATTCAAATGCCGGAAATAGCGGCAAGAGGTCGATTTGACTCTTTCACAGCTTCATAATTCCGGGGTTTATGGGCGATCACGGTCGATCGAAATTGGAGGCTCTGCATGGAATTCTTAAATTTGACGAAGAAAAATACGGAAGAACGGTCGACACTAAATTACCCTCATATTGTCTTCAGAAGAAACCACCAACAATTCCATTTATCATGGAAACACAAACTACCCCCAGACCATCCTTCCGAGAGTCCCCAATGCTCCTAGCAACTGGGTACAGAATGACGTTATAGGAGTTAAAAGGAAGAAAACACAATCGATACAGGTGAGTACTGCGATAAGGATGGTTCACTTGATCCATTGGGCGTGATAGATCCTTTGAGTTCGCTTATCACCGCCCATGATGGGTTGAAAAAGGGGACCAGATGCATCGCGGGATCATCCCAAGTACTGATACCCTTGCAAACAACGAGGAAAACTTAACGGAAAACTCCGCTTCCAAGCTGGAAACAAGCTTATTCATTCATCAGAAAAAGGGACCTCTACGGATGTACCTTATTACACATGCAAGTAGTAATAACTTTCTGAATAGTCAATGACGCGCTAGTTTCACACCTTCTGCCGCTTCCTATCACCAATTCAACCGGCGATAATCTACTTAGAACATGCACAAGTCGCAGTAATGATGGGATTATACAACTGCTCTTTGCCAAAATCAGTTTCTGCAACGCAACAGTTCGAAAAAAAAACTAGAGCAGGGACCGGAAGGGCAGTGGCCCTCCCGCAGGTTCACCTTCGATAAAAATTCAATTAGCTCCTGTTGCGCGCGTTTTCACGGTTCTAGCAGGTGCTTTTTTGCAAGTTCCGTTTGGTCGATAATCCTCCGAGTCTTTTGCTTCTGAGCAGGGATCAAAATTTTTTCGCGAAAATCGCAATTTGCGAATAATTTGCGATTGCGATGCGAAATTTCGCAGAAAATTCGCAATCGCAAATTATTTTTTGATCGAATCGCAATCGCATCGCAATCGCAACTCAGTTTTCGTCAATAATTTGCAAATTGCGATTTTTTGCGAACTTCGGTCTTGTCAAAATGCTCCTTCGTTATTCTAACATGGGTTTTACTTTGACTCAGAGCCTATTTTCTGTGTTCTAAAGGCTTAATTGAAAGCCTGACCTCAAAAAATAGTCTTAAATCCTTTGAAAAATTACTTTTTACGCTAAAATTTCGCAAATGGCGACAAAATCGCAATTCGCGAAAAATTCGCAATTTGCGAAAAAAATCGCAATCGCATCGCAATTTCCGGACTATTTTGCGTCGCAATCGCATCGCAATCGCAATTGATTTTCGGCAAAAATTTAGATCCCTGCTTCTGAGATATTCCTTGCTAGAATTCTGTGTCCGAATTCTCGTAGTAGGTTTTCAATAAAATGACTTAAGGGATCCCCTCCCGATTTGAAAAATATCATCGAGGGCTTTTATGTGATATATTTTCGGAATCTCCGTTGTCTGGCGATCATTTTCATATATTATGTCAAAGGGAGTCCGTCACGTGGTAACCCGTGACACAGCTTTGAAAATGGCTTATTTTATCGAAAAATTTTACTTTGTAAAAATTCGCAATTTTTTCGACTTTTCAAAGTCGACATAATCAGATGAATAAGGGCTCTTTAGAAAGCTTAGAAAAAACTGAATTAGAAAAAAATAGATTAAATGAAACATCTAACCACTCAAAGGCGCTAGAGAGCAAAGAAAGTCGAAAAAATGGCAAAAATCAGTTAAAAAACATCTTGTTAAGAAAAATTCTACAATCCTTGACGGAATCACATGCCTGTACTAGAGATTGTAGATCAGGGATCAATGAAGACAGTTGTTATTGATTTAGGGCTCTATCTAAGAGCAGAAAAAACAAGTTCGATTTTGAAAATGGCCCAAAATGGGGTTTTTCGCGAGTATCAATGTTTTCAGCCCGTCTTTTCTAGGTGTTTCCCCTTATGAAAATTAATTTCTGTACTAGAGTTTGTTCATTAAGAAACGGGCTTCAAAATGAGCCCTCATACTTGTAAAAAGCTCAGCCCTAAAAAAAGTAGTTCGAAGTCAAAGTTGACGAAATCGGGGGGGGATCCCTTAAAATAATCTTACTAATACTAAACTAAGACCATGATTCTTTGTAAATTAATAATGAAATATACAATTTTTATTATTGTACCACTTATGATGGTACTTCTTATTCTATTACAAAGAGTATTCTGCTTTTCAATAGACCAGAAAAAATTTCAGTATTAGCGACAACGGAAAAAGTATAAGCCTGATCGGCGGCAAGCTGTAGCACTGTAGGGGGTACTAGTTGCGGGGAGCACCTAGACTCGCCCATTTCGGAACACGGGGCACAGGTGGCAAGGGTGCAATGATCCGGATTAATGTCATCGTTCTGCTCATTACAAGCTCATGAAGCCAACCTGTACCAGCGTGGATCATCCTCGAAGATGGACGAGGAGACTGATATTTCCGTTGCGGTCATGAAGATACCATTATCCATCTGGGTTGAAAAAACGGGATCTCATAAGGATGATGGTCGTATTGAGTAATATTTTATAAAAAAAAAAGAATAGAAACGCTCAAGAAAATGAAAGAAAGAAGATCAATGATGATACTCTTGAATAATAATTCTGCAAGATAGGATCCTGGAACATTCTTACTGCGATCAGTGATCAGAATATCGAATCAGTATAAGCCCTTTCATTCACCCACGACATCTGCTTTCCCCTCATTTTGCTTATGTGATGATTGTCGAAGTAAAAAAAGATTCGAAGAAGAAGTTCTTACAGAAGATTATTCTCTTTTTCGATGAAGCGCTAGACGTTTTTATTGATATTTGTACAAAAAATGGCGATTTCAAGACTTGTTTCACTGGATGGGCGAATTGGCGGCTCGATTCTTCCGATTCTCAAGAACTCGTCTCAAGATTTTCCATATTCAACCTAGAATACTGATATCCTTAGAATACTGTACCTGAAGAACGAATATGAACATCTTTGTTGAGTTTTTACTTTGTTATCTTTAGAATTGGAAAAACTTTTTTTTCTGCCGATTTGGTTTTGGTTTAATTATTTACATTTTGTGGAACATTGATTGAAAATATTTGAATTGTACTTTTGGTTTTTAGTTTTTCCCAATTTCGGCCAATGAATGGGAAAATCATATTTGTGCGATTCTTGATCAGAAACGCAGAAAATAAGCTCAGGTACTGCGAATGATTTTGGTAGAAAAATTAATACAAAAAAATTTAAGCGCGAAATAAATTATGGTCCTAAAGAGAATCGTCATTGCATGGGTTCGATCCGTCGGGATGCCAGCTTTTGAGGGTTCCATCTTTGCAGCAAGCTTTGAATCTGAAAGAAAAACTTTGAAATCATAGAAGATAGCTAAATTTGAGGAAGGATGTTCAATTACGCGGAGAGGAAGATCAGAGTGATCATTTATGCCTTGGTCAATGTACAAAATCAAAACGATTAAGCGGTCATTAAGGTGATTTACTCTTTCGATTGATTTACCTCGAGTCGTAGGCCTTGGATGCGATTTCATGCCCACAGCAGGAGTCGATTGACGTTTTACTTCGAGCAGCCAAGCTCGGTGAAGGACCCGAGCTATGATTCCATGGGCGATTTCCGAGGCGACATTGTAGCCTAAATAGGTGGATAGATGTGAGGAATTAATTTGAATCACATCAAGAGCTCAGACGAGTCTTTTTATGGGTTTTCAGAGTGAAGAATCTTGCCGATTGTTTCGGAAGATAGAAGCCGGCTCTTGAGAAATCATCGAAAATATATACCTTTCGTCGACAAGACACATCATATTCTTGATGCTCGCGCGCAGATGCTCAGCTTTTCCGGAAGATAACTCCTTGAAGCTCTTTACTAAGTAGCGCTGGGCATATTCATTGTCACGCAGACCGTGAGTCCATGCTTTCGGGATAATCCTAAAGAGAAATAAAGTGTGATGTCGTTTTCCATTCGTTTTCAGCTCAGGGGAAACTGTTTACCTATAAGGAACCGTGCGCAAGAGCGTTTGAGAAAGCGGATGGATGAAAACAACGATGACAAAAGCGTTTTTGTTGAGTTTCTCGATCTCAGAATTGATGTATTCCTTGAAGTAGAGGTTATTATTTTGATCAACAGGGCTCTGTTTAGAGCAATCAAAAATTTTTCTAAGCTAACTAAACTACATGCGTAGTACTACACCTCTTGCGAGGTTGCAGTCAGCTGATCCCACAGGATCACACTGACTACCCGAGAGTCGGAAAGGCACAGGTTAAAAACCACTCGGTGCGACAAAATAAAACGTTCACTTATGGTGTTCAGTTACCTCGTTGACTTGGTGCAGATCATCAGGAATGTTCGTTATAAAAAGGACGACAATGTTGGTGTGGCCCGACATGAGAGTAGTTTGCTCTCCCTTTTCCAAATCCTTATTGATGCGTTCAATGAGTGGCTTGATCTTCGGCCGAGCGGTGGTGGATTTAGCACGAGTGGATTTCTGAATCTGGCGGAGCTGCTTTGCTTGCTTCTTTTTCGTGTTTGTCAAGGATGATCTGAAATATAATTTTTGAATGAAATATTTCACAGTGATCTTCATATGCCCCATGTAGGATCGCTCAGACTCTTCGTAGCGAAATGGTGTAACTTTTTCCGGAAGTTTAAAATGTCACATTTGGCTTCATTTTATGAGCTAACAAAATCTCCATATAGTCTATATGATATAGACGTCTAGACGGGGATTACCCATGACTAAAGTACTGTACCTATAGACCGCTCCAGGATCATTGGCATCGTTGTAATCATAGACTCGGACGCGATTGGACTTGATATCTATGCCCCTGACGAGCTCCGAAATAAAGGTCATCATTTCAGAAACGGCGGTTCGTTTTGACGTCGCGTGCAGCGGCAATGTCGACTGGACGGCAAAGTAGATGTTCAGCGGGCGCTCCTCGCCGCGCCATCTTCCGCAGTTGCCGACTAAAGATACAGGTTGAGGTTGGGGTTCAATATAACAAGTGAAAAGTGAGCTCCTGAGGCTTTTATTTCTTCCCAAATAAATCATAAGAAGATTGAAGAATAAACGATTAGTTCACAAGATTAACAGTAGACAATTCAATGTCTAAATCTACGTAAGAAAATGCTTGATGACGTTTGTAAATGGACAAAAAGGACTCTTTCCATTCTTTCAGAATATAATCTTCCCTTGCCAATATTGACAGACAATATCACATGAACGGAAAATGCTTTCCTTTTTTACTGTCGAAGGAGAAAATTAAAATAATTCAAAATCACGAGGGAATCGCAATTTCTGCTTTTTCTAGCATTGAAGAGACATTTTCTTCTGTCTCTGCGTCACCCCTGCACATATGTTTCAAATGGAAACAAAAATCACGGGCAAAAGAATGAACATTCTCTTCTCGATCTTATGTTAATTTTAATAGAATAGGTACAAATAATTATTACCTTAAATTTATTCTTCAAATAAAACTCATGACAAAAATTAACTGTTTCTTCGAAACGCTTAGAATCTAAGCCTTAGATACTAAAAGCAAAAAGTGGTATATAAAACTCCCAAAACGTGAAAAAACAAACTCTTCCGGTCAACATAAACCGGATGTATCAAAACTTATAGAGTCAAACAACCAAGAATCGTGACAAATTCTTTGAGGTTTTTTATGAGATTGAGGATAAACAAGTGACTCTGCAGGTAAACAATCTACGTTGATTCGAAATTCCAATGCATCTTTTTTCTCAGTATTTTTCTTTCGTCGATGTCATTTAATTTCAATTTACTACTGTAATTTGAAAATCAACTCAAGTGAAAAGGCACATGAGCCATGTGAGATGGCATGATCCTACACTTGCTTAGGCAAGAAATACAGTAACTAGTGGAAAGAATCTGGACCTGAACCCGGATAACTAAAGCCTCTTGGCCTTCCATCAATGGAAAAAGTCAACTTACGATCGAGAAGGGACGAAACAGCTGGAGCCAGATCCTCGTGACCCTCATGGCCAACAAACTGATCCGGAAGTTTCGACAGTTCCTCCACAAAGCTCTTCAAGAGTGGAATTTTATGACATTTGTCGGAAAAATACACGCTTACTCTTTGCTGGAATCTTTCAAATTCCCACGTTCGACGGTCGGCCTTCTCCCAATCTGATGCCTGCGACTTCCACATTTCCGTCAATGTAGCGTTCATTTTCTTCAGTTTCCTTTTGCTCAACTTCATGCCGAGCAGCTTCGACTGTTTGTAGGATTTCCTTCTTTCCTGTCTTTCGCGTCGGAAAGCTATTCTCGCATCTTTCTCTGGCTTTTCTTTCTTTCCTCCTGCTTTCTTCAAGCTTACTTGCCCCTCGAATTCGTATAAAAGGTCCGCCCATAGTCCAGACCCCTAGAAGTATCTCAAAGACGTAAGAAGTTTGGCTCCTACCTCTTGGTTATCTTGGTAGTAATCTTCTATCCATGAATTTCCTGAGCCTTCTATCAGAAAACTCGCCTCTGGTTCCTTTTCTATCTCTCTGGCTGACCTCCTTTTAAAAATCTAAAGAAAATGATGAAAGAAATATCAAATTATTTTATCCACCATAATTTGCGTCTCATATCAGTACTACTGCCTACCAAATAATTAAAAAGAGAAAATCGTGTCCTAAAGTATCAAACCTCTGCAGACTTTGCCAGCGAAAAAATCACTAGAACGCCTATTCCAGCGCTAATTATTGAAGCCTTGCTAAGGCGAAACATCTTCTTTCTTCGTTCTTCTTTTTTTTTCTTTTAACCTCTTTGTGTTTTGTTCTTTTTTTATCAAAAATGGTATGTTACAAGAAATATTTTTTGTTTAAAAAAGTGTTGTTTGTAATTTTTAGTGATTTCAAATTTTAACGGTTGTAGATCTTCGCCCGTTGCTAAGAACGAGGGCGCGCGAGAGTCGAAACCTCGGACAAATTACCGGACACTGGGTGAGATAAACGACTGGTTCGGATGACTTCTCGGCAAACTTGAGCGCGGTATCATGCTTTTAACCTAAGCCAGACCAAGTCCAAGAGTATTTTTGTGGAAACAACTTCTCCCAAAGATATCATTTACTGAAGAATTTCTACTTCTTTTATTACCCAATGAAAATGTCGTTTTAAATTGTGAACTCAAAGTTTGTGAAATGTAGGGCCACAGCTCAGCGGAATAATAAGCAGGTCAAAAGATCCGAAAAATTCATTTTTCATCTGATTGCGAAAATATTCAACTTTTCGATTAAAGTAAAAACGAGCTTATAACAGGACTAAATCAAATAAGCAATAAATAAAACCTTTTTAATGAATTTGAAGCTTGTCAAGTCTAAAAAATTATTGTTGTTGACCTTGATTTTTCGGTGCGCAAATGCCCTGGAATCCGCTGTTTGGGTTGAATTTCGCTGTTAGAGCTTGGTGCCTACTTCAGAACTTGGTTCATGGTAATCCTTGCTCGCGCCGACTCCCTGAAATTCGACGAATACTTCTAATCAACCCAGTTTTGCTACCCGTCAATTTTCTTTCTCGCCACTCGTAACTTTCAAGTGCATCAATCTGAACATTGACCCCAACTCAGACGTGCCAATAAAAGGGATTGGCTCCTTCTCAAGAAATTGTTAACGCGAATAAACGCGCGAATAAAACACTTTTCTTCGAAGAGAATTATTACCAGAAAAAAATCCGGAAGTCGAGAAAATAGTGCAATACTATGGGTGTGAAGAGGGGCATCAGGCCTACAGCCTTCAATTTCTTAGATGTTCTTGACACAAATCTACCGCCAGAAGGTGGGAAGCTAGAATCATCGTCTCGGAGAAAAAAATCATATCTTTTAGATAGAAGATTTCTGATAATCAATAGCCACATGATGGTGATACATATTTCCGCCGAGTTCCAAGAGTGGTGCGGTTACAATCTTGCTGAATTCAAGGAGCGGAGAGTTGACACTGTCTAAAATCCAGGACAGCCATTTTTTGTTATAAAAAGGTTTAAATAGGGTGTTGAACATTGTTGAGTCACGTTGGCAACAATATTGACATTTTCGGGGAGAATTTTTTGGGAATCATGGGATAGCTATTATCTCTAATATATTTAATATATTCGGAATTTATTACAAATGATTACGGTTATTCAAATGAAATCTCCTGACCCAGGAAGATGGTGTTGATATGTAAGAGGCTTATATAATTTTTCCTGACGCTTTTCACCGTATAAATTACCTTACGTAGGGTTAAAAACAACATTAGATAACAATTTCAATAAAAATATATCCTATATATTTCTTATAAAAGAAGCATCCTTCAAGTTGAAGATCTCAGCCTCTAAAAGACTCTTGGTCGATGATCCTCACTCAACACGAAAGTAAGAACACGTGACTCTCGCTAAACGCTCAGAATGTTGTTTCGACATCAGATTTGCTCCGGCTCAGGCTACGTTTTCACTTTCAGGGGAAAGCATTATTGTAGCTCAATAATTTTGAAAGGGAGCGGCGTTATTTACAAATAATCCGCAACAACAACGTTTGCTTGAACCAGAAAATAAATGACATCATATTTGTTTCAAATTTAAAATTTTCTTATTTAGCAGGAAAAATTTTATTTATGAAGCGATGAAAGAAGAAGGCGACGTGGAAATCTCTAATCTTCATGTAAGGTAGGCTTTTCAAAATCGTGCGTAAACTTTTGTCTATTAAGCTTCATTTCCGTCAAATTTCCTTTAAAATAAACGTCAATTTAAAAGATTTTCTAAGAAGGCTTTTCCAAAATTTACCCGGAAATTTTAGATTGAAAAGTGGCTGTTTGAAAAAAACCAAGTGTAAAATCCGGCCACTGAAGGACTCGGACAGTTCAGATGTAAGTCCCTGCACTTACCTTTATCACGACAAGCGTTTGACTGTTATTAGGATACTGTAACAATGTTCTCATTGACGTTCCACGAGAAGAAGGACAAGAAAGAGCAAGAGTCGTTTATTGAACTGGTACCAGATCTCGTTGATCGGATCAGGCGCGGATCATCTTCGAGACACATTTTAAGATGCATTTACTTGCATAAAATTACAGAACCAAACTCTCATAAGCCCTTTGCAACACGTGCACTTGATCAATCAACATGTAGCTTTTGTTAACTTAGTTTTCAAAGTAAAAATGTGTTGATATTGATTTGCTGGGCCACAAAGACTTCTTGAGCCAAATATTATCAGTTGATATTTTGGTGATAGGATGAGTTCCAAACTTGTGGCGAGCACTGTGGGACATGGCCATCAGTTCTGCTGATCATGTAATTTGCAGTGATCTTTCTTGCTCGGAATAATTTTTCTGTTCAATTCAGCTGTAGTCACATGAAATTCGCATTCTTGCAAAATATTTTCTATTTCGATGATCCTCTGAAAAGAAGTTCCATGGGACAAAGAAGCGGACATACAGAGATCCAGCGAGAAAGCAGGAGGGGTAAAGAGGGAATGAAATAGCAGCTCACGTTGACTTAAAATTGAGTCGTCCACCTTGGATTGAGCCGGGCAGCTCAAGCTCCTTCCGTCCAGCGATCCCGCGCTGGATCATTTGATGCTACTCATTTACAGTAGAAAAAAAGCAAAGCGCTTCGTCAGCAAAGAGTTGTTCCAAGTGTTAGATTCTTGTAGAAAGTAGAGTATTGTGAAATTCAAAGATAAAGTGAGACGAAACCCGATACCCTTGCAACGTTTCCATGATGCGCCCTATATCCCTCCAAAAAGTCAGAAACGGAAACGCTATACTATAAGTAACGAGGTGTTGGGAATACCGCGTTCCGACAGAGACGAGTTTAGCTCGTCTGGGAATTTGCTCAAGGGACGGAGACCTTCGCTGGCTGAGGAAAGTGAAGAGATTCTGAATTACTTGGAGGAGGATCCAGAATTCGATGGCTTGGAGATTAAAGTGCCTACATTTCGGCCACCTGCTGCACCTAGAATGCCACCGAAAGCGCCTTCCCGAGTATCCTTGGTCGGCTCCCGAAGAGGCTCTCTCCCAATCAACGATATAGAACTGTTCAACCAGGAGCGCCGCTCCAGCGGTAATCAAGCCACTTTTTGAACCCCTTTGAGGTTTGTTTAGAACACCCAAGACTCTTCAAGTCCTCCAGCGTAACGGAATTCAGTGGTTCCGGTAACCTTAAGCTGTCCACATCACCTATGTGAGTTTGTTCAAAACATCGCCGCTGACATTTAAAATTATAAACTCTCTCCCTCAAAAATAGACCTGTTCTTTAGTAAGCGATCTACTGTAATGTTGGACAGTAATGGAACTCAGATATTCGCTCAACACGCTGAAGATCGACCAAGAAGAGGAATGGGAATTCCAGGAAGATACACAGAAGTAAGTCCCTCTCTTGCGAGTAAATACAGTACGTGGCAGTAAATCAGGCGCTAAGAAATCGACAGGATAATATATCAGACAAATGTGCTCAGAACTCCCAATTAAACTAGAATAGCAACAGAAAGCTGAGTTCGAGAGGAACTCCCTTTGATGAATTTTTAAAATATGAATTATGGCGGAAAAGAATGAAAGAGATAAAAAAGAAAGAAGAAGGGTCCGGCGTAGTGCAGTGAGTAAAACAATTTGACTATGAGAGAGTCTGAAGCAAGTTTTCGAAGATTTTCCCCAATTGCTAAGCTTTCCTATCTGCGGGATCAGAAAAGTAATTTAAAATACAAGTCATGTTTCTTCATGTTTCATTGTTGCGCGTTTTCGGTTGTGTTGAACATGAAAAAAGGGAGGAATTAAAAGAAAACTTAAAAACCGCCAGACAATCGCGGCTAAAGAGCGGTTGTTCGCGAACCGAAACGAAATAACCAGCCCCAGAGCATCGATCATACATGAGGTGATTCAACAATTGAATGTGAATCTATAAGTCTAAATAATAAATCTTAAAAAAATAAGTTCCGACAACTCATCCAATTGTCCGTCGATTAAAGTTCCGCTTTCTCTACTTTTAACTTTTTAACCATGAGAGATAAGCAATTTTATATAGAGGATAAGAGACGAAGGCTGGAAGCCAAGGCTAAAGAAGAAAAGCATAAAACAATGTCGATTGTCTACTCGACACTTTTTTCTCCCATTTCTATCGCTAAGGAGTTCAAATAGCATTTTTTCGATGACTAGTTTTTTGACATGAATTTTTGTCTTATCATTTGTCGTTCCCCTGAATTTTCCTCGACAAGTCCCATTTTAGCTTGAATTGAACTTCAAAGAAAGCGCTAAACAAGGACACTTTCGGAGTAAGTACTTAGCGGAGTAAAAATCATTTTACTCGAAGGGTTTAATCGCCTTCTGCGTACTAATTGAGCGTTGGAATCAATTTCCGGAATTGCGCCAAGTTGACTTCCCCTTGACATTTATTTCAGGTCCTGTCTCTTGGGGACGATCCACCCTTTCTGGACTCCGGCCTCAAGAAGATAGACAAAGAGCCCTGGATCATTTTGCATTACTCGCCCTTCAAGGCTTGCTGGGACTGGATAGTTTTGATTCTCGTCATTTACACTGCAGTTGTCACGCCCTTTTCTGCCGCGTTTGTCTTTGACGGCAACTTGCAGGAGAAAAATCAACAACTCGGGTACTGCCTGAGCAATCGAGAGGATACCTGGTTCAATTAAGGGTTATCAAGTTCAAGTTTTTCGTTCGATGAAGATATCGCTTAATAACCAAGAGTACAGTTGTCTGAAACTAAATGGTCTCATCGTGGTGGAAACAATCGTCGACATCATGTTCATCATCGATATTTTCATCAACTTTATGACTACCTATGTCAGTACAAACGATGAAGTCATAACGGACAAGAAACGAATCGCCATCCACTACTTCAAGGTAGAACGTTTTCTGTATATTTCATATTTATTCTAATATTTTAGGGGTGGTTCATCATTGATCTCCTGGCAGCGATTCCGTTTGATATCCTTGTTCCGATGGAAGCTTTAAATTCAATGGTGAGTTGTTACTTAATCGCGCGCTTATCTTCTGTTTATTTTCCCCGCCTAAACAACACAAGGGCATTTCTCAGGAAATGAGAAGTCTGGATCTCTAGAATATAATGTCCGATAACCGGCAGTCCTCCAAGCTACGATGGCCGAGTGGTTAAGGCGTTGGACTTGAAATCCAATGGGGTCTCCCCGCGTAGGTTCAAATCCTGCTCGTAGCGCCATTTTTGCCCCCGGCGAGTGTCCTCTAATTTTATTTCTAGATCGGTAGTGGCGATTCTACGGAAGTGGCGGAAATGAAACAGGTAATTATTAACGATTTTTGCCCCTTTTATCTAAAAAATATCAGATTTTTAAGTAAAAAAAGCTTCAACAGTAAATTTTCGATTACTCAAGTTCAAGTAGCAAATCAAAAGCTCAAGGCAAAATTTTCTAATGATCTGATTTCTTGCGAATGAAAAATTCCAACATGAACCTAAAAATGCAATTACATAGATTTAGAAATTAGAAACCCCTTCGCTCCTTTCAATTTGTTAACATAAACGACATTCCGGTTTCTTCTGGTCGAGTTCAGCCGGGTTTTTCTACGAAACAGACCCGGCTGACACTACCTTACCTAATCTTTTCCTAATAATCTTCCACTAAATTGAACGTAATTGAAAGACAGCACTGGTCGGATTGATGAAAACGGCTCGGCTACTCCGTCTCGTTCGGGTCGCAAGAAAAATCGATCGATATTCTGAATATGGTGCTGCTGTTCTTGTCCTGTTGATGGCGTTTTTCGTTCTTCTGGCGCACTGGCTGGCTTGCATCTGGTACGCGATTGGAATGGCTGAGCATAGCGAGTTTGGATGGGTTACCGTGGGTTCTCTTTATTGTAGAAAAAATGATCATTTGATTATTCTAGTATCTTGGCGAGTCGATAAACGTTCCTCTGATCATCGAAAACAACGTTGTAAAAGACGGCCCCACTGTAAAGCAAAAGTACATCACAGCAATGTACTTCACCTTCAGGTACCTTAAACTTTTTAAGCCTCGGAGAGCGTTTTTCTAGCGCTCCGCGAATCAAATTAAAAACGAGTACGGCCCGTTTTCAACCTTTTTAGAAATCGGCTTCCGTTCTAATTGAATTGTTTACAAAGAAAAGAGATCAATTTTTCACTGATTTTGTAAAGCAAGGCGAAAAATGAGAATTGACCTTATGCAATTTTTTCCAGCCGACTCCTGCAGAAAGAGTTATTGGCATTTTCGAGCGATAATGATTTTTTCAATGCTTCGAACATTTTAAAGAGAACAGCTCCAACTGGGACCGAAATGAGAAGGTCGCGCTGGGGCGAGATCAAAAGCTCTGACGAGCGGTTTGAAGTGTGAAGAAAGGCTTTAGAGGAATTCTGGGCGAAAATTTAATCCAAGTTTAGCTCCCTCACATCGGTTGGTTTTGGAAATGTCTCGCCGAATACCAATATTGAGAAGATGTTCTCCTGCTGCGTTATGGTCATTGGATGTGAGTTTGATAAAAGACCTAATTAGTTATTTCGCGTGTTATTCTGTCTTTAGCTCTTTTCTACGCAACAATCTTTGGTAACGTTTCTGCCATCATCCAACGTCTCTACTCCGGTACCTCCAAATACCATGCTCAAATCGCCAAAGTGAAGGAGTTCTCTCGCTTCCATCAGATTCCGAATCCACTCAGAAGCAGGCTTGAGGAATTCTGCCAGGTATCGGCTGTGTTGTCACGTGACACGCGTACTCGCTTGGTAGAATGAACACGTTTAGTATACTGGTAGAATTTTCGAGATCAGCATTTACAAGTAAAAAGTCAGTCTTATATAACCTAAAGCGCTGGAAACACCTTGAGTGTCGCTCTTTTTATTCACTGGAACGCATCTGCCTCAACATTAGTTTGAAGCTTTATGATTCGACATGACGGTGAACAAAATTCGAATTGTATGTATAAGTTCCGGTTCCCTTACCGTACTTTTAATACTGCAGAAAATGCTGTCAAAGAACGATAGGCTGGAAAATATCAATCTATAGCTCATTTTCTCTACAAAAATTAGACTCAACACTAAACAGCATCAATCTCAGCGCGCTTGGAGCTTGACCAACGGAATCGACATGACTCAAGTCCTTCGAAGTTTTCCGGAATGTCTTCAGGCTGACATCTGCTATGGGATTTATATTATCTCATCTTTTCTTCCATAATATGGCAGTCAAATGGTCCATTTGAGATGGTAGTGGTTAAAATTTCCGGCACACCTTTTGCCCTTTCCATTTTATCAATTTATTACTCGGAGGAATTTTGCATTTCCAATGAAAAATTTTCGATTATAAATCCCATATTTCCGTCTTCATTTAAATCGAAACTTGCTTGAGACGTGTCCCGCTTTTAAAGACGCCGATCCCGGCTGTCTTCGAACACTTTCGATGCGTTTCAAAACGACGCATGCCCCGGCTGGTGACACGCTTGTTCACAGAGGCGATCTCCTTTTGGCACTGTATTTTGTCTCCAAGGGCAGCTTGGAGGTGCTCATTGATGAGAGGACAGTAGTGGCAATTCTGAGCAAGGGAGATGTTTTTGGTGAGACCGTTAGGAGGCCGGGCGCGGTTGGGAAAGCATCGGCGACGGTTAGATCTTTGACTCCTTGTGACATGCACAAAATAACCAGATCTGATCTAATGGAGGTATGAGCGGACTAAGTTGCTAAGATTTCAATAGATAGGTGCTTGCCATGTACCCGGAATACGCCGAGAAGTTTTGGAAGAATTTGAAGATCACTTACGACCTCCACGACGAGTCAACATCGCCAATTTATGTTGATGAAGCGGTGATTCGAAGCTCAAGTCGGCCTCACGGAGCCCCTGGACCGGGTCTGTGGGGGGCTCAGACATCAATTGACGAAGGAAGTTTGCATCATCAAAGTCCAAAGCCAGTGATAAGCCCCAGACTCGGAACCTATAATTCTAAAAGAAGAGACAGGTATCAATTCTACTCAATTTCCATAGGCTTCATATTTTACTAGTCTTCCCGACATTATCAAGCTACGAGATGAAAGTCTTCAAAAATTTGAAAGAAGACTTGACAATATGGACTCACGACTTGATAGGTAGCTAAGCGTTGTTCTTTATTGACAAAACAATGCGAATTAGAATCGAGTCCGCCATCGTGAATTTGTCTAATGCGCTGACAAGGCCTGCAACTCGAGACTCTATCAGTCGAGAAAACGAATTAAACGAACAGGTAACACAGCTTCGGCTTGCCTAAGAGTCTAACCGGCCCTTAATCCCGCTTCTGCTTTGATACCTAATACTCTCAAATAGAATCATCTAGTATTTTAAAAACTTCAAGTTCATTGAATTTTAAGAATGCTCTTCATGAAACTCCCTAAAAACCTCTTCAAGAAATGACTGTTACTGCTTTCTGAATTAACCTGCAATAAAAACAAACAATCCATTGAATTTTATGCATCTTTTATTTATTTTTCATTTTTATGATCTTTTCAATAGTCTAACGTCAGATAGGAGGCAAAATTTAAATGAATTTCTAAAGTTTTTTTTTGTATTTTTTTGTTTCTTCGCACTGAACGTTACTGAGGTGGAATTTGGAAAGTTCGCGGAAATGTCGATAGATACCCAGTGAGAGCTCCTAATCACATGTAAAGTTTTCATAGTAGGAGTCGCAGAAGTGAGAAGGACGAGCCAAAGGATACAGAAAATGGTTTCGTTGTCGCGGGATGCTGTTTTCGCTGTTGCAGGTGTGGTTGGTTTGTTCGCGAGATGCATACTTGAGGGCAGTGCTCCTGCACCTCTGTAAAATATATACTGAAATAAGTTGATTAGCTTATTCGATCTCCAAGACATTTGTCTTACCAATAAAGGGCAGAGAATTCTTCCAAGGCACGGTGTGTTAATCAATAATACTTCTAAACAGCTGTATTAGGAGTGTTCTTTATATTTGGTAAAAGAAACCTGATTTATGTTTGGGGAGTGTTGATTCCCATTGCTGACAGTTCTTCCATAAAGATTTTATTAACAAGCCATTTAAGAGTTTTCTGGTCGAGTCCTCCCTGTGGACCAGGTTCTCCAGCTTGTCCTGGATCACCAGGCTCGCCAATGACACCAGGGGCACCAGGGGCTCCAGGAGCACCAGTCTCGCCCTTTTCTCCTTTTTGTCCGGCTTTACCGGGAACACCGGGTGGACCTGTGAAGATTTTTTTGGCAATGCTTGATGATAATTATTCTTACCTCGCTCTCCCTGTCGTCCGCGAACGCCGTTGATTCCAGAGGTTCCATCTTCACCGGGATAACCCTTTTCGCCGGCATGGCCAGGCATACCACATCCACCTGGCTCACCCTGCTCACCAACGTCGCCCATTGGACCGTCTTCACCAGGAACACCTTGTTCACCAGATGGACCCTTCTTACCAGGCTTTCCAGTTCGACCATCGTTACCAGGCTGACCTTGGGGACCGTGGCAACCCATTGGAACGTCACAAGTGCACTTGCATTCTCGTTCGAGTTTCATTGGTGGTGGTGCTGGGCAGGAGATGTCGTTAACAATCTGTTGTGGGGCGAGGAAGGATCCGAGAGATTCTCGTTGATCGAAATACTTGGCAACATCTTCGTTAGTGTGGGTGTTTTGGTCACCAGCAATCGAACTGTCTCCTCTAGCGACAAATACAGTCCTCAAGTTAGGAACGCCTTGAAGTCCCTGAAGCTCAGCTTCGACATCCCGTTGTCTAAAGAGTTGATGTCATCAACTTGATGAGGAATAGAGATCGGGAATTTCGGAAAGACTTACGAAACAAGATCTTCATCGGAATAACCATTTGTGATCATGACGAAGATTTGTCGTGGCTCTGCATTGACTCTCTCGGAGGTCTAAAACGATTGATCATATTGAAAAGTTCAGTGCTGCCTAGTTTTTATTTTGATTAAAGCCAAATCGCACGGATGCAATAAATCAGGCAATGAGCCGCCTAAGTAACAACATCATCACAAAAGAATTAAATTTTACTACTTGAGTAATGCTTTTTATTTGACATAAAACGGCGTCCCGTCGTCAACCTGTGGAATGTGCACCTGTTACGGATATTTACCTGGAGGATCTTGGCACCATATTGGACGGCTTTGCGGACATTAGTTGCTTTTCCGTGGTACTGATGGTAGTCCATTCGGAGGACATCGGAGATGAGCTCTCCCTTGGTGAAGGTGTTGAAAGTGGTGACGTCGTGGGTGTCTTCCATGAACTGGAAAATATGGAGTCGAGCGGAGTTCTCACTGTCGCTGATTCCGAATTCTGTGTTGAGAGAGTTGATGAGTTCCATTCCAAATCTTAAAGAAAAATGTTTTTCAAAATCATCTATTTTGTATTAACCTTTTGTAGGCGGACATAGTTGTATTCGTGCAAAGACACATGTCGATAGCAACAACGACGTCAACGGGACATCCACCGAGCATCTTCTCGGACTCCGCGCCATTGCAGCATTCTTTGTTGCATTCGCACATGCCTGGGTGTGTTACTTCTTGCTTGTCAAGGGAGCAGGTTCCCTAAAAGAGTTTTACTCAATACAGATGCTTTCAATTGAAATCAACAACGATTTTTTCATGTAAAACAATTTTCTTATGAACAGTATGTTAGAATGCAAGAAAAACTGAATTTACCTCTCCAATGACATCTTGAGCAAGTTCGTAGCTCAAGGCTACTCCAGCCAGTAGCAGACTTCTTAGTATCATAGTCTGTCACTCTCCCGATCACTTTTCGATCCTGTCTTAACAAAAATCTCGAGCAAGGCTCAGAGGTAAAAATTCTCGCAAAATTCTCAAGTTCACAGCTGGTACTAGTAAAATCAACAAGAAAGGGGCAGTTTTCTTCTTTTGATGTGAGTCCTGGTCTACCATACGAGGATGGTTCCACCGCCGTCCGGCGCTCTTGAGAACATCAAACGCACGATCAAACAAGTACCAATAGTGGATTAGCCAATCGTGGAGGATGAGCTCGAACTTTAGCTACCGATTTACGAGTGAGCATAGCCAACTTTACAACCCGGCTCGAGCGCATTATGATGATCAATCGCCCAATTAGCCCATTGCCTAAAATTCCAGATTCCATATTTGCTGCCAGCTTCTACCAGTTTTTTCTTGTAGGTGGTCCAGAATCTTGACTGCAGACAGCGCTTATTAATTTGATTGCCAATTAAAATTATAACAACTTCGATCCATTACGATTGTTTCATTTAAATCGAGAAAATATTTGCAGCGTCACTTGAAAATTTGGATAATATCCATATATTTATATTATAAATATTCTACAAAACTTTCAAGCAGGGCTAGGAATCTATACATGAACGATTGTACAATTGTCCATGCATTTGAAAGACTGTCCTGATCTTTTTCCTTTGGTGAGCTTGAAAGAACCTCGGAAGCTGGTGAGGCTTCTTTGGTTTTTAGTGCACAATTCGCCTTTTCTTCTTCCTCTTTTTCTTCGTCTTCTTCTTTTTCGATTCGATTTTTGGACATACACGACTTTGACAGGCCTAGAATCAATGCCGTGCTGATGGTTAGATTCAAACACACTGATCAGATGTATCCGAAACAATCATCTTCTTGCCTCGCCTTGGACCACCACGCCAAGGCGTCACCGAGATCGATCGGTAAAAATCAGTTTATAAACAGATATTTTAATTTCTTAATTTGAATTGAAGTATTATTTTGAAAAAACTTGCTTCAAATTTCAAGTCAAAAAACGATCAATCAAATACTGGATTCAAGAATACTTCCGGAGGTTCTTTTGAGTCTTTGCCAAATCGCGACTATTTCAGGAAAGTGATGGGTATCCGGTCCGAAATAGAACTAAACCGGTCGTAAAAGACCTCAATTTCGGTGGGAAGATTGAGCTGCCTCGTGAATCAAAAAAATAAAGGACCCCAATAAAACGCCATAACATGCGAGAGGGTGAGAGCGTTATCAGTCACGTCCTAGTTCGCGACCTTTAATTCTGTCAAACAACTATTTTCTACTTTTTATATATGGCAAACTACTTTGTTTTATATGATTGCCCTGAAGAATAATTGCTGGGGTGGCATAAACTCCCATTCCTTGAAAAAAAACTATCATATTTTGGGTGTATACCGGAACAGTGAAATAGAAGACCCTAATTAGATAAATAAACCTGCGAAATTATTCTGACGATCTTGATGATATCTTATTTTCAGCGCAAGTCGTATTGAATAACGGTCGTTGGAGACCCGATTGATGTAGCGAAGTTCGTGTTTTTCAAATTATATAACAGTAAAAACTCCTCACTAAGAAAAATTTATGAATGTTATTAACGAGAGGCTTTCCTTTTTTTTAATAAAAATATTCGCAAGAATGAAATCTTTTGCAAGAACAGGTTTTTGTTATCAGAGAGTCAATTCTGACGAGAGTTCCTCTTGGACTTAGAAGAACAAGGTCTTCGGTAGAAGAGGACGAACAGCCGACGATGGTTTGCCGCTTTTGAATCTTTGACTCGTGCACACTAAAATTTGACATCAAGGAAGACAATTCATAAAAATAAAGTTGAGCTTACACGTGGTCATACGGTGACCGATGCGTTGTCGGGCAGAAACCAGAGCAAAAACCAACGTCAAGAAAAACTGCTGACTCTCCTGTTATTTCGTCTTTCACTTCTTCTATCGGTAGCAGGCTTTTTCCTCGATGCATAGGCAAAACTACACGAAAGCCAGTATAGCTTTCAATGTCCTGAAGAGAAATTTAAATCAATTAAGCTGTCAAAAGTAACTTACGGAAATACTGATCAACATAGGTTGCCTAGAACACTTCTCATGCTGACAAATGTCAAGTTCATTCTTTGGAAGATTTTCTTCAAGATCGGAGAAAAACGCTCCGTTTGCGTCGACTTTGACTCAGTTCTCCTTCAAAATTTCCAGTTGATTTTCGTGGGAGACATTTTTCATTTATAATTTTACTTCCCTGTTTAAAAATGTTATTTTAAATCCAATTGCAAGTATTTTCAAACCCTTTGAAAGGAACATGAGATCGCGTTTTCGAAAAAATCTTTGACTTGCATTTCGTCCATGCTGTTGCTAGTAGAACCTGGAAAAAAAAGAAACAATATAAAAAAGTTGAATATCATTGTAACTTTATTTATATTTTCAGGGTATTTATCTGAAGTTGCTCCTGGCGCTAGCGTTCATTCAGCTAAAAATAAGGTATAACTTATACCGTATAAGTTAATTCGAGACACCTGATGATCGCGAGTTGACGGTGACACACTTTCAAACTGTACTCCTCCTTTTCTAATGACTTTCAACTGTAAGAAAAAGGGTGGAGTGGGCAATTTGTTTTGTAGCGAGAAGATGTCACATTTTTCACCTTTTTGGGGTCAGCATAAACCGGGCGGCCGGGCGATTAGGTTCAATTTGAATCAATTACTTCCACTCAGATTGCTTTTTTTTGAACATTCTTCGCCTTCTGACTCGGCTAATAATCAACTTTGTTTTTAAATTAAGCCAAGAGAGATATAGATTTTGCGATGAAGAAAGAGCCGCTAAGAACTTATGTGGTCACGCAGTACAAATCTAGGAGCGGAATCTGGAACAGAAAGCAGAACACTTTGATTATTCACCTCAAATAAAAGTTTTTGTATCGGAAGAGCTTAACTTGTCAAATCCTTTGAAAATGCTGCCGCCGCACTACAGTGCTTTACACACAGCTGTAAAAATTAACAGACTGTTACTGACAGCTTTGAATCATCTAGTGAGCAATATTGAACTCTTAAACTCTTCAGGACCTAGAAACGGTTAGGGGTTAATATAAGCGTAACCAATCACAAATCTGCCTAAATATCAAAGAAAGCTCATGCTTTTTTTATTATCTTTGTTGATTCCTGAGGTTAGCAGCGCGTACTCCTTCGACAAAGACTTGATGAGAACTAACGGTAAGATTCTGATGCTGGGAAAACAAAGCGGTTTCCATTTTCCTGCTGAGTTACTATTGTGCCCGGCCACACTCGCCTGGGGCCCTTGTCGATTATGTTTCAATTTTTTTCAAACTGAGCGTGAAAAACACTTGAGATTACTTTTTTTCTTCGTAAAACGGGGGATCCTCTTTTGTGTCCGAGATGAAAACGCGGCCCGGAAGGACACGTGCGCCCGTGTGCCCAAATACAAGAACGACCACAAGTGAATCAGGCACGCATGTGCCGCAGGAGAGTAAAAAAGAACTCAGAGAGATGGAAAGGAATGACAAGAAGAGACAAAGTTATAGGAAAAATTTCAAAAAGAATCAAGGTAGATTCAGTTTTATCGTTTTGTATGACAGTTTTCTTTTGTATCAGAGTTTGCTCTCTGCCAAAGTACACATAATAATCGCTTTTTCGGAAGCTATGTATAGAACTTTTTCTTCAAACTGAAGATCATCCGTAAATTTTCGTAAAAAATCTTTGAAACGAAAGGCTAAAAGGCTGCATAGATAAACATTCCCACGAACCTCCATTTTTAACAAATCAAACATTAATTTTCCCACCTCCAGCCTGATAATTATGATGCCGTGATAGAATTTAATAACCAATATAATATTGCCGATAATATTTTCGTCAATAATTGTGTCTGCGTCAGAATAAGAAAAAAGTTAACGTTGCGTAAATTTGCCGAAGAGGCTTTAAAGTAAGATTGATTTCGTTACTTGGGTCAAGGTCTGACGGTTAAGAAAATGGTTGGTCTCAGATGTGCTTTGCGGATGACTTGAGATAAAATTTAGTGGAGAGAGGTTTTTCTACAATTTTTAGGAAGCAAAATGCGTAGGGCGAATGAGTTTTATCAGAAATATAATTCAGGTATCAATTAACAATTATTTTAAATTTTATATTTCTTGCATTTTTCATATTTTTCAAAAAATGTCTTCCGAAACAACCGGCGCCGCTCAGACGGTATGCACAGAATAGTGAAAAACCGTGATTGAGCGGTGTGAAAATTTTGCTACTCTTTGTTGAAACGCAAATTTCAAAGTAGAAGTATTCATTCATTTTGTGCGGATTGATTTAAAATGAGTCGAAATGGTTTATTACTCGAGCATTTTGACTTTTTACGAAACTTTGATCTTGATCGACGTTGAAATCGAAGTTTTCCGAGTATGTCAAGTAGTCTTGCCAGAGCAAGATTATAGAGATCGGCTGAATGGTGTCTAAGAAAGAAGGTAATTATTTTTTGACATTGGGTTAGGGTTAGGGCTAGGGTTGGGGTTAGGGTTAGGGTTGACCCTAACAGAGATTTTCTTCTAGACATCGGGCCAAACAGTCGTAGATTATCGCCAATAATTTATCGGACAACTTTTCGAAAAGAAGTCCAAGATTCTTGATGTCTATTCTCAAATCTTGTAGGGGTCTTCTGATACTGGCTGTATTGAGATGATTCCAGTACTTTCAATGATGAGTAGATTCTTAAAGGGTTAGGTAGTGCGTACCATCACCTGGTACGTCATGATCAAAAGGGATTAAGTATGTGACTGTTCTTATAAAAGTGTTGCTAAGTCGAGAGATAGCAAGAGAGACTGTAGCGCCGCAGGGGTCGTGTCCAAATCACCAAAGGCAATTGTTACTGAGTCACTTGTTGCGATAAAGCGGCGGCCTGCGTACGCGATAAGGCACAAACCCTACCCGAAAGAAAAAAGGGAACACTAAGGGTACTTATTTTTAAGTTTTCATTTTTTTGTTTGGTTGAGAGAGAGAGGAGGAAAGAAATCTGCGAAAATGATAAATGGAATGCCAGTAGAAGATAGTAAGTCTTCCTTCTAATTATTCAGTGTTCAAATTCTCTATAGAGCCAAATCAGGGTTAGTGTTAACTTTTCAGTTCAATAAAAAAAGGCTCTTTCCCCTGGGGCTTGTGTAGCGACATCTTTGCTCCACTTTTTTTTCGTTTGCCCAGATTCGTCTCATCATCGTTTTTTCATTTATCATCTTCCGAAATTGAAATCGACAGATATGATACATAGATAGTTTTTGGCCGCAGATATATATTTTTTTCTTAATTGGCCATCGAGCGGTACATGGACTTAGATTTATCGAATCAATTGATTTTTGCGTCAGGGAAGATAAAATGCCTAGCAGAGTTTCGCTCAGAGAGAAATAAGAAAAAAAATGTTCAAGTCAGAGAAAATGACTGTATATTGAAAAGGAGAAGAATGTGATTTTGAATGCAGCGATCCGAGAACAAATCTCACTCGACTTTTGTTGCCGAACTTGGGAGCAAAGCGGCCCACGCGGCGAGACATGTTCAGGAACGTTAGCATATTCGGTCTTCTTCCTTGATTTCAAAATGAGCCAATTACAGATCTAATTAGCCTCGCGATTGGCGAGCTAATACTTTAAGTCGAATCAAAATGCGATTAGCTAACTCCCAGCGGGCAAATTCATGCACACGCCTCAGGGCATCTAAGCATTTCATCGGAGTGAGCGTAAATCGGACTGACCAAGGATGCTTCGTGCAAATTCGACGATCAGCTTCGGTCAGCTCGCCAAGACGAGTCCGTTCGGAATCGCAGAAAAAACGAATGGTTTGATTCTTCGTTGTATTTTTTCAATGTCTTCGTTGTCTTCGTTGATTCTAGTTATAGATTCTAGATCTCTTGAAAACCCAAGATCTTTTCTATCCGCTCCTGATAGACGCTTATTAAAATTCAGGGGCATCAAGTGGCAACCAGGGATATAAAAGCAAATTGACCTGTCAAGAATTCATCTGCTCGCTTTTTTATTAATTCTAACTGCCTGTAAATTATCCAAGCACGGTTGAACAGCCCGAAAGCCAGTTCATTTTTTATTTCAAAGATGACCTTATTCACAGTTTCTTGATGATTCTGAAAGTTGCAAAATGCACAAGTTAGTGCAAGTCGCTCATTGACGGATGTGAGGGGTGCAATAATATGCATAAACCTTGCGTCTCGCAAGAATGTTTATTGCGCGTCGTAAATCATTGCAAAATGCGGCACAGGCGTCAGTCTTCGTGAATCAGGTGCATGTGCCTAGCTTTTTTTTTTGCTGACCTAGACAGTTCTTGCGAAAAGGTGCAAATTGTCGCACCTTTTGTAACTTTCTAAAGGACTCTCACTGCCATATTTGCCCTTCAGAATCTCTAGCTTCTAGCTACATTTGAATATTGAAAATTGCTGTTTTGGAAAAATTATAGTCCGCATCATAAAACTTAATGCTGGTAGCACTTCTATTAGATTTACCTTACATGGACATTTTCCAATCGATGCAATAAAAACTGGTAGACTAAACAATCACGGCAAATGATCAAAAGATTTCGAGTTTTCCATGTCTGATTGTGTGTATAATTTAATGGGCCATATATTCAGCCCTGGGTTTACGACCCCTACTTCGCTGCGAAGTGAGGCGCGCACTTCCCTTATTCTGATTTTAAATCTCCGAAAACAAAGAATAGACTTTCCTTTTCGATTTTGCGGCTTGAGAACTGATAGTTAGAGTAAAATAGCTTGCCACCCAGCGACTTGATATTGAACCGACCGGCAAATTCTTCACTCAGAGACTTTTTATCCAGCAGAAATAAGCAAACAATAAAAAATCGCTTTTCGGAGAAAATGGCCGAAAATCAACCGGCAGCAAACGTTTTTGCCGATAAACAAGAGCTAGGCAGAGAGTCCAACAAAAAGGCCTACCGTGATCTTACCAGCCAAAACAAGAGTAAAAAGAACATCAAAAAAGGTTTCTTAGAATTCCATCTATCTGACCCATTCTTTGATCTTAGTTTAATTAATCCAGTGATTTATAGGGTGAATAAACGTTGAATAAGTCACGTTTTTAATCTTTTACGAGCCTTGACGAGGTTGCACTAGAACTTGGCCTATCCGCTATTTTCGCGTGAATCACCGTCGTTGAAAAAGAAACTATCTAACCGAATGAAAGCAAAATTCCAGACTCTGGATAATTGACTGTCACGTAAAACTAAAACTGGACCAAGCGTGAAACCTGATTTTTAATTACAGCAGCACGATCCTTGAATCCAACAATTATTTCAATTACCAAGAAATTAAACTTTGAGGGGACGGGCAGACAAGTCGTAGTTGACAACTTTTCTGGGTCACAAGTTTTCAGCAATTTAGTAATCGGAATCATCATCTATCCGAATGAAATTTTTATGGTCTTCTTTTCAGGTTACGAGTACGAATCACAGCAGTGGGACAGTGATGAAATTCCAGCGACCGAGCGCGACTTGGCCGACGACGCGCCCTGGAAGCAAATCCAGAAGAACACCTTCACCAGATGGTGCAACGAGCATCTCAAAGTCGCCAACATGAGACTCAACGATCTGGGCACAGACCTGTCCGACGGTTTGCGGCTCATTGCGCTCATCGAGGTCCTCTCGCAAAAACACGTCGGAAAATTCAACAAACGGCCAACTTTTAGGTAAATTGAACTTTTATCAATCTTCTTGACTAAGTTTTTAGACAAATGAAGATGGAAAACGTAGCCCTCGCTTTGGAGTTTTTAGAAAGCGAGCGAATCAGATTAGTGTCGATCGACGCCCAAGCTATAGTCGACGGCAACCTCAAGTTAATATTGGGTCTGATATGGACCCTTATTCTTCACTATTCCATATCGATGCCGATGTGGGAGGGAGAAGAAGAAGGTGCCCAGGACCTTACACCGAAGCAACGTCTCCTTGGCTGGATCCAAAACAAAATCCCTCAAATTCCTATTACAAATTTCTCCAGAGATTGGCAAGATGGTCGAGCTCTTGGTGCTCTTGTTGACAACTGCGCTCCAGGTAAAAACACATTCTCTCTACTATCTTCATCAGCACTTTCCTTCTTTCTTTCTTCACAATTTCTAATAACTCTAAGGCCTGTGCCCTGAATGGGTCGAATGGGACCCTCAGAATCGCGTTGAAAACGCAACCACAGCCATGGGCCTTGCCGAAGAGCATTTAGGCGTGGCTCAGGTAATATTTTTTCCGACCTTTCTTTCATTTCTTTCACCCTCTTGGTGACTCTCATTCTTTCTTCCGTTTGACCGTGTGATAACCATTTGAAACATTGTGTGATTTACAGGTTTGTGTCCTGACTGGGAAGACTGGGGCCCTGATGGCCAAAGAAACGCTGATGAAGCAATGGCTTTGGCGGAGAAATATCTTGGAGTGGCGAAGGTGAGCCTACTTTTAGGCACACTCGGAGAAATCGTTTTGCACATTTATGCTTTTATTTCATCGTGTGTTTGTTTTAGCGTGATTTTTATTACCCGTTGTACCTTTTTTAAATATCTGTCTATTAGGTCATCGCGCCGGAAGAAATTACCAACCCTCATGTTGATGACCAGTCGGTTATGACCTATTTGTCGCAGTTCCCCAATGCGAAGCTCGTCAAAAACGCTCCTCTTCGCAACAAAACCGATCCCAAAAAAGCTCGAGCGTACGGCAAAGGTGTCACTGCAACCGGCAACAAGGTGAGTTTAGAGAAAAGTGCTTGATAAACATGTTCCGGAAGTAAAGGTTATAAGTTCTCCACCCTCTGCAGAGGAAGGCTGGCTCTGCCGCAGGCCGTGTTCAGCGGGGCTTTGACGATAAACAAGCATTCCATGTCTCTTTTTTGGATAAGCTCTAATTTAGTATTTTTATTTACTCCAAAGAGAAAGTACTTCTTTTACCTGCGATTTTCAGGTCGGTGAACCAGCTCCTTTCACCGTTGATACTGCCTCCGCTGGCACCGGCGACGTCCTTGTTTACGTTCAGGACCCTGCTGGTCATACAGAGGAAGTAGCTGCAGTTGCCAATAACGATAAGAATAAGACCTACTCTGTCGTTTATCATCCCCAGCTCCCTGGCCAACATCAAGTCACAGTCCTTTTCTCTGGAAAGGACATCAACAAGAGCCCATTTGTCGTCGACGTAGCAGACTCCCCTCCCTGCCCAGACCAAGTCATCGCGAAGGGTCCTGGTCTTGAAGCTACAGGAAACATCGTCAGCAGAGAAACCCATTTTGAAGTCTTCACTGCTGGTTGTGGAATTGGCGAGCTCGAGGTTGTCATTCTTGATCCAAATGGTGCACCTAGTGTTATTCCTGATGTCTTCCCGACTGGCCCCGGAAGTTTCTCAGTAAAATACATTCCCCAACAACAAGGACCTCATAACGTGCAAATCCTCTTCGGTGGCGGCCACATCCGACACTCCCCGTTCAACGTCCAAATTGACCTCCCCTTTAACCCTCAAGCTGCCTGGGCGGAAGGACCTGGCCTTGCTCCAGAAGGACTTATTGTTCGCGATCAAGCAGCCTTCGTTGTTCACACAGAAGAAGCTGGAAGCGGCCAACTTGATATTCGAATCATTGGTCCACGGGGTATCTCTGAACCAGTAAACATTGTTGACAACGGTGACGGAACTTACTCCTGCGATTACGTTCCGCTCAAAGCTGGCCAATACAACGTAGCGATTTCATACAGTGGTAAGCCTATCAACGGAAGTCCTTACGTCGTCATCGTGGATCCTGCTCCAGATGCGGGCGCGGTCCGGCTTTCCGGACCGGGTCTTCAGCCTGGAAACATTGCTGGAAATGAAGCTTGGTTCGAACTCGACTTTGCTAATGCTGGAAAAGGCGAGCCATATGTCGAAGTCATCGGCCCGAATGGCCAGGAAGTGCCCATTCAGGTGGAAGAGCTCGGTAATGGAAAGATTCGCGTTACTTACCAGCCCAAGGAAAAGGGAACATATCAAGTGAACGCGACTTTCGCCGATGTTCTTTGCCCTGGTTGCCCCCTTGCCGTCGATATTCTTCCAGCATTCGATGCAAGTAGTTGCCGAGCATATGGTCGAGGTCTTCAGCCCCGTGGCGTTCGAATCAACGAAAAAGCTGACTTTTATATCAACACCACTGGTGCGGGAGAGGCAGACCTGAAAGTTAACATCATCGGTCCCCGAGGCAACCCAGAGCCTGTTGAGATGCACCAAGACCCGAACGGAAGCGAATATTCTTGTGCTTACTATCCAAGACGAGAAGGAAAGTACCAAATTTCCATCACATTTGGTGGGCAAGATATCGCTAAATCACCGTTTGTCGTTTTCGTTGGAGGAGAAGCTGGCCCACAACAAGTACGAGCTTTTGGACCTGGTCTTCATGGCGGCATGGTTGGTCACTCTGCTGACTTTGTTGTGGAGTCGATCGGTGATACCGTCGGCCAGCTCAGCTTTTCTATTGAGGGCCCATCTCATGCTCAAATCGAGTGCGAAGATAAGCAAGATGGAAGTTGTGACGTCAGATACTTCCCAACGGAGGCTGGAGAATACGCCGTACACGTCATCTGCGATGACGAGGATATCAAAGACTCACCATTCATGGCGCTTATTCAACAGAACGATCCCAGACTAAAAGCTGCTCAGTGCTCTGCTTATGGACCCGGCTTGGAAACTGGTGTTCCTGTTGTGGGACAACCAGCGGAATTCACTGTTGACGCAAGAGGTGCTGGAATGGAAGCTCCGATCAAAATCTACGCGAAGGATTCTGATGGAAATGACGTCCCAGTCCAAGTTGTCGATAACAATGATGGAACCTACACCTGCATCTACATCCCCGAAAAATCAGCGAAACATACCATCATTGTCGCCATTGGAGGAATCAACATCCCAAAGTCGCCATGGAGAGTACTTGTGCAAGAAGACAGTCGCCCAGAAAATGTTCGCGTTTATGGGCCCGGTGTCGAGCCAAATGGTCTCAAGGCAGATGAACCAACCTATTTCACTGTTGACTGTACTGACGCTGGTCTTGGCGATGTCAGCATCGGGATCAAGTCTGCTCCAGGTGTCACTGGAGTGACCGATGAGGATATGGACTTCGATATCATCAAGAACGATAATGACACTTTCACCGTTCGTTGGCATCCGCCAAGTGCTGGGCTTTACACAATCCAAGTACTTTTCGCTGACCAAGAAATTCCTGGCGCACCGATTGATGTGACTGTCAGTCCCAATCATGACGCATCCAAAGTCGTCGCTGATGGACCTGGTCTTCTTCCGAAGGGTGTTGAAGCTGAAAAACCAACGAACTTTACCATCTACGCTCGAGGAGCTGGAAAAGGAAATCCGGAAGTTGCTGTTGTTGATGCTCACGGTCGTCCAATTGCAGAAGCTGTTGTCACTCCAAATGGTGATGGCAGTTACAATGTTCAGTACTGTCCAACTGCTGATGGTCCTGCCCAAGTTCATGTATCCTACGGAGGCGATCCAGTCCCCAATTCCCCCTTTAACATCAGCGTCGCACCTGCTTTGAACATCTCGATGGTCCAGGTTCACTCGATGCTTGAATCTTGTTTCGTTCGCGAAGAACAGACTTTCGAAGTTTATACTACTGGAGCTGGAGGACAAGGACAGCTTACATGCAAGATTACTTCGCCATCCCGAAAGCAGATCTACTGTCAAATGCACGAGACTGAAAATGGCTACGAAATCTCCTTCACTCCAAGTGAAGAAGGAACTTATCGAATTGACATCGAGTACGATAGAATTCCTATCAATGGCTCACCATTCCATATTGAAGCTCAACTTCCTCCAGATCCATCAAAGGTCAAAGCTCAGGGAGCTGGCCTTTCTAGAGGTGAAGTTGGCGAGCCTGCTGCATTCTCCATCAACACTCAGGGTGCTGGCAACGGATCTTTGGGACTCACTGTTGAAGGACCTTGCGAGGCCAAAATCGACTGCATCGATAATGGCGATGGAAGCTGTTCTGTCACTTACTTACCCACGGAGCCCGGAACTTACCAAATCAACATCTTATTCGCCGAAGAACACATTCCCGGAAGTCCATTCTCCGCCTATGTTAAGCCCGCTTTTGACCCTTCAAAGGTCGTTGCATCCGGTGATGGTCTCGAGGAAGCCAAAGTTAGCGAAGTCAGTACTTTCCAGATTAACACCACGAAAGCTGGCAAAGGCGAGATCTTCGTCGAGGTCATCCAATCTGATGGTTCCCAGCTCAAGGTCGATTTGACCTCGCACGGCGGCATCTACACTGCATCCTACGTGCCCACCAAGCCTGGCCAGGCTGTCGTCAACTTGTCAATGGGCGGTCAAATGGTTGACAACTTCCCAAGGGCTGTCAACGTCAAACCCAAAATTGACACGTCTTCTATCAGAGTCTTTGGACCAGGTGTTGACGGAGTAAGCCCTGTTTTCGTCGATGTTGAGGCCGAGTTTACAATTGACTGTCGCCGAGTCGCTCCTCAAGGTGGCGATTTTATTGATGCGTCAATTACTGGCCCAAGTGGCATTCCTAGCGCCGTTAGACTGACTGACAACCATGACGGCACGTACAGCGCGCGATACATCGCTTACGAGCGTGGAGAACATAACTTGTCCGTTTTATTCCAAGAAGTGCCTGTTCCACGTCAACCATTCAGTGTCAATGTTACTGATGGATGCGACGCACGACGAGTCAAGGCTTATGGCCCTGGATTAGAACGTGGTACCACTCGACAAGCCGCTTTGTTTACTGTCGATACACGAGGCGCCGGTACTGGAGGCATGGGTCTTGCAATTGAAGGCCCTTCTGATGCGAAAATTCGATGTGTTGATAACAAAGATGGAACCTGTACTGTTGAGTACTTCCCAGAACAACCTGGTGAGTATGAAATCTTCATCACTTATGGTGGCGAAGCAATTCCAGGCAGTCCTTACTCCGTGCTTGTTTCTGACAAGGTCGATCCCTCGAAGGTGCGCCTCAGTGGTGATGGTATTGACGATGTTGTTCGAGCAAACGTAAAGTCTGCATTTACGATCGACTGCACCCAAGCTGGCGTTGCTCCACTTGAGACCACTGTCCGAGGACCATCAGGACATACCCGAGTCGAAATAATTGAGAAGAGCAGCCAAATCTATCAGGCTTGCTACACCGCTCAGGAAATCGGTATTCACGAGGTGACTGTCAAGTACGCCGGTGAAACCGTACCAGAAACTCCCCGACGAGTAAATGTCCTGCCTCAATATGAAGCCAATAAGGTCAAAGCATCCGGTGCTGGTCTCAATAATCAGGTAATCAGTAAATTTCTTAAACTTGTTACCTATTACTATTAAAATAGGGCGTTCCAGCCTCCATTCCCGTCGAATTCACGATTGACGCCACTGACGCTGGCGAAGGTCATCTGTCTGTCAGAATTACCGACCCAGAAGGCAACGACAAGAAGGCGTCGATCAATGACAACCAAGATGGCACTTTTACCGTGAAGTACGTAAATTTATTTCCTCTCGGGAACACAAATAACTTTTTATTATAGATACGTGCCAGACATGGTCGGCAGGTACACGATCGACATCTGCTACGGTGGCGATGGAATTCCAAACAATCCTTTCCCCGTTCGCGCTGTGCAATTCGGCGATGCCAACAGATGTACTGTCTCCGGATCTGGAATTCAAGAACGAATCCAGGTCAACAAGGAAGTTTCTTGCAGTGTTAACACCGCTCAAGCTGGTACCGCCAAAGTCACTGGTTCCGTCATTGCTCCTTCCGGTCAGTTTGTCGAGTGCGATGTTTTCGAAAATGGTGACAGTACCTTTGATGTTTTCTACACGGCAACTGAAGTTGGAGAACATCAAGTTAACCTCCGATACGGCGGTCAGCATATTCGAGGATCTCCTTTCTACGTTTCTGCTGAACAACTTGGAGTAACTGGATCTCTCTACCCAGCTAATGACTTCCGTCAATTTGACATGTGTCTTCCCGTTCACTACGAGTCTCAAGTTACTGGTCTCGTCACCATGCCTTCTGGAGCCACCTGCCCGCCTCAGATTATCGATAACGGTGATGGAACTTGTACCGTCAAGTACCAGCCCACTGAAGCCGGTCTTCATGAGATGGCAATTTACCAGAATGGAGTCCACATCAATGGCTCTCCACTGAACTTCTACGTAGATGCCTATGAATCTGGTCACGTCACCGCTTACGGACCTGGTCTTAGCTACGGTCGATGCAACGAGCCTTGTCCCTTTACCATCGTTACTGAGCGCGCTGGAGCTGGAAACCTTGCTCTCTCATGCGAAGGACCTTCAAAGGCTGAATTCTCTTGCGTGGATAACAAGGATGGAACCTGCTCCGTTGAATATCTTCCAACTGCACCAGGCGAATATAAAATCCACGTCAAGTTCGCTGACGAGCATATTCCTGGCTCACCCTTCATGGCGCATGTTACTGCTGGTGCAAATGCTCAAGCTAGCTACGGAAGCCTCTCTGAGATTCCTCTTCTTTTGAATGAAAGCGATTTGACTCAGCTTGACTGCACTCTTCGAGCACCGTCCGGGAAAGAAGAACCAGTCAAGCTGCGACATCTTTCAAACGGCGGTGTTGGAATTTGTTTCACTCCAAAACAAGTCGGCGAGCACCTTATCTTCGTCAAAAAGCGAGGCAAAGATGTTCAAAACTCTCCTTTCCGAGTTTTCGTCAGCCAATCTGAAGTCGGAGACGCTGGCAAGGTTCGTGTTTACGGACCTGGCGTTGCAAAATCTGTCGCTACTATGGAGCTGGCTGAGTTTTTCGTAGATACAAAGAATGCTGGTTATGGTGGTCTCGCTCTCTCGGTTGAAGGCCCTTCAAAGGTTGATATCAACTGTGAAGACCGTGAGGACAATGAGTGCCGAGTCACTTACATGCCACAAGAACCGGGCGTCTACCAGATCAATGTCAAATTTGCAGATCGCCACGTGACCGGCAGTCCATTCACTGTTCGCGCTGACGGCCAGGGAAAACTCAAAGAATCAATCGTCCGACATAGAAAGGCCGCTCAAGCTGCTCAAGTCGGCAACACTTGCGATTTGAATTTGAAAATTCCAAGTAAGAGAGCCGATTGAACTTGCAGGAAATAATGATTTCTTTCAGACATGAGTGTTGCAGATTTGACTGCATCGGTAATTTCGCCATCAAATAAGACCGAAGAAGCGCAGATCATCGAAACTGAAGAGTCTAATTACTCCATTCGCTTTGTCCCAAGAGTAAGTTAAATAATCAAAGAAAATCTCCGAGCAAATATTTAAGGAAACCGGTATTCATACCGTGAATGTTCTCTACCGGGGCAATCATGTACCTGGCTCCCCCTTCAACTTCACCGTCGGTGAAATGACATCTGGAGGTGCTAACAAAGTCACCGCTACCGGCCCTGGACTAGAACATGCTCTTATCAACATCCCAGCCGAGTTTTCGATCTGGACACACGAAGCTGGAGCTGGTGGGCTTTCCATTGCCGTGGAAGGACCTTCCAAGGCTGAGATCAACTTTGAGGACCGAAAAGATGGCTCATGTGGTGTTCACTACCTCGTCTCTCAGCCAGGTAAAATTCAAATTGAGTTACAAAGAGGTCAAATTTATTTTTAGGCGATTACGAAGTCTGCGTGAAATTCAACGAAGATCACATTTCCGGCTCTCCTTTCCCGGTTACTGTAACTGATGGTGCACCACCAAAATCAGACGCTTCAAAAGTTCGAGCTTCTGGAAAGGGTCTTGTCGCCCCGAAAATGGGCCCTGACAACGAGTTCCATGTCAACGCTGACAAAGCTGGTAAGTTCGAGCGAATATATAAGAAGCAGTCCATGTTTTCAAAATATTTACGAAATTCTTTCAGGTAAAAACGTGCTTATGGTCGGCATCATCGGTCCTAACAGTCCCTGCGAAGAAGTGATGATCAAACATCTTGGCCAGCGCGAATACAATGTCACTTACACCGTATTAGAGCCAGGAGACTACGTTCTCGTCGTCAAATGGGGCGATGAGCACATTCCTGGCTCGCCTTTCCATGTGAATGTTCCGTAAATTGAAAACTACGGAAATCGTCGCTATTTTATCCCAATGCTAGCCTTCTTACCTACACTTGTATCTCGAATTTAAAAAACCCACCTCCACCCAATCTTCTTCTTTCTCCACCACCACCAATCCGAGTTACAGACAAAAACAGCATCTTTATTATTAAACTCGCCACCTTGAGTGGTACAATGCTTTCTGCCAAAGAACCAAGCAAACTTCAACAATCCCTTTTAGTACGAAATTATTTTATTATATTTCCGAAGAATTCGCACCAAATGGCACTACTGTACATAATCTACTATCTCGTGGCCAACAATTAATAATACTGGCAAATGTATCTTTCAATGAAAATAAAAACAATGCATGGCTGCGTTTTTAGCAATAAAACAAAGTTTCTTTTCAAAGAAATATGTATTTAACATTTCAGGATTTTGAACTTTGATCGTAGCAGGAAGAGGGGTTGGAACTTTGAAAGAGCTTTCAGTTATTTACAAAAGCGAGGAAGAAAAGAGAGTGGCGCTAGAAATTACGCTTGAAAGGAAAAAAAAATAACGACCCGCGCTGAAATTTGAAACAAGGGCAGCTCGTGGGCATAAAGCAAGTTTATCTAATAATGAACTTGGAAGACGCTGATTCAAAAAAAAAAACGAGGGAGTGGCAGATTCAACTTTGTACAGGAGGCAGGTGATCTAAGATTGACCACGAATTGGAAGAATTCAAAGTGTCTTCGCGAATGAATTGAGCTCTTTCAGCGAGTGCTCCTGAATATGATCAGCCATTTCTAGCTCGGTTTCCGTCGCGTGGCTGCATATCTAAAGACGTGGCTAGAATTATGCTTGAATCGCACTCCGATGTACCTTGCATTGATGATTTAGAGCCAAAACTTGGACTTTGATGAATGTATTGAAGTACTGTCCCAGGTTGTCCATTTTGTATGCACCATTTTCGAAAGACATACCGTTCGACGAGTTCGCTTTTGGCTTCTCAAGCCGCATTTTGAAGGTTTGTTGCTCGCTAATTTTTCCTTTGTTGTCGCACACTTTGAAGGTTGGAGAATCTTCTTCTTCTGTCAGAATCGAGTTTCCGTGGAGTGCTTGCTGCGGCTCTGAAGATACGCCTTTGAAGATAAAGCAATAATGATATAAAATATTAATAGAATAATTAAGTAAAGATGTATTTACCTCTTCGAGAGTCATTTTCCGCCGTCTTAGGGCTTTCACTTGGATCCAAACTTGAAACCTGTTCATTTGAAGTGTATTCCGTTGACTGGCTCTCTTCTGGAGACATCTCACTGAAAGAACAAGCAGTCAAGATATTTTCGCGATTTGCGTAACAAACCTTGGAGATTTTGAAAGAACAGAGGAGCCCCAGCTTTTGTAAAGATTCGTGTTCGCTGTGTCAATTTCATTCTTCTTGTTAATATAAAACGTTTTCGCAGCATACTTGCTCTTTGAAGCCTACAAAGCTGTGTTAATTTTTAAAGTTATTGGTATTGTTTTCTATGCCGCTGCTTATTTAGACCTGCAGAAAAAATCAAACCTGGCTATAAAAGTCGCTGTAAAATGGATTTGCGGGTGGGATGCCAAACTAAAAGTTAACGCATAAAAATAAATATCTGTGAATCATTAATAAGGTCTCAAGGACAAGAAATAGTAATTGAAGCAATCAACATAGAAGTATAAGTGCGAAAGATTTTGATTCCGACATTAATCGTATATAAATAGTAAAAAGCGTGCTATCTCCCTTCTTGCATCTCCCACCACCGACATCAAGGTATTTAATCAACGAAAAAGCTCATGCAAATAGACTTACTGGGGGGATTTTGAGGGCCGAACCAGGATCAAGGGCTCCGTAGAGGCCGGAGCGCGGGGGAGCTGTAGTTGTCGCAGAAACTGTACGAAGAACTTTCTGCTTCTCGAGGGCAGAGGGCGACGGACTTGTTGTCGAGGAGCTTTCGTTGGCAAGTCGCACTATTCGACTTTTCCCGTCTTCGAAGCTGACGCTGACTGAATTGGACATTAAAATTCCGGAAAGGATATTAAGTCGTTCTACCGGAGCATCCGCCTCTTCTTTCAATCGCGACAACCTTCTTGTTCAATTTCGAGGAAAGTATTCCTTTCAAGTAGATTATATTTTCGTTTGTCAGCAATTTGGTGTTTTCTAAGGCTTCAGGTGAGGGAATATCTATCGTTGCCGAGCGGCGAACAGCATTTGAAAGCTATGGAAAACATGAGCAATAAAATATTGAAAAATTCGATATGAAGATGAAAGAAAACAATTCTTTTGTAAAGAGTCTTTATGTTTATCGCTGTATGATAAGTTTAAACACGATCGATAACTGTGCAATTATATTAGATAGAATCTTGAGAGGAACATAATTACTACTCAATGAAAAGTATTCGACTGCAATTATGTTCTTCTTTAGATCCTATCATATTAAAAACATGCGCTTGCAGATGCACGGCCATAGTTATTCTTTTATTAAATTTTTATGTTTGCAAGACTATCGAAGTTTACCTGGGGTATGTACTGAGGGAGAGAGCTGGGAATGGTTTGGGCCACTGAAACTGGCAGCATACTCGGAACTGAGGGCATCAAAGGGAATGTTCGTTGAGCGAGGGACCAAGGCATCTGGACGGGAGCGACCATTGGCGGAATCGAAGGAGCAGTAGGTGGAGAGTTTTGGAATACTCCTTTCGGATCCTGGACTAAAATCCTGAACAATTCAGTTAATACTGCTCTGTAATGACGAAAGTAAATGTCATTTGCTGGTAGACGTACTTGACATTATGACGGTGGTTTGCTTTCAGGTGGCGAATGGCCTGGAGGATCGTCGTAAAAGTCGTCTTTCCTTTACAGAAAGTGCAGCTATAAGCTTGATGTCGCCGCTGATTTTTCGTAATAACAAAGTACGGAGTCTCAATACTTTGTCCATGGAGACGGCGATTGCTCAAGATTGGACTTTCCAGGCAGCCTTTCTCTGCGTCAACGTACCAATAGAGTCGGAAGGATTTGATAAATGCATCATCGCTATCAAACTGCACCTGAAATACGCGAATAAACGGGGAAATAGTTATTTATGCTCATTACATTTCTTCTAATGACGCAAAGTGGGCCGATGGGATGCTCGTTCGTGACGCCAATCAGTTGAGAGTCCTTGTCCTGTTGCTGAACGGAAGTGGCTGCGTTGTGGAAGATTCCGTCCGAGTACGATTTACAAAGGGTTCGTTTAAGCAAGGGCTTCTTCGGATGCTCTGGCTTGGAGAGGAAAGAGGCGGAAAAGTTAGTTTTTCCTTCAGGAGTAAAATTGTTGACTGGAGATTTCTGAAACAGGAGATAGAAAAGTTCGAAGCAAAGCGGTTCTACCTGAGGTATTCTTGTAGATGTTGAATTGGGAAGTGGCGGAAGGGGAGGTATTGAATTTGTGGAAGAGATTGAATTCATAGATTCGACGGATTTTGGGCGTTCAGGGCGGTTCTAGGGCAATTATGAAATAATCTGATTGCATCAAAGTATCTTACTTTTTTGGCATCTTCATCTCTAAGGACTTCTTGCTGCGCCTTCAGTGCATCAGCAGCATTGGCGACTGAAGAGCACTCTACGTCTATGTCATCCCCTTCGTCCAAAACGCTCGTCTGCGTTTGCAAACGCGGCTGTTCGACAATGACGCTCGTCCCATTTTCTACCTTTTTAGGAGTTTCGGCCGCGTCGGCCGGATCGCTTGGCTGATCGAAACTTGCCGACGACTGTTGCTGATCTTCGGAGTCACTCATTCCGACCGTGTCTTTAGTGAAAAACTAAAGCAGATAAATTAATCCTTGTACCGTTTATCTGGAAAGGGTAAGTGAAAAGTAAAGGAGGGGAACTCCTTCCAGAACTTTTTCTACTTTCAGTTAATGCTTGAGCGCCCAAGCACTTCTACCCTCGCTCAATTATAATTATACTTTCTTACTTCTGAGATGAATTTTAGATAGGGAAGATTTGGAAACAGGAACCACTTTTTCCTTCAATAAATTCTAGCAAAAAATCTCAGTAGAAAATTTTTTTTTGCGAAAAATAAAATATTATCTGCCGTGGCTCGTGAATCACTTGAGTGACGAGGAAAACGATTTGCGTTTTTTCTTTTAAAAATTCCGTATGTGATAATTTATTCTCCCCTGAGAGGTTACCACATGGAAAAAAATTCAAACGTCACTTGGGCAAATGGAAATGTTTGCCCCTTAACCAACTTTAGTTCATCACTTCTTGCTTGCCAAAAAATTCGTAAGAAAATGCATTTACTGATTCCGAAAGCTTTTCAAATTCATCATCTTGAGCAAATAACTACTTCAAAACGGAGTTCAACATAAATTTGATACTCAAGCTACTTTTCTCAAATTTCTTCATCGCCGAGGGAACTTCTATGGAAAGTTGCCAGAAAAGATCAATGTCTACAGATAGTAGGAACCGATTTTAGTTGGGCACTTGTTGAGATGATATATATCAAATGATAATTAAGACCGCTTTTTGTAAATAAAAGTGGCATATATACTCTCAGTACCTCGCGCTATAAAATCGTTAATAATTGCGTTTTCTCCTCGTTAAATTTAAAAATCAGAACTAGGAATAGCTAAAGCCGCGATGTTAAAATTCGAGTCCGTCTTGGGATAATAAAACCGGATGTGTTGAAGAGCGCAAGTCACAAATTTGATAGATGTGCATTTTCTCATGTTAATTATTCAAAATTGAGAGATAAAATTTAGCTAAAGTCTGGTTGACGAACAGCTTTATTAATAAATTATTAATGCAACGCGCTGGGAAGGATTTTTATGCTGAGTTTTAGAAGACGCTTTATGAAATTCTACCACGGTAATTGCCTCATTTATCAATTTTATGATGATCAGAATCGGAATCGTTAGTTTTATCGAGTAACTACGGAGCTCTTGAGCGAATATGTCGAACACTCATTTCTGGCGCCGCCTTTTGTGTAAAAAGTTTGCTCAGAGTAAATATAGCCTCTTATGGAAGCACTCGAGTACAGACTGCTGAAAGTCAAACAAAACTGAAAATCATGGGGGTATTGACGCAAATTTCAAATGAAAAACGCTACCCTCATAAAAGCCCATTACACCGCATTTTCGTCATGTATATCATGTATCAGTATCTGTCTGTATCATACAGTTGATATGTCATTGCTCAAATACAAGGTGATACTGTTAGACTATTCAATTACAGTCTTGTTAGATAGCGATTCGTAAAACGAATCATCAAAAATCGACTCGAATTTCGTGCGTTTAGGACCCATTTTTGCCTGAGCAAACCTTTTTTCATAATCGTAAATTCTGCTTCTATTCACAAATCTCTCTACAAACGCGTTACGAGGCAAGTAAGTACCATAAACCATTTCCATCAGCGATAGGCGACCTTACCCAACCGACAACGCATAGAGGCAATAAAACTTGAGCATACTAAAACTTCAACGTTGATTAGCGGATACTTCTACCTCCTTTATGATTCTACTCTCCATGAATCACTAATCAACAACACCTGTTACAGTTATATGTGACTACGTTAATTCAAAATTTTATTTGAAAGAAGTCAACGGGGCATAAATTAACGATGAGCTCAGAGGAGCAAGTTTGTTCTAATCTCCAATTGACGTCATTCACTATTTTCAACGAAGAAAAAAGTTATCGTCTAGCATTTTTCCTCATCGTTTCCCTGTAATAAAGATTATGTGAACCGGTGAATATTCGAAAAATGCTCAAAAACAGACTTTCCTGATCGGAAAATATTAAGTTACAGACCGTTTTCAATCATTGTATCATTCAAAGAAACTAATGCTCAGAAATCACACCAAAAACACTGCTCCCCGAAGCTTACATTCTGCATAAAGCCAAGTCTATCCTTAGAAATAACGCCTCGTTTCATTTATTATTTACGATTCATAAATAAATCTTCATAAAATCCCTCGACTGCGTCTAGCCATAAATAAATGCCGACTTTTTTCACACAAATTCATTGAATGCAGGCAATCCAGTAATTATGACTGTTACATAATCATTACCTCATTTCGAAGAAAGCCAAGAGGCGATGGTTTTCTTTTCTTACTTCTTTTTTCTTTATCTCTTTATTTTATTTCTAGAATCGGCTATTCTAGAAATTCCAAAAATATAATTTTTTACGGAGATCAATAAGTCTTGGAAGATGAGTTGGGTGGGTGTGATGTGTGAGTCGTTAGGAAGAAGGGGGTCGGTTCGCTTGTTGTATCATTTATTGAATGACATCAGAAGAAGACGCGGAGCCAGGAGCGCTCGTTTCGGCGCCGCTCATTGGCCAAAAATCCAATTTTCGCGGCGTTGATTGGCGAAAACGCGCGAGACCGCGCTCCGCGTCAGAGACCGAAAATCAAACGTCACAAAGAACAGCGCCTTCTTTCGATAAGGAGCTTCTTTGATCATCTGGTACTGGTCAGGGGACTGTTGATTCTTATCTATCAAGGGGAGATGAGTTGGTTGAAAAGGGCGACGACGGTTGAGGAAGAAATTGATCAGGCTCGGTTGTAAAGAACAACTTTTGACGGTGGACTTGACCATTCTATATCGAACCTTCGGGCAGATTCTTTTTCACTAAAAATGACCCGATCAGTAATCGGCGATCACAACCCTTTGAAAAGTTGGAAGCATCGAAAGCCTGGCCCAACTCAATAACTTTCCCAAGCCAGCCTCTTTCGTCGATCGCCTGGTCATGCGAAAATTTCATAGCCGTCGCTGCGGAAAACGGTTTAGAAGTGATCCACCTCGACAGTCATGTGATCAAGAAAAAGGCATCAGTTCACAAGGCGGAAGTGCCTCCTCGTCCGGAGGTGATCCCATTCGAGTTAGAAAATTTCAGCGAATTGCTTCACAAATTTCATCGCAAAGCTCTCTACAAGGCGGCCCATTTTCCCAACGAGTTTTCATGGCACTCAAAGGAAAGAATCAATTTTATATCCGTCAAAAATACTTCATTCAAGTGTTCTCCTTGTTGATTTCAATCTTAAGGCAATCTACGATCCGTCATTCTTCTTTCATCAAATCAAGCTTGAGCGGTTGAAGACAATGGCGAAAACAAAGGAGCTCCAGGCAAATCCGACATTGCAGATCGACTCGATTAACTTTCCTCAAACAGTAAAATTCTGGCCGGATCATCCATCTTCTTCCCCACCGATTGGAGGCTCTATCATGTTTGTCCAGACAAAAGATCATCGTCTCCTCTGCTATAGATTTTGTGAAGCAAATCCTCCATATTGGGATGTCATGGCGGAATTGACAGAAGTTGTTCGCAAGAAGAAAATTGCCGAGTACGAAATGTACAATCCAAACATTCATACCCAAGCTGACAGCTACGATTTCAAGGATCCCGACATCGACAATGCTGGGATGCAATTTTATGCCTTGATCAGCTCCCTCAACTTGATTGACTTCTGGTGAGACACGGAATTAGAACTTTAAACATATTTTTATTTAGCTTTTTAAATGCTTGTAACGATGGTGAATTGAGTGTAATTATGCTCTTTCAAGATGGCTCGGTCTTTGAAGTAGGGGTTAATATAACTACATATCATGTTACTGTGAAGAATTGCCTGCTTTTGATCACTGGGAAAGATGGAGTTATTCCAAAGGACAGGGTTTTTGTTCAATCATTCTGAACGTTTTGATCATTTGAAACTTATATTAGCAAATTATAAAAACCCGATCGCAAGGGAATTGCTCGAGTAAAAGCCATGAGCTCGATTCCACTTTATTTGGTCTGGTCATCTGATGGCGAGGTCTATCTCCTGGAATCTTCTGGAAACGGACTGAAACTGTGCTCGAGTGCGAAATTCTCCGATTATGAGACACACTGTGTATCGTCAGTGCTTGATAGGAATGAAAAACTAAGGATTTTCGCTGGACGAATAAACTTGATTGAAAGCTTCATGGTCGACATAAATGGGGACGATATTCTCATCAATAAGAACTCTTATTCTAAAATTAGTTCAACGAATACATTGGGATTCATGAGAATAGATGCAAAGCTAATTAGCGGGACAGGTAAATCTTAGATCCTTTGTCCTGTGGAAAAGCTATCCAATATTAGCGAGAGAAATCCTACCCCGTTCAAGGCCGGTTAGCTCAGTTGGTTAGAGCGTCGTGCTAATAACGCGAATGTCGCGGGTTCGATCCCCGTACTGGCCATTCTTTTTGAATCTATTGGTTGATCGTAAAGGAAACTTTTTAGTGAGATGCACTGCGGTCTCCCAGGACGGACTTATTACTACAGTGGAACTGACTGGTCAAGGTTATCTTCAAAATTTTGGCGCGCTAAAGCAAGTTGAAAAGCCGGTGGACTCGAGGATTGTTTCCACTGCCTTTTCGCCGCATTCCACCACACTTTGCGTTGGATTCAAAAAGTCTACGATCGTCCATAAGGTTTGTGACAAAGGGGTCGCCGTCATCAACTGGTTTCCAATCATGGACGACTCAGAGTTTGAACCAGAGCTGGCGAAGGTCATCACCAGCGTTTCTTTCAAAGAAGAAATGCTTCCTTCAATCGTTGACTTTGTTCTTCCAATGAAGAGGATCAATTCGACATTTTACGAAATCCAAAGATGCCTTCAAAATTCCAACATGGATACCTTGTGCTACTTCTTGAATAAAACCTTATTATCGGTGAGTTTTTCTCAATATTTCTCCATTAAGGATATAGCCGTTCTCAAGGCACTTTCGTAGCGCCGAAATGGAGCGATAAATTTTTTTCATTTCAAGACAGGTCCTACCTAAAATTATGTCTAGAATTCGATTCTGATGTTTTTAAAAATTTTTTTCAAAGAAAATTTCTCTCTGGAGCGATTTGAAATCTTACGATCATTTTTTCTCGAAATTTTTCAATTAAATCGCTAAAACTAAACCGTGTTTTATTATAAATAACTGCTAATCTATCTTCCTAGGGCCTCAAAATTTCAAAACCCGAGCAAATTTTCATTCTAGCGTCTTCTTCTTTTTGGCTTTTCTTTTTCATAAATGCTGCGTTCAGGGCGATTGACCAATCAGCGCGCTCTTTCACATGCCCGCCTCACCGCGCGATGGAGGAGGGCGCCCAGCGCAGCAAACCAGAGCGCTGTCTGACGCTTCGGCTTACTCAAGTAAGCCTCATAAAAATGGCTCTAGAACCATAAATAATTTGAATCTATTAAAATTTAAGCCCTAGGAATGTAGAGAAAGGTCCAAATTTTTAATTTATCAAAAAAACTCGACCGATTTAATGGAAAATTCTCGAGAAAAAGTGATCGTAAGATTTAAAATTGCTCTAGAGAGAAATTTTTCCATTAAAAAATTAAAAAGAACACTAGAATCGGGTTTCTTAGGCAATTTTAGGTAGGGTTCCTTTTGAAATGAAAAAATTTTATCGTCCCCTTTTGGCGCTACGAAAGTGCCTTGAGAACGGCTATATCCTTAAAACGATGCCAAGAATGAAACCGGAGAAATGGAGTTTGGAAATGGGTCCATTCTAAGCGCCAATTGCTCTTTTTGCGATCTCGAGTACGAAATAGTAACTTTGCCTGATCAACAAAGAGAGGAAGAAAGGATACCTTGTCTCCGATGTAAAATGCCCAAACCGTTTGTGAGGAGCTTCAACGAAACTCCGACACTTGCAGTTATGAGCTAACGATGAGTAGATCTGAATGTTACTGTAGATTTTAACCTGCCAAAATAAAAGAAAGAAAAAGCCGAAGAGAACATATGAAAATTTATTTCAAAAGCTCTTCTTTATAATGACTATTTAACATGAGTTAACTAGACGTTTATTTCAATTAATACCGTATGAGAAAATAAAATAATCTCAAGAATCAAGTAAGAACTTTATCGGCGACGCTGGGGCATCAAAGGCATCCTATCGGATGCCTTCTCGGCTGCTTTTTCGCCATAATCACGGCTGCCTGCAGTACTGAGAGGTGGCGAACGCCAGCCACTCTCAACACCTCTGGCATCATAAGAAGACGACCGCGGAGGGCTTCTAGATGGGGGCAAGCCCCATCTATCCGCGCCGGGCGATTTCGGTCGAGAATCGTAATCGTAAACTTGTGCCCTAGAATATACTTGAGAAAAAGTAAATCTGGCTGCTGTTCATCAGAATCTGATGTCACGGGAAACTACTTCACATCGTAACGTGTTGAGAATGAGATTTGATAAGCGCGTATCGCTCAGTACATACATGGGAGGCCAGATACGCGCTCTAACTTAGAGTCTAAGTGGCGCCGGTGACGCGCGGAAGAAACCGCTCCTGGTCAGCCCTGACTAGTAATCTTATCAAATTTGTGAAGATTCTCAATCAATTCTGACGTATCTATGTCCTTCTTGGGGATCAAAGTCAAAAGCTTGAAATAGAGCTTACAAAAAGGGTGATAAAATTTAACCAAACTTATAAACTCTATCTCAACCTGTCGTATAACTTCAAATTTCACTCCATATACCCATCCACAAAAATAAGACACATAAAGGCCACTGTACTAAATGATCTCGAGGGATACTTACTTTGGTCAGACAATGTACCAGGCCAGAGTTCCGAATTCACCCAAAATTTTTGAAAATCGGCTTTCGCCTAAGTTCACCCAGAGGAGAGACCTGGGCGAAAATTTTTCACCTCACCCTTGGAGGAAGGCGAAAGGGTGAATTTGGAACTCCGCACCGGGCACAGAGCCCGATTAATATCTATTTAACATATGATTGCACTTGAAATACCACTTTCGGGCAACCTCATTAGATGTTTCAAGAGACGCAAGTGGTATTTCTACGCTCAGGTCAAGTCATGTTCATTTATCAACATAATTGTCACTTGACAGCCCGTTTTTCGAGCATCAAAAACCTTAATTTTTTTAATTACCGTTGATTAAATGCGTATTCATCGTCTGATTTCTTTCTTGAGTATCTATAAGGGTCTTCACTAGGTGGGTTCCAATCGTCATCATTTCTTGGAGGTGGATTCCATGATTCCTGAGTTGTGGGTTCGTACGGATCGTATCGGGAGCTTCGTTCGGACGAATAGTCATAAACGCGTGACGAGGAAGCGCCTGATGATCCGTAAGGCTCCATCGAAGGGTCTTCATCTCGATAACGGTTTCGAGAGTCCCACTCGTCCTCCCTTGAATCGAACATATCGTAACCAGGTTTTTGGTCGTAGGAATAGCGAGAAGGCGGTTTCGGTAAGTCGTCAACAATTTCCAAATCATCAGTCGGCATTCCAGTAAAAGACGGCACTTCTGGAGGTGGTGGAGAAGGAGCTGGAGTGTATCGCTTTGGCTCCGGAGTTGGACTGACTGGACGCTGGAAAATATCGCTATCGAAGAAATCGGGCTTCTTGGGGGCGTTGCGAAACTCGATCTCCGTCGCCAAGATGTTCATTTGAGCGCGCATTTTCGATTCTACTTGGTTGAACTTTTGAGCCATTCCACGCCACTCTTTCTTCGTTTCTTCGATCTTCTGGATTTGAGCTTGAGAAACGAAGGACTTTCCACGCATTTGGGTCTCCCACTGTCGACATTGATTTTGCCACGCTGTGAATTGTTCTTTATTTCTAAAGCAAAAATTTATTGTCAAATAAATATATTATCTTTCGGTATTTGACATCCATGAATATGATTTGGTCTTCGTTTATTTCAGTAAAGCTTTCGGATGCTTAGATCTATCCTCAGTATATACCGGCCCGTTATGACCGGGCTTAACTTCAGTGAGCACCTGTCAAAATTACTGAAAACGGGTGAAGACAAATGAACAAGCATAAGAAAAGCTTAATAACTGTAATAAAAGAATGCCAAATAATAAAAACATTAAATTTGATTTGTGAAACCATTAGTACTTTTCGATATCTTCCTCCAATTCTTCATGCTTGCATGAAAGCTCCTCTTCTGTGTAGCAAGACAAGTCTTTCCAGTTGAAATTCTTGATTCTAGCTTTCACGGTATCGGAGTAGCCAGTCTTTTCTTTGGTCTTTTTGATAACATTGATCAGGCTCTTTGTCTGTTCTAACATTCTGCGATCTGCTTCTTCTTTCGCTTCCTGAAGTTGATCTGCGTACTTCATTTCCATCTCTGATCGCTATAATTTATATTTGATCCCAAGAACGCTTTAAATATCAATACCTTTGCGTACCAGGCAGATCGTTGCGCATCGCCTGTCATTTCAAGAAACCATGGTTGGTCAAAGAGCGCTGTCATTTCAATTTTCATCGGCAGAATCATCGTTTTAACTTCTTCTTTGCACCAGTTCGGTGGCGGGTAAAGAATCGGCTTTGACTGAGACTGCCAGGAAGTGACGCCTGGGGCTCCTGCCCATTGATACTCAGGCATTTGATAGACTTTGGACTTAGGCAAGGGAGCGTTGCTATTTCCACTCGGTAATTCGAAGACTTTGGATGGTGGGGGTTCTGGCGCCCAGCCAGACACTTGCGATGGAGGTCTGTATCCACCGTTTCCGCTTGGTAGTCCTCTTGTCACACCAGTAACTGTCCCTCCGTACGTAACATTACCTCTGCTTGCGTGGTAGGAAGAAGGTGTGGTGAGAGCAGACTGATTGCCGCGACCCCAGCTATCAGTGCGATCAGCTGGCCACCCTTTACCTAAACGAACACTCTATGTGTATCACCAGTATATTTGTTGATAGTGCTTATATTTATCGATTACCACTACTTATCACTACGAAATCGTTTACCTCTGTCTCGTCGTTTGTCTTCTTGTTCCCTGCGTTTTGTTTCTTCGCGATGACGTTTTCTTTCTTCTTCCGATCTTCCTTTTCCACCTCTGTTTCCCCGCTTCCGAGCTTCTTTCTTTGGCTGCTCAGACTCTTTCTGCTCAGCTTCCATCACAATATCGTAGGAATCGCGAAACTCGTAATAGGACTCTTCTTCGAGTGGCTCCATTTTACCGAGCTACAATCGGATAAATCATTTTATCTAGAACCGAATTCATTAAATTTCATGTCTCGTAGACTGAAGTTAATATCCGTTTCTTGACAATATGATCCAAGCAATCTTTGCCGGCAAAGTTCTCCGCTGCCCATCGAAGGGAATGCACATAAGATTTATCGTAATTGTCCAATGTTGGCAGTGTCAGTCGACAACGGTATTGTCTATTTTGAGGGCTTGGGTCAATTAGGGTCGTTTGAAATTTCGCTGGTTTGGGATGTGTTTCTATTCTTCGACTTTGCCACATTGAGAGAACGCATTTGAAATTGCGGTTGCCTAAATAATTTTTACAAAAAAGTTGGTCGAAGTAAGATTCTAACAGTCTTTACCACCGGTGATGTTGAATCTCCGATTCTTGTCCTGTGGCCCTCTCTGTCGGGATTCTAGGCTCTTCGACGTTATTTTTGACGTTTTACTTGAATCAAAGGATACTGGCAATCCAAGCGAAGCTGGATCTGGTTCATCATCTGGAATCAGAATTGGATCGTCGTTCTCCTCGAAGCCGGTCAGAATCTGGTCGGCTCTTGGGTCCGATTTCTTGGTCGATTCTTGGAATTTGATTTCAAGCGACATCCGAAAACCAAGAATCTTAACGAGTAATCAGAAGTCAATGATTCGTTAAGTTGAGTTTTAAAGATTGAGTATGAACAAATTTCACAGGTCCAATGCAGTTATCCACTGTGGAAACTCGGATTAACAGTGCTGCACCAAAGTTCAGTGCCCACCCATCGTTGTGACAAGACCTTATATATCACAATGAAGCACCGGGACGTTCAAGAACTTCACTTATTGCGGTTCACAAAATGCACCGAATCGGCGAGGTCGTATATTTCAGGAAACAAAAAGTTGCGTCACCAGAGATGATGGCGATAAAGATGACCTCCAGTATAAAGCCTGCGCTCCAGTGCCTCTCAAACCAGAACTTAAACCAATTTGCCCACTAAAACAGAAAAATAATGTCTGACCACGATCCCGAATATCCTTCAGAATCCCAAGATCAAACGGATGACAGCAACGAGACCATTTCCCATCGGCCTTTGACAACCGAGGAAGTTGCTGAAGAGTTAGAACAGGGAAATGCAGAGTATATCATGCACAGAGACATGATGTTCGACGACGAAAAAGCTCCGATCTCCTGAGAGAAATTCCCCGAATACGATCTTCCTCGAAATTTTCGAAACAACCTTTCTCTTGCTCACTTCCTGCACCGCAATCATTACTTTTCTGTAACATTCATGGCTCCACCTAGTTCTTCCTCTCACTTCCACTTACAAATTTTTCCTGGTGAAAAATCGCACATCAAACATCCTACAAGTTAAACGCTATAACATAAATTTCCTGGTGAAAAAAAAACAAGACCGATAAACAATTTTTAGCTGTGTTCTTCGATAAATACAGTAATTGGCAGAGCTAGCATATTCTAGCTAGATTGTCCAGTTTGTCGAAGGTTTTTGTTTGTTTTTTATTTTCATATTTTTTCATGTCGGCGTCTCAGTTGTTTTTCTGCAAGGATTGACGGAGATGCTCCCTGAAAAATTACACTTAATACAACAAGTGTACAACAAGATAGTATCTGCCATAAAATTTATCTCTTTGCATCAAGAATTTCGATCAAAGGCGGCTAATGAAGCATTTACAAAGAAAATAGCCATTTTCCGCCTTTGGCATTAATAAATGATGACAAATCTAAACAGTTCGAATCTTACTTGTGGAGCGCAGATCCGTAGTAAGATTCAGCTCCCTCGAATTCATCTTCTTCATGTCGTCGAATTCCTCGGCTTGGTGTTCCGATCAAAACTGGAGCTGACGAGGCAAAGTTGTCGTTTTTGTCGTATGGGTTGCTGGTGTTGGCTTTTCCAGCCTTGAATTGTTCATTGAAATGCAAGATAGAGAATGGATGCTCTTACCAATTGTCTGGGCTTGGATACTTCTTCATCGAACTCGTCTTCGTTCTCGTCAATGTCGAGCCCGTCTATGTCGAGAGCATCGACGGGATCATCATCGGACAAAGGCTCATCTTAATTGGGTCATCTGACATCGACAAAACAAATTAAAATAGAAACATCGACGAAAATGCTCTGATAATAATACTAACATCATTCAAACCCTAACAAAGTCAATGTCCGCTTCCTTCGATTTCGTCGAAATCAAATGATTCTCGGGAATGTTTTCAGTGCCCCAAGTTGGCACTGACTGCGCACCGATTTCTAGCCCGTGCATGTTGCCACTAAAATTGTTCTGAATAGACAATATGTATCTTGACTACTTACCGGCGCATTTGCTGTCCTTTGACCATTGCTTCCAGAGAAGGAGTGCTGTAGGAGAACTGCTTGATTCCGTTCATCGTGGCCTGCATGTCGACCGACATTCCGGTATCAAGTTCAAATCGTGCTACGGCACGTTTGAGCATGCTCCACGACTCTCTCGACATTCTTTAAGATAAATCATTGTTGTCATTTTTTATTGCCGGTAGTAAAGTTACCAGAAAGTTGAAGCTGTAACAAAGGTAACAAAAAGATGTACTTAATTTTTACTGTCTTATGTCTGGTCTTTCTCGTTGCGATTTCTCCGGTAATCTTTTGAGAAACGCTGTGCTCGCATAAAACTGACAAATGGAGGAATGGTGATTTATAGCAAAAATGCTACAGCATGTTTTTGAAAATAAAAATATTTTCCAATTGGATTTTTATAAGTGCCGCGGTCCACTGGACAGAAAATGTGGTTCGATCTTTATTTTGCATATTATTTCTCTATATTTACCCCCATCCCTCAAATATGAAAAATTTTCATTGGCCAAAGGGGAAAAGAAAAATACATCTATATTTATAAATTACTGTTGTGGTGAAATATGTCGACACTTATCAATCGCTGGCGAGCGAAATTAGCCGCCGCTACGAAATCAATACGCCGGTAGGCAACACTGAGTCCACCAATTTCCAGCATAAATCGTGGAAATGCCGCCTCAGCGCAATTTATAAATATCTCCCTGAAATCCTTTTGTGAAGAAAGAAATCGCTAAAGCAGCGCTTTTTTAACCCTTTTGTTCATTTAATTTTTCCTCTGGCAGTATCTCCAAGGAAGATTCAGTCTTTCAAAGTTGTTGGAGGAAAAATTTGAGTTGTTTTTTGGGATTTCTTTTTGAAGATTTTTTTTCTGTTCTTTCAGTTGTCGAAGTCGGAGTTGGAGCATCAGTACATAGGCGCGTGGTTTGAAGATCGAGGTTTCTTTATCTTTTCGATATTTTTGTTGATCAGGTCAGCTAGGGTACTGAGGAAGAGGGTTGAAAAATGCTTTATAAACAACTCGAATTCGTATTATTCATCGTCAAATTGTGATTTTCAACCCCAAAACAATGATGATTTCTAATTTCGGACAGCATAAATCGCAGCGAAACGAACTGCTTCGTGTCCAACTCCTGGATGCATCTTTTGTAATCGGCGATTTGCGGATACTTGACGCACTTTGACAACATCTTCCCTCTGGTACAAGTATTTAGCATCTCTATTCTCTCTGGGTCCTACCTCGTCAAGTAGTATCGACTGATCTGGTCGAGATACTGCGCGCACTCAGCTTCGACCTGTCTTAATTCAGCGAGAGTGTCTTCTTGAACAGAGACGCCGAAGTTGTTTCCATCCTCGATTTTGGGAACGAGGAGAGTAATCCAGATTCGAATATTCGCCGAGTGCTCTGAATAAAGCCGATTGAAAGCGATCCTGAAAGGATGAATGTAGATTTACCCATTAAACTGGAGACTTCGGGCTTCAACTCGTCAATCAACTCCAACAAGATTTCATTCGACTTTAACTCAACTAAAATAATGCTAAAAAAAGAATTTTTAAATAATCAACCTGATGGTCCATTCTCCGTTCTTGTTCTCTTCGTTGGTGGCTCATCTCCAGCCTCTCCGATTCTATTAGCAACTACTGCAGTGTTTCCAGCACTGTGGACTTGATTGAGCCGATCTAGCGACCATTTCTCTGAGTTGCAGATTTCGTCCAATTGCGCGACCTTCGACGGGAATTCCTAAAAACCAAATCTGTTTACAAAATCGAAAACTTTCATCATAATAACTTTCACGGCTTTGTTACGTAATCAGTCTAGAAGGGATGAAAGAGAAAAAAACAAACCTTTGAGATAAGTGCTTCCGATTTCTCCGAAATTCGTTTGTGAAACTCCTTTATCTCTGGAATCGAGCTGTAAGCCATTCTAAACTCGTCTGTGAAGGAGGATAATCGAATGAATTTAATTTATTAGAATGAATATACTGTACTACAAAGGCTCATTTACAAGTCTACAGAAAATCTCTAATGCAAGAAAAAGGGACTGAAAACGGAAAATATGAAATATTCTCTTCGTTGATTTCACAAATAAAAATAAAACAAAGGGAGTAATTTAGAACTTTTGAAAAGTTTTAAACTGAAAAAGTAAAAAGCAGGGGTTGGTTCTAAAAGCAGAATGCCCGGGGAAAGATAAAGATGAATCGAGAATAATCGAAAGTTATGCAAAAAAGCTAGAAAAAATATGGAGATGCTGGGAATTGAACCCAGGACATCTCGCATGCGAAGCGAGCGCTCTACCCCTGAGCTACATCCCCCTGTGGAAGCGGCGCTCCAGGAGTACTAATTATTTCATGTGGAAGCATTCAGGGTAACTATACTTTTCTTCACGCATTCGATAAGCAAGAAACAGCCAATTGAATTGACGTGGAATTTGGTGACCAAATTTTGGCCAGTAAATTAGTTATTTCTTATTTGAAAAATATCAATTTTCAACTAATTTTGTAATCCTAATTTTGAAGAACTTACAAATAGTCGTGAAGAATACTGAATATTGAGCGGTTCTTGAAGAAAAACGAATCAACAATTATTATAATTTTATTTGAAAATAATTATTTCTGAATTTCATCTCGCTATTTATGCTCTTATCTCGCGGCATTCCAGACATCAAGCTCTCATCATTTCTTATCAAGCTTGGGAATAAACCCGATTCATTCTCATGAAGAAACTTCAAAACAGATCATTACATAACTTTCCGAAGAACCAGGGTTCTTTCTACTTTTTGACTCATAAATATTGCACTACTGTAATTGTTACTGTAACTGATAAATAGTAACAATGGGTGTAACGATTTTAAATTGAACTCAAACTTGGAAATTTACGTTTTTTTATATATTTTTTTAATTGGACGTATTTTTGAATTGCACACAGTTGCCCAGAACGGCCGTCAGAAGAAGATAGTAAGGTATAAGATAAATAAAGAATAATGTGGTAGAACAGAAGAATAAGGCATTTCTCCGGTGAAGGCGGGATAGTCTTTGAGTCTGGAGTCACAATCACCCCAGAATGAATAGTTGTTGGAGGTCGCGATAATTTGCATTTACATGATGATGCCGGGCTCGGGAACCGACTCTTTGATCGACTTGTGCGGCAGGACACGGACGCCGTTGAGGTACATTTCGTCGCGCACTTTCACGTCCTTGCCGAGGACGGTGACGTTCTCCAGTCTGGTCCAGGAGCCGACTGTTGATTCCCAGCCGACGATTGTCGATTCCATCCACGCGTGTGCCTTCACTTTACTGTTGTCCATCACAGTAGATCGCTACAAACAAAATTGGAGATTTTCTTTGTCCCTAATGCATACCTTGATTCTGACTCCATCTTCAACAACGACACCAGGTCCGAGAACAACATTGGGGCCGATTCTGCAACCGGTTCCGATTTTGACAGAAGGGTGGGCCAGGACGTTGCCTTCAATTCCATCCCCGCTGGCGAGAAGATCAGGGGACTAGAAAAACACTGTTGGAAAAGAAAAAAAGACTGTTTCTTACGTTTTGTCTGAGGGAATTGAGCTTCAAGCACATTCCAGTAAGATAGTCCTTCGGCTGTCCAACGTCCATCCAGAAGCCCTCCAATTCGAGGCAGTGAAGTTGCTTCTCAGAAGTGAGCTGCGGGAAGATGTACTGCTCCATAGAAGTGGGCTGAAGAATGTTAAAATTGGGAATCTTAACGGGGCTCGAACCTTGTTTGGAATTCGATCGAGCATCTTTTCGGAGAAGATGTACATTCCAGCGTTGATCCTGTTCGAAACAAACACTTGCGGCTTCTCCACGAAGCGGTCAATAAGTCCCGATTCCCGGTCGTAGACGACGACACCGTATTTCGATGGCTCCTCCACCTTTGTTACGACGATGGTACCTTCTTTACCGTGTTTCTATTTTGTTGATCAGACGAGATTAAACGCAAAGTGTACCTGATGGAACTCGAGCATGCTCTTGAAAGGAAAGTCAGCAGTGACATCAGCGTTCATGACGAAAAAGGGCTTGCCATCGTTTCCTTCTTTGATGAGGTCTCGGGCGAGGGCGAGAGGACCTGCAGTGTCCATCGGAACTGTTTCATGCGAGAAGGAAATTTTGATTCCAAGACGGTCAGCGTGATGGCCAAGCTTTTCCTGCAACATGTCGGACATGTAGCTATAAGAGCAGAATACCAAACTGATGTTAAAAACGAATATCAAACCTGACAGCGAGGATGATGTGGTTGACTCCAGCGGCGACAAGAGCTTCGATCTGATGAAGCATCATCGGCTTGTTGCAAAAATCAACAAGTGGTTTTGGGCAGTCCAAAGTGAGTGGCCGAAGCCGAGTACCAAAACCTCCAACAAGAATAACTGCCTTCATCTAAAAACTAACATGAAAACATCTGATAATTTGATAATTTCAAAATTATACTTTTGTAGCTTAAAATTTTTAAGAAGGCAGTGAGAAACCACTAGAATTAATGAAAGCAATGTCGAAAGAAAAGATTGGAAAAGAAACGAAGGGAAAAATAGGATTTTACATATGTTTGCTCAAGCAGTTACTGTAATCGAAATATTAAAAAATACATAAAAGAATCTTCTGGCAAATAATGAGCCAAGAAGTTTTTAGGTCAGGGTTATAGCAGTGTTTGTTTTAGCATTCAAATGCAAAGAAGGCTAATTATCCGATTTCCAAATTTTTACTAATTTATCTCCTTCGAGGCCGCCAGAAGCGATCATATTTTGATTGGGATGCACTGCGGTGCAGATCACTACATCCTCGTGCCCTTCAAGTTTTTGGACGATCTCCTTTGTTTGCAAGTTCCACAAATAGACCTTTGTATGGCTAGTAAATTATCCTAGTGTCGGGCAACAACGCTCAACTGTTTTGGGAGACAACAATGAGTACCGAAGCTCAGTTTTACTAGGAACAACGGAAGAGTTCGTGACTAAGTATTGGTGCAAAGAACAATAAAATGAGTAAAACTTTAAGATCGTTTAAACATCCGGATCGTGAATCGATAAGAACAATCGTTAAAAATATCTTTAGACTTAATTCTTTTGATCTTTTTGATCTCAAGTAATAACGACTCCTTTTTTATAGTGAACATAAAATTGGTGACTGCTTTATGTACTTACATTTGATTGTTTTAAAACTCAAACGATCTCGTTCCAAATTGGCGGAAAAAAGTTCAAAAAGTATGAGTCGTTGGTTGAACGCTCGTTATTTTCAGACTAGCCGGCTAGTGCGAAAGGGTTGGAGAATGAATACTGCCGCGGGCAAGCGCAGTACTTCTGAGCGCTTTTCCGGCGGATTTTTATTGAACGACCGCGGGCTTATTGGAGCGTTTCGTAATTATTGTCTTCTGCCTAGGCTCATTAAAGCCGGCGCAAAGCTCAAACAGGGTTATTAAGTCGGCCATAAAAACCGATGAGCTTTTGAAGGTAATGCCCCATGATAACAAAGTGCCTAAATGGGCGTTGCCAGATCGAAATTTTAAAAATTAATTACATTTCGAAGCCATTCCTTATTATCTTCTGATCCAGAAACAATCCATTTTCCTCCCGTGACGGAAAAATTAGCGAAAATGCAATACTTTTTATTCTGATGACCCGAGTACTGTTTCAAACAGCGGCCTTTACTGTAGTCCCAGAGTTTCAGGGTGTTGTCGAGTGTTGCCGCAAGAATGTACTTTCCGTTTGGTGAGAATTTTACGTAGCTAGAATTCGATTTATCAAAATAAATATGGATGAATTTATTATTGATTACCTAACAGGTGGATTTGTTGGATCATTGTCAATTAATGTTTTCAAACACTGGCCGGTCGAAGTGCACCAAATACGGCAGAGTCCGTCGTAACTTAAAAAACGATGTGATTAGTTACGAAATGTTGTTCATCAAAATTAGCAATTCCTTGGCGGAGAGCCAAGACTACTGGGGAGAACACGACGTTACCTGGAAGAAACGATGAGCGAGCCATCCCGGTTAAAGTGTACCGCTGAAACCGGGTCCGAGTGAGCTGGAAGACACTTCAGTGCCATGCCAGTCTTTACGTCCCAAATTCGCACGGACTCGTCAAAGGAGCCAGAGACGATGAGCGAGCTTTGTGGGTTGAAGCCACAGCATAACACGTAGTTTGTATGACCCTAAATTTAGCACTCACAAATGAGTATTTCTTTCCAAACTCGCCTTGAGAGTTTTGAGACATTTCCTTGTACCGACGTCCCAGATCTTGACTGTTTTGTCGTCTGAAGCAGAACACAAAAGGGTCGAATCGTTTGACCAGGCGATTTCGCTAATTCCCAGCTTGTGCCCAGCTATCACCGCTTCTATATTTCCATCATACTAAACGACGCTAGAATGTTGATAGAGAGGGGCTTCTCTTACCGCATTCCAAATTCTAATGGTTCGATCAGCACTTGCCGAGGCCAACCAAAGGCCATCTTCTGAGAATTTAACGCTTGTAAGTGTTTTATAAAAAAAATTCTATAGAAATTTTTATCGATACTAATTTATAAACACCTTCCAAGAAATCGCTTTCGTATGGCCTTTCAAACTCAATACGCATTTGTAATTTGGCGGTGCAACTTGTTTCGAGGCGGGTTTTGCTGGAGCTGTTGACATTTTTTACTTCTAACCAGACACAATCTCAATAATCTAAGTTGTTGTTAATAATACTTTTCAATCTTGAAGAGATACTGAAGTGAAGAATACTACCAAATTCTCAACAGAAGGTATTTTTTCTTTGACAGTTTAGCTTGGGTTTGCGCCGCTTTTTTGCTTGAGAGGAGTTTCAATTGTAATTAAAAGAAAGATTGTAGTTGAATGAATTTCAGTGGTGTGAGTTGGCTTGTAATTCAATTTGAAAAATAGAATAGAAGAATACGAACATAATTTTGAAATTCGTCATGAATCATGATTTGTGAACTCGTGTTTTGGGCAATGGACTATTCGGCAAGGTCAATTATGGATATGGAAGCTTTCTTTTCATCGGATGTTTTTTCAGATAAAGATGGATTTATGATCATATGATCAATAATAAAGAATGAAGATCTTGACTCGTCGGAACAAAAAAAATGAGACATGTTTTGGGCTGCAAATTTATTGTTTTAAAAAGTGCTGCCTTTGAAACAATGATTTATTACAGATGTTGTTCTTTTTTCTTTTTTATTTAACCTTGGAATAATGAAGAGTGTTTACATGTATGTAGGGAGAATGTAGTGAAAAGGAAATTTGACTATGGTGACGGTTCTCGTATTCAAAAAGGCTAGAAGAAGAAAAGGGAACGGCGGAGGGATGGCAGTTGGTGTACGAAGCATGCATAAAATTGTACCTAATTTACACAACTTTTTCTAGTAGTTGGGTACAAATTACGCCGTGTCCATTGCTTCAGCCCCTAAAAATTCTATAAGAAAAACTAACGGGTGGGGTTTACTCACCGTTCGATTTGTAATCTTCTTTATTACGTCTTCCACCTTCGCCTTCGTCTTCTGAATCGGAGAATTCATCGTCGCGATCGATTCTAGCGTCTCGCTCTCCAGGTTGAATTCTATACGAAAAATATCGTAACAACAAAAATAGCCCTTGCTTTACCTTATATCTGGGTCGCCTTCGGATCGACCTTTAGTGGACTCGTTGACAGTAACACCATCAGGAAGTCGATCATGCATCTGAAACATATTTCTACGGAGGAAGAAAAGTTAATGGTGTACCTGGACACTAGGGGCATGTGGCAGTGCTTGGACGCGCTTTTTTTAAGGTTGGGCAAGTTATTTCACCCACATTTTGATTTTAAACCGTGGAACACCATACATATTTGGAATCAGCAGGAAATTTTAAGAACTTTGACGGTTTTAGTTTCCAAAATTTCCACTTCCGGTCCGATTCTAGAGCCGGAAGTTGACGAAATTTTTGAGTTTGGCCAACTTGTGACCTATCAAATTGATTCTCAGACAATTTCCTATCATCTGAGAGAAGAATCAATGCCGACCGCGATCAAATCAACCGCTAAAAACTGAAAGAAAAATCAGAAATTTATGCCTTTTTTCCTAGTTTTGCCGGTCGGTTTGACTGCGGTTGGGACGGTGTTTTTTTAATGATTTTAAGATGAGTTTACTCAAAATTTTCTGAGCATCAATTTGATAGGTCACAAGTTGGCCAAACTCAAAAATTTCGTCAACTTCCGGCTCTAGAATCGGACCGGAAGTGGAAATTTTGGAAACTAAAACCGTCAAAGTTCTTAAAATTTCCTGCTGATTCCAAATATGTATGGCGTTCCAGGGTCTAAAATAAAGAAATGGGTGAAATAACTTGCCCAACCTTAAAAAAAGCGCGTCTTGGAGATTTTGGAATAGTCTCTCTTTGTTCTTGTCGAGGTACTCGTACGAGTTCTTGTTCTCGGAGTTGCTAGAAAGAATTATCGTTATTTGGGATCAAGTGAGGTTGGTGTTACTTAGGCTGAATGTGAAGCTTGAAGTCAGGCCCGAAGTACTCGAAGTAATCGTTGTATGGAAGGTCATTTGCTTAATAAAATGTATAAATATTCGGAAGAGAAAATTATTATTCTACCTATTTCCTCCCCAAGAGCGGTAGCGGTTTCGTACGTCCAACATCGTGCCACATTCCTATAAACGTTCATAAGGACTTTTTGTTTCTAACAAAAACTGGAGTTCAATGATGAAATTATCATGTGAGCATAAGCTATCTAAGTAAGGATACTAAAATCAGAACCACGAGACTTATGTTCGTCTTTTTGTCCCTCAGTTTGAACGGCCTAACGAGAATTGATCTTCTCGGTCGGTGGTAAGCTGAGGTAGAGTATAAAGGAGTGATAAGTGAGCCATGTGATAGGGTTTCCTGGATGATTATGGTTATGTCTGTACCTGATTGTGTATCCACCTCCACCGAGTAAAAGAAGGGGCTTGTTGAATTTGAGCATGAACTCGACGCATTTTGCGTGGCCTTTGAGAGTCAAATTGAAGCAGCCAAGTCGATCCTGGGTGAGAGAATCAGCACCGCACTGGAGAACGATTGCTGAGGGTTGATATCGCTCCATAACTTTTCCCAGAGTAGCCTAAACAAACGATGAAAGTTAACCAAGCGTCTAATAAACTAAAATTCCCGATTAAAAATTGGCCAGGTGCTCAAGCGGGTGGCCAATCTAGCCGTGGTCTTTTTGTAGTGACCTAGTTATCTCTATCTGATCTCCAATTAACCCATGCTGGGCGCGCCATCTGAAATCGCGGCGTGTGCACACCTGCCTATAGCACCACCACGCGCGAAAATATATAATCGGACATGGAATCGTCACATTTAGAAAATTTAGAAAATACAAAATTCATAAAAATGCCACGTGATCGATTAAATTCCGCTCCAGATCGACTAGAGGTTTCAAAAGAAGAAATGATCCAGCGCCGTCTCATGAAAACTCGTCATATCGAGACTCAAATGCGTTCTTCAGCTAACATGGAAGATCTTGCAGAAGTGCCAGGGCTAGAAGAGCCGGGAAAATATGTTTGCAAAATTTGTGATAAGAGATTTTTCCACAAAAGTGCCCTGGAGACGCACAAACTTGTTCATTCAGAGCACGATCTTAGCTCATCTTCCGAGGGATCGATTCCTTCGACGCCTCAAAAATGCAAGATTTGTAAGAAGAAATTCTCCTCTTCCGTGAAAAGAAGACTCCACGATATGAAATATCACGGAGAAGATATGGAAAGAGAAGTTTTAGCTGTATTTTAGAAACATGCATTATCTGTATATATTTTAATTTCCATCAAGTTCATAATCCCATTTTGTGAATAAAAACATTCAAAGAAACCCTTTTGCCTCTTGTTTTTACCTGGAAAAGGTTGATGAAAGAGTCGTCATCCATGCCATCTCTTAGAGGAAAGTTGAGGGAGTAGTATTTGCCCTTGGCTGCTCCAATATCCTTGAGATCTCCTGTGCCAGGGAAGTACTCGCCGTACTTGTGGAAAGAGACGGTCATTACGCGGTCGGTCGTGTAGAACGCTTCTTCAACTCCATCACCGTGGTGGATGTCAATATCGATGTAGAGCACTCGTTGATGATGTTTCAGTAGCTCTAGAATCGCGAGAACGATGTCATTGACGTAGCAGAACCCGGAAGCTTCAGACTTCTTTGCGTGGTGAAGCCCACCAGCCCAATTGACAGCCACATCTTTTAGGCAATGAATGAAAAAAGCAAGGTCTGAAGAGAACTTACCTGTGTGATTTCTGTTGAGCTTGACTGCTCCGGCAATGGATCCACCGGCGGAGATCTGACAGAATTCGAAGAGACCGTCAAACACTGGGCAATCTTCTCCTACGTTGAATCGCTGCATACTTTTTGTATAATCGTTCATATTATCCGGTCGAATGTTCCTACAGATGGTTAAGATGAGGGTCAAACTGTGGGTTTCGAAAGAAAATGTGCTGATTACTTGAGGAACTTGATGTAATCATCGGAATGGAACTTGGTCATGTCCTCTGCGGAGGTCTTGGAAGGCCGGAAGATCTCCATCTTTCTGTAGAGACCGTAGTTGACGAGCAAATTGTGGGTCATGCGAATTCGGTGGGGCTTCATGGGGTGCCCCTGCCCGTAGTAGTAGTTACCGACGTCAGAGTCATAGTAATAACAGACCTTCCGTCTATGACTGAGCTCGTCTGTCATAGTCTAAAATACACAAATGGTCTCTCTTGCTTTGTAAAATATTTGTTTATTTTGTATAAAACTAAAGCGGAATCCTCAAACGCGGGTATTCAGTGAAAAAATATAAAAAAATAATTCCAGATAAAGATAAAAAAGTAACCACAATCGAAAAGTTAAAACTCAAGGCTCATTTTGTTTGAATCATTTGAATTTTTGAATTGCATAGAAAGTGTTACTGCAACTACCAGTAATCATAACATAAACAGTATTAATATTATACACACATGATACAAGTTAGTACAATTATAATTGTGAAGCACGCGTCGGGTAGGTCTGGAATGCTTATGAAACAGAAATTGACAAGATTTGATAACATTTTTGGAAAACTTGAACTAGTTGTGTAGTAGGGAAGACGGTTATTTCCAGGGCTTGATATTCGAATTTGAAGTGGTCGTCATCAATGAGGCACGACTGCGCGATCTCGTGTCTAAAATTATTGATTTTTAGAAGATGAAATAGACGGAGAAAAACTTAGAAATCGTCATTTTCGGAGTGCTGATTTTTAATTTCAATGTGCAAAACAATACTGTAGGTATACCGTACATCTATACGATGAGAGAGTACTCCCGCCATCTAAAAATTGTTGTTTTAACGGAGGCGACTTTTCGGAGCTTCCCCTTTTTCTTACCGATTTTCGATTTTGAAAGGCGACTGCCGGCGTCAGAAGGGGCCATCAGTAGCTCGTCCAGGGCCTCAGACAGGGCTCCAAGATGCTCGTGTGTGAATCGTTTTAGCGCCATATCGGCGGGTACCTGTTTTGCTTTGTTGATCATTAGCTCTGAAGTCTACGTACCTTGTTTTTGGGATTGTATTTTGTTTTACCGCTTCTCAATTTTGTTTTTCCATCGAGCGACATAAACGCTTCCGCGGGAAGACTGCCCGTCACAAGTCCGTTGGGCAACTTTTGGGCGAGCACGCGTAACCCTCCCGAAAGCTGAAAAGAGCGATCTTGATAAAGAAGAAAGAAAGGGAATGATGTTATTCGTTATTGTACTTACAACAAAAACGTTTTCGAAGCCGCGCTGGGCCATCGTTGTTGCACATTCGGTGGCGATTAGCTCGTCTGTGTCGTAGAGGACGATGATGTGCCCTTCCAGGTTTTTGAATTGAAGCATCTACGCAAAGGTTAAAATGGGAGACTTTTTGGGTCTTACCTGATTGCTAAATGGATTCATCGTCCTGGAGAAGTTGGTATGCGGATAGGACTCGGCAGTGATAATGTGGCATTGTTGAAAAGCGTCAGAATCTCTGACATCGACGAGTAAATATGGACTGAAACAAAAGAAGTCAGAACGGCCCTTTCATAGTGCGGTTAAGTTTACGTTGAGGAGTAGGGAGTGTGTTCTTTTGGCAACTTTGGTTTCGGTGGAAGTTTCAAATTCTCATTTTGTTCTTTCAAATTCAACTCGCCGGTTCCTCGGATAACATCGAGGAAATTTGGCTGGCGAGGAGTTGTTTCGACTCGTTCGACGATGTCGTCCTGCACTGGAGCTTCGTTTTCTTCCGACTCGTTCATCATGTTCACTTTATCAACTAAAGAAAAGCATTGAGAGCGGGATAATTAAAGTATGAGCATACCCTCAAGAACAAGCGCCGCAAAAGTCGACAATTTGAGTCTTTTGAAGAGCTCTCCCCTCTGAATTCGAAAATTGGCTTGAATGTCCTCCACCTTCGCCAAGTGCTTCGACATTGACGCGCCTGAAATAAACTAAAGTAAAACAAGAGATTTACAGTGCTTCTGTACCTGTATCGACCCGTCCTCTCACATTCGACCATTTCGCCGAGCGAGGAATCCTTTTCTCAAGCAGTTTTGAGTCACCGATCGCCTTACTCATTTCTAAAAAAACGAAAAAAATAAATGCTGAAAATCTCAATGAAATAGTGAATGTGAATTCCATTCCTGGGAAAAATATCAGTCTTAGATTAAAGACACACATGTCAAGATAAATGCCCCTCTCGGCAAATATCTCCATCACAATTTTTTTCCATGGTCTTTTTTCTTTGTGAAAATTTACGATCTTTGCGGATAATCCTATGTGGGAATTTACGAAACTTCCTTAGAGTAAAAAATGTGAAGAAAAGTGCCAGGAAATGTGGTTTAGCGTAATTTTTTTCGATTTTTCGCCCCACTAGACTATCAAAAATGATAATTTCTTGAGGGATGTTCTTCTGGAGAGATTTTTATTCGGTATTTTTACTCAAAAAGTTAGCCTCAGATATTTTCGAGGGGATTTTTCGATGAAATTAGAATACGTTTTTTATGAAAATTTATTTGAGTGATTTTTAAGTTTCTATATATTTATCGTTCTTGTTTCTCTGGTTCGCGAATGTCAAGTCTGTATTTCTGCAGTTTTCAATTTTGGCTAAGTTTGGAGGAGGAGCGGGCCGCGAGTCCGGAGGAGTTAGAGCGCGCGTTGAGTTTCCGCGTTGATTGGTTGCTAGGCAAAAAAAAGCAGAAAAGAATTTAGCGCGGCCGTCGCAAGAAAATCTCTCGCTCCAGCTCAAGCCACTGGCTCAAGCTCAGCTCAGTGGCCGAGTCGGCTCTAGAATCGAAAAAGAGGAGTAAATCTATAACATTGTCGTAGAGAAGCGCTCTAAGGAAAGGATCTTACTTTTGAAAAAGGAAAAACTATAAGAAGAAATTCTTGAAATTGAAATGCCGTGAAAGAAAGAATATCAAATCTAGAAAAGAGTTAATTAGCAGTCTTGAGAGCCCTCAAGAATTAAAAACTCCGGTTTCAGTTTTTCAGACGATTTTTATTGAAAGGATCCTCTCTAGTAAACCGACAAAATGTTCATTTCAACGACTCTTACATTTCTGAGTCTGCTGGTCTTCAGTGGATTTCTGGAAACGCTAGTGAGAAGAAAAAAGCGTGCTGAAAATCAAAATCCGCAATTTTTGTCGTTTCAAAAAACCTATCTTGCTACTCAGTTTGTCATTCTTCTTGCAGATTGGCTGCAAGCACCTTACAACTACAAGGTAATTCTTGATCGGTTTATTGAAAGAGGAAATAAAAACAATTCTAGCTTTATTCTTCGTATCGTTATACAGAGCAGCAGATTGTAATTATCTTCGTTCTTGGCCATGCAATCAGCATCATTCTCACTCCTTTTGCGAATTACGCGGCTGATATGTACGGGAGAAGGCTGATTGTTTGCCTCGCCCTGGCGCTTTATTCTCTTTCTTCCCTTCTCAAGGTTGTCAACGATTACTCAACGCTTCTCATTTCTTCAATTATGGCATCTTGTGCTTCTTTATTGGTAAGAATATATCATAGTTTAGGTTTTATAGGATAGAATTCTAGGCATGGATATATTGTCTGACAGGCAAATCGCTTCATTTTATACTTTTAGAAGTAATAAAACGTATCCAGTTGACGCTTGAGTATGAATAAAACAAAGTGTAGCTCTATTTTAATAGTACAGTTTTTTCTCTGAGATGTCTTTTATATCAAAAAACCGATCTATTATTGAGTTCATGCAAACAGTAAAATAGTTCAATTGCACCCTACTAATAGTAGGCAACTATTGCAAACAGGGGCGCGCAGGACCGATCCATCTGGGAAGTTACCAAAAACCGTTTCATGACTGTAATTTTAGATATTTTCTTCATCGCAAGGATGGTACACACACGAGCATATCGAAAGCCACGATTTCCCTATGGAATGGATTTCGGACACGCTTGAAAAAGTCTCTTTCTGGTCGGGCTCTCTCTCCGTCATTGCCGGTGTCCTCGCCTACTTCCTCGCCGATTTGTTTTCCTTCAACCCAGTTGCGCCCTTTTTAGCATCCATTCCTCTCATGGGTAATTTTATCTAGTTTCGAACTTTCATTAACGAACGGTTTTAGTTCTTGCCCTATGCATGTGCTGGTCGAATTGGTGCGAAAACAAAAGTCTCAACCGCAGCGTCAAGTTCTCCAAATCATGCGTCAATGGAATTCGGGAAATCGTCAGCAATCGAGCTGTCCTTCTCTGCGGAACTCTCCAGGCACTCTTTGAAGCCGTCATTTCCATCTTTGTCTTTTTATGGGTAAGCTTTCTTTCTTCGATTCCGATTTGAACTGCTTACTTTAGACACCAGTTCTAGACAAGCACGGACCACCACTTGGTTTGGTCTTTGCTACTTTCATGGCAGCAAATTTAGCTGGATCCCGAGTCAATAGCTTGATGATCTTGAAGTACAAAAATATCTCTATTAGAGACACTCTTTTCGGTAATATCGGAAATTTTTATCATTCAATTATTCTTCTCTCAGTCGCCTCCTGTATTGGCTTCGGTTCGACAGTCGTACTGGAGTACACTTCGCATCCGGAGAAAAACTTCCCTGTTACGTCGTTTTTCTGCTTGACAGCGTTTCAATTCGCAGTAGGAATTTATGTAGGAGGTACCGAACCTATCAAATAAGCAACTTTACTTATCATTTTTCTTCAACAGCAATGGGTCCTCTTCAAAACGAATTGATCAAGCACAACGTTCGCACTGCTGTTTCCTCTTGGTTCCGAATTCCACTCAAGCTCATCGCATGCATCGGGTTAATTTCCCTCCATTCTGATGATAACTTCCACGGAACGAGGAAGCTCTTCCTTGGCTGTGCGATTCTGATGGCAATGGCGATCATTACGTCGATAATTCTAAAGAAGACGAAGCCACCAGCAGAAAAGGAGCCAACAGCTGAAACAGAAAGGCTCATCGAAAGCACTCAAATTTAGTATTCATCGATGCTTCATCATATTTAGTACATATTATTAACTACAAACAAACAAAAAACAATCATACTACTCGCCGGCTGACAGCAATATCACATGCACTTCTTTCTGTAACCCGTTTTATTTCCGATCTTATTTTTCCTAGACCCGCCTTCAAATCCTGCAGTTCTTGTCGGTGTTCAATTATATTTCTGTATTATTTAAATTACAAGCTTTAATTTTTATCCGCTTTCAGAAATAGGGAGCGATGGAGGTACAATATGTCTACACGAAAAAGAGGTCTGAGTTCGGAAGACATGCGAACTTCTCTGATAGACCAGCTGAATCTCATGTTGATATTGCTCCAGATCCGGAGGTCCGAAAGAATTTCCTTCACAGGTACGATTTGTTGAGTCTCTTGCCTCCCCAATTATTCAATAAAGAGACCCTTGCCATGCGGAAGTACAGGCATCGTACCCAATGTCCGAACATTACATCAACACAGAAGTAACTCAGACAGTTTCAACCGCGTCAAATCACGTTGAAGGCGGCTGGCCAAAAGACGTCAATCCAAACGAAATGGAACAAGTCGCCAGATATCGAAAGAAAGTCGAAAAGGATGAGGCGTATATCCAGACGATTTTGAAGCTCGCCGCCATAGCTGAAGACGTGATTAGGTCAAATAATGCGATTGATATTTATGAGGACTACTCGTTTGAAGAAGAGGATGACACGGATTATGATGCGACCCCGCGTGCTAGGTTGAGTTCGAAAAGAACTGGCTAAATATTAATCTGGCATAAATTTTATTCGCTCGCTAATAGAAAAACGCAATTACAGACAACATGCCTTAGATGTGTAATTTTGCGTAATTTCGAATCCTGAAAAGAACGGTCAACGTATTTCGCGATCCTTGCGAAAAGAAGCGATCTGCTGTTCACATGTCCTGGCACCCCGACGGGGCAGAACGGCTCGTCGCTGCGTATTCCGACATTAGCTTTCAACAAGGCGACAGTGGCTTTTCATATGATTCGTATGTTTGGAACTCTATCAATCCTAACAAGCCCGAGATGATTCTCCGGCCACCGGCTCCTTCTGTTTGCGTTGAGTACAATCCGAAAGATGCGCACGAGATTCTCTCTGGTTTGAAATCGGGACAAGTCTGCATCTGGGACACGCGAAGAGGAGGTGTTCCAGTGATGGCTTCTAATAGAGATGTCTCGCATCGAGATCCCGTCCATTCCGCTCTTTGGATGCAATCTAAGACTGGGAAGGACTTTTTCTCTGGCTCAACTGATGGTTTGATCAAATGGTGGGACGCTAGAAAGCTCGATCAGCCGCTTGAGGAGCTCATTTTGGATGTGACGAAGAATATGGACATTTCTAAGGTAGGTCTTCGTCCTTGTTTTCAATCGCTCTATCAGTGACATTTTAGGCGCTTGGTTGCGTTAGCCTTGAGTTCGAGAACACGATGCCAACAAAATTCATGGTCGGAACTGAGCACGGTCGAATTATCTCCTGTAACCGAAAGGCGAAAACTCAACAAGACAAGATCGCTGCGGTATTCTCAGGCCACATCGGCCCCGTTTATTCCCTCCAACGAAATCCCGTGTTCCCGAAGATGTTCCTGTCAGTCGGCGACTGGTCAGCAAAGATCTTCAGCGAAGACATTCGAGACGCTGCTATTTACAGTACTCCAGTAAGTATTGAAAAGATATTTTTACAGTGTCGTTGTGCTGCTCATGTTGATTGAGCTCTCATGCAGCCGAATAACGAATATTTTCGTTGTTACTTCGAATTCTGCCTGACAGTAGGGAACAGTAATTGGGGCTAATTGCACGGCGTAGACGTTATCAGACAATTTAAAATCGTGCTAAAGAAGTTAGTTGTGAGCTTCTTCGCTTTTTACCTTGAATATTTTTGTCGAGAGAATGACTCTGTCCGCAGAAGATAATGTCATTTTCCACACTGCGTGAGCTGTCTGCGTCGATTCCGCGCAGATGATCTCCATCGCGACAAATTTATGCTCAATGCCCTTCTCGTCAATATTCACCATCGCCATTAGACTGAATTTACTCGGGGTCACAGCAGAAAGCGTACCGCGTCACTTACCGTAATTTCCCGCCTTCAAAATTGAACCAACTTGAAAAGTTTGAAATGTTGACTGATTTTTCAGTGCTGTTAATGACTTCGTGGTTCGATTCGGTCGGCCAATTCATCAGAATTTTCAGTTTGGCAGGTCGTTTGTATCGCACGCAGTCATTTATCTTGTTTCAAGATTAATTTTTACAGATGATTTTGTTAATGAATGCTTTTGAAAAATGCGATGAACAATTTATCCCTTGGTTTACCTTTGTTTCGATCCATTTTTCGTATCCACAAGCTTGAGAATTGGCAAGTTTGATTCTCAATGCTGCGATCGACTCTGTCAACTCATCGTTTTTCATAGAAAGATTGTCGATGATCGTTTTCAAGTACTTAGGACAGTCCTCCAAGTGCTGCGGAATGTCTTTCTTCGGAAGAACCTCCTCGCAAAAGTCGCACTGTTCCTTTCTACATTCGCAGACGTTCTATAATTAGATTTAACCTATCGCCCCTTTGCTTATTGATCGACTTACTTGGTGTTTCTTAAAGTTATCGTAATTCGTCACTATCGTACAGAGCGCATTCGGGCACGCGAGTTGCAAATCGCAAAGAATTTTGCGAAAAATCCTCGGCGGACGTTGACGATCCGAGAATTTATAGGCAGTCCGGCATTCAGGGCAAACCTTGTTCGCTGTTTTCTGAGTCTTATCCCATTGAAAAATGCAGCTGTGACAAAAGTAGTGCTGACACGATTTCAGTTCGACCGCATCGTCAAGTATGTCACTAGAAAAAGGCTCTTTCTTCCTTGATTTCAAGAGAAGGGGATATTTTACCCGCAGATAGAACAAAGACAGTTTTCTCTGATGAAAGTCATCGTCAAATTTGAATCATTTAGTCGAAACAGATTGAAGTCGATCCCCATGCTAATTATTTGTCAAATATCTTCATTTACTTCAACTAAAAGGAACCGTCTCTCATCGTCTCCTCCTCGATTCAACTTGCCATGAGGGAGGAGATTGCAATGAACGGCGCTCGAGTGCCAAATGTCACCATTAATTATATAAGCTTTTAGTGATGTAAAGTATCATTGTCAGAACATGAATTTTTTAGTAAGTAAGCATAAACATTACCTTTCCATTTCAGCGTACTTTTTGGTTAATTACCTTTTCTCTAAAAGAAACAATATCTTCTCCTCGATCATGAATATTTAAAAGTAAAGCTCTTTTTACAGACAAGTTCTTCCGAGTTCAGTCAGCAAAAGCTCTTTTCAGTCGCAGCAGTACAACTTCACATCCTCCTGCTGGTCCCCAACTCGTCCAGCCGTTTTCTACACATCTGATCTTTATGGACACGTGGATGTTTGGGATCTCATGTCTGGACACTTCAGCCCCTCTCTCCGAGTCAAAGTCAGCAATACAGCCATCAGAAATATCTCCGCGCATTCTAGCGGATCCCTCCTCGCATGTGGCGCCGATAATGGCGATCTGATTGTGCTGCGTGTTTCTGAAGGTCTCTCAACGGTAAGATTTATCGCTTTTTTCTAATAACTAAATGGCGAGCTCAGAAACAAAAACTAGAGAGAGAGACTTGCTCGGCTCTCTTTGAGCGAGAAAACAAACGAGAGAAGATCTTGGACTCCAGACAGCGAGAACTGCGACTGAAAGAGAGGCAACGATCCGGCCAAGTTCGCGACGAAGGAGAGACTAAAGAAGGTATGTGTGAAGACAGATAATATACAAGTTGTTAAACTAAAATCTGTTCTACACTTGCCCTTCTTTCGTTGTACAAATGCTCATTTTTTATTAAGAGGATGAAGATGGGGATATCAACGCAAACGTTATGGAGGACTTTGAGCGTCATCTGAACCAAGAAAAGAAGAAGCTCTCGCCCCTCGAGCAATCGCTAATGCTTAATCAAACAGAGTCTGCTAGTCACGAAGCCGCCGCACAAGAGATTGAGACAGATGAAAATGACGCGAACGCTGCAGCTCCTACTGAAGCTTGAAAACCCCTCCCAAATTAATATTATACTTACTTATAATTCCGGAATTGTACAAACTTTTCACTGCTCTACTACTTGAACCCTACTGCTCTATTTTTCTATTCTGCATATATATTCAATATATTTTCCTAATAATAAATTGACCACTGGCTTAATTATTTTTGATAGAACGATGTCAACGATATCGTACGCGGCGTCCGCGTCGGTTATCGGTTCCTCGATTCAGGGATATCGAAAATCGGACAAGAGCTCTCCAGTTTTGAGCAGCGCTGCCAGGCTTCACAAGGTAAAGACCAATTTCAGAGGTCATGGAAAATCAAATTGAATACTTTAGTATCTCCGACGTATTTTTCGAAAGAATCAAATGGACTTTGAATTTGCCATGTGGCAGGCCGTCTATTTACTCGTCAACCCTCAGCAAGTTTACCGCAACTTTGCTTACCGGAAGCAAACGAAGAATCAATACGCTCGGGATGATCCGGCCTTTCTCGTCCTCATTTCAATTATTTTGACTTTTACAGCAGGTGAGCTTGAAGCGAGAAGGTCAGAAGAAGACTGTGGTTTTCATTTTAGTGTGCTTTGGAATCGTGATGGGATTGGGGATGAAGGACATTCTGGAATTGATCCTTTGGGTGATCATTGTTGATTTCATTATCTCTGGCGTGCTAATTGCATCGGCCATGTTCTATTTTTGTAATAAGGTTAGACAGATCTAATAAACCAATTTGGCTAACTTAACTTTTCTTCAGTATCTGCGATTGCAGCCAAAAAGCCACGGAAACGAACTTGAGTGGGCTTATTGCTTCGACGTTCATCTCAATGCTACCTTTTCAGTGTTCACTATTCTCCATCTCGCTCAGGAAGGGACTCAAGAACTTTTCAACACTTCAGTTGGATTCTGAACATTTGATTTTCGCGCTCTTTTCGAAGCGCCTCTGATTCGTCAATATTTCCTCGAGCACAGTTCAGAATCAGAGCTTGTTAGAATTTCGTCTGGGATCGATGTTTTCCGCATTCCGTCGATTCATACTTTTGACAGAAGATGGAGAGATGGTCTGAGAGACTGCAGGACGTCAGGTGTCATCAAACCAGCGCGTGTATTTGATTGGACAATGAGCGAATTGAGAATCATAGAACCGCGCGTGTATTACATAACCACGGGAAACATAACCATTTCCAATTTATATTGATCGTTTTCCTAGTTTCCAGAGATTTTGATATTCAGAAGACGAGGAGAGATTTTACTACTTTTTTTTGTGTTTTCATCGTTTTCAAGCCAAAGAGCATACGTTTTTGAGTCCATTTTTTAAGCTTTTTGTCATCAAGATCGTCTTGCAACCCTTGCACTTTTCAACCCTTTTGGGAAACGCGTTCTGGGTGCTGAGCAGTGGCTACTACTGCTACATAACTTTTCTCGGGTATTCGACTCAGCCAATGCTGCAAAAGTCGACAGTTTTCTTGTATCCGATGGTGCCCGTTTTCGCTCTTTACGTTTTCAGTGTAATGTTCAACTGGAACTGGACCTCCAATCTCGTTTACTTTTACAAAACAAGACTTTAAAACAGATGAAACTGTGAATCACAGTCTCTAGAACAGCCCTCTTTTTCAACAAAAAACTCCTTCTTTTTTCTGTATTCAGCAGCTCCTAAGCATCTTTCCAACAATTATTTATTCTGTAAACTTCTTTTGATCAATGAATATTTATACATTTACCCCATGATGAGATTTTTATTTAGAGAAGTAGCCAGAACGCAGATATGATCATCTACAAGGATATCTTCTCCAACGATGAGATGGCCTCTGACACCTACCCTCATCGAGTAAGTTCAAAGTTCTTTTGACTTCCGCTTATTTCCTCGTTTAGATCATCGATGACGTCATCCTCGAAATCGACTGCAAGGTCATCACCTGCAAGCCCGGTGCCATCGACGAGGCCCTCCTCGGCGCCAACGCCTCCGCTGAAGGTGGCGATGATGGTGCTGATGATGCCGAGACCATCTCCGCCCCAGACGTCGTTCTTGCCAACCGACTCCAGGCCACTGGTTTCGACAAGAAGAGCTGGACCGTCTACATCAAGGACTTCATGAAGGTAAAAAAACAACAGCCTAGAAAACCGGACGATGATGATCTCGGAAGCGATTTGAGCACTAGAGTCATACTACTACTACAACTACTCTTTTGCCGTGAGCATTTTCCGGGTGTAACTAGCACCACTCTGAGTCTCTTCTAAGTAACCACTTCTTCGAATTACTTGACTCTTTAGTTCCGGCTATTAATTTTTTTATTGTAGCGAACCCTCAAGAAGCTCGAAGAAAACGGCGACCAGGCCAAGATCGATGCCTTCAAGAAGGGTGCCCAGACCGCTGTCAAGAAGATCCTCGGCTCCTTCAAGGACTGGGAAATGTACACCGGTGAGAACATGGACCCCGAAGGTTCCATCGCCTACCTTAACTACCGAGAGGACGGTATCACCCCATACATCTGGATGTTCTACCATGGTCTTGACGAGGAGAAGGTCTAAGGAGATTCTCTCAACTCTACCTTAGGTAAGACATCTTCAATTTTTCTAAATAATCATTTTTCTAGGACATCTTTTAATTTCGCCTTGGGCTCTCGTTCTGTGCAATTTCCACCTCCCGCAGCTCCACCACCGCTTTGGTGGACGCCCGGATGCTTCCTGTGACTCGACAATTAGAATCAAATAATCCCTGTATGCTCCGAAAACTTTATTCTTCTAAACTCAAAGCAAAACTGTCGCCATCTGGATCCGCAAAACCAAGACCTGGCTGTAGCCGAAATTTCGGCAAAAATCTATGTAGACTTATACACATTATCTTGCGTCTGTGACTCACAAACCTGAATTACAGTTCATGAAAAACAACCATCAAACAATATAACTCGCCAAGTCGGAATAAAACACAGGTCGATTAGGGCTCAAAGTTATTTCAAAGTATGTTTTTATTTGTTCGCAGAATTCTCGCAAAAATGGTTCTCGCAGGTTTTTTGTTTGATAAGAGACGTTACAAATTTACCGGGGCAAATGCGTCAAATACAGTGCTGTGATTGGCTGAATTAGGGACACGTAGCCCTTTGAAAAATGAAAAATCGCCATAAATCCGAAAATTTTTGAGATCTCGAAAATCTGAGATGATACAGGCATAGAGCTTGAGATTCTCTACCGATTCGTTTAAAGATGTCTGGGGCTACGACGTAACCCCTAGGCGCTAGAGCAATAGTAAGTTTGCCCCGGTAATTTTGTAACGGTTCTAAGTTTTTTTGATAGAACTCTAGTTGGCTTTTGGAAGTCGTGAATCAGTAAAACCCAACTTGGGATTCCCAAGAAAACGTCTGTAACGAGTGTGTATAGAATGGGGAAGGCAGGACACAGACCGGGACAATGGAAGCAGCAAAACAAGAAGCACAACACTGGAGCTCACAGAAGCAAAGGTGCCATTCGAAAATCGGTTTCTGGCCAAGTCTCCAGCAGCGGATCGATTCATTCGGGCAAGAGCAGTAAGGCCTCGAGTAAAATGGCTCGTAAAGCGTCGGCGCTCTCCTTCAGACACAAAAAGGTGCAAATTTACGCTTGTTAGAACACCCGATTGTAAAAACAAAAATTCAAAATAAACAGGAGTTGCAAATGAAAATAACGATGAAATTAGGAAGAAACAGCTCGAGTTGCTTACCGCCCAATTCATTTGATCTTCTTCCCTCTTGGAAATGATACAAGCGCGATGGAACTCGCGCATGCGAATCTTCAGTGCGCTGGAGCTTGTGAACCTACTGTAGGTGGAAGCTACCAGATTGCCCTTGATCGGAAGAAATTCAACATCACCAGGCCAAACGATATCAGCTCACTTTTGACCCAATCTCAGGTGTGGCTAATCCTCTTCGATTGTTCAATAAGAATGAATTAGGTTTGCGATGGAATAATTCTAACGATTCGTTACACAGATGATTTCCTTTGCGAAAACATTAAACTCCTTGAAATGCTTGCTCATGGTGTTGGGCTACCTCAAGTTTTTCTTGCGATTCAAGGTAAAAACTGAAGTTTTTGAATATTTTTTTATTATGAAACGTAAATTTACAATAAATAGCACAAAAAAAAAGAAATTAGATGAAAACATAGAAACAGTTAGAATCGTTGGAATCGTAAGAAGATCCAGAATAATAGCCAGAAAGTCGGCTATTTTTTGGAGATGATCTTCTAAGTTTTTCGCCGGAGTCAGATTGGTACCCGATCGCTTGACTTCTGTAAGTGTTTCGTTTGCTACGCTGGTTTCTGTATCGCTGGGATTTTCGCTGAGAAGCTCCTCGAATCATCAGGCCTCGCTGGAGTTGTTCTTTTTGTCGCTGGAGCTCGGCGATTTCAGACTTCATCTTTGACAACTCTTCTCGGTAGACGGAACCTTTGGATCGGATCGAAGCGAAGGTTTGGTCGTGTCGACTTTTGAGGGAATAAGTCGTAGCGTTCATTTGGTCGAAATCGTGACAGGTTTTCGCTAAGTTCTTTCGCCACTTTTCTACGTCGAAGTCGTTGTGCTTTCGCTGGGTCGGGACTGAAGCAGTCGCTTGTTTTACTTCAACGTTTTCGGGACTTGAAGAGGCGGTCTTTTCGTGAAGGTCTTTTTGATGAATTTAGAGAACTTGCTCTTAATCGACTTTGGCTTCTTATTCTTGTCGGAGATATCGATCATGGTGCTCGTTCTCTGCATATTTTCGCTTTGAATTGAATTTATTTATTTTCGTTCGATTTCGGTTTTGCGATTTCTCGGTTTGTGATGCTCTTCAACAATCGACGCTCATTTTATGATTGCAAGAGGAGCGCTCTTTGGCGCGAGGGAGCGGCCGGACATTTTCATCCCCAGCTGCGCAGATGTACATCTAGTCGCCCAGCTTGTCGATCGCAACTGGCGATTGTCTTTCTCAGAATGCCTAAATTGCCTCCGAGTTGCCATAATTAGGCAATAAATGATCGCTTATCTGATCCAATCTCGACGCTGGTAGGTTTCAGTGTTCTCCAACTTCAAAGTCGGCGTTTAGGAGCTGGGAAAAGTTTTTAGAAAAGGCTTCAAATACTGGGAAAAAGTAACTCTTTGTCGGTAAAAGTGACGGTTATTCCAATTGATGTTTTTCATGCTTTGTTTTGGCCAGTAATTTTAGCTAATGTTTCTACGTTTTCATCTTTTCTAGTCAAAGAATTATCAATTCAAAAGTATACTGATATCTTTATTAGGATTATCGGAAATTCCTGCCGCGAAAGTAATGGCTGCCCGTAATGATGTCTTGAAACGATTCAAAGATCTAAACGTCATCCCTTGTGATAAAATGAAGACATTCCCAATTGATAACATTGATCAGACGAGAGCACTATTGCGTCAGGTAGCTACCGTTCGTCAGACCGCCCGTGGACACATCAATCGCCCATTTATGCTCGCGGAGAAAATTGCAGTCGACGGCGATGATCTGAGGATTTCCGGATTCTTGAGCAGAGGCCTCTCTGTCAATCTACCCATTCATGTTCCCGGAGTGGGCGATTTCCTAATTAAACAAGTTGAAGACAAACTCGGAGAAGTTATCAAAAAGTCGAGAGAAGACAAGCTTCCAAATCTGAATCCAGAAGCCGAAGTGGACATGCTCGACGCCGAACAGACCTTTCCGACGGAAGACGAGCTCAGAGATGCTGAAACGCTACAGAAGCAGACTGTCAAGAGAAAGGTTCCTAAAGGATATTCGGCATACCAGGCTGCTTGGATTCCTGATGATGATATAGAAAGTGAAGACGAAGATGATGATATTATAGGTTTTTTAAAAGTAAAGGACTTTTATTATTAAAATTGTAGAAGAGGAGGACGAGGACATGGAAGATGATATCCCTGACTTGGAAGGCGACGATGACCGAGAGTACTTCGAAGACGAATCTAAGGTCCAGGCAGAAATGGACGCTGCAATGGGGCTAGATAACAAAGAAGAGGAAAATGAGGAAGAAGACAAAGACGGCGTAAAATACGATAAAAATTACGACTACGAGGAGGAAGAGCAGCTCCTCTCGCTCCACAGAAAAGCAAAAGAAGATCGGGCGTTTCCCGACGAAATCGACACACCCCAAGATGCGCGAACCCGTTTGCAAAAGTACAGAGGACTGGCGAGTTTCAGAACTTCCCCATGGGACAAGAACGAAAACCTCCCAGCTGATTATGCGCGTATCTTCAAATTCAAGCGCTGGGCGCATGCCAAGATCAGAGCGAAAAAGTGGGTGCCAGAAATCGCTGAAACCGTCGCCGCTGGACAAATGGTCACTCTTGTTTTAAAAATCCGAGAAGAGAATAAAGAACCACTCCGTGCAATCGGAGATATGGACAGTCTAGTTGTCTTCGGTCTTCTAGCCAATGAGCACAAAATGTCGGTGATGCATTTTGTCATGAAGCGAGCAAACGGCTTCGAAGCTGAAATCAAGAACAAGTCTGAATTGTACTTTACGTGTGGATTCAGGCGATTCAAAGCTCGCCCTGTGTTTTCCCAGCACACGAACGGGGAGAAGCATAAAATGGAAAGATTCTTGCCGATTGATAAGACAAGAATCGTCATGTCTTGTTACGCTCCCGTGAGTCGAGTAGTAATTACAACAGATTGATAACGAATGATTCAGATCATGTTCCCTCCCCAGGGAGTGCTCGCCTTTTCGAAGGATAGTTCTGGAAATTTCAAGCTCGCGGCTACGGGCTCAATTTTGAGCTCCAACCCAGGTGAATCGAGTTTTCCGAATTTAGGGTTGAGTTTGGCCTTTAGACCGAATTAATTTGAAGAGGATCGTCCTTTCTGGCGCGCCATTCAAGATCAACAAAAAGTCCTGCGTGATTAGATTCATGTTCTTCAACAGAATGGACATTCACTGGTTCAAACCGCTCGAGCTCAGGACGAAGTATGGAAGAAGAGGGCATATCAAAGAACCTGTCGGAACGCATGGCCATTTCAAGGCCACTTTTGGTAAGAAATTTGTTAAACTATATTTTTGAATTGAATTCAATTTTTAGATCAACATTTGACATCGATGGATACAGTATTAATGACGCTGTACAAACGTGTGTATCCAAAATGGACGTATGAGTCGATCCCGAAGTTGGACGGAGAGCTAATAGTTTGAAAAACTGCGCAAAATGTTCTAGAGTGGCCCATTGGATTGTTTTTTATTGAAGGATACCCGAATGAAAACACGATTTATACTTTCAAATCGACAATTAAAAACTGTAATTCTGACGACTCTCAAGTTTTAGAATGTCAGAGTTAGATGATGACTCGATCAAGTCGCTGCTGAAATGGATCGATGCTGTTCCACTTTCAAGGTAAACTTAACCTAGTTGCAATTATGCACGATTTCATGCAAAATTTCATTCTTCAAAGGCAAAAGAAGAGCTTGGCGCGCGATTTCTCAGATGGTGTTTTAGCAGCTGAAATAATCAAGGTACGCACATTTTAATTTTTCTTCACTGTAGCTTCTATAGTTTTACTTCCCTCGAATGGTCGAGCTGCACAACTACCAAAACGCGAGCTCGCGGCAGCAGAAACTGACGAACTGGCAAACTCTGAATCGAAAAGTACTCGCAAAATTCGGCTTCGTCATTCCCCAAGATGTAATCGAAAACATCATCAAAGCAGAAACCAAAGATGTCCAGTTGTTTCTTTTTGGACTGCGACGCGTCATCGAGGATAAACTCAAGGGTAGATCTGTGTCCGATGAGGGCACACAGGTACGGAGTGCACAAAATTTACTAATCACATCAATCACAAGCTAATCAAGAGTAGAGAAAACCATGATTATAATTATTTTTTAAACGGTAGTTATCGAAACTCACAAATCATCGATTAGAAAAACAACTTCTATTGCATCGAATCGCCAAATTCATTTTTAGTAAGAAAAAATGAATTTGATAATGACTTACACATAAAATTTCTTCAACTCTTTTTTTTTACGAAAATTTTGACGCTAGAATTACTACGAAGTGGGCGATTACGCGCCGCAATACGACCTAAACAAAGCGTCTGGTGTTCCAGCTCTGCAGCACCACTCCCATCGCTCAGGAAAATTAAAAATGCATTCCAAAAAAAAGTCTGGAGGGAGCAGCTCAGGGGCGGATAGAGACAGCCTCTCGCTCACGCTACGCGCCGGCGTGCCTCTCAGTGAGTTGAATTTGCAACTATTGGACACCGACACCAAACTTGTGCTCGCAGAGAAGGAACAAGCGCTTTTAGGCATCAGGGCTTCAGATTATTGGTTATTCGGTTTCAACCTCGATCGATTTTATATTTGCCAAATTTTTACTTAGAATTTTTTTTTCAAAGATGGGGGTGGTTATTTTTCTGTCATTTTTAGGGAGCACCCTGTGAGCATTTTTGGTGACTTCCGGGGGAAATTGCTGATCTATGTATTTTTCGCAAGTTTGTTCTAATCGCTACTGGTTCGCTCCTTTGGAAGGGACAATTGACACTCGAAATTGGCCCCCGTCGGGAGAGCGTCATCTGATAACTCTAGTTGTATAAAACGAAAACTCCCCTTTCGAAGAAACATGTTTGAAAAAGAAAGCGCCAATTAGGGAAAAATCGGAAATCGAAATTATTGAAGCCCTTTTTAGCCAGTCACGAGACCATCAAAGTTCTGCAATTGAAAATTTCGCGACTAGAGCAACTGCTCGCGCTGAAGGACAAGAGAATCACAGAACTCAAGAAACAAGTCGAGCTTCCACAGAATCTTTAAATTATGATTGAAGCAAATTCACGATGTTCCGCCATTATTTCAGAAACTACGTTCTTTTTCTATTCTATAAATATCTATTTTCATAATTTGCTTCTTCTCTCATTTTTCATCTTTCAGAAGGAAAGAAAGAATGACTTCGGATTCAGAACTCGAAGAAATAATTGCTCCTGCAAAAGAATTCGCCAATAAGAAGAAGCAAAAGTAAGTCAATGAAGTTATATTTTTCGAATATATTCCGTTACGTTCATTTGGATTGAAGCCAAAAAGTGTTACGAAAGATCGTAAAGTAAGATATTTCTAGGATCCCAGAAGAGCTCAGAGAATGGATTGAACCAGTTCTGTGGAATTACAACAAAAATTGCATGAAATCACAGCATAGAGAGGACAGGAAAGTGTTTGAACAATATGAAAATTAGAGACTTTTTGAGCATTGGGTGTTTTCCATTTATTTTTTGTTCTAAATTTATTCAAGGCTCGTCCATTTTGTTCCAAACCCGCTAAAGAAAGCCGCTTCTTCTCCGAAATTACCGAGATCTGGAAGATGGCTTCATCGTTGCTGTGATGATCAGGGTAAACATTTGGCGCATCATTTGAAAATGCGTTGCGCGCCGCCGCTGACTCTTGAATTTTTCAGGATTATTGTCCGAAGGTCGTCCAGACGCACAATCTGACGCGCACGCTCAAACGCGCAAGCAAGGTCGATAATTGGGCATTCGTGTCTCAGAGACTCTGGAGTAAAACGGGATTCAATTTGTCTCAACTTACAATCGAAAAGATTCTCGACCACAACTCCTCCGTGCTTTTTGACTTTTTGTTTGAGCTCAAAGAGTTTTTGGACGCCAGATTTCCAAAGGTAACAAAATCGAAGAAAAATAGAAATTGAGAAGAGAAATCGGTCTAGCAAAAGTGCGGCAAATAGAGCGCCAGAAGTTTCTTAAAATCTTTTGAGGGTCTAATTTAAGCTTTCAGGATCAAGAGGGATCCGATAAATCGTCGGAAATCGCTTACGTAGACGTCGAAAAATACATACCATCTGTTCTTGACTCGCCAAAGGCAAAGAAGCCCCTTTCAAAGATAAATAATGTTAAAGTGTTGGACAAGAAAGCGAAATCAGGTGAGAAGCTGTCACATTTTCCTCTCAAAGCGCAACTCCCTTTTCAGCTCTGCAGAGAAACGACACGATTTTCAAAAACAACCGAAAGTGTGTTCAAGAGTTGAAAGCCCGATTTAATAGTCTTCAATGTAGGACTTCGATGATTTTTTATTATAAAAATGTCTGTAGCCGATGTTCAAGAGCGTAATAACGAGATCATCATGCTCGAGACGAGCGCTCGTTCAGTTCCTTCTCCTCATCCTTCACAAAGTTCCAAGAAGAAAGGTTGTTGCTGCGTGATTTCCTAATAAGGAAAAACGGCGCTCTTTTTTCTTTCAATGGCGGATGCTCCACTATTTTATTATTGACACTATTTTTTATTTTTACGCACTGCCCGTTATCAGTTCCGTACGTGCCTCAGTTATCCATCACGCTGCCCATTTACTTCACATCATCACCGCCCACTTACAGTTTTTTCTCACTGTTTACCCTTTCCATCAGGATCGGAGAGTAGCAGAAGTGGTTATGTAATCTCTTGAGTGTTTAGCGATTTGTGTGTATCGAAGCGCAGTTGAACTCGAATTGAAACAATTTGAAGAGCTCGAGACAATTCAAGAAATACGGAATTAGAGATGGACCGTGAGTTTGCCACCCCGACGACGCCAAAGAAGCCGCCAAAGACTCCGGAGAAGAGAATCAGGGCATCGCCTATGTTATGGCTTCAGAATAATTTATCATTTCTTTAGAAATTTTCTTTAACATTTTTGATTGAATTTTTTACTGAAGCCTGATTACAGAAGTCCCCAGTACATCATTCTCTACGATCGCCACATTCCACTCCGTCGAAGTCGCCCGCCCGAGAAGTTTACGGAGACCGATTTATGCCAATGCGTGCAAAAAGAGGGCTCAACTTCTCGGACGTGGAATCCCCCCAACACATCAAGCTGTCCAACGACAATGTGCACGACCAGGCAGCAAATAGAGAGAACATTCTTTACCAATCCCTACTGCGCAACGAAGTAGGCAATGGCAATATTGAGCGTTTGCCCTCGACGCTAACGCAAGAAACTGTTTTAAAATCGCCGCCGCTCATGAACTTCAAGCGAAAACATTTTAACCCCGAAGACTTGCCCAATACGTAAGAAAACGGTCCCCGTTTAATCGCAACGTTCTTTAGTTTTTCCTTATCTCCGATTTCCGCCAACTCCGAAAAACTGCTCAAAAGCCCACGAAAAGCCGTCCGTAAAATTCCAAAAAGCCCATTCAAAGTTCTCGACGCACCCGACCTGCAAGACGACTTCTACCTCAACCTTGTCGACTGGTCTTCCACAAATGTCCTTTCCGTCGGCTTGTCGACGTGTGTCTACCTCTGGTCCGCCCATACAAGTCAAGTTACTAGATTATGTGATCTAGCGCCTGATGCGGACAATGTTAATTCTGTTGCATGGAACGACAAGGGAAATTATGTTGCAGTGGGAACGGCGAAGGGACATGTTCAGATTTGGGACGCGATCGGTTAGGATTTCCCCTCTATCGTCAATCTAATATATTCTAGCGACGAAAAAGATCCAGACAATCGAAGGTCACCAGATGCGCGTGGGAGCCCTCGCCTGGAACGGAGAGCAGTTGAGCTCTGGAAGCAGAGATCGAACTATCCTCCAGCGAGATATCCGTTGCCCCTCGACGAGCGAGCGAAAGTTACAAGGCCATCGACAAGAAATATGTGGCCTAAAATGGTCGCCCGATGGGCAATATCTCGCTAGTGGCGGAAACGACAACAAGCTGCTTGTGTGGAATAAACACGGCGCTACCAGTCCCATGCAGACGTATTCCGATCACATTGCGGCGGTGAAAGCGATCGCATGGTCTCCTCATCAACATGGTTTGTTAGCATCTGGAGGTGGAACTGCAGATCGGTGCATAAAATTTTGGAATACTCTTACTCAAGCTCCTTTACAAAGGTATTTGAGATCAAGGAAGAGAAAAAATGTAACATTAAATCTTCAGCGTCGATACTGGATCGCAAGTTTGCAATCTCGCCTGGTCAAAGCACACGAATGAGCTAGTTTCGACACACGGATACTCGCAAAACCAAATCCTCATCTGGCGATATCCCTCCCTCACCCAAGTTGCCAAGCTTACCGGACACACTTACAGAGTTCTCTACCTCGCGACAAGCCCGGACGGCGAATGCATTGTCACGGGCGCCGGCGACGAAACACTCCGATTTTGGAACGTCTTCTCGAAAATGCGATCCACGCGTGAACCATCAAGCGTGTTAAATTTATTTAACAACATTCGCTAGCCAATATTGAGCTACCTGTACTTTTATAAGAAAATTTACTGGCCTTCTTTGCGACTCTGAACTGCACTTATTCATTTAACTAAATGTCATAAAACAAAAACAAATAATAATCAAGTTTCATTTACTTTCAACGCATTAGCCTCGCATTTATTCCAACAGAAGCAACTTTACCTTAGCATGAGAGGCACCCCTTTTCGAGTAGTAATCGGATAGAATTCAATGCAAAGCTCGCTGGTTTTCGAGTTACTCAAGCGTTTCAGTGCACATATTCACATTCTGGTTGTTGGTGTTCTTGAGTATCCTTCCATCTTTATCTGTAATTATCATTTATTTTGTCTTTTATCGTAAAAAAATAATAAATGATTTCAAAAACACTATTCATGATCAAATTTTTGAAGAAAGGGAGGATGGTCGCGATAACGGGCAACGAAGGTGAAAAATATGATCAGCCAACAGTTGGGCTGATCGTGCCGCCGCCAGAAATTAGGTCAATTGTCGAGAAAACTGCCTCGTTCGTGGCTAGAAATGGCGAACAGTTTGAACAGAAAATTAAACAGAATGAAGCTGCAAATCCTAAGGATCGTTTTAATCAGTTCTTCGGCTAAGTAAACTAAAAAAAGTAGAGGAACGCACTCAAAAACGTACTAAAAGTTTGACTTTCTCAAGGAAGAAAACCCGTACAACTTGTACTACCGAAAGAAAGTCGGCGATTTCATGGTAGGAACAGCAACTCTATCTAAACAGGATGAAAATACGACCACTGTTGAAGCTGTGCCCGAAGTGAAACAAAAGCTGCCCATGATTCCGACTACGCCGCCCCAAGAATTTGAATTTTGCCACGACCCGCCAACGATGAATGCGCTCGATTTGGACATCGTCAAGTTAACAGCCATCTTTGTCGCTAGAAATGGACGTAGCTTTCTTACCCAATTGATGCAGAAAGAAGCGAAAAACTATCAGTTCGATTTTCTTCGGCCACAGCATACACTTTTCCAGTACTTTTCGAAACTCGTCGAACAATACAACAAGGTCTTGATCCCTTCGAAAAATATGAGAGCAAAATTGAGAAGCGACTTGAAAAACCAACAAGACATTCTCGACGACGTCAATTATAGAGCAGAGTGGGGTAGATACCAAGAGCGAATCCGAAAGCAAGAACAGGAGAAGCAAGAAAAGGTAAAAATCCAAAGAAAGTCTATTCGATCTAGATTTCATTTCAGGAAAGAGTGGCTTATGCTGAAATCGACTGGCACGATTTTGTTATCGTCGAGTCTGTCGACTTCCCACTTCATGAGCGAAGCGATCTTCCAGCGCCAGTGACGCGAGAAGAACTCGGTGTTCGAATGGCTCGAATGGTCCGAATCGAGCAAACTGGCTATGATTCAGAACAAGTTGAGCGATCCCAGCCTGAACCCGAGCCAGAGCCAACACCGCAACAGCCACAGCAACCGCAGATCATTGAGCGTGACCTTGGAGACGAGGCAAGACTTGAATCACGCATGTTATCATTTAAAATTAATATCTACTTAGGTTCAAGAGCAAGTTGCTCCTGCTCCTCCCAAATTGCCAATGGCGCCAGTTGAATCCGCACCTCCTGTTCTCAACGATAACATTGTCGTCCGCTCCAACTACAATCCCAAAGCCAAGACATTCGAACGACCGCAAGCTGGTGATGTCGAGTTCCTTATCTCACCTCTCACAGGAGAGCGTATTCCGGCTTCCAAAATGTCGGAACATATGAGAATCGGTCTTCTCGATCCCGCCTGGGTTGAGCAGCGGAAGAAAGAAATCGCCAAAGTAAGAATAAAACCATCTTTCAAATTAAACATTCATCGTAGAAAAAAGAAGAGGAGGATTATTATGCCCAAGACGCAGCTGTTGCCAGCTCCTTGTCGAAAATCGCAAAGAAGCGAACGGATATCTTCGGTGTGGAAGAAACTGGCATCGGCCAAGAAGTCGGCGAAGAAAAGAAACGAGTGGACGAGATCGGTTGGGATGGACACAAACGAAATGCGAACCAAGCTATTGCAGCTCAGCACCAATCCGATGCTGAGCGGGCGCAACAGCGTCGAGATGAACTCAACCGTGGCATTCTTCCTGAAGATCTTCAAGGTCCTTTTTGAAAGGTTTCCACGTAGCTAACGAATTGTTTTAGATAATCAATTCGAAGCTCCTGGTCCTCGAACACAGCCATCTTTACCCCAGCCTGGAGCACCAACTGCACCTCGAGTCATTCCCCTCGTTCGTCATGTGGTTCCTCAACCTGTTGTTCACATCCAGCAACGAGCTCCAATGGGTGCCATTCCTCGCATGGGCATGGCTGGTATTGGAGTTCCTGGTGGAGCGGCTGGCATGCAGATGGGCATGCGCCCGCCAGTCATGGGCATGCAAACGTAACTATACATTTTTCTCTAACTGAATTTATCCGTTTACTAGTGGTATGCAAATGGGAATGCGCCCGATGGCACCAGGTGGAGCAAGCGTTACTATGGGCATGCGGCCACAAGGAATGGCGCGACCAACAATGGGCATTGACATGGGCGGACCACCAACGAAGAAAGCTCGACCAGAAGATAATCTTATTCCTGAAGCGGAGTTCCTCAAGATGCAGCCTCCCCAAGTTGTCTTCCAAATTTCGGTTCCAAAGGTTGAAAAGGACGACTGGAAGTGTCGTGGGCAGCTGATCTCTGTTGGCATGCCTCTGACCAGTACATTCAACGAAGTCAAAGCAAAGATCGAGTCCGAAACTGGAATGCCTCCGCAAAAACAAAAACTGCAAGTTGAAGGCGCTTTTGTCAAAGGTATTAACTGACTTCAATAGGACACGTTTCTCATTTTTAATTCAGATCAAAACTCCCTGGCATTCTACAATGTTCGTCCATCAACACTTGTCCTCCTCACACTGAAAGAAAGAGGAGGCAGAAAGAAATAATTTGACAGCTGTGAAATTATTCATAACTGCTCGAAACTCTAGCCTGAACTTGAAAATCCTGCCCTATGTAACCGTTCATTCTTGTCTTCGAAAATATTGAATAAATCAAGTGTTCTGGTTCTCGATCTTTTCTGGTGCTGTTTTTGAAATACGCTGTCAGTTAAACGGCTTGCTTATTTAACTAATTGGAGCCTCGCATTTTAAAGGCAACTTTGAAGACAAAATGTATGCATATATTTTTGGCAATTAGGCAATAAGATACCAGACGCTTCTCTCGCACTCATTAACCACATAGATCTCGTGTCACACGGTACCAAACAATGAGAGTTGGCTTTCGCATGCAAAATTAATCCACTCGCAATATGGTATGCCAGTGCTTCTTTACACATTTCGAAGCACATCTTTACCTAGAGAAATGATGCGATCTATAAATCGTCTTTAAATCTGGTCGAAATTGATCGCGGTAGTGCTTCGGTGCAGCTTTCAAAGAGGCTAATAAGAGAGCAACCTAGGACAAGACTTGGAATAACAGGAACGTCGTCCATTAAAACTTCATCTTGGAAAACGCATGAGTTGTCGGCTTTTTCAACGCAAAAATGGCAATTGGCTCAGTAAAGCGGCTTGACATTGATTGCTCATATTTAAATGGTTTTTGAAGAGTAATTGTCAAAGCCTTTTATAGATATTTTTCATGATGAGAATGTTATCGAGGAAGAAGCTTGGCTTTGGTACAACGACAAAATCTTTCTTGTGAATATTTGTGTCTTTATTTTGTGCTGCTTTGGATTACTTTGGGTAAATTTTATACGATAAATAATTTATAAATTATTTTTAGCTGATAAAAGTGTGCACATGTGAGGCGAAGAAAATGATTTACAGGCAAAGTTTTGGTCGTAGTCAAAACACATCCCTTAAATCTCACAATGATCGTGTCTGAGTTCGCACCGATTAATACTATTTCACTTCACTACTAACGATTACCTCTGTTTCTAACCTTCTGTTTTTTGTTATTTTACTCATTCGATGCTGTTACTAGAAACACTGGAGTGAGTCTCATGGACGCTGTGAACATCATGAGGAAAGTGTTCGTATTTGAGTTGGTTGCTCAATTCGAAATTGCTCCCGAAACACTGTTATCAGAATAACCATGCGAGGAGTGGCAGAGATAAACCCATCATTACAACAGAACTCTATGGAAAATATGCTCTAGCATTTTTACACTGTACATTGATCAATAAATTCAATTCTCTTGAGAATAAACATGAATATTATTTGATTTTTTTTAATAAAAAAAAAATCATTGGAGTCAAGTGATGTCTTCCTTGATTTCCTTGAATTTTTTTGTTTTGAATTTTTCGTTGCAAAATTTAAACCTTGATGATACAGTTGTGCCTTAGAATTGAGATAAGCTTCTTATTTTTGCGCAAGTATACATGCCTTTTTTAAGAACTCGCTTATGATTATGTTTGTTGGAAAGTTTATTTTGGGGACTGGTGAACTGCAAATTTACGGGTTCCTCTCGACAGAGACCGTGGTATTTTGCGTTTCATAAAATCCATGATCTGGTGTTTAGCGCTGACCCATGTTCAACTCTTGTAACCACGATAACAGGTGGACGACTTACCACAGGCTACGTTGCAATCGTGCTCCTAACTCCCTTCTCAGATAGAATTAGCATAATCTGAAGCGCAATTTCGAGGCTCCACTTATCACATGCTAACGCGCTTACATTTGAAATGGCTCTGCTCAAATGAATGCCGAAGAACTGCCGTTAGCAAGCGTTAAAGCGTTCTGTATAATTCTTTCTTCCCGCAAGGTACCTAATTCGCTTTGCGGCGGGATAATTAACTCGAACTTTTGGATAATTTTCGAGGAATAGCGTGAAGAATTCCTCAAAATTTTTATGAACAAAAGTTATCCGAAAAGATAAATTTACTTCAAAAATAAGAAATTTTGCGCGCAAATAAGAAATAAGAAATAATTCTGACAGTATTTTTCAAATGAACGGAATGTGCGTTGATTTTAGGCTCCTTCCTATTTACTCAGAGCCACGTGCAACTTCCCGTGATAAAGGTTGAAAATGTTTGTGCAGATTTGTTCGCTGGAGAAGTTTGGCGCGTCTCGCTGCAGAATCTGCAGACTAGGAATTGAATTTGTATTACCGCAAAAGGTGAAACTGCAGATTTATAATTTCGTTAAGGTAGAAAATCATTTCGAGTGAAAGAAAATATGCTCAAGAGACAAGTACTCGAGATAGTAAGGTCGGAGGCAATAGATCGTGTTCTTCTTTTAGATCTTTGCATTTTGGAAAGTCAAGATTCGTGGAAGCGAGCAGGGTTTGTTGACGACCAATTTAGAAATCTTATCAAACTGCAAAATTAAACAATGCAATCAAATCAACGAGCCATAATCAGATTCCGCTTGAGCTAAACATTTAGCCGCTCACGCCAAATTCGCAAAATCCAGCGCGCAAGGACGAGTTTTGGAAATATTGAATGCAATCATATCTTAGGCCATTTGTTTGCAAGTTGCGCACCGAAGTCGGTTTTGAACGGACGTCGATAAAGTTTGAGCTATATTTTTGTATAAATGCCGCTGCAATAGTCAAATAAAACTGTAGGATCTCTATTATTGTGGCTTCCTGAAATTCCTCCTGGAACTCGTCAATTCTTGCGGTTTCTCAGAGTGGCAATCAAAACCCAAGAATCAGCAATATATTCATCTTCCTCTGTACATTCCCTTGGCTAACAGCTGATTTGGATTTTCAAAGGTTTCCATATATGGAAACCTTTGATTTTCTCGGGGCAAACGCTTGAAATACTCGGTAGAAAAAATCGCCATAATCATGCGTTTTCCTACTCTTTTTCGGCCGCCCTAGAATCCGTAAAACGTGTTACAATAACTGGCCGATGCATGTTGGCATTTTGGACGAAACTTATTTTAACTAAAAAGAACTTGACCCACAAAATTTTTCCCCAAAGTGATGAGCCTGCGGAGTCGTCTTTATCAGAATGCTTCCACTTTTGCCGATTGTGATAGTCGCTGGGCCGGCCAAGTGCGCAACTCCAAAACCTTTTTAGCAGGTGTTTCATAAATCTCTCTCAGGCCGGGCCGCTCAAGTGGACTCTCTCCACTCGAAGGCAGCTTCAAATATTCGAAAAAGGAGTTAATTTCACGCTAGCAAAGGGCGGAATGCTCGAGTTAGAAAACGCACCCCACGCGTAAATTATTTAAAATTTCAGAGGGTAAACATTCAATGCGATTTTCTTTCAAATGGGTACTCTAATTTATAAACCAAAAACTCTTTACTCTCAACTCCGAGCCATTTTTTGCGACCAAATCTTAACTCTTAAACCTTCTTTATCCAGCCTCTGCGCATTTGGCTCTGGAAATATCCGGATTTACGCGACAATTCCGAGTGAATGTCGTTGAAGGACCTGGAGTATATTATTCCACCGTTTCGTCGGAAATTGACTGGCACGGAATTGTTTTGATTGATGATGAAAATCCTTGCGCTAACGTGGAAACTCTCTGATGCAATGATAAAAGTGCCAATGATCAATGATGATCAAATGATCGCCCGGTCGATGGGATGATTAAAATAACTTGCTTCGTGCATCAAATTTTATTTCACGTTGCAATGGCCCACGTGAGCAAATCATTAGAATTCTCGAGTTCTGGCCGAGTGGTCCCTAATCATTGAGACTAAGCCGTCTTAGCTACCTCTAATGACTGCTAACGATAAGCTCCTGTTGTCAATTCGCACTATTTTCTTTTGGCAAGAAACAAGATAAAGGTTCTGTTAAGTTTAAAAACGAAAATTAAATTGTATCCAAAGCAAACTTTATACGCAGCAACGCAAGAATCGACCTGAAACATCATAAATTGAATTAAACAATTTGATCACTATTCAATTTTCATGCAAAGCCGCAAGATGACCACACGATCCCAAAAAAGGTAATTGCCGAATGATGTTTTGGAGAAGAGTTCAAACTTTCACGTGTAATGACTCCATGGCTTAATTGTGAAACACGTGCTAGTTGAAGATAAAAATCAGGATAATCCGGTTCATACTTTTCTGCTGCTTGAACGATTTTAGGCTCATCGTAGATAGTGCTTGTTTAGCATCCTTTTCGGAAGTGAGTGGGGAAGGATTAACGAGTGGACTCTGTATTATGTCATTACTATCTCGTCGGGCATTATAAAGGGTAATCCCCACGCCCTTGTTGGAATGCTCCGGACAAAACGAATCTCGCCGGGGTGGGCCGTCTTTATTCCGTAAAGAATAGAAGGTCCATTGAAGCAATGTTGCAAAACGCTGGAATTCGTTCTTGTTTCCAATACAACCATTTCTTTCGAATGAACTTGTCAAATGTCCTGGTTTATTTTGCAGTATACTTCTTTGTATCTGAAAGCTTCTTAGTTTCAAAAAGGCGCCAGCTCAACTTTTCTTCGACCGGATCAAAGATGGAACTCTGTTTGATTCTTTTGCTACTTTGAACGGGCTCTAGAAGGGAGATAACTCGACATGCCACTTTTGTAGAGTGTCAACTGTCCGAGAGGATAATTCTATGATTCTATGATCCCGCTTGGTGGAAGCTCGCGGGGTGGGAGTTTGTCAACTAACCGTTGATTAAAAACCGCGGAGACGTTGTTCGTGGAGAATGATTAAGTTCGTCACTTACAACCTTTTGTACCGAAAGGACAGGAATATCTGATTGAAGAAGGTCAAAATTTTTGAACCCCAGTAAGAAACGCATGTTCATTAAGATCAATTACGATCAAATTATAGATCAAATCAAGCTCCCCAAAATGTGTCCGTTTTCAGGCTTTATCGTCTTGTAGCAGAAATGGCTTGCAAAAACCTCTTTCGATTTTTCCCTCTAAGATCGTTGCCATACTGTATTAGAAAGTTCTCCCGCTTGAACGCAGAATTCTAACAGAGGGACCCGATTTGCGGCTGAGCTAGCTCACGAATTTCTCGAAAAAATGGAAATTTTCTACATTTGAATAATGAGTTTTTCATCAATGTCTCAAGCTTCTGCTGGGTGGGGGCGGATCTTCAACCGCACGTGAAGGTTTAGAGAGCTCATCCTGACGATTATGGAAAACATTTCAAAGTTGCTAATACAAGCGCTACCTGGAATGCGTCAGAACTTCCGCTTGATTGCAAGACTTAAATTCAACCATAGTTCTATGCATTAATTAGAAACCGCGAGTTTAAGATAAAAATAAGGCCTCAACTATTTTGTTCGAAAAATTAGAAATTCAAGCTCCAATCAAACTCGAATTCAAGAAGAAAAACGGTCCACGTCAGTTCCCAGGCGGGTCCTTAAAACTCCTTGAAACTCAGTTTCTTACATCAGGTGATAAAAGCTCATTATCGAATTAATTTTAGAAGCGATTTACTCTGTTTTCTAAGACCGCAATAGAAGATCTGCCACAGTTCCACAAACAGATGGACTCGCATCATCGATGTAAGCTTATAACTTCGCGAAATCCGCGCTGTGAATCAAATTGCAAAAAAATCAAAATCTGCCGTTTACACCTCTTGGGTGGCAATTTCGGTTTCATGTCTACCGCCGGTGTTGGACACGCTGTCCGACAGCGAGAGTGTACGCCATGTCAGACGGGATTCCCGTAATGAAAATCGCCCCAAAAATCATCAAACGGTATGCTTCATGAATACATCAATATTTCTTTCACGAGGCATGATCTGCAAGGCACGTGCTTTTTAAGTAAAAATTTCGAATATCGGTAATTGTCACGAGCAGTTTTAATTTCTGCCGCCGTGTTTAATCTAATAACAAGGTGGTTATAATTTACACTCATTTTTCTAATGTCGTGTCAAATGTTATTGCAAGACTTTTAAGAAAATATTACAGATGGTGCTTTTCATAACACCAACCTGTAATCGCATGTATTCAATATTAGAAAGCATGAAACATTTTTTTCAATACAGTAAAGGTTTATTATTTGTACAGGTGGCTTTTGGAATATTTTACAGAAGAGGAAGCGGTTTTCTTCATTTGGAAAAAATAAAGATCATTTTGTGTTCAGGTCGAAAATTTCGCAGAATAAAAATTAAATTTCAAAATGGCCAGTTGTGCTCGCACCCTGGCAATCGTCAAGTTGAGTTTTCAGCGGGTTTTGAATGTTGAGTAAGCAAGGTCAATTTTCATGTCGATCAGGGCTAGGCTGATGTCGCGGTGGCACTTGTCGAAAATGTTTTCAACTCGGCGGACGGTGCTTTTCTGGTTTCTGTCGAACTCGCGCAGGAGGTTGCCGTAACGGTTCGAGAGGTGGATGTGCGCTGAAATGATGTTTTGAAAATAGACCAATTTATAGGCTTTAATAGATATTGTGGCAACTAAAATTGTGGATAAAGAAAGTCCTTTCAAGATTACGACACGGAGATTGAAGGAGGTAAAACTATAATTTCTTTGATGAATTTGATTGAACCCGGAGACCGACCGGTTGTGCTTTTTCTTCCAATTGACGACGATAAGATTACTCGAAATAACATAGTTTGACAAATTCAATACACTTACTCTGTTTTCGTTTTGATGGAGCCGTCCTGGGGCCGACTTTGAGGTCGCCTCTGTAGCCGAGAAGATCGGACTTGACGCTGATTTTTTCGTCAGATGATGTTTGAGAGCGGTTGTCACAGAATTTGTCGGGACAGAAGGTGCTCATTGAGTTTTTGGTTAATCTGAACATGTTGATTTTATTCATCGTTTTGTGGAAAAGTACGTGGTGAAAAATAAGGGAGGAGGGTCATTTCCCAAAGAGGAACACGCCCGCCTTTACGGAAGAATTGCTCCCTTCTCGAAAAGTGCTCTTAGATACGAGTGCTTTCTGAGCACCCCGTGGGGCACGGGCCGTGCCTCAATTTTAAGAGAGACTGATTCATAAATTTAGATTAAAACTTACCGATCTCTGTCTAAGCTGAAAGACCTGAACTTTCTGGACATGGATTCAACAGAATGCGTCGCAGTTCTGTTTCTTCCATTTTTAGATCGTCCTCTTCGATCATTTTCTTCTTCGCTTGATGAACCCTCAGAAACGCCTGAGAATAGGGGCTTAAGATTTGAGATTGAGGTTGAGCTTATCGGCGGATTTTCCAATTCAAAGTAGGCAGTGAAATCCTTCTGGGATTGTTATCACATCTAACCAAATCCAGTTCTTTCGAGGGAAATTTAAGTAATTACGAGACTCAGAACTGATTGTAGCTGCTCAGTAAAAAATCTGTACAAGAAAAGTTTTAATTTCAGCCTTCAATTTGCAAAAAAAAAGAATGTAAATTCCCCGTCGCCACAAAAATGCTTCCAAAAACCGTCGAACTATTCCCATATGTTAGTTCGTTAACAGAAAATGTACAGAAGAAACTAAGCCCATTCCTGAATCTTTTGGCGACGGTGCGTTGAGAATATTTTTCACGAAACTGTCGATATTTCTTCGTGGTCGTTCGAAGGAGTGGAGGAGCGAGCGTTTGTGCATCTTTGTACACTTTTTACCTGTTTTAAGAATACCTTAAAATAAGTTACGAAAGGTAAGAAATTGAGCAATTTCGCTTGACACATATTTTTTCGGCAGATATGCATGTAAAATGCCTGCCCAGAAAGCGAAGTTACCTCTAACGTGTGGAGAATTATCGTCGGAAGATACCGAAGAGGCGCAGCTTTTTTGAAATGTGCATTTTGAACCCCTTCTTTCATGTCAGACAACAAGACTGAAGCAACAAACAACTCTAAAGGGAGAGATAAAGAGGGCCGAAATGACCGATCGGCGTAATCCCTTTTCAAACAAACGCGCCGTAAAGTGCGCTTATGAATCTGTCCAACATCAGCGAAACGTCATAATAAGCGAAACTAGACGTGGATGAGCGACATTTTAAATATTTTATGTTTGAATTCGAATATGCATATTTATGGCTTTAGAATTGGAATATCATGTTTGAAGCGTAAATACTGTTAATTTTATGTGCGAAATATTTAAGAAATAAGGCTGGAAGCATGGTGAAACATGAAGAAAATCTGTCTGTAAGACCTCGCATTATGATATACACTCCCTTAAAATTTGATATTGTAAAATTGAATGGATCACACGGGCGAAAATCAAGCTTGATTGCTGATGACCTACTCCTGCTCTGGGAAAATGCGTGGCCGAAAGATTACAAATTCAATTTTCTCCGTTGAAAATGCTAAGGCTATCGGTAGGCTTCCCGCACCATTTTTCTATTTTAAAGGTTCTCTGGCCGAATCTAACCAAACTTGCTGGACATATGCATCAAGACAAGCTATGAAAAACTGCACTAGCCGATTTTTCGAAATGAGTCTCTTTGACACCTTTTTTGGGTGTTTTTTGACGAGAAAAAAAGCACTAAAGTGATTAGAAGCTGATTAGAAGTGCCTTCCCACCAGGTCAGACGATCGAGAATAGCCTTGGAAGAAAGCCAAGGGTCCATTCTATCGACACACCAAAAATTGGTTTTGCACCTTGATGTTATCAGTAGTATCAGATGCCTCAAAGTTGACTGAAATCGTCAGATACGAAAATTCAAGATTTTCAACTTTTGATAAACGCGAGCTATGATGACGTTCTATAGCTCAAATTGAAGCTTAGGAATCACTGAACTCACTGAACCGGTTTCTACCGAACCAGCCGGTCATTCTAGCGGTTCACCGCGGTTAATCGCTTTTTATTGAATATTTTCACTCAAAAACGAAATAGAACCATGAAACGAGTCAATTCAGAGCCTTCTGGTGTTTCAACTCGAGCTAACCGGAGTTAACCGGACGGTTGATAAGGCGGTTCAAAGCGGTTCAGGCAGAAAAATGATCGGAAATACAGCAATATGCACATGAAATTGCTCCTTATTACACGACGAGCATTTTTAACATAATTTTGAACCGGAACAACAAACCATGTGGTCGATAAAGCGGTCCCGGGCGGTTCATCGCGGTTCATGCTAAAAATAGTCAGAAATATGGCAAGATGTATATAAAATTGCTTCTTATCTGAGCACGAACATTTTTAAAATATTTTCGAATCGATCGAGCTGACCAGGTGGTCGATAAGGCGGTCGAGGGCGGTTTGTCGCGGTACATGCTTAAAAATAGTCAGAAATATGGCAATATGTATATCAAATTGCTTCTTTTCTGAAAACAATCATTTTTAAAAAATTTTCAAATCGATTGAGCTAACCAAATAGTCGATAAGGCTGTTCAGGGCGTTTGATCGCGGATCAAGGTCAAAAATTAAAAATTGAAAAACAAGAAAATGATACTTTTTCTATTGATTGCGCCTGTAGGCGCGTTTATACAATTCAGTCTGCGACGGGGCCAAGCCGACCCGAAGGAGAGGCCAGGCCCGTATATACAATTCAGTCTGCGACGGGGCCAAGCCGACCCGAAGGGGATGCCAGGCCCGTTAATACAATTCAGTCTGCGACTGGGCCAAGCCGACCCGAAGGGGAGGCCAGGCCCGTTTATACAATTCAGTCTGCGACTGGGCCAAGCCGACCCGAAGGGGAGGCCAGGCCCGTTTATACAACTCAGTCTGCGACGGGGCCAAGCCGACCCGAAGGGGAGGCCAGGCCCGTTAATACAATTCAGTCTGCGACGATGCCAAGCCGACCCGAAGGAGAGGCCAGGCCCGTTTATACAATTCAGTCTGTGACGGAGCCAAGCCGACCCGAAGGGGAGGCCAGGCCCGTTTAAACAATTCAGTCTGCGACTGGGCCAAGCCGACCCGAAGGGGAGGCCAGGCCCGTTTATACAATTCAGTCTGCGACTGGGCCAAGCCGACCCGAAGGGGAGGCCAGGCCCATTTATACAATTCAGTCTGCGACGGGGCCAAGCCGACCCGAAGGGGAGGCCAGGCCCGTTAATACAATTCAGTCTGCGACGGGGCCAAGCCGACCCGAAGGAGAGGCCAGGCCCGTTTAAACAATTCAGTCTGAGACGGGGCCAAGCCGACCCGAAGGGGAGGCCAGGCCCGTTTATACAACTCAGTCTGCGACGGGGCCAAGCCGACCCGAAGGGGAGGCCAGGCCCGTTAATACAATTCAGTCTGCGACGATGCCAAGCCGACCCGAAGGGGAGGCCAGGCCCGTTTATACAATTCAGTCTGTGACGGGGCCAAGCCGACCCGAAGGGGAGGCCAGGCCCGTTTATACAATTCAGTCTGCGACTGGGCCAAGCCGACCCGAAGGGGAGGCCAGGCCCGTTTATACAATTCAGTCTCCGACAGATCCAAGCCGACCCGAAGGGGAGGCCAGGCCCGTTTAAGGAACTCAGTCTAAGACGGGGCAAAGCCGACCCGAAGGGTAGGCCAGGCCCGTCTAAACATTTCAGTCTAAGACGGGGCAAAGCCGACCCGAAGGGAGGCCAGGCCCGTCTAAACATTTCAGTCTGAGACGGGGCCAAGCCGACCCGAAGGGGAGGCCAGGCATGTATATACAATTCAGTCTGCGACGGGGCCAAGCCGACCAGAAGGGGCTGCCAGGCCCGTTATTACAATTCAGTCTGCGACGGGGCCAAGCCGACCAGAAGGGGCGGCCAGGCCCGTTATTACAACTCAGTCTGCGACGGGGCCAAGCCGACCCGAAGGGGAGGCCAGGCCCATTTATACAATTCAGTCTGCGACGGGGCCAAGCCGACCCGAAGGGAGGCCAGGCCCGTTTATACAATTCAGTCTGCGACTGGGCCAAGCCGACCCGAAGGGAGGCCAGGCCCGTTTATACAATTCAGTCTGCGACGGGGCCAAGTTGACCCGAAGGGAGGCCAGGCCCGTTTATACATTTCAGTCTGCGACGGGGCCAAGCCGACCCGTAAAGGAATTGTATAAACGGGCCTGGCCTCCCCTTCGGGTCGGCTTGGCCCTGTCTCAGACTGAGTTGTTTAAACAGGCCTTGCCTCCCCTTTGGGTCTCCGTCTCAGACTGAATTGTTTAAACGAGCCTGGCCCTATTAAACTAATAGGATTTAATAATAATAGAATTATCACCCTATAAAACTGGAACTGTTCTCAACTAAACACGCACACTCACGGTCATTTTTTCGTCATTTTTTCAGTCTTTTTTTACGCAGGCAGCGTTGGCCAATCCCGGAACCTCAAATCGGCTTGGCGCCGTCGCAGACTGAATTGTATAAACGGGGCTGGCCTCCCCTTCGGGTCGGCTTTGCCCCGTCGCAGACTGAATTGTTTAACCAGGCCTGGCCTCCCCTTCGGGTCGGCTTGGCCCCGTCGCAGACTGAATTGTAATAATGGGCCTGGCCGCCCCTTCTGGTCGGCTTGGCCCCGTCGCAGACTGAATTGTATAAACGGGCCTGGCCTCCCCTTCGGGTCGGCTTGGCCCCGTCTCAGACTGAATTGTTTAACCAGGCCTGGCCTCCCCTTCGGGTCGGCTTGGCCCCGTCGCAGACTGAATTGTTTAAACGGGCCTGGCCTCCCCTTCGGGTCGGCTTGGCCCCGTCGCAGACTGAATTGTATAAACGGGCCTGGCCGCCCCTTCTGGTCGGCTTGGCCCCGTCGCAGACTGAATTGCTTAAACGGGCCTGGCCTCCCCTTCGGGTCAGCTTGGCCCCGTCTCAGACTGAGTTGCTTAAACGGGCCTGGCCTCCCCTTCGGGTCGGTTTGGCCCCGTCTCAGACTGAATTGAATAAACGGGCCTGGCCTCCCTTCGGGTCGGCTTGGCCCCGTCGCAGACTGAATTGTATAACGGACCTGGCCTCATCTTCGGATCGGCTTGGATCTGTCGGAGACTGAATTGTATAAACGGGCCTGGCCCCCCTTCGGGTCGGCTTGGCCCCGTCGCAGACTGAATTGTTTAAACGGGCCTGGCCGCCCCTTCGGGTCGGCTTGGCCCCGTCGCAGACTGAATTGTATAAACGGGGCTGGCCTCCCCTTCGGGTCGGCTTTGCCCCGTCGCAGACTGAATTGTTTAACCAGGCCTGGCCTCCCCTTCGGGTCGGCTTGGCCCCGTCGCAGACTGAATTGTAATAATGGGCCTGGCCGCCCCTTCTGGTCGGCTTGGCCCCGTCGCAGACTGAATTGTATAAACGGGCCTGGCCTTCCCTTCGGGTCGGCTTGGCCCCGTCGCAGACTGAATTGTTTAAACGGGCCTGGCCTCCCCTTCGGGTCGGCTTGGCCCCGTCGCAGACTGAATTGTATAAACGGGCCTGGCCGCCCCTTCTGGTCGGCTTGGCCCCGTCGCAGACTGAGTTGCTTAAACGGGCCTGGCCTCCCCTTCGGGTCAGCTTGGCCCCGTCTCAGACTGAGTTGCTTAAACGGGCCTGGCCTCCCCTTCGGGTCGGTTTGGCCCCGTCTCAGACTGAATTGAATAAACGGGCCTGGCCTCCCCTTCGGGTCGGCTTGGCCCCGTCGCAGACTGAATTGTATAAACGGACCTGGCCTCATCTTCGGATCGGCTTGGATCTGTCGGAGACTGAATTGTATAAACGGGCCTGGCCCCCCTTCGGGTCGGCTTGGCCCCGTCGCAGACTGAATTGTTTAAACGGGCCTGGCCTCCCCTTCGGGTCGGCTTGGCCCTGTCGCAGTCTGAATTGTATAAACGCGCCTGGCCTCCCCTTCGGGTCGGCTTGGCCCCGTCGCAGACTGAATTATAATAACGGGCCTGGCCGCCCCTTCGGGTCGGCTTGGCCCCGTCGCAGACTGAATTGTATAAACGGGCCTGGCCTTCCCTTCGGGTCGGCTTGGCCCCGTCGCAGACTGAGTTGTATAAACGGGCCTGGCCTCCCCTTCGGGTCGGCTTGGCCCAGTCGCAGACTGAATTGTATAAACGGGCCTGGCCTCCCCTTCGGGTCGGCTTGGCCCAGTCGCAGACTGAATTGTATTAACGGGCCTGGCATCCCCTTCGGGTCGGCTTGGCCCCGTCGCAGACTGAATTGTATATACGGGCCTTGCCTCTCCTTCGGGTCGGCTTGGCCCCGTCGCAGACTGAATTGTATAAACGCGCCTACAGGCGCAATCAATAGAAAAAGTATCATTTTCTTGTTTTTCAATTTTTAATTTTTGACCTTGATCCGCGATCAAACGCCCTGAACAGCCTTATCGACTATTTGGTTAGCTCAATCGATTTGAAAATTTTTTAAAAATGATTGTTTTCAGAAAAGAAGCAATTTGATATACATATTGCCATATTTCTGACTATTTTTAAGCATGTACCGCGACAAACCGCCCTCGACCGCCTTATCGACCACCTGGTCAGCTCGATCGATTCGAAAATATTTTAAAAATGTTCGTGCTCAGATAAGAAGCAATTTTATATACATCTTGCCATATTTCTGACTATTTTTAGCATGAACCGCGATGAACCGCCCGGGACCGCTTTATTGACCACATGGTTTGTTGTTCCGGTTCAAAATTATGTTAAAAATGCTCGTCGTGTAATAAGGAGCAATTTCATGTGCATATTGCTGTATTTCCGATCATTTTTCTGCCTGAACCGCTTTGAACCGCCTTATCAACCGTCCGGTTAACTCCGGTTAGCTCGAGTTGAAACACCAGAAGGCTCTGAATTGACTCGTTTCATGGTTCTATTTCGTTTTTGAGTGAAAATATTCAATAAAAAGCGATTAACCGCGGTGAACCGCTAGAATGACCGGCTGGTTCGGTAGAAACCGGTTCAGTGAGTTCAGTGATTCCTAAGCTTCAATTTGAGCTATAGAACGTCATCATAGCTCGCGTTTATCAAAAGTTGAAAATCTTGAATTTTCGTATCTGACGATTTCAGTCAACTTTGAGGCATCTGATACTACTGATAACATCAAGGTGCAAAACCAATTTTTGGTGTGTCGATAGAATGGACCCTTGGCTTTCTTCCAAGGCTATTCTCGATCGTCTGACCTGGTGGGAAGGCACTTCTAATCAGCTTCTAATCACTTTAGTGCTTTTTTCTCGTCAAAAAACACCCAAAAAAGGTGTCAAAGAGACTCATTTCGAAAAATCGGCTAGTGCAGTTTTTCATAGCTTGTCTTGATGCATATGTCCAGCAAGTTTGGTTAGATTCGGCCAGAGAACCTAGAAAATAGAAAAAGGTGCGGGAAGCCTAGCTATCGGCCTTGATTCCCGCAATCAATCTAATCAGGGGTACTATAATGCCCATTCTCGTCAGTTTCTTTGAAAAGTGGACGTTTTTTATTCTTAGATTGCCGTCAATTACCCTAGGATGTTTGGCAGAAAACAAGAGTGATTACTTCCCCAAGACCGGGATTTACAAACTTCCTGCTTATTATTTTTCTAAAAAGTGAGCTACGATACTTGTAATCAGCAGTAAGAGGTGCGAGTCTTGTTGTTATCTCGACGTTTAATTCAGCGACCTTTCAAGCCTGCCAGACTTCATTTTTCAGGCGTAATTTTGGTTATGCTAATACCCGATAATCAGAAATAAATTTGCCTCTAATGGGTCCTAAATACTTCGTCCGTAAATACAGACCATAAATATTAGTTCATTGAAGGTAAAACCTGCCGGAATGCGGCGAGCAGATGCTTTTGGGGTGCAACGTGGTTAGCAATTGTGGGTTCACCAGATCATCCCCTCTTTCATCCACTTTGTTAGCCACTTTTAGTCATTTTACTCAATTATTAACGGTCTCTTTTGAGTTCATTTTAGAAAATCATCAATAAAAGACCCCTTTCCAAAAATAAAAGAAAATTTCGTAAATTTAAGGCTTTTATCTTAGAATATTTCCAAAAAATTATTCTTGTTCACGATAAATGAGCGCTGAAATTTTCACTCTATAATTTTCCCCCAAATCAGATTTTGCGGTCATTATTTCAGGTTTTTGCATATTTCATTCCTTTCCTGTCGATAGATGGGAAGCTCGTCACAGAAAACGTTCCTAAAAACAAATGTTAAATCCATGTTGGACAAGTTGGATATGCATTTGATATTCAAATTGCTCTATCATACGAGGAAACAGCCTGTTTGATTTTCTAATAGCTTATCTCAACCGTCAAGGTGCGTAAGACTCTAAAGCTATCGTTTCTTTTTATTGAGAAGTTGAGTTTTCACATGTGGAAGCTATTTTTATCTAATCCGTAGCTGGTCGCAGCTGGCGCTAGAAGTTATTCAGCAAAAAGCCGCATGAATAGTCGCTCTGAGCGCTTATCATTTTATTCCCGATTCTAACGCTGCTGTTTTTGGTATGTTTTTATTGATAGCCGTCTATTATTGATCCGCGTTTTAAAAATAAATCCACTTGGTCAAAAGTCGCTGACAGGATTTTATTTATTATTGGAAATTAACATGTTCGTTGAAAGATAATATTGAGGAGTATTCGTGAAAATAGTCTGCTAGAAGGGTAAATAATGTGTAACCGCGGGTGTCTCAAAAAACCAATTTGATTGGAACTCATTTTCAAGACTGCCCATTGAGTTTAGAGTTAACTGCTCCACTCATAATTACGATTGAAATCAGTTCTTATCGTCTTCTAAGCCGCTGCGCTAAGGAGCGGGTGCTCATAATCAGAAGAAAACCGACGTGTCCGAGGATTGATCCTCAATCAAAATTATTCAACGAACTCTCAAGGGCTTTGAAAACCGATGATCTAGCTGAGGTTTTTGAATTATCGATAATTTTCCACGATTTTTACGTTGATTTTATGAAGCAACGAAGCTTGTGAAAATTGTATATTTTGGAGCCATTTCTATGTTCACGCCGCACTGGTTTCAGGAATATTTATTATCAGTCCTTTTTAAGCGGGTTATATAACACCTCTTTGAAACCACTAAAACATCACTTTCTAAATCTCACTTCACCAGAACTGCAAAAAGTCAATTACTGGTCAATCAGCTTCCGTGCCGCATACGGACTCGGAACAAGATGAAGATCATCAGTACTGAACGCTTGCGATTTTTTGATACGCGCGACCGCAGCAGTAATTTTTTAAAGCCGAGCTTGATTTCATCCTTGAGAACATTTTCTGAGGTTGTACGAGCATATTTCTCGAAATCTGTATAGAATTTCTATCAGTATTACTGGTATGCGCTTACTTGAGTTTCAACATTACTGATACTTTACTGTAGAAAGCTTTTGGCACGAAATTTTTGATGAGTTACGGTTAGGGTTAAAATTAGGGTTAGAATTAGGGTTAGGGTTATCGTTAGGGTTAGGGTTAGATTCTAGAGCAGACTTGCTCTCTAAACTGCTTTTCAGTCTATTGAGCAGACAAGTGGTAAATTCAGATTTTCTCACGAAAAGGATTCCGTAAACTCGTTGGCTGATAAACCGGTAAAGGTTAGATTTTGGTGAGTATGTTTTGAAAGTGATATAACAACGTGACCCGAGGAATGCTGATTTTTTCTAAGAACTTGTTATCTTCTTGTAGATCTGAGCGTAAGCAGATACAGGTGAAATTTCGGCCTTAGTCATTGTATAAGAAAAATTAGAAATAGAATAAGGCGATTTGGGGCTTGACGAGAATGTAAAGTTTACAAAGTATGTTAACAAGTATTCCGCTGAACAAGTTTGATAGTTGCGACTATTGGTAGCTTCTGTCACTTCTGCGAAAGCTGGAGAAAGAGCAATTATGGGGTTTATTCCGGTGTTTACCTTCGCTGGAAGAGATTCTTGATAGGCTGCCCTCCTGGGGAATTGAATAGGAAGTGGTGAATGTCGTGCTCTTCTTGATTTCTGGTATTGCCGAGGATATCCGGGATGTGTACGGTTTCTGAATAGAACTTTAGCCTTTGATCTCAAGTTCTGATTGAGAAGGACCGGGAAAACGAGTTGATTGCTATTTTGAGTTGATTTGATTTTTGAGTTGATCGTTAAAATGAGTTAAAATCTCCGATGTGTCAATTTTCAGCGAAGACGCTTGTGAGAAAAAACGGGTTTGAAGCATTATTTGCAGCGAGAAAATCGTATTTTTCTACAAACCGCAACTCTGTTTCCGCCCAGTTCTTGGTCACAACACACTGCCTTGCAATTGAAAAGCCAATTTATCATGCCATCATAAATCATCATCGCAAAAGAGTTGGCGTGTCTTACGCCCTTTTTAAAATTCAAATTCAATTCCGGGTCAATTTGCATCGACCTCGTCAGACGTTTAGAGTCGCCAATTTCGCGAAAAACAGAAGAAAGAGATTCTTCATAACATTCTTGTCTAGCTCGAGGTGTCAGCTTCCTGTTTTGCGAGAATTCAAATATGCAGGAGGCTTGAGTGGCAAATCCGCATGCTTATATAATGAGTTGATGATCATTCTGAGCAGCTAATTTTAAATTAGATAATTGCAGCTCGAAATTGTCCAAAGAAGCGCCAATTATTGATTTCGATAATTGCACCGGGCCGGCTCTCCAGGGCCGTTAAAAATAGAAGCTTCAGACAAAAAAAACGGCAAGCAAAGAATTATAATTTCGAGCACGTTGTTTCTCCCCGCATAAGTTCCAGCAGATGTCAGCTTGGGTCAGATTTCGAGGATCTTCATGGCATATAAAAAGCCAAGCCGGAGGGCCCGTTCTAACGTGCATGAAAATATTCTTGCTACAGTCAGATTAACATGGACAAATTAAATCCAATTTTGATAGAAGTGTAATTTTTTTCAGATCAAGTTTATTTTGCTTTTTTTAGATTCAGCATGTCCGAAAACCCCGGAAAAATTTGTATTTCTGACTTCCGGTACTAAAAACCGATAAGCGCGGCGCGTCAAAGTCCCGAAATCGGTAATTTTTTACCACAGAATTAAACAGGAAGTTGACAAGGTATCAAAAATCTAATTTAACAGAGTTTTAGATAATCGTTCGAACTACTCTGGAAACTTTTAAAATTTATAAAAAGTCAACATTTAGCCCTCTATTCTAGCGTTCAAAGTTGACCTCATTTTTGTGAGCGCGCGCAACGCCTCTTTTCTCCGACTGACTCGCTCAAAATACTCGGATAATCATGAAATTTATTACACATACTAAATTTTTTGCCCTCTTCTCAGAAAGTGTGGAATAATTGTCCTAACTTCTTTCAGAAGAGACATACTGAGAGAAATAGATGCTCAAGTTCATGCATACTTAAGTACCCGAATTTTTAGTCATTTCACTGTAAAACTTAGCTCACTAAAAAGCCCGTTTCATTCTCTACAAAAATGATAAATTACTTTCATTTAAAAGAAATGGTTACTGTTTAAATAATGAAGAGATGAATTCTGATTACCCGTTGCGCCTGGCCTCATTCAAGTGAGGAAGATTCCCGCTGAGCTCTGGAGCCCATCTAGACACCTGTAAATAAACAACTCCATTATCATCAAAGAAACTGTTTGTATGAAACCAAATTATGTTTTTTTTATGTAAAAAGAAACGGGCTTTTGAGTGAGCTTAGTCTAAAAAAAGCAAAATAAATTTGATCTGAATAAAATTACACTTCTATCAAAATTGGATTAAATTTGTCCCATGCATTCCAAACGGTGGTATGCGGTCATGTGGGTATTATACCCGCGTTCACTGTTCCCCCCGAACGTGGGTATTTATACCCACGTTCACTCTTTCTTCCGAACATGGGTATTCGATACCCACGTTCACACTAACTGGCGAACGTGGGTATTTTCCAGGCGTTTTGAGAACAGTTCTGTTCTAGAGCCTCATCTGTTTCGATGAAGGCGGGAAACACACCGATTACCGGATGTACAAAAAGGTTCATTTTACAGCTCTAACTTGAAAAATTTTGGAGAATCCTTCAAGACAGGCGCGGAGCGCATACTGTCTCCGACTTGAGAACCAGCTTCGGCCGCTGACCGGGCTGTCCTGCACCCTTAACGCTGGACTTGTCTTTTTGAGGTTAAACGTTATGTTTCTAGAGCAAGTTATTTTATATACCACCGTTCAAACAAAATTTCATTTATTGAACGTGGGTATTTATACCCGCATTCGGACATTTGAGCGAACGTGGGTATTTATACCCTCGTTCGAGAAATCACTGAACGTTGGTATAAATACCCACATGACCGCTTACAACCTTCCAAACCGTTGTTTTTCCACTTAGTATCGTCGATTTATTGAGAAGCTAGAACGTATGGTCCTTGTTGATTTTGAATTCAAGGAGCTTTCAAATTTTTTGTCTACAAAGTTGTTTTTAAGATTTGACTTGTCATTTTAATCGACTTGTTTTTTTGTCAAATTTCTGTCAATTCAAGCCAAATTCGTGTCCTCAAATTAGACGACCTTAAATTCGATTTGCCGTGTTTTTGCAACTTAAAAACCGGCTTGCTAAAATGCACTTAAAGCTTATTAAGCCTTACTCTGAGGAATTTTCACAAATCGATGCCAAAAACGTGCTGCAATGCTCAGGCGCACCCTTAAAACAATTTGGAGCTGTTGGTAGTTAAAATTCCCGGGCAGCGGAGGAATTTCATTTTTTTTCTTGAAGTAAGATTATCTAATCACCCTTACCGACTTCGGACGTCTTTAAAGCCTTGTGAAGCGAGGTTTAAGCAAGTATAATAATTTTGTAGAGCAGCGGATTACTCTAGCAAGTCACGTCGGTAAGTTGAACAAACGTCGAATCACCGAAGCTAGAGTTGTTACAGAATAACCACCACTTGAATATTCAGAGAAAAGGCTTACGCATTCTCGTTGGCTTTTATACGTTTCGGCTGACCAGGGGTCTGGATTTTGGCAAAAAATGAAAAGCGAAAGCGAAGCGAAAGCGAAAATTTTTCAAAAATTTAAAGCGAAAGCGAAGCGAAGCGAATCAAAATTTCGTGAGCGAAAGCGAAGCGAAGCGAAAAATTTTTCTAAAAAGCGAAGCGAAGCGAATCAAAATTTCGTGAGCGAAAGCGAAGCGAAGCGAAAAATTTTTCTAAAAAGCGAAAAAAGCGAAAATTTTCCGGAAATATTTAACATTTGAAAAAGTGTCCATTTTATGTATGGTTTCATTTTCGTTCGGACGATGGTCTCAGTTGCCCAAGTCGCCGTCTCCCAAAATCTTCGTTTACCTTACTTTGGGAAACGGAGATCTTGGGCACACGGCGATGTGAATAAATTTATATAGATTGATAATTAAACATTGTTTGGCTTTTCCAACGTCAATCCTGGCTTCATCAATGCCAATCCTGGCTTCATCGATATTTTATCAATGATGGCTTATCCATCGTCAAGTCTGGTATCAACATCTTCAATTCTGTTCTTACCGACTTCAATCATGCCTTTTCCAATCTCAATCCCGGGTTTATCGACGTCAATTACAACTTTTCCAATGTCAATCCAAATTGGACAAACAGAGATCTTGGGCAAACGGCGACTCAGGAAAATGGAGACCACTCCATTCGGACTCCCTCTCCGATTTTTCAAATTGCAAATTTTCTGAGATTAGTGAGCTGAAGAGGCTGTGTGGCTCAGCTCAGGTCAATCATTGACTCAATTCACTCAATGATTTTTGTGAAGGACAGCTCAGCTCAGCGCAGCTCAGAATATTGGCTACTTTAAAAACAGTAAAACTTCTCTGAGCTCAGCTTTTACAAGTGCTAACTTAGCTCATTCAGCAAAATTTCCACTTGAGTTTAAACTAAAGCTAAGCAAAAAAGGCGAAGTTTTCAATTCCTGGAAAGATTTCTTTTGAGCGAAATTTTCGCGAAAATTTTTGGTAAAAAGCGAAAGCGAAGCGAAGCGAATTGAAATAACAAAAAGCGAAAGCGAAGCGAAGCGAATTTGTTTCGCTTCGCTTCGCTTCGCTCATGAGCGAATTCGCAAAGCGAATCCAGACCCCTGGGCTGACCTCAAACGCTATCGACAAGTGTCGTGGTTTCGGCATCACCTTGCATTCTTACTGTAACTACAATAGCAAAAACTATCTACAAAGGAGCATAAGGAGATAATATTACGCAGGGCCGAGATTATTCTCTCCATGAGAAATCTCAATTTCAAACATGCTAAAACCGTGTTTTCAAAACTCGTTTTAATCTTTGCTCTCAATAGGAATATTTCAAGTACTGTTCGAAAACCTCAAAACTTCCTGAAAACACTTGAAGCAAATGGAAACTGAAAACTTGCTTGATCCACCACATCGCCGCGCATTTCCGGCAATAATCAATCGAGGTCAGCTCGACCTTTCAATTCGATAACAAAAAACGTCAGAAAAGAACCTCGAAGGTTAAATTTAATCCAATTGCTAGACGCGTAACGTTCGCCGAAATTCAAGCGTATTTGGGGTTTTGAGTTTCACTTGAGCTTTATTCTTGCGTCCCGTTTTGGACTCACTGTTGCGGTTAGTAGTGGGTGGAGTGCGAAAACCGCGGAAGTAGCCACCCTCAGGGTTTTTTGTAAATAACACTCGTGAACAACCTCCGAAAATGGCACTCAAAATCCTCCAAAAATCACCACTTTCTTCATCATAAAATCTCATTCCGCTGATATTTCATACCGACTTAGAAATGGAAATTACAAATACTGAAGCTCGGAAAAAATTCGATGAAATTCTACCAACCACCAGGAGGTGTCAAGATGTTTATATTGAAAAATTCAAGACGCTTGAGAGCACGAGTGATTGAGCAATTTCTAGTGACGCGGCTGAAGTGAGTGGATATCAAATTGGCGCGTTCCGAGAGGACCAACTCTTTCCACCACTTGCTGGTTTTGTGTCAAACAAAGATTAATACCAAGGAAAGAAAACATGCGTCAATTGCGTTGCAACAAGTGTATGCATATCAATCTGGAATCTTTGTTCATGTATTTGGATACAAGCAATGTTTCGAGTTTCTCCAGTATCAAGTACTGCCAGACGCGAAATTAGATAATTTCTACTGAATCACGAATTCCATACGTGGGAAGATTGGACAAGATTGCGCTTCTGAAAAATTTCTTGACAAAACGGAAAGTTGAAAAACCAAAAGTTATGCATGGATTCTAGTGAGCGCGGCACACATGGCTTCGATCGTACATCATGATTAGTGGCTTAGGGGCGCTTATCTAGTTCCCCGCAAAGGGAAGAAGCCAGAAACTCGATCGTGGAACAACTTCTACACTCCTTGTTTTTATAAGGTTCATTACACTGGACAATGAAATTTGCAGAAGACGATGTAGGTAGTTGAAGCGGTGGTTTCGGCGATTTCGAGCGTAAAATTGAAATTCACTCTTCACGTTCTGCTCATTAACACGGTATTATAGACTGGCGGCCTTCCCTATCGCTAGATTATTCAGCGGAAAGGGGACTAAACGGGCAGAGCCGGAAGGCAACGAGTGCACGTCAGAAGTCCGCTATGTCCAAGAAGGATAAGCTGGCGACTTGTTAGACAACATGCGTCAAGAGTTTGTGCCTTGAGTACTTTGATCAAGGGCCCAAGTTAGGCTCTTGACAAGAAGGAACAGTATTTCAAGAGTTTCTTGGACCTTCTAGTGCAACTTTCGCGGGTCAAGCGTTAGAAAAAGCTTATTGCCAAAAAATCACCTCGTTTGAAGTCGCGACTCGCTGACTTCATAACGAGACCATGATTTTCCCTCGCCGCGTAAGAAAATTGCAATAGACAACAAAGGAAATTGCAGCAGGAAGATTTTCGGATGCGTGAATTTCCTAACAAGGTTCGTTGAAAAAAGGTCAGCAGTTAACTTACTTTACCGTAAGAAAAATAAGTGGAAAAGTCTGATTTGGTACTCGTGTAAGCTAAAGCGATTCCGCCTAAGCGGCAAATTAGCTCCTCGGTGATACCTGGCAAATCTCTTTTTGACCTGCCTGAAACGTTTAGGATGCGCTTTCCGAACGATTTCCGAAAGCGCGGGTATGTAGTTATCCGCATTAGGCAGGCACGTGAATTTTTTCCTTCAGTTATTTGAATTTATACGGTAATCTGTAGATTCGAACAGTGATCCCTAGACAAGTTATCTTTGAAAATATTATATTTTTCTTGCTCCAGCTCATCGCGCAACTGAACTAGCAACGTTACAGGAGTTCAACCTTTTTGGTGTTGCTTCTCAAAACACCGATCGTCGACCACACGGGAAGTGGTCGAAGATACCAAACAGAGGCTGTCAAGGTGACCCAGCTCGAAATGCAGATGACGTTCTTGATGACGCTAATTCACCTTCTTTGCGGTGTGTCACCTGTGAATTGAAAAAGCTGAAGCACAAATTTGCTGCCTTGTTGCTGATCTGTTTTTCTGCGCGCCAAGGTGCTACTTAGTAACTCAATTTTTAGCTTCTCAGCTCATAGAAAAATACGATAAGAACTTGCGTACTATCTTTATCGAAAATGTTCGACAACCCTTGAAGCATCGAGTCGACCAGTATCAGCTCTGCAACATGAGCTGCTGTATTGAAAATCCAGCTACTTAGAAATCAAGCACTATCGGTCAGATTTTTGGGTGGAATTCAGCATCGCGGTTGAACATAAAGACTCGAACTAGGAGTGCTCAAAAACGACACGTTTCTTCCGCTGTGAATGGAGCTTGATTGAGTCCGTTTTCTCCGTAAATCATTCTCAATGTTTACAGCGCAATAAAACAAGCAAAATTGTTTACCTTTCTAACCTCGAAAACATATTTTCAATCTCATTTCTTTCAACCTTGCGCAATAGATGGATTGGTTCAACCTCAGTCGGTTAGAATGACGAGAAGCATTGGTTCAAAAACGCAGCACCACGTCGGAAGGATGAGTGGAAAAATATTTTTTTCCGTCGAGTCGGAAATCCGGAAATTAGGTTTCGACCGTTCCCAGGATTTTCAGAGACTCTTTTTTTACTTGCCTTTGAAGTTCCTGGGCATGTTTGGACCGTGTTTTATACGGTAACAGCTATGTCAATTTTTTCTCACGGTGAAAGCCCTATTTTCACGTGTCTTACTTTCAGGAGGTAATTTATCGCTTGCGATCAACAAAAATACCACTTTCGGCCTTTTTTTGTCCAAACAACACTCATTTTGGACGGTCTTTTTTCAAACGTTCGTTTTGGAAAATCGTTGGCATCCGGAATTCACGAGAAAATTCCCTCGCTCTGGATGCGCCTTCGCAAATTTGTAAAATCAACGCTCGGAAGCTCAATCTGCCACTTACTTGGACTAATAATTCGATCCGATAGAAGGGCAGAAATTCGTTCGATCAAAGTTCAAAGCGTACTTTTTGATACAGGGGTTTATTAGAAACGCATTTTGTCAAAATCTTCGTTCCGTTTATTGACGGGTTAATTTGACATTGAAGCTTACTTTTCAAAGGTTATTTTCCAGCCTCTAAAAAGAATGATTCGATCAAAGTTTGAACTGGTTATATTTTTTGATCGGGGAAGAGCTTTTGGAAACATTCAGGAACATGATCGATTCGCTTGTTTTTCAAATAGAAGAATACTAAGCAGACACGTTGCGAGTTTGCGGATTATAAGAACGCGAACTTTAGAGACAGTAATTCAGCGTTCCAATTACATTTCGTGAAAAATAATTAGAATTCATTTGCCTCACCGCGACACTCCACGCGAGTGTCGCCTATTTGATGAGAAAACAAAGTGAAGAAAGAGTACTTTCATTGAAAACGTAATTTTGGACTTTGGCTGATGTTGAGAGCGCTGTCGCTGCGGTCAGTGCAAAACACCAAACAGATTGGCCAGTTTCACTACGTTCTACTACACGTCTCAGAAAGCTAAAATCATCCCTTCTTTCGGTTGACCAAACAACCTTCTCGGAAATTATAAGTCTCGAAAACATGAACGAACCACTTATTATTGAAGTTCATCGCAACTGAAATTTGAAATTTTGATTAGCATCTATGAAATGTTTTCACGATTTGAAAAATCAAAAACATCTCTTCAGTTTCGAAAAACCAATTCGAATACTCGAAGAAAAGAGAATGTTTTCTGGTCATGGCTTGTTTGAGTCCAAAAAAGACCCAACACCTGATAAGACTATGATTGAAGTCTACAAAAAAGCTGATAAGTTTCTTGAGAAATATCCGGTCGAAAAAGTAATGCGAGACCAGATAAAACAGGCCATTATTGACATCGAACTCGAATTAACCACGGGCTTAGCAGATTTTTTATCATTATATTATTATAATCATTTATTATAAAATAAGAACTAAAACTAAAGCCTTTAAAAGATGGCAAACTAGCCGAGATCATCAAGCTCAAGAAAGAAATCGACCCACTTGTTGAAGATTTCAAGAAAACTTCTCAGCAGTCTGTGGAAAAGACCATGGAAATCTCGACTAAGGTCGATCGATTGAAAAAGGCTGGAAGAGATCGCCGTCAACTTCTATTCAAGCATAAAATCGAGAAAGAAAAACTTCGATTTTTCTGTGACAAGGAATACCCCCAGGGTCGGTTCGATGACTTCTTTAAGGAACATAAAATTTCTGAGCGATTTCTAGCTTTTCGAACATAATTAAGTTCAAAGTACACGAAGTGAGTGAGAGATTCTTCAATATTTTCTCTTATCCCGGCGACAAAGAGTTTCAAAATACTCTCTACACTCCTGAACTCAACCCAATGAATACGACATTTGATGCAGAAAGAGCGAAACGTGGAGAAATTATCGACATGATCGCTAGGGAGACAAAAACTAAGGTAAGAAGTTCTATTTGTTAAAATGTATACCATATTCAAAATTTAAGGAAGAGCAGTTAGTTTGCGTTCGGGAGATGCTCTTTGCTCATGCTTTTGCTGACCTTAGCGACGATTCTGATGAAGGAAAATCTTCCGATTAAATTTTTAGTCCGACTTTTCTATTCTAATAAATATCATTTCAAACAAGTTTTATGAGTCCTTGTTTCTAATGAAACTCGAGTACCAGCACAAATGCAGGGGATTGACATTCACTTTTGGACTTGTGTTGGTAAACTTTACCGTAAAGCGTATCATTGCAAAACACGTGTTCTATTCAAATCGCGCGTCAAGCTATTTTCACGGTAGACACATTTTTGGAACATTTTTACTCGTTATTCTAAACATGCAAATTTCTATCCTTCTCTTTATTCTAACACCATCTTTATCAGAATTTGTTTTAATGAAATTAATGAAGACCAAATAAATTAAAACTTTGAATCTAAATGTCTTTTTCTGCGAGGTTTTGTCACTTACCAATCCAGTTTCAGCCATCATAATCTTCCTGAAGTCGACGTACTTTTCAGTCTTCGCCATCTTGCGGCCAAATCTCTTTTCAACTCGTCTCTATTTTGATTTTTTAATTTCGTGAGCCAACCAAGCGTTGTATATTTAGCGCGAGCGTTGCAAGAGTCGGAGGCACCTCGCTCAGCAGAATTCTGAGCGATCGCGATCCGCCGCCCTCTACCGCCACGCGATGCGCAAAAAATCAAGAAAGTTACCCTCAATATGCGGCCGGCGCTTCATCAAATTCAGGGAGCGCGATGCCACGCTGCTGTACTTAGCTGAATTTTCAAATTTCGAATGAGCGAAAGAATTTCTACAAAAATTTGCATCTCTAATTTTGGATTAGAAAACACACGATCTTGTTTTAAAAATTGACGAGAAACCCTTTACCAAAGAATCTGAATTAACACAAGTCTGAACTGATACCCGAAAATAATTTTTAATACAGTGAAGATTCATCCACTTGAATAAAAATTTTGTGCAGCATTTTTCCATCAGTCTGTAACTCGACTCCCAAATCGAAAATGCAACTATTGAAACTCGACCTTCCTGGTCCCCCAGGATGCATAATCGTAGACTTTACCCCATTCATCCGACTTCCTGTTAATTCTACAAGCTTTTCAACTAACTTGACCCCTAATGCAGCAAAAGCTTCCCCTTTAAAATTGCATAGACAAGCATTTCTAGTGCTAGAGGACGCGTAGTATTGTTTGTTGCCCACACAAGGCGCCTTTGCTTATTTGTGGCTTGAGCGTCTCTCATCCCTTTTCACTATTATGTAAGCTCAGCCAAGCCCGGAAGGACACTTGTTATCGCTGAACCGTACATCGCTGTTGGCGTTGTCGGCCTCAATCCGAACAGGATCAGATTTGCGGAAGCGATTTCTCTACTTTATTTCTCTAAAAAACACTCGCACATCCGTGCAGGGACATCAGATGCTTCCTCTATCATTCAATAGAATCTCTTGTTCAACAAAATTCCAGTACAAGGGTCGCACATCCCACGATGATAATAGTTCATCCTGTTTCTGGAGCAGCTTTGATTGTTTTCTTCCAGATAATCAAAGTACCAAAAACTTATCTCAATTCGAACAATCCTGAGACACCTCTCACAAACTGATTATATTGAACCGTCTTTGAGGAGTCAATTTAATGTTTCAATAACTCAAATATACATTTCGCCCGAACGTCAGGTCAATTTTCGCGTTATTAGCGTCAATAACCGGTCCAGTTTTTATCAACTTACATTTTCTACTGAGGGGAGTGTCGAGTTATGAAATGTTTATTCGAATACGATCTGTAACGACCTCGTTTATGCTTATCGCTTAAAGCCGTCTTTACGGGCGAGCATTTTTCGTTAAATTCTACGTACCACGACGAAGCGCTGCGTTGAATTTGGTCAACAATCTTGGACTCGCGTTTTTGTTTTTTTGCAACGGATGCGTTTTAAATCTCGGCTAGCCACTTGTTGTATTTTGATAGCAGACTCTTCGAAAAACGCCTTGTTAGAAAGTTATGAAGACGTATATTTTCCTTTGCTCAAAATTCAGCTCGCAGAAAGAAAAATTGTTTGCGAAACATGCTTTTTACAGTATCTCATTTCTGGGCAAGTTTATTCTGGGGCGGTGCTTAACGAAATCAACCAGCTTCTAAAGAAAATTAAGCAGCTAATTATCAGCTGAGAAAATTCTACGATGGTTTCAAAAAGTAGCTTGGAAAATTCTCCCACGATCAGGAATTCGACAAGGTACATTCCAACTGCAGCTGATCTGACATCATCGCAACATCGCAGCTCGTTCGCATGAAACTTGACCGGCGAAATCGTTCCGAGAAATCGGACAAGGAGCGGAATCAACCTCACGTGGTGCCAAACCGAAGCCTGTTTTTTGATTTCATGCCGTTCGCGTCAAGCCGGATCAACTGGACAACCCTTTTAAAATTTCTGTCAAGTGCAATTGAATTTCGGAATCTATTCGGTGAAGAATCAAGTTAAATATTTAAAATAGATAACAACACAAGCATATTTTTCGTTTGCCGGCAGTCAACCCTGAGAACAATTTCTATGAGAAACCTTGAACCTTGAAGCGCAAAAGAGCTTCGATAAGATTCACCAAAGCCGGTTGTCTCTCATCATTGAAGACGATCAGTTCGACCTTTTCACAGAGAAAACTTAATATGTTTGCTCAAATTCTGCTTCTTCTTTTTCATTTTTGCTCTGGTAACACCACGAACAATAACGAGGTTAGTAAAGACGCACACCAAAAGAATTTTCAACAAATAAACCATAGACGAATTTGGATGACATCATCCTCACCCAGTCCCGAGCACTAGAAGCCGCAACCTTCCTTCTAGCTAACCAGAACCGAATGGAAACCCAGCTTCGCATCCTCGAAGAAAAACTAGATCAAATGGAGGGAAAGGAAACAGCTGCCAAAGAAGAAGGAACCAGTTCTGTTAAAACCACTGAGCCAGTAGCTGAATTCGCTAAAATGCAGAAAACTCTTGAAGAAATCAATGCGCCTTGAATTCTGGTTGTTCGTCCGAAACTGACAAGCCATTCAAAGAAGCGGATGCAATGAAAGTATTGTATTTTCTCTCCACGGGTATTCGAAAAGTTAACTTCAGGGTAAAACATCACTTCTATTTTATTGTTGGGAGAGAGGCGATTTTCTGGCAGTTAGATTTTCTGGCAGTTAGACTTTCTGGCAAAGGCGATTTTCTGGCAGTGCCAGAAAATCTAACTTCCAGAAAATCGCCTTTGCCAGAAAGTCTAACTGCCAGAAAATCGCCTCTTTTGATTTTGAATCTACAGTTAATGATCCTGGAAGGTAAAAAACGGAGAGGGTTTTCGACAGTACCACCAATTTTTTCTTACACGTTATTTTTAAAAATTCATTGACAAAAGCCACTTTTGACCCATTTATTTAAGATAATTGGCTGTAGCAAACATAAATCAGCTCCTCCGGGAATTTCTGTGTTAATCACCCAGTGTTATTTGCATCTGATTTCGAATACTTGGTCACAGTGGGCACCCACTGAGATAATGGCGCACGCTAATGCTTTTTGAAACTGAACTTGTTTTAAGGCTATAACCTCTCTTTTGGCCTCTTCGGAAAACCGACTACCCTTGGTCGATTTCAAAAATTAAAAAGACTCATATACTCAAAATCTATCGTAGATTTCAGAAATGCGATCAAAAATTAATTTTTCTTTTGAAATTTTGACTTTACAATAGGGTCGGCCCTTTTCACGTGATGACCGCGGACAACTCTCATATTTTGTGGATATGTTCCTAAGGTGGAGTGTGTTAACCTGTCACATTTTGAGCCGTGTACGCCAAGATCACTAATGGTACGTCAGCGGGTTAAAAATCAAAAATTTTTTTTCGAATTTTCCTTCACTAAGAAGACCAAAAAATACACAGACACAATTTTTCGAGCCAAAAAAAAGGAAATTATAAAAAGTGAATGTTTTTTTTTAATTTTGATTTTCGTAATTTGAAAATAAAAAGTAAAAAAGTAAATTATAAGATAAAAACCATAACAAAGCAAGAAATAGGAAAAACTTAAATTTTAATGAATACGGGTGTGGGTGGGGTTGGGGACAAAATTGAGATTGATCACCTCAGAGTTTTAACCCTCTGTCGAGCCCCTTTCGAAGGGCCGTCAAGCCCCTTAAAATTAAAAATCAAGTAACGGGGCTGAGACGGCCCGAAGGGCCGTCAAGCCCCTTAAAATTAAAAATCAAGTAACGGGGCTGAGACGGCCCGAAGGGCCGTCAAGCCCTTAAAATTAAAAATCAAGTAACGGGGCTGAGACGGCCCGAAGGGCCGTCAAGCCCCTTAAAATTAAAAATCAAGTAACGGGGCTGAGACGGCCCGAAGGGCCGTCAAGCCCCTTAAAATTAAAAATCAAGTAACGGGGCTGAGACGGCCCGAAGGGCCGTCAAGCCCCTTAAAATTAAAAATCAAGTAACGGGGCTGAGACGGCCCGAAGGGCCGTCAAGCCCCTTAAAATTAAAAATCAAGTAACGGGGCTGAGACGGCCCGAAGGGCCGTCAAGCCCCTTAAAATTAAAAATCAAGTAACGGGGCTGAGACGGCCCGAAGGGCCGTCAAGCCCCTTAAAATTAAAAATCAAGTAACGGGGCTGAGACGGCCCGAAGGGCCGTCAAGCCCCTTAAAATTAAAAATCAAGTAACGGGGCTGAGACGGCCCGAAGGGCCGTCAAGCCCCTTAAAATTAAAAATCAAGTAACGGGGCTGAGACGGCCCGAAGGGCCGTCAAGCCCCTTAAAATTAAAAATCAAGTAACGGGGCTGAGACGGCCCGAAGGGCCGTCAAGCCCCTTAAAATTAAAAATCAAGTAACGGGGCTGAGACGGCCCGAAGGGCCGTCAAGCCCCTTAAAATTAAAAATCAAGTAACGGGGCTGAGACGGCCCGAAGGGCCGTCAAGCCCCTTAAAATTAAAAATCAAGTAACGGGGCTGAGACGGCCCGAAGGGCCGTCAAGCCCCTTAAAATTAAAAATCAAGTAACGGGGCTGAGACGGCCCGAAGGGCCGTCAAGCCCCTTAAAATTAAAATCGAGTAACGGGGCTGAGACGGCCCGAAGGGCCGTCAAGCCCCTTAAAATTAAAAATCAAGTAACGGGGCTGAGACGGCCCGAAGGGCCGTCAAGCCCTTAAAATTAAAAATCAAGTAACGGGGCTGAGACGGCCCGAAGGGCCGTCAAGCCCCTTAAAATTAAAAATCAAGTAACGGGGCTGAGACGGCCCGAAGGGCCGTCAAGCCCTTAAAATTAAAAATCAAGTAACGGGGCTGAGACGGCCCGAAGGGCCGTCAAGCCCCTTAAAATCAAAAATCAAGTAACGGGGCTGAGACGGCCCTTCCTATTTTAAAAATTTTAGTTGAAAATACAGTCGATTTTATTTTTTTTATTATTTTCGACACAAAAAATGTATTATTTATTCCCCTGTTAAAGGAAAATTGAAAAAAGTAATTTTGATTTTTAACCCTCTGGCGTACCATTGTTGATCTTTGCGGACGCGGCTCAAATTTTGCCAGGTTAACACTCTACCATTAGGCATCATATCCACAAAATATGAGAGTTGTCCGCGGTCATCACTTGAAAAGGGCCGACCCTACTTTACAATCATTTAAAAAACGCCGATCGGTTTTCCGAAGAATTTTACCATTACAGAGGTAGATATTTTTTGATCAATTAATAGATAAAAGCCTTCTCTACAATCCTTATGGAAAAAATCTTCGAAATCTCTTCAATTTTTCATTCTAGGGCCATGTTAGTGCTGGCACCTGAGGATAAAAATGCGCGTGGACGCGCTGCGCGGAGTGCTATCCTCCAGGCCAAAAAGAGAGCGCTGTTGGCGAGCGTGTGAGTCAAGCGATTCATCGCGCTCTGATTGGCCGCGTGGATCTCAAGCGTCAGTCTATTAACAAAAGAGTTTGAAAAGAAGAGAGAACTATAATCGTAATTTAGACAATTTCTTGACATTTTTTCCATAGGGATCATAGAATATGCTTTACTTAATAATATTGTCGGATTTTTTTTGCCTCAGAGCTTCCAGTTTTCTCGGAAAACCGATCGCCGATTTTTGAATTATTCTAGAGCAAATAATTACTAGAGAAAAGTATTTTTTGATGGCATTCTTGAATTCTTTAGGAGAAAACAAGTATGTTTGCCCTTTAAATTTTTGAAATCGACCAAGGGAAGTCCGTTTTCCAGTGAGGCCAAAAGAGAGGTTATAGCCTTAAAGCTCTCCAGAAGATTTTTCCTCAGGTGGTGAAATCGCCTTTATAGGATGGATATTATTTGAAATTCTGCAAGAAACTCTTTTAATAATAATCATTTTATAAATTCGAAAAACTTGTTTTTATCACACAAATTTCATTTCGGAGCAGTTTCAGCAGGAGTTTGCACCTTTCGACGGGAGCGTTTGATCTAAAAGTCGACTATTCAGGGCGCTAAAAAAGACTACGAATTGGGAATTGAAATTTTTGCGCTAAAAATAGAATGAGGGTAGCATCCGCAGTTCGTTCTAGCTGTTTTCAGAGTGACAAACAGGTTCACAGGCAGCTGAAAAGTTAGATTTTGATTTTTTTGAGAAAATGGAGAATGATAAGGAAGAAAAGTCGCATAGAAAAATATTGAAAATGACACCGATTCCAGCACCTTCTGTGTTTGCTACAGCCAATAATCTTGAATAAATGGGTCAAAAGTGGCTTTTGTCTATGAATTTTTATAAAACATGTAAGAAAAATTGGTGGTACTGTCGAAAACCCTCTCCGTTTTTTTACCTTCCAGGATCACTAACTGTAGATTCAAAATCAAAAGAGGCGATTTTCTGGAAATTAGATTTTCTGGCATATTAGATTTTCTGGCAGTGCCAGAAAATCGCCTTTGCCAGAAAGTCTAACTGCCAGAAAGTCTAACTGCCAGAAAATCGCCTCTCTCTATTGTTGGAGCTTTTTTTATTAGTTTACCAACGAGGATCTTCAAGTAGAAGGCTTTGGTTGGAACTTGAAATATTCAGATAAAGTGCTGAAACTAAAGAACTCAGGTAAATTGGGAAAGTCTATCATTTATCGAGATTTATAGATGGCAATGTTCGAATAATAGCAGTTTGCGATCATCATTACATGCCATCGATACATTATAACTTCCGTAAATGTACTGAATCGAATGCTTATTGCGAGGAAACGGCCACCGATGAAAATGGATATCAAGTGCTTCGTCTCAACTCGAATTTTGACAAGTCTAAATATAAATATGGTGCCAGACATTACTACACCTTCAATGTGGAAATTTTGTAAACCTTTATTCTTTCTATCTCAATACATTCGTCTGCAATTTATTTATTCATTTATGACAGGTTGTGTGCAAGAACTGTTTCATTTTGCAGCGCCACCAAAGGGCACAGTCCCGAAAACAACAAAGATTTTTCTCATAAGGTCACCAACAAATTCGATAAGTCTGAGAATTCGTGCCGGAAGCAATTATTGTGGGTAGAATGTCAAAGTTTCCTGGGTATCAGATTGAAAAGGTAAGCATTTTTGGAAAGAATTGTCCTGCAACGAGTGATAAGGTAGCAATTACCAAGCCACTGATGGAGAAAAGAAGACGGGAACGGATGAATAAAGCGTTGAATGAAATGAAGAATATTTTACTAGAGACGATGGGACGCGAGGTAAAAACTTGTCTAAGAACTTTGAGGAAAAAACTGTCTAGATAACGTGCCATTCAAAGCTAGAAAAAGCGGATATCCTTGAAAACGCAGTTGATTATCTCAAACTTTTACGCGACGTGTACGGCATCCTTCCTGGTGCTCCTCTAGCGCAGTGCATACGTGAGCGACAACAAGGTCATCTTTCGATAAACCCCAGGCTCATCCCAGTCGTGCACCCAGTACCTCTCTCAACTCAATTGCCACTCATCAGGCCTTCAAATTTTCCCTTGGTGAATTCTAGCCACGTAACAACTCGCCGCACTCAAGAAAAAATCATCTGCGAATCTTCAGATTCTTCTGAATCAATAAGTACAAGTAGCTCTTCTAGTTGCGAACCATTCCGACCATGGCTTTTGAACAAGTAGAGACATTATTTTTATTCGCACATCTTTATATATATTTTTCAATAAAACACGAAAAGAGATACTCTTTCATGATTTCCATGCAGAAAGTTTGATGAATACCGTAGCTGCCCGAGATACAGGTGTAAGTTTGCTTTTCTATTGAAAGTGCATTAGCAGGGGCCCTTTGAAGTCGATAAACAGAGGCACCAGAAGCGAGTCAAAGCAGGAAACAGTTCGGACAAACATGCTCAACAGGCACGCAGATTTAGGGAGACAGAGTTTGACTTTTCAACTGAACAAACCCCGTTTGATCATTTCATTGCCGCATAAGTAGCCGTGATACCATGTTTGCTTAGGCTGGATAGACACAATCTGCGGAGAACTGCCTGTTACGTTTGGAACGTGCCGTAAAACTCAGAGTTCTTTCACTCCAAATTACTGTATTATTACCGTGAAACTGTTTCTTTCAAAGGTGGAAGCAGTTCTTTCCAAGTTTTCGGGACTATATGAAAAATTTTAATAGATCGCTCAACTTCTTTAAACTATTAGCAGATTATTTCGAAGCCTAAGGGTACGTTATTTGATTTAAAGATAACATAAATAACCCATGATGTTTTCAAGTCATTTCTCCCCATCAATATTATTTTACATATAAAAGGAAGAAAACACATTAATTTCATCCTTCCCCCCTAGAGACACTTGTATCGACAGCTGTCTCCCAAAAAGTCTGAATTTTAAATCGATTCCCAATGAAATATCGTTAAATTTCCCTTTCTGTAGACGCCTACAGCGATATGTGATATGTATTGATCCTTGTCAGGGAGCCAAGGGGAGGCTGTGAATCCAAGTTGCGAAGAACGGTTAACGCTGCTCGGTTCCAAATTGTTTTTCTATCGCTTTTATATTTTCATTGAAGATGGCGCTTTGTTAGTGAGAAGAATTTTTATCAAAGAGATCTTGAAGGAAACGCAAGAGGTTATTTTGAAGAAAAAATGGACGAAAAGTACTTTGGTAACTTACAATGATAACTTACGATGAGCAATCAAGGGATAAGCCATAATGAGTGAACATTCACGGATAAGCCGTCAGGGATAAGCTTTAAATGATGAGCCATCCGCTTATTGCTTTTATACGATGACCATCTAGCCGGAGGCAATTTGAGGTTGTCTCCCCACTGCAGACTCATTGTGCTCATTACCGCCCTCTTTCTCAACGTGGTCGAAAATAGTAACTTGTTCGATTTTAAGAATGGTTCGGTTTATAATGGTTTGGTCTACCTCAAGAGTTCTGATTGGTCAGGATTGAAAATTTGGAGTGTTTTCATTGGCTAAAGTGAACATTGCGTAGGTGTTTGAACCTATATAAGTCGACGTTTTTGAAGTTTTCATCATTTTTACAAGAGAGCACCTAAGAGAAAGACGAAAACGACGAAAAATGGTTTTGTGCAAGCCCACCACGAACGATCTCTCCGCTTCTTATTTTCCAGGAGAGCCAATTACGTCTGATGAATTTTTCAAGGTGCTTGGGAAGACGAAAGATCAGGTAGATCAAGAACTCGATGCAGAAGCCCTTTCTCGACAGCTCAAGAAAGGGTTAGCCGCGTGCAAGAATGTTGTTGAAGCAACGCTCCAGGGCTATGTCAAGACCTTTTTGACTCGCTACGGACAATCGCGTATGGAAAACGGTGGTTGGCCGCTCCCTCCATCCAAGAAGTCAAAGGAACACAAGCGCAACGTCGCTCTCGTCACCAAGTTCCTGAAGAACTCGTCTGAGTACACTGGTTTTTGTCTCATCGTCTATGCAGAGGAGATTCCGGAAGAGAAAAAACCTCGTCTTGAGCTGTAAGTGGTCCTTTCTTAGATTTTTTCTCTTTGCGTCCCTCCATAATACTCATGATTTCTTTAGAGAGCCTGCTTCTTCAATCATCGATGTTGAAATGGCGACCGATTATCAGCAGGAGGCGATCAATTTCATTCGATCATTTGATGCTTTTGGCAAGGAAGATTACGAAAAGCTTGTCGAAGCGCTCAGACATCGCCGGCAGAATACAACCGAAGCAGTCACCACCTCCTTGTCTCAACTTTCGACGTCTGAAACGCCCGCGTCTCAAGCACCTTCGTCTCAAGCAGCCCCATCTCAAGCGTCAACAAGCTCAGAATATCTTCCTGCAGTAGGTGGACGCAACTACGAACGTGTCGAAGATGATGTGATCGCGAAAGCACGACTTGTACGAGGCTGTGTCGAATTGAACGTCTCGAGCCGCTCGATGATCGCTATCGCAGAAATGTACGGCTTTCCTTCCGTCACCGATCGAACGGCTCGCATTTGGATTGGCGCAACTGAACGACTCCATAGCGAACACCTCCTTGAAGTCATTCGCCTTGACAAGCCGTTTGGACTTGGCTTTGACGGGTCCAAGCTGGCCATGCAGAAGTATGAAGTTGTAACTGTTCTCGTCCCAGGTGAGCAGAACTTCTGCATGGCGATGCTTCCGGTGGCAACGGAGAATGTCGACATTGTGATGAACGCCTTCACCAAGCTGTTCGACTCTCTTCCGGCCGATCTTCAGACGACATTTGCGAAGAATTGCAAATTTCTGATCAACGATAACGCCGCTGTGGCAAAATCGATTGCAAAGAAGGTGGATGCGTTTTTATCGACGAAGTATAGTCTCACGCGAGAGCATCTAACTTGCTCGATGCATTCTGCCATGCACCTTGAACGCACGTTGGAGGCATCTCTTGTCGACGAAGCATCCCGCTGCTATGTCTTGATGAAGGGTCTTCTCACCACTAGCCGCACACATGGATACCAAGGTAGCCTGGGAAACAAATTTCAGTTGTTTCTTGAAGGTGTTAAAATTAAAAGACGCCTCGACATCCCAATCACGCCGTTTCAACTGGAGCAGAACATCCGATTTGGTGTTTTCTACCGTAATGCCGCTGTCGGATGCGTTACTTACGATTTGATCGTTGAGTTTTTGGCTCTCGAAGGCAAGGAAAAAGAGGCCGAAATCGTGAAGAATGCCAAGCCAGTCTACATTCCTGAGCTTGTGAGTGTGCACCTCCTTTGGAATCATCTTTGCCTCTTCTTTTGGACAGAGACGGCGAAGGAAGCGACGCTCGATGAATACAAGAAGCTCATCAAAACGTTTCAAGAGACTGTCGAGCTTGTACGAGACGCTGCATGCCCAGCACTGTTTCTAACTTCTGAGGGCAATCCGATGAAGCGCACCGGAGATAATGGGATTCCCGGCTTTTCTCAGCTTCTCAACTCGATTCTTGACGATGAAAGTGGGGCTGCTGATTTGAATGAGCGAATTCGACGAAAGCTCGACCCTCTCCTTGCCACTTTCAGCCGTTTCGAGCAGCTTCCGAAGGAAGATATTCAGGTAAGCGATACTTTTCATCTTTCTCTTACACAGAGTCAGCAGTACCTTATACATCTTTTTAGGGCCTTGTTGCGTTGACAAATGTTCATGCTGAACGCTGCTTCAGCATTGCCAAGGACACCTTTGTCTCGAAGTTCAACTCAACAAAGCTCGCCTCCGTCTTCTGCTGCCGAATTAATTCAACTCTGAGCCACTTCATGGACGATGAGGAGACTCTACGTCGCTGCTTCCGAGGACTCTATGCAGATGAAAAGCGGCGCTCCGATGTAAGGAAGTCTGCCCACGCTGCTGCGGTGAGCGAAATGATGGAGACCATCGACAAAGAGGCAAGTCTTAAGGCTCGTCTCCAAGGGCTTACAGAACTTGCGGTTGCACTTGATGCACTACCAAAGGATGCTTCGAAGGTAAAAGAGGACTTTTTGGTTTCATGAAACTAACCTCCTTCATTAGTTCGATGCTGCTTTCCAGGCATTCACGAAGGCGAACGCAGTTGTTGCCGATTTCGGAGTCGTCACACGCGATGAAGCTTACGATTCATTCACCTCTGCGATTCGACTTAAAATGACCGATGAGCAGAAAGAGACTGCGGCGAACAAAGTCAAAGAGGCAAACAAGAAGCGCAAGCAGCATAAGAAAAGTATCTTTCTTGCTTACCATTCTGTGCTTTTCTCTGAATAAATCATAGATCGCTCATATACCTTGTCTTTCGAGATTATTGTTCTTGTTTGTTGCTTGTAGAAAGTCGCTAAGGCCAGCTAAGGCGCTGCCTCTCCCTGTGTTGCCAAGGCTTGCGCTGAATCACACTGCAATGCGAAGCCCAGCACTGCCTCTCACTGCGTTGCCGAGCCCAGAATTGCCTCTCACTGCGTTGCCCAGCCTTGCGCTGCCTTTCACTGCGTTGCCTAGGCTTGCGCTGCTTCTCACTGCGTTGCCCAGCCTTTCGCTGCTTCTCACTGCAATGCCTAGCCGTGCGATGCCACTCGCTGCATTGATGAGCTTTACAATGCCTCGCGCTGCCTTGCCCTTCCCTGCCCTACCTTGCCCTGCTCTTCCCTGACTTGCCCTTCCATGCCTTGCCCTTCCCAGCTTTGCCCTTCTCTGCCCTGCCTTGCCCTTCACTTCTCTTCCTTACCCTTCCCTGCTTTACCCTTCTCTGCCCTGCCTTGCCCTTCCCCGCCATGCCCTGCCCTTCACTTCCCTGCCTTGCCCTTCCCTGCCTTGCCCTTCTCTGCCCTGCATTGCCTTTCCCCGCCCTGCCATGCATTGCCCTGCCTTGCCCTGGTCACGATATCAGTCGGCCGTCCCACTGATACCGGGCCAAAGCGCCTAGGACAGGGATCCCTGCTGGCGAGTTAGGCCCACCAGCAGACTTTCCTGTCAACTCACGATGCGCGTCGAAACCGATAATACGTGCGATAAAGATGTACGGACGTACGCACGTATGCGGCTTTGACCATTGTCAATGGTCCGGGCTGGTCTAGAGAGGCCAAAATTATTTTTGTCAAAAATAATTTTTCAAGGCCCTCAGAGCTTCCCCCATGTCCCCACCATGCCCGTCTCAGGCTCTTTGCGTCGCGATCCCTCGTTAGTCATTGGGATCGCGGCGCGGGAGGCATCCTCCTCTGCGCATCGCGAGTTACGCAAGGCCCCAGCGCACATGGCCAGTGTGGCCAAGGCCCGCGCAGATCCACAAGATTCCCTCAATGCCCATATTTCTTGGCGAGGAACACCTTTATGGTGTTTCGAATTTCCTTTGAAAAAGGAATTTTTAATTTTTGACGATTTTTAAATATAAATATACAAATAAGGGAATCTTTTTGCAGAAATAAGGGTATCACTATGTTTATTAAGGGGGTGACTAAGTTTTTGAGTCAAAAATAAGAAAAACGAAAAAATACTTATTTTTGGCGTTAAAGCTATAATTTTTCTATTATTTTCATCCTTAAGGTGCGGCTTTTTGCGGCTTAAGCGCGGCTAAAAATAAAAGAAAAAAGGATCAAATAATAGCTCTAGGGCATTTTTTGAAAATAAGCCATATTTCAAGATTTAAAAAACAAAATTTCAATCGGCTCTAGAATTTTTCCGACAAAAAATTTTTCTCAAAATTTTTTCTGGACTTCTTAGGGCCCTAGAATTCACCCCAAAAATATCTAGCCTCGGGACCAACATCCGGAAAAAATATTCCCACCCTATTGGTAAGCTAATTAATTATCCAAAGAAGAGGGAGTGAGTAGAAGTTGATTTAGATTTGAAATTGACCTTTGAACAGGGCAAGATAAGTTGACTCTGGGTTATGATCCGTCTGGAGTCCAGTTCCGCCCAAAACACCGTCTAATCGAACGACTATTAGCTCTAATATTTGCTTAGAATTCCATGAATTTTTCAGAAAGCATCATCTTCACTTTCATATTTCACTTCCATTAAATATGGCAGAGGGTCAGAGAGCTCTTGAATTTTTGAAATTTATTGAAATTTCGTTTAGGGTTTGATTGGGTCTTTCATTTTCTACCTGCGATCACAAAATATCATTTATTACTCGTGACGTTAATTGGTTATGTTGCAACAATAGGAGGATACACTGCCGTTTTTCCCGTTTTTGCTCAATACAAACCTCCTGCCAGGTAAGCAAAAACAACTTTTTCGTTCATCCAAGGTCATTTAAGATGCCCCACTTCACTCGACACAGAACCAAGCCTCTCATCTTTCAATTTTACATTCGATGAGATCAACGATCTTACAAAAATTCCCCAAGAACCCTTCAAAGAATGCGAATACTACCAACTTGACTTTTCATCATGTGAAAACGACGAAAAAGATGAGTTTCTTCAGTGCGCCAAAAACTTGACAAATGATGAAACTTCTTCATGCAGCGCAGAAGAAGCAATCTTCGATACTTCTCAATTCACTTCTACAGTTCCTACTGAATTTCATATAGCTTGTGGATCACAGGTATGGCTCTGGAAAGAAGGGAAACGTCAACTCTATTAAGCTAAATGGACTGGCGACTTCTCTTTCCTTCATCGGTCTCTTCATTGGTGCCGGAACTGGTGGGTACATGTCTGATAAGTACGGAAGAAAAGTAACGATTATGGCGGGGATCTTCTTGAATGGTCTCTTCTTTTTATGCCAGGCGCTTGTTCCGGGGTATTGGGCGTTTGTCATCTTCCGCATCTTGGTACAAGGATCAAATCAAGCTGCATACCTGACATTTACTGTTTACTGTAAGTGCGCGAAAGACTTCAATGGAGTGACTTTCTTTCAGGCTGCGAAATTGTCGGTCCAGAAGGTCGTGCTTACACGGGAATGATCCCCAACTTCACTTTTGCGATTGGATACATGATCATGTCTTGGTTCTCGATGCTCTTCCCAGATTGGCGAGAGCTTACTCTATTCATCACAGCGCTGACATTCCCTTTTCTTCTGACATGGTGGTTGTGGCCGGAATCCCCTCGATATCTCTACCAATCTGGAAAATATGAAGAAGCAGAGAAAGTAATGAAGCACTTCTTTAGAAAATGTGGTATAACCTGGGACTCTGAAGAAGCCGCATTACTGGTCAATACAGAAGAAGCCGTTTTAGGTAAGATTTGAGCGAGAAGAACGATTACTATTTTTCAAAGAAAAACTCAAGGAAAAATGTCAGGAGAATAAGACCTCCGAAATTACCGACACGAGCTCAGCAAAAACCTACTCGGCAATCGACCTTTTCACTTCCGGCGTTCCAATGGCCAGAACATCGCTAATCGTCTGCTACCAATTTATCGCGATCACTTGTGCTTACTATGGACTCTCTTTCGGCGCTGGATCTTTGCCTGGAAGCGTCTTTCGTGAGAACTTGTAAAAATGACCTGATAATTATATTTATGTAAACAGTGAACAACGTTATCAATGGTGCCGTGGAAGTGATTGCCTACGTGGTTGCCTTTTTCTTGCTGAATGTCCTAGGAAAGCTTCAAAACTGGAGAAAACTTACGCTTCGAAATAAACTTTTGAAGCTTGAAAAGGACGAAAAGCGTTGCTGACTGGCCCGCTGGTATTTTCCGGTAGCGCAATGATAATTGGAATGCTTCTCACAAAGTTTGTCGTGGGAGCGTGGGTGTCTGAAGTTTACAGATGGTTAATGTTTGCTGGTAAGCTGGGTGTATCCTGCGCGTTTGCAGTCATTTGGATTTATGCTTCTGAATTGTTTCCAACTGTCGTCAGGTAACACTTCTATTTGCTTCAAAACGACTAGCACTAACTAGGACGAATGCAGTTGGTCTCGGATCGATGGCTGGAAGAATAGGGGGAATCGTTTCTCCCTTTATCCTCGAAATCGGTGGCTCTATCCCCTGGCTTCCGCCCCTTATTTTCGGGACTGTCTGCATAACGGCCGGCATTTCTCTGTTACTGCTGCCAGAGACGTTGGGAATGTCAATGCTGAATACGATACCTGATGCAAATGAGTTTTACCTAAAGAAGACGAAGAAACAATCAACAATTTGAGAACGAATTTCTGTGAAATCGCTAAGAATCTTCTTGAATAAAATTTTCTTAGATAAAGTTTCTGAGATATTCTAAATATCAATGATATGCTTCGGTCTAGACTCTAGAGTCTAGACCAAAAATCGAAGTGCATTTTTGAATTACCAATAAGATTGCTGTATTTGGCCTACCCGCCAATCAGAACCCTGATTGAGAAATTCACTTCCTTTTTTTGGTTCTTCCCTATTATTCAAGAAAGCTGTTATCTATTGTAACATCAAACGTGATTACTTCCGCTAGTACCGGTAGAATCTGTAATCTCAAAAGCGACTAATCTTGATTTTATCATTCGGAAGTCTGCAGATTCATCTGCACCAGGTGTTCGTAAGCTTATAAGTCTCATTTTTTTCTAAAATTCATAAAAATGAGTCCAACACCAAGAAAGAACACAACTCGACGAATGCTGAAAAATAGGTATACCGGTCAAAAAGACTTCTTCGACCTCTTCAAGTTTTTTGGTCACTATGTCTACGATAAACCCCATTTCTGGATGACGTACAAGAGCCTTTCTAGCAAAGAGCACAGACGTTTGAAAAAAGAGAAGAAAATTCCAAAGATAAAGAAAGAGCCGGAAAAGAACATGTGGGATGCCTTCGTCTTCCCGGAAATCAATCATCCTCCACCTCCATCGTACGACCCTGAAGACAATTTGATTCGAATAGACTCCAGCATGAAACCCGAATACATGGCAGCAAAGTACGAAATTTATGCAGATGGATACTTCATGAACCTCCTCAATGCTGATGACCGTAAAAGCAGGGAATACATGCAAATTGACTTCCTTGTCAATTTCGATGTAACCGAAGAAGAAATCAAATGGATCAACTGAAAAATGAGTTTACCCTCACCACTTAGTAAAGTTTACTGCACCCTCTGTCTGATCACCATTTTTACTGTTTTAAACTGAATAAATGTTCTCACAATAAATTTGTTCTTAGATTTGAGTCAGCTTTATTCAAAGAGTCGCATAAATACCTTTTGAATCCAACTTACTCAAAGTATCGCCAAATCGGACTTGAAAAAGATAAACGAAGCGCCACAAACTACTCGCGTCGAATTGCGATGACAGCCGCGCCCGTGCAAGTGTCTCCAGAAGGTTGAGTCTAAATCTTTAAGCACGGATGAAATCATTAACTCGTGTATTCCGCATTAACCTGCTAACATGAGTCGGTAAAACAGAGAGAAATAGAGAACGACAGTTCGATAACTTAGAAGCAACTTTCTGATGGGCGTCATGATAGGTACTCGTTGAATCTATTTTGATCACTGACTGACATTTCAAAGAGAAAGCGCTGCAATACTTATTCCGTGGAATATTCGGATACAGTCGAAGTAGAAGGAACGCTCGCAAAATTGCTCTGTAACAGAGGTGTTACCATTTTTGGGATGAGCACTTTAGAAGCATTAGAAAGATCGTCGTCAGTTTTTCGTAGATGGAGCTCCAAACGAAAATTTGAACAAGTCGGCGTCTCAAGAAAAATGTTGATAATTTTTAACCTTCCCTTGATGAAAATCATCATCATTTCATTAGGCAGAATACAGAAAAGCAAATTTACAAACAGACTATAAGACGGAAGTTGGATGAAATCGACGACGATGATGACGATGATGATGACGGGGACGATGGGTAAGTCGCTTTTTCTTAATATTTTACTTCTAAAATTAGCAACTCAACAATTTTCAGCTCCGATGGTGGGTCAGATGCTGCCGTAGATTGTCAGCAGCTAGGTACCAAAACGACTTATGATTTTTTTTCAAATTTCCTCAAGAAAATGAACAGAATGAACAAGAGCTGGAAGCAGAAATAGCCGATGAAGACGACGGAGAAGGCGATGACAACAATGAAGAAGGACACAACGAGCCTGAGTCGGAAGATGATGATGGTCGCCTCCGAACGGATCTTGGTGGAAACGACGACGATAGTGAATTCGGTTTTTAATTTTCGCGTTTGAGGAATTTCAAAGTTTTATTTTCAAATTCTGCATTTTAAATCATTATACTTGGCATTATGATGATTTTGAACCGTCGTAAGATTGCCAGACGTAAAAGTGACAACAGTAGAAGGTAAAGCGTCTTTTTTAAGATGTTCCAGAGCGCCCTAAGCGCGGTTTTATAGATGAAGAAATTGATGCGCAAGAAGATGATGATGAGATGATTATTTATGCGCGGAGTTTTCGGTTTGAGCAGCTTTTTAAATAAGCTCAATTTTAATTTCTAGTTTTGGATACTCGCCAAGTGTGAATTCTTCTCAAGGAAATGTTGTGAACAATGCTCAAGGTTTAATTAAAATTTTTGTTTATATTTACTTTTTTCTAGGCATTGAAGGATCAAGTGATGAGGAAGACTGTTTTTCAATATTTTCTCTGGGCCGTGAATAACATGATTTTTGATATTTTCTTCTAATAAAATTCGATTCTATGAATTTTCCACTTCCGTGAAATTTCAATCAAGATTTGTCATTTTTCCGCAAAGCCGTGGGTGCAATAATGATAATTCAGCGAAGTGCTCTGAGATCATCCTTCCCCGGGGTCAGATGACCGCGCTCCGGGTAAAATTCGGCGGGTGGCGGCGGTGCAGCACGGTAGCACGCAGCTCAAAGCGCCTCATCTCTTGAATTTGCGTTAAACCCATCTTCTGGAGTCTTCCCAGGTCAAGAAGATAGACCTAGAGAGCATCGAGAGAGGATAAAATCGAACAAGAACGAGTTGAATGAGCCCAAGTAAAGCTGAAGATCAGCTCAAAGGAGGAAATGGAAATATTTTCAACAACAAAGAGAAAATCTCGTCGGTCCTCAAGACTGCTGTTAAAGATAAGCTAGCAGAGCTTGACTGTCTTATCGGTGAGTCTAAATATTCAAACCCCCTCGAACTTTGTTTTAGACGATGATTTACCAAACTACATCATGATCATGATGGCAAACCGCAAGACCAAGAAAGAAATGACCGAAGCCTTGCAGTTGTTCCTCAATGATCGCACAACAGAATTCACCTCCTGGCTCTATCAAATGCTCGACAATATTCGGAAGCGACGAGAGAGTCAGAAAAAAGAAGAGCCATCAGAATCCAATAACAACAAAAAAGAAAACGAACCGAATAAAGACGCAGAAGACGTTGATCAACTCGAGATCGGGATCGGCGAGGAAGACGATCTCGACCGCGAACTGATTGGCGACGAAAAGTCGGAAGCAAAATCAAAAAGCAATTCAAAACCAGCAACCCAGAGTAGTAATACTAACCAAAATCAAGCCACCAGCAGCTCGCATAACCAAAGACAGCCAGAATCAAGTTCGAGCAAGCCCAAATCTTCGACGAGCAGATCAAGAACTCATTCGGAGTCCAAGTCACGTGATAATGACAGAAGCAAGAAGTCAGAGTCCAAGTCAAAGCCGGAGTCTAAATCTGTTTCTAAAACCCGCTCAGGAAGTCGGAGAGAACCCAGTCCCAAAGTCGTTGAAGTTATCAAGAAAACCGTCGAGCGGAAGTCAACTCCGGACCGAACAAAGTCTTCTTCCTCCAAAAAAGACTCTTCGAAAGACTCAGATTCCAAAAAAGATCGAAAGGAAAAGACAGATGAGAAGATCAAGGCAAAGAAAGAAAAACTTAAATCCGTGGAAGAAAAGAAAAAGAAAGAAAAACAAGCTGATCTTCGAAAAATGATCGAAAGGAAGCCGGAGAAAAATCGGACAAAGTGACAGTCCCGAGCAAAACAAAATCAAAACGTGCCAAATCCAAGTCTTCAAGTTCTTCTTCAAGCTCGTCAAGCTCCTCCAGCTCAAGCTCTTCCGACTCTTCAGATGAGGAGCCGAAAAAGAAGCGCAAGAAAAAGGTGGAGAAGAAAAAACTAGCCAAGAAAAAGGCATCTTCCGGTAAACCTAAGAAGAAAAAGGCGAAAAAGGATGATTCTTCTGATGACGAAAAGACGGACAAGAAATTGAAGGATCTTGTGATCATGGTCAAAAACAATGATCAAGCGAAAAATGTCAAGAAGAAGAGGAGAAAGACAAGAGATGCAAGGAACAGTTTATAGAATAGAATTCTTTATTGATTTGTTCAAATTTGCCAAAATACGGGTACGCAAATGTTATTGTTGATGAACTGAATTAGGGACAAAGCTTCAAAACTCGCTCAAATGAACGAAACCGAATCTGGCGACTCTCAAACCGAGCAATCCGATAAATCCAAAAAGGCCAAGAAGCAACGTCGTTTAGAGCGGAAAGAACGCTCCTTGCTAAAGCAAAAGAAGCGACTCAGCATAAAACTCAGCGAACAGGCGAAAAAGGTTTGTAGAATTTGTGAAAAATTGTTGAAATTTTTCCCGAACTAGGAGGTCGCTGGTAACAGCCGTTTGATGGGAAAGGTTTGATTAATTTAACAGTTTTTATTATCATGTAATTATTTTTACAAAGTGGTAAAAGCCTCCAATTTTTGTTTTCAGCCAAGGTATAAACTTATCATAATTTATGTTGTTAAAATGAAAGCATTTAGTATGCAGCATATTGCATACTGCATTCTTCTATTTTTTTAAATTCGACAAAGTTTATACCTTCAAAAGCTTCTATCGTCAGTATTCTTCTTCTGACTTGTTCGTTGTTGGAAAATGACGAAATCAAACTGAAAATACGGTTTTATTAATTTCACTCGATAAAAATTTTCAATTGATTTATATTTTTTACCTTATCTTGACCCGAAATCGACTTATTAATTTATTTGTTAACATTGGTTTAGGCTGAAGATGCAGTTGTTCAACAAGCTCAGGCACAACAAGGTTCTGGAAACATACTGTACATGCAGATCGATGGAAAATTTCAAGCTAGGGTTCGAAAATGTCAGATAAATTATTAACCAGATGAAACACATCTGTTGTTTTCAACATAAACTTCGTTAGGGCCTGACTTTTTGAGAACTATTTTCAACCCTGAAAAGCCGTACAAATCGTTCAACATCAAGGAATGACTGTAAGTGACTATCTAACTAATGGCTCGTGAAAGTGGCATGCTCGGGTTTGTAAACTTTAGCCAATTTTCTAGCTCCTCCACGTTTTTTATCGATCACTTTTTAATTAAACTCAATCAAACGCAGTTGTTAATTTGATATTCCAGATGTTAGCTCCAGTTATGAACCAAATGAATAGCGGTGGTGGAAGCGCCATTGCAAACGCCGCAGCAGCAGCGGGCGGATCACTCGGCGCCCCGATCTTCGGCCAGTCGGCCAAGCTACCAGTGACTGGGAGCGCAATGACCGGAGGCGCTCAGAGCGTCTTCCGCAGCGCCAATTCCTTGGTAACTGGACAGACACCCCAAAGTGTGGGTGGAGTGCTCGGCAGCGCGTTGAGTACGCCACGACTAGGCGTCGGGGCCGGCCAGAGCGTGTCCGGGCTCGCAAGCACCAGCTTCGCCAGTTTGGCCAACTCCAACACTTTAGTGCCCAGCAGTTTAGTTCCAAACGACCAGAAGGACCAGAAGGTCAAGACCGACACCAAGATCATCAACAACACTGCCAAACCAGCTGATAAGTCGTCGGACATCAACTCGCTCAAGAAGAAACTGGCGATGATGGAGCGTGAAACGTCCAGATTGAGGTGAGTCCTGAAATCGAGAAAAGAGCCTAACTGAAAACTTCAGAGAAATGCACAAATTACGCTTGAAAAAGTTGGAAACGAAGCAACGCGCGCAAGAGGAGCGCTCAAAACGGGACGCCGAGATCCAGCGGGTAAGAAATCCAAACAGCACACTGCCAAAAACGCCCTTTAATAACTACCGCAATCATATTGCCGATATGTTGTATCGTAATATCGTAAGTTTTCGTCAACCAGCGGTGTGAACACGTCCAGATCACGTAGCTTCCAGAGATCGCTATTAATACTAATCAACTAAAACTGGCCAGAAAGATGCCACGTGATCTGCATGGATTCAAGCTCATTATCCATATTCAGAGACAAGATGAAGAGGACGCACGGACTATTTACGTGCGAAACCTGAATCCAAAGACGACCGAGCAACAGCTGAGAGATCATTTCTCCGTCTTTGGGGCGATCAAACGAATTGTTCTACCGCAAGATGCCCATGCAATTGGAAGCAATCGGGGATTTACGTTCATCACATTCGCCGGAAAAGAGCCTGTTGAAGTTGCTTGCTCCTTAGGTAGCCAATTCATTAAAATAACCTTACCAACAAGCGCCTTTAGATGGAACTCTACTTCACGAGCGATCAATTAAAGTCGTTCCGAAAACGAATATGATGGGCAAAATCCGACCGCAGCACATTGCCAGTTAAAAATTAAATTGAGAACTGTTTTACTGCTCACCGCCAATATCTTTATCAATTCGTATAAGAAGAAAAAAGAAACAGAACTATTAAGAAAAGAGAAAAAAAATATAAATTAAAAAAGTTCAACATAAATTTTAATCAAAAGAAAACTTCGAAAAAAATATTCTTCTGAAATTTAAAAAATACCAATAAAAGAAGACTCAAGAGTCGAAAAAGTATCAAAATGTTATCAGTGTTTTTATTGCAGAAAAAAATAATGGATCACATTCGCATGAGTCCTTCAGATGGGACGTAGCAGCCCTTACAGTCGACTTGGCCATTGACATCGCACTCTCCGCAGCGGAGTTTGCCAAATCGATTGCGTTTCTTGACTTTTTTGCCCTTGCAAGCTGAACATGTCAGTTTTCCAGTTCCCTGGCAGTCAGTACACTAGAATAACGATCGTTATTTTTGCCTAATCTTTATTCTCACTTTGTGGCGCTCGTAGAGTTTGTCAAACTCAGCTAGTCGCACTCTCAAATCGCCACAATCCGCCAAGGCTTGAAGTTCATCAAGTCCGCCAATATACTGCCCATCAATGTAAACAGCTGGTAAATGACCGGAAAGAGAAGCTCCCGGCTTGAGTCCTTTTCGAACGAGGAACTCATTTTTATGCTCCTCGAAGTTGAAAATATCGCGCTCTTCCCAGCGAACTTTCATGTTGCGAATGATGGTCGTTGCTCGGTCGCAGTCGGCGACGAGTTTTTTGTCCACTCCAAGAGTCGTTGTGTAGATAACTACTTTGTTTCGGTCTTCTTCGGCGGCGTACATCGCGTAAAGATCATATTCGTAATGCTGGATTCCAGCTTTCACTCGATTTCGGATTCCAGTAACTTCGTTTCCCTTTCGGTAGCCACCCTCCCATCGATCTTCGACAATTACGTTATCACCAGCAAAACAACCAGGAATACAAGCTTTTCTTCCAACAAAGCTCCCTTCAAACTGATCATCAAGTCCCTTGTTCGCTTTAATTTCTTCATCATAATCTCGCTGGTCCGCAGTGCTGATGAAAAATTTCTCCTCGTGCTCGGCTTTTATCAATTTCCGAGTTTTATCTTCTTCCAGAAGTTCGGCGAGAGAGCGCTTGGAGTTGAGTGACTTCATTTTTTGTTCGATCGCTTCCATCTTCGCCTTTTCTTCTTCCTCGTCAACTTGAAAGTCGGGATTGAAGTCTTCGTCCTGTTCGTTTTCTGATTGCTCAGTTTCTTCTGGTGTTTCGTCGCCTTATTGAAGGTTTTTGATGAATTTTTCAATAATTTCTTTGCGGAATAAATTAATCATAAAAACCCTTGCCTTCCCACCAATTCGACTTCACCGACGATTTCGATTTGTACATTGACGCCTTCGTTTTTTGGGACATCAACTCCACTTCTGATTCAGACTCGGACTCCGTCATAAACTCTTCTTTTGGCAAAAGCTTGAGTCGCAAAACATTACCCGAGTTTTTCACCAGATCAATGACTTCCCTGTGCCGGGAGTTACAGACGTTGACTCCGTTGATGGCAATAACGATGTCTCCTTCTTGAACTCCTGCCGAGTCCGCTGGTGTTCTCTCACGAACAGTTTTAATCTTTCAACATCAGTAAGACCCGTTTATGAATCAAGTTGATACCTTGACAGGAGCATCTCCAGCAATCTCGATTCCCCAGGGCTCGTTTTTATTTCTGTGTAGCTAAATTATCCTCTTTAGACTTTTAATCTCAGAGTGTTAGAGCTTATTAACCTGTAAGGTGACGGTATCGCTCATTTTTTGTGCTATTTTTTCGAAAATGGTATGTAAAAAGGGATGATTCTACCGGATATCCTCTGGGCAAAATATTTGAAAATCAAAAAGCTTGCAACGTCCGGGAATCGAACCCGGGCCTCCCGCGTGGCAGGCGAGAATTCTACCACTGAACCAACGTTGCTTATACGCCGGGTCAAATATATTCAATCAGTATCCAAGAAAATATAAGGATTAACTACAAATAGGCTTGGAGTCAACCAATTTGATCATCAAAGATTGATTATTTCCGGCATACCAGTCAAACTTTAATTTTCAAAAACTCAGCAATTCCTGCATGCTTGTCTGATTAAACTTCTAAGTTCTGTAAATACCTTATCATAACAGAACTTTTGTATTATTTTCAATCACTCATTTATTTCAAAGTTATAATAAATATTTCCGAGCTCCATTGCAAAATCATTGTTTGACAAGAGAACAGTTAATTTTTCTTCGAATAAGTCGATGTCTTCAAAATCTTCATCGTCGATTTCGATCGGAGAGGCAGCAAGATAAGTGAGCTCAGAATTTAGGACGGAGATTTTTGGTTGATTCTGGAGTTCGGCTAGTAGATTGGAAGTTTCTAAAAGCATGTTTGAATCGTTCTTTTATCACGCGCTACCTCTTGCAGGGACAATAAACTCAAACCCTCCGTCTACTTCTTTCACATCCGAAACGTCAAGCTCCAGGGCAACTTCCATCAAATCATCTTCCTCAAGTTCCGATGAGACCGTAACTCTTCCAACGTAGTCGAGGTAAACATCGCGTTTTTGATTTGGGTTCAAAGACCATTTGTCGGCTAGCCCGATTCTTTTGGATTCAAAGACTGGCTTTAAAATGCTGATGGCCTTGCCCAAATCGTATTTACTAATAAACAGTTTTATAAGATTGATTTGTCTTTGCAAACCTGTCGACGATTTCTGCCATCGCAAAGATTTCCCCAGGGCCATCAAAATAAACCAAAAGCGACTTAGCATCCGCTCCAAGCCAGAGTTTCAATTTATCTTTCGGAACATTCAACGATTTCGCCTCCTTCGTCAGTTCATTCAAAAGAGAACTTTTGTCGGGATGGTTGGGAGTGACGACCATTCTGATTCTCTGCCGCAGTTGTTCTCGCTGACGAGCTTGAATTTTGCCCATGCTATTTCTATGCTCATTTAGCTTTTTTAGAACCTTTGCTCCGGCTTTGGCCGCCAAAGCAGTCTCGGTCATTCTACGGGAGCCGGCTTTTTTGTCCAGAGCTGCATCGAGACTCTTTATTGGATCATTTATTTTCCGTAAACTAGTGCGATTTCGATAGATTGAATGACCCGAACCTTAATTCCTGTTTTCCCCACTTCCGCAGCAACCTTATTTCTAGCAAAAGAGGTGCTCAAAAGTCTACCTGCTGTGCTTGCACCTAGCCTCAACATCTGAATAAAACACGCTTGAAGTTCGAGTAGTTTTTTTTTAATTTGAAAAGTCTAGTCATACAGGCGGGAAGAAGAGGGAGAGAGCAATGAAAAGAGTTAATATCTATTAAGGCAGTGTTAAATAGTTTTTTATTGAACTAAAATTAAATTTTTCAATAAGTAGTTTTTAAAAACAAATAATATCAATTTTCAATAAATAATAAACAAGTAAAATTTAAGTTTATACAATCAACTTTAGGCGAAGAGGAATTTACAGCAATGTGGTAGTAACAGTCTGGGTTCCATTAATCTGAATAATCCGTAACCCAGGGACCCCCCGAGGTGGAGACGGCGGCCGTGGGGCTATCTTGGCTGGAGCAGTTGCTGGGGGAACTACAGGGGTCATCACAGATGGTTTCTCAACAGTAGACGCTGGTTTCTTCTCAACTGGCTTGCTTATACTTCTTTTTGTCTGTTCTTTCGCTTTGGCTTTTGCTTGAGCTTTCGTCTCTAACATCTTTTTCTTTAAATCTTTTCGTCGACGGACAATCGGATCAAATACAGGAACGCTCATGAACTTGTGCGGGAATAGATCCGGGAACTGGTAGCCCTGTTTCTCCAGATTGCCCAATTTTGCATCCTTGAATTGCGTCCGCTTCTCTCTCCACGATTCCTACAAAGCAAAACATAATATTGTTTCTTTAAAATTTTGGCTCTTACGGATAACTTTCGCTGGACAACCCTTTTCTTTTTGAATGCTAGCTCTCTCTCTTTCTGGTGCTCGAATCTCGTTCTTTTCCTCTCGCCAAGGCTTAAATATAGGATGAAATGCCTTGACATAGAAATAGTTTGAGGAAACGCAGATGTAAACTGCCTGAGATTCACTTACTTTGACATGTCTACGTACTGGCCCTCACTCTCAGGGCGATAATCATCGTCTGATAGAGAGGCTCTACGATCGTAAGATTCGGCCCGACAACTTTTTGCAGGTGAAGGTGGTTTTCTAGTTAGTGTTGGCATTTGCTTCCGTGGTTGAGCGCTCGGCTTTGCTGGCGGTGGCTGTGCAGGTCTATTGCTTGGAATGGGAACTCGAACTGGCGTGTTGATGGGTACTTGGTGAATTTGAACTACGCGAATTCCCGGTTGAAGTGTAATTATGCTAGAAGACTGATAGTTAAGTAAAGATGCTTTTCGAGATGGAGCTTACTTGGGCTGCCCGGAGGCGCGTGAACGAAGAAAATTTGTGAAGGGTTGTGATCTGAACTTGTTGCTATTTTGCATCGTGAAGATGAACTGTTCTAGGGCGCCTTTAAAGACATCATCGCCCTGGATGTTCATGATTCCTTGAGAGAATGCCGTATTGAGTGCAGGGTACATTGGCTGGTGGATGAGCGTTATCAGCTAAAACTTTTTGAAAATTATCGCTTTGTTAGAAAATTACCTTTCCGAGGATGTTGTATTTATGACAAGTATCGTTGAAGAGATTTTTCTGGTTGTTATTATTCGACAACTTATTGTAGTCGATCTGCGCGAGAGGATTGAAGAACGCCCAGAATTTAGCCATGAAACTCTTAATCATCGCGCGCGAGGTCTCGAAGGAATGAAAGTGGGGACCAGAGCCCTTGTGGTGACGGATTTTGATGAGACGATTCAGTAACTTCCCGAAGGCGTCGATTCCAACCCGATCCCTAAAATTTTCTATGAGCTTGATAAGAATCTTATTGAGTACCTTTCATCAAAGGTTTTAGTATTGTTGATCGAGCACTTCGGGCAATTCAGCCAATAAAAGCAGCAGTTACCCAAGATTTCCGACAGATACTCCAGGCACGTGACATGCAGTTGCTCGATACAGTCATCCTCGGACATTAAAACTGAAAGTCGTTAGAAAAAAAAGAGGGGAGCTAAAACGTACTTGTTTGGAGAATCAGGGCGACATTCATGTTTGCATCGATGCTGGTGTCACAAACATGGCCAAAGTGTTGTTTCATGAATACTTTGTGATCGATGGTGTGTCGGTTGCGCTTGACAAAACGGGTTTTTGTACAAGACTAGAATCCCTATTAATTTGGATCTAGAGGAAAGAGAACTTGCCTGTATCATTCGGAGAGCCTTCAAGAAGTTAACATCTTCCCGAGTGTTATCTCTCTAAAAGATCTTTCAACTAAGGCATTTCAATATGAGACTTACGATTAAGTACGTCAAGTACGGATCAACTTTATCCTGCATGCTCTCAACTGAGCTGGAAATGAAAGCGCCGAGGAGACGAGACTGGAACTTGTATTTGATCGGGAAGTTGTTCTTGTACTTCTGGTCACCAAAAAGATCGAAGGAAACATGGACTGGTTTGGCGTTAGGATAGTATCTGGCCATTGTTGTCTTTCGGTAGAGACAGAGTCGC